>NC_080637.1:10619021-11308048 GCF_027579445.1 Ammospiza nelsoni | reverse complement strand
CAAATTTAATCTGCAAAATCCTTATTATACTGACATGTTTATCTAAGAAAGTGATAAAGTCTCTTCCATGGATGTCACTACTTGAGCACACTGCTGAAATCTTCTTAAGAAAAATACTAAGTGACCTGGACCATAAAAGTTGTATCTTATATTTAATTGTTTTTCACTTTTCTGCTCTACTCTTTTCCTGATAAGCAGCTGATAAAGTAAATTTATCACAGGTTTATGAGACTATTGTTCTTTTATAGTGGGAGTAAAAAAAAGAGTATTCTCAGGGACCAAAACCAGTCTTGTCTCTAGAAATTTCATCTTGACTAGGATCGTCCTATTGGAAAAATTCAGGGAAATATTTACCACAGATGTTGCACACTGGTTTAAACAGAAGTTTTTTAATTATACAACTTAAAATTGCTTTCAAAAAAATTATTCCTCCATGCCTCTCTTTTGCTAGATCTTAGAAGGTTGTGGTTCCACTCAGCTTCTCTGGAAGGGAAGATGGCAAGACTTGTACAATCATCTCCCTTTCATCTGTAGGATATTAATTTTTTCCAGCTTTTCTTTAAGATGTCCACAGCTTGGAATGACTCCTGTTCAGCACAAAAATTATGTGAGAGAACAGGAAAACAGATAAACATCTATTTTGCTTCTTTCTATTTGCATAATTTTTTGTGTAGCTATTTGGGAGAAACCTGGCTAAACGAAATTAATCCCAAGGCCCCTTGACTGAAGAATGCCCTGGATTTCAGTGTTTCCAGGGAGTGAATTCTACACCACACAGCAAATGTGCAGCCCTGAGCTGTTGTCCATGGCTCATGCAGGGTGTCCTGCTTTGGCTGTGATCAGCAGAACAGCTCCCAGCACCCAGTGCCATCCATTCATCTCTTCTGTTTCTTCCCATCCTGTTCACCTCTTGAAATTCTGTGCTACCCTGAACTTCACCTCCTGCTTGTATATCTCTCCTTTTCAGCCAGCTGTGAGTTTCTCAGCTGATTGAACTCTCACTGAGAGATAACTGCACATTGTTCCCATGATCAGCAAGGTCTCTCATCGACCAGCTTGTCTTACCAGAAAAGAAATCTGCAAATATTCACAGTAGATTTAGCTGAAGACACAGATCAGGCTTGAGCATAAAAAACAAATGAAAAGAGCGAACTTTTCTCTGTCTGTTGTCCCTGGACTGTCTGTGATGCCAGCCAGCTCTGCTGAATGAAAGCATGGCTTCAGAGCTTCCAGTAGTGATGAGCATTTCTGCTTTTACAATGCAACCATGAAATTCTTCACATACAGAGTCAAATGTGTCTGTCCTCTCACAGCCTGAGCTGGCTCTGTCAGCTGGCATCCTCTTGTGCAGGCCTGAGGAAGCAGAGTGTTTCTCTGTATCTGAACTGATAATTTTCTGTGGCTATTTTTAGAGACCCGAGGGTGGACTTTTGTTTTTTTTCCATTTCTTTCGCAAACGAAATTTCAGAGTGCCTCACTGAGTTTTGACTGCTTGTTTTATTCCTTATGTCTCTTCAGTTATCATTACTCCAGGGTGATTCACACAGCTTTCCAAATGCATATGTTTGGATGCCTATTGTGGGGAGCTTAGCAACTGCACCACGCTGAAAGCCCGGGCTGGCTGAGGCACGGCTGATGCTTAACCTTTACTTCTCTTTACAGGGAAAAGGTCACTGCTGTGAGCTCATGACTGAGCAATGTTCTGAAATGTTTGATTATCCTGCTTTGCACCTCTGCCTTCTTCCTCCCACATCTTCTCCTTTCCTGGCCATGGGGGACTTTTTTTTTGCTCTGTTACCTGTTGTCCTTTAAATGAGATTTTGCTGCACTGACGGTCATAGACCGAGACACCACAGGTGCATCAACAGAAGCCTTACTCTTGGACTAAAGTTCTTCATTTTAATTATGTGACAAGAAGTCACAGGCCAGACTTTCCTCTGTCACACCTCAAGTTACTCCATTATTTTAATTGAATTTTCAGGGGATAAACTGAATGGACAGTCTTGAAAACTCAGGACCTAAATTCCAAGTCACTTTGACAGAGTTTTAGCTTAGATTCAATGCATTCTACATTACTTCAGTCATATCCTTTATTCATAATTTTTTTTCCTTTATTCATAAAATTTCAGATAGAATATTTTATTTCTGGTGACTGGCTGACTGATGATTTCTAGAAAATTAAAAAGAAAAAAAAGGAAAGAAAGGAAGAATTGAGCTTTTAAAAACTATGTCTGCCGTCAGTGCATGCTTGTCAGCCTGCTCAAAAGTAAATAGTAATAGAGAATGGAAAAGTGCTTGTTAGATTTTAAGGGCAAGGAAAATCATGGAATGACAAACTGCAAAAAGCTACTTGTTTTTGAGAAAAAAAAAGGTGTTTTAGAGAACAAATTTCTACCGCCGTTTATATAGAGATAGAATAAAAGCTGTGTAATGGACCAAATGGAGAAGTTAGGCTCTGTTAAATGGGTAGCAATCGAAACACAGCCTCTATGTTTCCCTTGAGTTGCATGGCAAACATGAAACTTATTCATTCATTTTCAAGGAAAGCTTCACTAGAAACTGAATTAACAGCATGTATTCTTCAAGCAATTATATTCAGACATTGTCTACAGCAAAGCCTGGAGGCTTTTAGGACAGCATGCTCTTAAATCACCCAGGTGCTGGTGCTGGACCCTCCCTTGCGGGGTGCTTGGAGCTCCAAGCATGATGCCAGAGCTCCCATCTACTCTCATTCACTCCACATGGAAAGCTGCTGCATTTTGTTCATCTTTCTGTCTTTATCTTTCTTTATCTATCCACCTTTATCATCTACCTTAGATTATTTATTTGGCTATAATATCAGTGTGGCTAGGTTTACCCTCTTTGCCCATTAGCAGCTTGGTGGGGTATGAAACACACCACAGTGATAACAAGCTCACCCTGCATGGTCTTCAGGCTGGGATTGCTGCAGCTCAGGCTCTACAGCCTGCATGGAGCAGTCTCAGTCCTTCAACCACTTGTGAGAGCCTGAATCCCAAATCCAAAAGCCTTCCTTTCAAACCCTTTGCTTTCCTAAGCTGTGAGTGTATAAATTCAAGGCTCCACATCTGCAAGCCCGAAGGTCAGCACTGAGCCTGGGAGATTTGCTTCTGTGAACCAGACCCTCAAAGCACCCACCTCAACAGGCAAAAATTCCCCTCATGGAAGACCTTTCACCCTGCTGAAAGCACAAATGGAAAAAAATTGTGACAAGGTAAAGGAGGGTAATGACTTTTGGAAGATAACTGGATAAGAACCAATATCAGCCTCAAATTTACTGAATTATGTGGAAAAACATATCTTCATTTATAAAAGGTAAAGGGGTCTTTACAAACCTACTGTAAACACAGAAGAGTAAATAAAAATTAGACACTAGATATTAAAAATATTATTGTGCTTATGATGAATACATACAAATTATCATGGATACCAAGAAGTATCTTTTCATTTATTTGCTGAATAGACCACTGTGAATGACAGCAACTAAAATTTAAGCAGTAAATCCAGCAATGGCACATTAAGAATATTTTGGAGTCTTCTGCTTGAAAATGGAATTGTTGATTTTTTTTCTAATGAAAGTAGAAATCACAGACCTGCTGTTCCTGCTCTTAATTGCAGCCTGGAAGTTAAGAGGTACACTTGTGTGATGAAGGTGAATCCTTGCAATTAACAGCATTAAGTTCATTTTTAAATGAATCTAGCAAAATAAATCTGCCATTTTGCATATGGTAGCACATGTGATTGTTCAGCATGAGTACTGCCCTCACAAATCTTGGTATAGTTAATTCAATTCTTAGTATAGTAAACCCAAATGCCAAAAACATTAAATTGCCTGGATTAAAATAGCGAGACTTTTACATGTAAAAAATCCTGTTCTTTTTTTTTCTTCCTCCCATTTTAAGATGTCTGATCTTGAGCTCATTTTGTAGAAAACAAAGACCAAATTTCAAGTAAATATGAGTATGTCTTCTAATTAGTGCTTGATGGGAAAGGAGTTTTGATTTTGGATTTTGGGTTTTTTTTAGCTTCTGAATGAAGCAGACTCCTCATTTTTAGCTCCTGAATGAGTCTGCAGGCTCCACTTCCCAGTCCAGGTGTCCTGATGGCTGGATTGCCCATTGCACAGGAATAAAATTCTGCCTCTCTTCTTGCTGTCTCCCTCATTCTTCCTTTCCACTCATACTTGTTTTGTTCTATCCCTAATCACATGTTTCTGCAAACTATTCTTTCTACATGTATTGGGTGTCACAAGATTATTTCGTTTAACGTCATGAGACTTCAAGTTCTGCTTTTTTTTCCTACTCTTAATGGGCCTCTTAGAATTCACCCTGTTAAGTTGAACTCTGCTGAGTAAAATAGAAGGGTTCAGTATTGGTCAGACCTCAAATCTCAAGTGAAACTGGTGATGAAATGCAGCATTAAAAAAACAATTGCTCCTGTGAGGCTCTAGAACACCAGTGCTTGCAACCCCACACTGCTCCATCCCAGAAGAGTTTGAGACATGACTCCTTTCTTCTCCTGATCTGAGCCACTCATTTGAGCGGAATTGTTTGAATTAGATGAAGGATGGAGCTGAAGGCTTGTGCCTTCAGCATTCTGGTTTTTGTGCTGAACTGCAGCAACTAAGTCTCAGGTGCTAAATTTATTTATGTCCTGGAATGAGATGACAGTCCATCATGGTAAGACCCCCATGAAACTTTTGCTGTTTTGGGAAATGTTGGTTATTTATTAACTCATGTAATAGCCTTGTAAGGAGGAGTTAGCCAGTACAACTGGAAATAGCAGGAATTTTAGCACTCAGGGTTTGTCTGTATCAGAGAGTGATTTCTGAGAGCATCCCCATGCTTCCTGTGGCTCCATTGGCTCTGGAGCTAGGTGTCAGTCTCATCATTCCCTCTGGCCCTGCTGCCAGCTCCAGGGCACCTCCTCCCCAAGGGGACAGAGCTGCTGCTGTGGCCTCTGCAGCTCTGGGCTCTGTGGGCTGCCCCAGGCTGCCCAAACAGAGCAACTGTGGCCTTATTTACAACTATAGTGGAATTCCAGACTTGAGTTGGTGGTTTTAGTCAGGATTTTTTTCATTAGTAAAAGAACAATACCTCTCCTTTCTTCTGTAAATCCATTTGTGCAGCTCTGCTCCTGTTAGTGGATGTAAGCTGCTCTGTGTTACTCCTAGGCAGGGTCTGTTGAGGGCTTGAAAGGAAGTGGGATGTTTGCAAGACAGTGCCTCCACCTGGGTTTGAAATTACATCTTCCAATCTTTTAATTGATTTTCTGATTTTTCTTTTTGATTTTTAGTACTAGTATTTCCAAAATGTGGGAATAAACTCTCCTGCAGCAGGCTATAGAAAGTTTACTAATGGAAATATAGATGATACTGAAAAGATGATTCAGGATTTCCATTGGCAAATCTGATTACTTTTAGTTTGTCAGTATAAATCACACACCTTTTGATGTTGTAGTGTAAATAATTGTATTTATAAAATACAGTTGCAGGATGTGTTAAAAACCACACCAAACATGACAACAGCCCTTTTCCCCCATATAGTGCTACATGGCCCTGGTGGTGGATGGCTCAGTCATTAACCCAGAAAGCAGCTATTGATTAGATGTCACTATGTTTGTTACTGAAGGCCTCTGACATTAACTCAAGATTCCTTGCATGGCATTTGCTTAGTGCCTCTGTTTAGAATTTAGGACCACACATGGTTTGGTTGTTTGGAGTTTTTAAAATTGAGATCACTGCTAATAAAACCCCGTATTTGTCCTTGCTAAAATTTATTACCTTGTCTTTCCTTCATTTTGTTCTCTTATCTTGTATATTTGAGTTCCTCACTTCCAAAGTTTAGCCTTCAGTGTGAACAGTTCTGTTTATCTACATAACAGAATTAGTAACCAGATATATCAACAAAATAAACTTGTCTCGCAGGAGAAAAAAATCTCCCACTTTTTTAACCATCCAGGGAAGTATTTGCTGGATCCTGCATATATTCTGGATGAGATCTTATCCCAAAATGTTTTTGTACTACCCTGATGCTCCAAGAGCTCATTTAGAGCAAACATGCCATCCAGGAAACAACGGGAGAGCACTGTATTCTTGCCAAGCCTCAAATATTTGCTCTGAAACAGCTCTCATCAGCTGCTTGCAAAGCTGCAGAGGGACCAGGCACCAAAATGCTGCCCTGCAGGCTTGGCAACCAGATTAGGGGACTGCCATGCATTTTTCAGACACAGCCACAAATATTTGTTTTCTTGCTAGGGCAGTGGCTTGAGAGTAAATTCTTTCTGAATTCTTTAAAACCTCTTTTTTTACCTTTTGTGGTTAGATGATTTTTAAGGAAATAGATAAAAAAAAAAAAAAAAGGTGGCTTGAAATGTCCCAGAGTTGAGCAAGTGCAATAAATCTGGTGGAGTAAGGATTACCACCCCGAGACATGCAGCTGCCCCACAACCCCTGTGTGGGAGAGGAGATGCTGGACATAAATCTCCCTGAAAGGGAGGTGGAAATCTCTTTTCTACCACAGCATCCATCCTGCAGGGCACCCCAGAAGCAGCCACAAAAGGGCTCCTCATTCTTGGCATGTCTGGCAAATGGTGAGGTCAGCTCTTGGTAAGAATGTCCCAGCTCTGAGCTAAGCAATTTCTGTGTGGGGTGGTGTTTTTGTTACCATCAGCACAGCAAGCACAAACACTGGTTTCATGGAAATTTGATGATCCTGATAAAATTATTCAGTCCAGAAGATAAACAGCAGCACATTTGTGTTCATTTAATCTACCATTTTCTTTTCTTTTGACTATAAAAAATGTGACTTGAGGAAACCTCCACATAATGTTACAACTGATCTTGCAGCCTAACAACATATTTTGATCAAAAAATGAAAAATTTTGATTAGAAAAAGCCACATGATGCTCTGAGAGGCGGAGGCAGCTCATGACCGTGCTTTGTCTAAGGGATTAAACCCTCTCCACCATGGCTGCAGATCCTGGCACCTTGCTCTTCTGCAGCAGAAGAGGTCTGAACCTGTGGCACCAGAAATGTGAGTGGGCTGCACTGCCATCCCCACAAAGCACCACACCAGCATTTCTGAACTCTGAGAGTTTATAGCTTTTATTTGATTTTAAATTTAATGGAAAGCAGTTGCTTTTTAAAGAGAAATATTTTATTTAAAGAGCATATTTTGTATTTATTTTCACTGGTAGATTTTGGATGGGCAACAGTCTTAGTTACCCATAGATACTGAACTGCCAGTGGAGCTTTGTGGGAGTGAAGATATTGATGTTGCAATTCAGGTTATGCTCCAATGCTGGTAATCACACAGTGGGTATCAACACTCCTCGGCTATCTTATCTTTGAAGATTCCTCTGCAGCTGGTTTCAATGCGTGTGTGCTGGTGAAGAGCACAGTACCACATCTCTTAGCAAAAGGAGTTTGTTTTCTGGCAAAACAGCTATTCAATAAAGCATATTTTGAATGTAAAACACTTACATAATAATCAGGTTTCACTTTATTGTGGGATATTAAAGTTTTCTTGGACTGAGATAAAGTGGTCAATCTAGATGTAAGAATTTCGTTTAACCTGGTAGCTAAACAGAGAAAATTTCAAGTGCCAAATCCAGTTTGGACCTCCTGTTTTGCAAAGCCTCTGTCCTGAAGCTGTATTTCAAAGTAGATTTTGGCTGAGAGATGGTGGGTTTGTTGTTTTATTTTGTGGGGAAGGTGATGTTTCAGGCTATTTCTTTTTGCTGAAAGACTCTCAAGGTGAAATTCTACAGTAATAAGCAAATTAATAAAATCTATTTTTTTTCTCCTGTGAAATTTACTGATTGATTCAGCTCTCCTTTCAGTCCCATGACACATGAGGTAAATTGGAGGAGGCAGTAACTCTATTAGCAAATAAAAGATAGAGGGGATGGCCCCTTTAAATAAAGGATGGTTTACTACCTTAATAAGAGCCATGGTGTGATGCTTCTGCCCTTGAGCACTCTTTTCCTTCTTTGATGTCTTCTATCTATTTATAAAGTGCTCTGAGATTACAAGGATGAACCACTCCATATAAAGTACAAGGTCATTGTCTGTCTGCATTAAAAAAAAAGGCAAGACAATTTATGATTTAAGAAGAGGGAGAAAGAATTTTGCAAAGAAATCAGCTTGCCACATTTTGTTATAAGATCCAAGAAAAATTGATAAAGCTGACACACTTTTCCATTAAAGCCCAAACTACGTACATAGCTTCAGAAAGATTCATCTGGTTTTCTACTCAGAGCAAAAAAACCTGAAAAAATAAAAACCAAATCTTAACAATAAAAAAAATGCTGAAAGCTGAAATGGATGCAGAATTGTGGGTTCTGGGCTGTAATTACAGTCTAATTCAGGCAAACTGCAATTATACATAAATAATAAGTTGAAGTTACTCTGCCCTGTGGAGATGAAGTACTGAAACCAATCTCTGTTTAAGGGAAACTTGCTATGCCAATGTGGAATAAAACATGCTGAAACAACCATAAAAATTGCTTGGTCTGTGCAGCAGACTTTATTTTATTAAACATGTTGAAAGTGATACACCTACAAATATCTAACATAATGGTTCTTTTGGCTGGCATCATGGATTTTTAGTTTTAAGGAGCAAATCAAAACACAGAAGATAACTCCAGGATCTGTTCAATGCCATGTGACTTTTTGATGCTGTTTCCAAGGTTTGTGAATCCACACATGCAGGTAACCAGGGTGACCACCAAACCGCAGCTGAAATGCAAGGAGTAGATTTATTTCATTACATTATTAACAACATCAGGTGGCAGAGACACCTGGGGACACAGGCTGCTGGAGGCTCAGCTCATCCCTGTGCCCACAGGCACAAGGGGACACAGGATCCATCAGGTTCAGTTCACCTTAGCAATGTGTGGGTGTGAGTCCCTGCCTGCCCCACTGTACCACAGGGCTTCATGAATGTGCAGCTTATCACAAGGCTGTGCTTTTCTGCTTCTGAGCTTTTGATTTCTCTGTCTCTCTCTCCATCAGGAGGCCCAAGTGTGCCTGTTGACAGTGTGTTATCTCTACACAGGAATTCTACTTCTGAAAACATGGAGAGGATGAACAACTCTAGGCATAATAACTGGGGTTTCCCTACTCTGGTATTTTTAGCATTCTCAGCTGCAAGGTCACTTGGGTGAATTTAGCTCTTTCATATCCTTGTTCTTTCAACCCTTTCCTCCCAGCACAAGGGTTTGATTTGTGTTTCTAGGCTAGATATACCACTTCTTTGGTGCCCAGGTCCTCTTTGGCTGAGGAAAGCAGAGAGAGGATGAACAACTCTAAGCATAAAGACTGGGGTTTCCCCACTCTGGTATTTTCAGTATTCTCAGCTGCAAGGTCATTTGGGTGAATTTACCTCTTTGATATCCCTGTGCTTTCAACCCTTTCCTCCCAGCACAAGGGTTTGATTTGTGTTTCTAGGCTAGCACCTATGGTGCCCAGGTCCTCTTTGGCTGAGGAAATCTTTGGAGTTTAGGAATCCTGCTAGGGCTGGCAGGAGTCTTGACTTGGCTGAGTTTATGCAATGAGGCTCTTAATCCCTGTCCTGTGTCACTGAGCTTGCCAGGCTGGGTGCTCTGCAGTCCTCAAGGAGGGTCCCATGCTGAGGACCATCCCAGGCTGGGTTCCATCTGCCGGGAGGTCCATGGAGCTCCTCCTCCTCAGCTCAGTGGATCCACCAAGGCAAGTCCTTTGGAGCCCTTCAAAAGGGCTTCAAGCACATTGAACTGCACAGCCCCAGCTCAGCAGAGCTGCCAAGCCCATCCTTCTCTGCCCTGCTGAACCACAAGTGAGTTCAGCTGTCGTGTTCATTTGTACACAGAGCCCAGTGAGACTGTCACACTGCCTGCTGTGCCGGGTTAGAAGGAGAAGATTAAAAATGACACTCTTTTTTCTTGTGTCCCACAGATAAGAGGTTTTCCAGTTCCTCTATGCTCAGGAGTTTAGGAGCTGTTTGAGGCTGGCTGTTACGAACAAATCCAGTTAGCTGATTATCTGCTGAAACACCAACCTAACAAATACCAAAGATTTTGGGGGAAAAAAACCCCAGCTCCAAGCCCTTGTGTTGTCTTTCTTTGTATTTGAATTTAGCCATCACTCCTCTGGCTGACATATATATTACACCAAGTAGTAGAAATGAGTGAATTATATTGGACACGGGGTTAATTCATTCTTGCCTGACTCTGGGCCCTGCATGAGGGCAGCAGTTGCTCTGTACATGGCATATATTTGATATAGTGTGTGTCCTGCTATTGTGACTCTGTAAAGCTTCTGAGGATTAACAAAGAAAGGATGTAGAAATATACTGCCTGAAATGTCAAACACAAAAGTGAAATAAAAAGAAATATATAGAAAAAATGGGCACATTAGTACCTAAGCCTTTTGGGGAACCAGATAATGTAGGTTCAATTTCTGATTTCACTATCAGTTTTTTATGTGACCTTGGGCAAATCATTTAACTTCCCTCTCACTATTTCTCTTCTGTAAAACTGAAACCAACCTTTGTCAAAGGAAGGGGAAAGGGATAAGTATGATTTCAGCACAGAGATCATCTCATGTGGACAATGAGAATATGAATAAATTTCTTTGAAGATAATAATTTATATGTTCCTCCTGATCCAGTCATACAATATGCAGTGCTTAAATTTTCTCTCTTTTCTGTTGTCGATTTCTTATCTGAATAAAATAGATTGTACTGAAAATTAACTGCCCACACCTCCCCAAAGCCATTCACTCAAATGAAAGCAGGTATTTGACCTCTTGAAGCATAAAAAATAAACATTCTACTCAATTTCTTCCCCCACTGAACTGATAGAGATTTTCTTCGAAGAAATACTTTGGCAAAACATTCATTTGTTGTAAATCTTCAGAAACTGTGGCAGAAATTGGATCAGAACAGTGTCTTACACATTTCAACAGCAGCTATAAAGATATGTAGAAGATTAAGGTATATCTCTTGTTACCAGCAGACTTTTGCTAGACCTCCCTTGGGCTGACAGCACTTTTAAATATTTGCATGGCCTAGGATTTATATCCTAACTGTGTGCAAGTAAAAAATTACCCTAATTGGTATCAAAAAGTCTTAGTGAATGTATTATTTTGGAAATAATTTATTTTGTTTCATGCTGAACTGAAATAACACGTTCTGCCTTGAAGAGCTGCTTCTGTTCCACAGTTTACACCCTGTGAATAAATATTTAAATCACTCTTTCCTGTGAGCAAAGCTCAAAGGGGAAAGCTTGGCCACTCTTCACCGAAGCCAGGCGAGATGTGGTGCTGCATTCCAGCTCCTGAGGGCTCCCAAAGGGCTGAGCTTCATCCTGGCCCCACCACGCTGTGGTCAGGGGAAGGTTTTGTGCTTGGATTGCTCTGTAACCTCCTCGCTGTGTATTTCAGAAATACCAGGCATCTGACCTGCAAAACAAAGTGCCTTGAGGCAGAATCAAATTTATGATTAAAAAATAGGTGTTTTTGATGTCTTATAATGTGAGAGGAAAAAAGGCATGGGATTATATAAATAAAACTATCTAATATTGCACATACATAACGACATTGAACAGGGTTATTTACCTATTTCTGTCACTTCCCAACTTTTCTGTGCCTGACTTGGCATCTTTGGTTGTATCCTTTACTGGTCGTGAGTAATCTGGGCAGCACATGCTCGCTGAAAGAACAGATTTTAAAAACGCCATTATTCATGTTTTTATGAGCAAAACCTCCTCCTCAAACATCAGTATGCACAAAAATCACAGTCATCTGAGTGCTCATGGGAAAGGGGCTGGAGTGGTATGAAATGCAGAAGTTATGCTTTATCTCACCTTTCATAAACTCACCTATTCTATCTACAGCTTTTTATTTGTGAGTTTTAGATTTGTCTAAATACCTGCTAATTCAGAGAAACTACAGATCCACTGTTTTCCCAACACTAATAAAAAGATATTTTTGTGTGTTCATCACAATAAAAATGTACTCCAATATTTTTTTTAAACAATGGTTTGACAGCTCCTTTCTTTACAAGAGTTCTTTCTATTAAAAGTTGTCTTTCAATATGTCCCTGAATTTTTTAGCATTATGCACTGATGGGGTACAGGAATAAGGCTGAATTGAAGGACTTTATTCCAGGAAAATACAGAAGGTATTGTCTCCTTTCTGTCCTGGAACAGCTTTTTAAAATCCTTTCACTTTTAAGGGTCAAGCCCTGAGGAATACTTCAGGTAATATGCATTATGAATTGCACATGACATGCTGACCTATTTTTCAATACACTCTATTTATTAATAGACAAATCCCTTTTTTTTCTTTTTTCATGTAAAATTTGCATCCAGGCAAAGGATACACTCGGTGATCCAGGCCAATGAGTTATTCTGCCAGGTTCTGCCTTGTTAAATTTACACACACCACATCATCTTCTTGACCTCATCTACCTCTCAAGAACCAAGTGCCTGAAGCAAAGGATATTTAGTTTTAAAGTAGTTGGTTTTGCTTCATATGCTTAAGCCTTTTGAATAAATGTCTCTCTGTAAAAGGCTTGTGTCCCTGCAGTGACTCTTTGGTACATAGAAAACACCAGAAATTATTATACTCTGCTGGAACAGCAAGTGGGCAACCTTTGACAAACACATGAGGAGACAACAGATATATTAGTTACAAACATTCCTGTTCTTAACCTTTTGTTTCATTGCTCATAAAGAATAAATCAGCAACATTTTAAAGGAGTTAATGTGCATGAATGGCATAGACACAATGGTTTCCTGAAGGCCGTGAGTCTAAATATAGAGGTGGGTGCTGGCAGAGGTCTGTTCCCCGTGGAATGCAGATGATCCACTAAATTCCTTGGAGAAATGCATTGAACCTTTTGGTCAGAGAGGGTTTGGTTACCTGGACAAGGTGCTCAACACTGTTTCTGCTTGAAAAGGGACTGGTACAAATAAAGAGATAGGTGTGGAGCACTAAAATGCAAAATAAACGGCATACTTCAAAATAGTTCAGATAACACACAGCTTATGTCCCTATCTCAAAATATTACTTCAGTTTCTGCAGCAGCTGGAGGGCTAAAGGCTTCTAACTCCATCAGAAGGATTTAATCAGTCCAAGACAGGTGGGCATATGTATTAAAAAATAGGTACAGAAAAGGTGGTGTCTACAAATGTGGAATTTATCTCTATGAGAACACATGATGCTGATTCTGTGTGATACCAGTGCTACTGCTCAGCTCAAGGCAGAGACTGAGGCGTGATCCTCCCTACAGAACTGCTTACTAGATGTGTACAAAATCATGCAGATTCCTTCCTTCCTTCCTTCCTTCCTTCCTTCCTTCCTTCCTTCCTTCCTTCCTTCCTTCCTTCCTTCCTTCCTTCCTTCCTTCCTTCCTTCCTTCCTTCCTTCCTTCCTTCCTTCCTTCCTTCCTTCCTTCCTTCCTTCCTTCCTTCCTTCCTTCCTTCCTTCCTTCCTTCCTTCCTTCCTTCCTTCCTTCCTTCCTTCCTTCCTTCCTTCCTTCCTTCCTTCCTTCCTTCCTTCCTTCCTTCCTTCCTTCCTTCCTTCCTTCCTTCCTTCCTTCCTTCCTTCCTTCCTTCCTTCCTTCCTTCCTTCCTTCCTTCCTTCCTTCCTTCCTTCCTTCCTTCCTTCCTTCCTTCCTTCCTTCCTTCCTTCCTTCCTTCCTTCCTTCCTTCCTTCCTTCCTTCCTTCCTTCCTTCCTTCCTTCCTTCCTTCCTTCCTTCCTTCCTTCCTTCCTTCCTTCCTTCCTTCCTTCCTTCCTTCCTTCCTTCCTTCCTTCCTTCCTTCCTTCCTTCCTTCCTTCCTTCCTTCCTTCCTTCCTTCCTTCCTTCCTTCCTTCCTTCCTTCCTTCCTTCCTCCCTTCCTCCCTCCCTCCCTCCCTCCCTCCCTCCCTCCCTCCCTCCCTCCCTCCCTCCCTCCCTCCCTCCCTTTCTCTCTTTCTCTCTTCCTCTCTTTTTTTTATTTCCCTCTGCCCCTCTCTCTAACTCTTTTTTCTCCCTGACCACACATTTTGATTTATATTCTGAGTGTCTAAGCCTTTCTCTACATTACTGAAAGCCAGTGAATTTCATTATTATAAAAGGAAAAATTAAATTACATAGAAAAACGAAGTTATACACCCTCCAATGTGAGTCACAGGAACCGAGGCTAAAAAACCAGTGTACCAGTTTGTCCCGTTTAAAGGAGAAATCTGGAACTGAAAGTGTGTGTGACTTTCTTCAGTGATTCCAATTTATATACATGGCTGACATTAGTTGTGGAACTAGAATTAAATTGTGTCACATTTTTGATAAGGTCTTTGAGGGCGAAAGAAAATTCCAGAATTTACTCATATTATTTTTTACTTAACCTTTTTTTTTTTAACTTCCTTAAGTATTAATACCTCTCTACTATTACTCCACGTTAATTATTCTAGTTTATTGCTGTTGCTCTTTCTGGTTCTTGTTGTCTGATGCTTATACATATTTTTTGTGGTTGAAATCTCATGGGTATGCCCTGCTTGCCTGAAATCAATAATAGAGAACCACTGGCTCAAGGCTTTTCTATTCCTACTCAGTCTGTGCATCATGTGGTTCTGCTGTGAAGAAGTTTCACTCAACAGTTGAGCTGGAGACACATTTCTGTAACAAAATACACCTTGACCACCTCCACACCCATCAGACAGCTATGGGAATAATCTGGGAGTAAGGTTTCTGTGGCTAAGAATTTTTGGGAAACATCAGGTTCTGCCACTGAGAGATGAGTGGATATGTTCAATGTGCTGCCAAAACCTCAGGGATGGATTTCACCAAAGGACACTTTGAGGGAATGTTGGGATCTCTGATCACTATTAGAAGCATGGCACTCATGCAAACAGCCTGGCTTTGGCCTCAGGCAGCATTGAGAGCGTTTGCCCTCAGGAGCTGTGTGCCTTTGGCAGTGCTCCTGCTCCATGCACACAAACACACTTTGCCAAGTCCCTGCCTTGCTGGCTGCCACCACCCACACACAGAGCAGCAGAGGTTGCCTCCTCTCTGGGCTGAGATGCTGAGTCAGGAGCAGGTTTCCCTCTCCTGCCCCCAAACCCATCCATGGTGCTGTGAACCATTGCTGGGACTTGCTTTCTATGGATGTTGGAGCACAGGAAACTCTTCTGAGAAAAGCGATGGTAAAAGTAACTCGACCTTTGTCCCTCCATCTGAGATGTTTGTCATCCACACTGTGATCCCTCAGGGGGACACACAAAAGTCATATTCCCCTCAGCCAGTCTCTGGAATGTCCTTATCCAGTTTGGTGGCCCTTCTTTGCTCCCTGTGTCTTCTCACACCAAGATATTTTTCTCTGAGAAATTACTGGGTCCAGGTAAAGTGGGAAGGTAGGTGTTGAGTGTCCCACTCATCAGCTTTGGGTTTCTTTAAGTCTGCTGTATTCTCAAACTCCACCTGCATTCTAGCACAAAATACTGGCTATATACTCTGGCATTTCTCAGCTGCACCCTCATCTAGTGCAGGCTAATTCACAGATTTGAGGAGAAGAGCAAACCACATGCACTCAAATCTAATTCAGTCTTTTTGCTATTTTCATAAAACCAGTGTGTGATTCATGGAATAGTAACTACATATTTTCTTTTGCAGCCACTCATTCTATGCTCACTTATGGAACTAATTTCCACCTAAGACTTGCTTCCATGGCAGTGAATTTTCTGGTTTCCCTGTCTGACCCTTCGTTTGTGGTCTCCCAACACCCACCCATTACAAAAAACAGCTTTACAAGCTCAAACACAAGCTCTCCATGAGCCAGCATCCACTCTTCCACAATGGAACAAAGAAATGGATATATGTTTATTACTGCATTGATGATCTGTCTTCAAGATTCTTTTACATTTAATTCTGCACAATTTAGTCTTTTATTGAAGCTCAGCTTCATTACATTTATCGCATTTCTTCTAAATATTATTTCTGTTGAAAGAAGGAAGAAAGTGATGAGATCATCTGTGTAAAAGTATGACACTCTGGGAGTGTCATTATTGCTTTGAGATTAAAAAATAACACAAAGAGAACCCACATGTTTCATATCCCTACAGGTATTTCATCATAGTTTCATTCCATGGGTCTCACAGTTCCCAACATCTGCCCTCCCAGGGATGACCAATTATGAACTTGTCAGTAATATAATGAATTTACTGCATTTCAAGAGCATGTCCAGAGACAAAAAATTTCTTGTTCCTTATGTAATTTTTAATTTTTCTAGAATAGCTTTTTCATGGGTTTTTTTCCAAATTTTTGACCTAAAGTTGGTTATTTTAATAGATGGGTGCCTTTATGAAGACATGACATTGTTAATTATGTAGTAAATATATTAAAAAGCAAGGTTGTTGAAAATGATAATGAGAAAATACTATTTATGTATTCTAAAGGCACAAAAGTTTGAATTAAATCTTACTTGAAAGTATTAATTAATGATTCTGCTGTTGCTAATATCTAGCCTACAAAGAGATATAATTTTATGCAGTGCACAGGAAGTGATTAAATTAAAGGTATAAAATATCGATGTCTCCAGGCCCTGAGCTGGTACAGTAGGTTAGAAATTAAACATGAAATGTTGAGACTGATAATTGTAACCCAGATAATTTTACAGAGAGTTTTTTGTCCTTCTCTACAGCATCTGTTTTTCATCCTGTTTTCTGGTGGCTGCCTCAAGAATGTAAACACAAGGTGAAGGTGGTCATGAGTCACTATGAGAGTGGGCTCTTGTCTTTTACAGAAAGACACTTCCCAAAAGGCAAACACCAGCAAGATCTCACAGCCTTGAATTCGTGAACTTTTAAGTAAATAGCAGGTAGTGACCAATTCAGCACTGACATGATACAGCAGTGGTGCTCTGGGGGATGTGACTGAAAAACACTCATGATGCAGAAGGTGTGTGGAGTAGGTTATGGTAATCACATTGACCTATCCTGTATAGCACACTGAGATGAAACTGTCACAATTCAAGGAAATCTGATTTCTTTCCCAGAACAGGGATCAGCTCTGCCCCCAGCACTCTCCCAAGCAGTGGCTGCTTTGGCTGGCATCGACTGAAATGAGGCTGGGAAGAAAAGGATGAGAGGGTTATTCTATCCACAGACATGTAACAGTAGACATTTAAATTACTAGGACTCTTCAGCTCCCTTCCAGAGTCCTTTTTTGGGTATTGGGAGGGTCTTTGTGGATGCAGAGGGAGTCAAGATATGATGTGAGGAACCAGGTTAATCAAGACTTACAGCTCATCTGTATTTCAAAGGCATCTATTGCCACTTTCATATTTAATGGAGTCCAGATTCTTGAAGATCAAGGTATTAGTGTTTTCCAGAATACAGGTTAAAGATTAGGTCTAATCTTGACTTGTAAAAGAACATATGGATAACACAAACTTCACATGCGCACTTGGCCTCTTTCAAAATAGGACATTTTAGGTGTTTACCTGCAATGTAGATGTGGTGTGTTTATGAAAACCAGATGTGGTATATGTGTATGTGATAAAACCTTCAGTTATGCATTTGTAGGCACCAGTGAAGGGTGAACACTTAGTCACTGACATCAACTGTATACTTTTGTAGCTTACTTGAGATTCAGAATTTCATGCTTGTGAGTCTCCACCAACTGAGAATCTTCCATGTTTCTATGATTCCATGACTTAGTAATGCCTGTGAGTAATGCTGAGCCTGTTGCACTGTATGTGCAAAAATATAGATGCTTGTACACACAAAATATCTGTTCCTTTACATGCTTTTTCAGTCTCATTTTCAAATTATGTCATATTGAAGAGTGCTGAGAAAGATGGCCAAAATTCTGTAATTACTGTTTGCACCTCATAGTTTTGTTACTGCGGCAACTGAGGACTTTTGCTATGGAAATGCTGTTTTCAGACTTTGAGATATTGGCAGTGCTGCACAGACTTATTTTGATTCTGAAATAATTTTAAGATGAAACTGGAATTAATGGGTATGCTTTGAGAGAGGCCTGAAATACCTTGATGTAAAAAGCTAGACTAACTAAAGCAGCAAATTAACAAAATGACAGTAAAATGAACTTCCAAACATTTCAACATAAATAAGTCTAACTGTCAGAAGGGAGAAAATCTGCATTGGTAATTTGCTGGACCAAGATTTCAAATGCAAATTGATGTCTTGAGACTGATGGCTCCTGAAGGACAATGTGGACATTGGAAGAAAATGCAGAGTACCTCCTACACCAAGACCTGCACTAATCTTTCATGATCCTCTGTTTTATGCTTCCTTCCCCCTTTTTTTTCCTTTGGTCTGATACTGATTTCTTATACATCACGATGTGTTAAGAACCAAATCTCAAAGCTCAGCTTCTCTCTGATGTGCTTTGATTGTGTGACGGAACAGGAGCAGCAGCTTCAGAGCATCAAACTGGAGCCCTGACCTGCTGGTATCACTGAGGTCCAGGCAGACCTCCTGCTGTCCCCCAGCTGCTGTTAGAGGCCTGACAGAGCAGAGCTGTGTGTGATCCTCCTGGGTCTTACTGCACTGCCAAACTCTTCCCCAGGATGCTGACTTTGGACCCACAGTGCGGCTCTCTGCTGATATTTGCCATTACTCCAATTGCTGTCTACAGTGGCTTCTCCCTCTCCTTTGGAGGAATGAAATATCCAGTACAGAGGAATGAACAGAGGTGAGGGCTTTCACATGTTTTCCCACATCCTTTTTTTATTATGTTCCCACAAAAAAATGTGTCTTGACTTTAAATGCAGATCAGTTCCTAAGCTCAAACTGAGCTAAGTCATAGGTATTTGAGGGGATAGGAGAAAATAAGGATCAATTTAATCTCAAATTGCTATGAAAAACAATATGATTAGTATCCTCTTACCTTGTTGTCTTCAGTACAGCTGCTTCCATCCCACCCTTGGAGTTCCTGCAAAACCCAAACCAGGAAAACAGGCACCTTTATGTCTGCCACCTGGCCTCTTTTATCTTTATTAGTCTGCTTCAAAAGTGATTCTTTCTCTCCATGAACTAAGCAGCCTTAATGACTGGCTCTATGCCTGGGATGCCTGCATTTAATGAGATGAGTTCCAGTGTTTCTGACATTTTTTGCCACGTAATGAAGACTCTCCTGATGGAACAGAGACACCACGTAATGAAGACTCTCCTGATGGAACAGAGACACCAGTACCTGTTTGTCACCCACACTGCTGTGAAGCATTGTGAGCAGGCAGTGGGAGGAAGCGATCACTCTCCATGCTATTTCTGGACCAAAAAGGCATGCCTTACTAGGAAAAGTGCACTGGGATTTTTATCTTTGTAAGGATGGATAGGGAGGGGGGAAAGTCAGCCAGAAATGCATAAACAGAGGATTTGTATCTCTGTCAGCAGCTCACCTTCTATGCTCATCAGAAAAACACACATGCAGAGAAGTCAAAATTGTAGAAGATTTAAAACACAGCATGAAAATAAACTGAATGGTAATTAGAATTTCTCAGAAACATGGTTTTCTTGTTGCCTCTTCTTCCCAATACCTGATGCTGTTCTCTGAAATACCAAATTACACAGTTTCTCACTAGGTTTTCTCTCATATTTGCTTGTTACTCATCAACAAAAATCCTGTTTCTGAGTGTAAGTAACAAGGCAAAACCAGGTTTCCTTGAGGCTTTTGTTTCACAGCTCACAAGCTGGTCCCAGCTGTGTGTGAATCATTTCCTCCTGGCTGGACACAACCCATCCATGGCTTTTTGAGGAAGGTTCTGAATTTGTCTGGGGAGGCAGATGGGAGAGAGCCTGCCACATACTTGCAGGCAGGGATTTTCCTGGGATTTAGTCAACCTGCCAAAAGGTTTTGTTTTGTCCAATGTAAAATTGCCTGAGAGACTGCAGAGAACTGCTGCATTATCTAACTGACATTAAGAGGAGTATTTTTCATGGAAGGCCAGAGAAGAATAACTCTCATGGTTTGTTTGATGGGGCAAATCCTTAATGTTAGTGGTCTTGGTTCCCAGCAGGCTCTGACCTGGTTGCCACAGCCAAAGGGAATGCTCCTGGCATACTGATGTGGTATTTTTAGGATCCCCTGTTGGAGGAGGAAAGAAATGATGAATCTGACTCCATGTTCTTAGAAGGCTGATTTATTATTTTGTGATCTATATTATATTAAAGAATGCTATATTAATATATACAAAGAATATAGAAAGGATGCAGACAGAAGGCTAAAAAGATAATAATGAAAAACTCGTGACTCCTTCCAGAGTCCTGACACTGCCTGACTGTCATTGGTCATTAAGTTAAAACAATTCACATGTTGGATAAACAATCTCCAACCACATTCCAAAGCAGCAAAACACAGAAGAGGCAAATCAGATAATTATTGTTTTCATTTTTCTCTGAGGTTTCTCAGCTTCCCAGGAGCAAAATCCTGGGCAAATGAATTTCTCCAAAAAATATGATGGTGACATAATGATATCAGTATGTTTTAATAATATTGCAATTTTCAGAGACTTTTCTTATTCCCAACATTTTTCAATCAGCCCCACATTCCAGTGGGCCCCACATTTCACTCGTGGGCCATTGTGAATCAAGTGAAGTTTTCATTCAGTGGAGAATGCCTCCTGGATTTCAAATAAGGGTTTCAAAAGCAAGAAGGTGAAATAGAAGATTGGAAAAGATGACATTTTACAAAAACCTTCACAATCTTTAGTGTCCAGAAAGCTGCACCAAAATCTAACTTGACAGAGAAATACATGACAGGCTGATTGATCAATAGCCTGAACATGCTTTTCCTGAAATTAATTCATCCAGACAGATTCTTCAGGGAATTCTCACTCTATGAAAGTTCCTGGGAGGTAAATTGGATTGATCAATCTTCAAATGCTAGTCTCATTAAAATGAGCTAGTTAAATTTGTCCTCTGTCTTGTAGTTGCTCTAATTGCCTAGAGACAGTGAATTGAATGCCATATCTGAGCATTGGTATGGTGCATGTCTGTGATGTAGATAATACAGAACAGATAGCATGGAAAACTCAGGGATTGGCACCCACATGCCAAGGCTAGAAGTACAGGGCTTAATTTAATAGGAATTGTGGCAGTAAATTAGTGACAGCAGGGATATTGTTCTGTTTCACATGCAGCAATTCCTGGCCTGCTACCAAAGGACAAATTATTATTCAGGAAGAAGCAACTGTTGTATTTCGTTATTCCTGATTCCCTCGGTGTGTAAATGCAAAAGAGGAGAATCCTGCAGCTCCCCCTGCTCTGACTCTTGCTCCAGGCTGGAGTCATTAACATGAGAAGGCAAGGGGAGCCATGAGGGAGCTCAGACACAGCCCCAAGATGTGCTCAGTGTGGAGACAGGCAGGAGGAGCTGTCTGAGCCAAAAGGTTTCTCAGATCAGAAGAACCAGACCACTAAAAGTGAAATCTAACCAGAACTGTGACTGCTTCTCCTAATCACAGGAAAACATGAGCTGAAGCAAGACAGATATTTATTTTCACTTCTGTGTATAAACCAGCCATAGGTAACCAGTCATGATGAAAGGAACTCGAGTCTCTGAATCTCAGAGGTAGTCCCCCACTTTAAATATTGTTTGGCTCTGGCTCTTAAGCTTTCCTGATGCACCAGTGAAGAATGAAGAATAAAACCTTGTCACATTCAAGTGCAAGCCTCAAGGAATGCCAAGATGAGCTTTCCCAAACCAGAAGAGCAGCATGAGGTGAGGGACTTGGCAGGGATTAGTGGCTGAAAATAAAACCACGAAAAGTGAGCTGTGATCAGCTCCTGTTGTACTTCAATTAGGCTTTTAATGGGAGAGAGTTGCTGGCTCTGTGTTGTTTTAGAACCTGGGAGTGCTAATCCTAGTGCTTTGTTCAGGGAACTCAAGTCACTCACAAAGGACTTAAAATATTGGGTTAGAAGATCTGTGGAGAATATTATTGTGTGGTGCATGTAAATTTGAAAGGGATGTTGTAATTTCAGGTAAATTCCCACTTTGCATTTCCCTAATGACTGAGCATAACCTGTGGATGAGAACTGAGCTGGAGAGCTTTAAACTGAGTGACTTCAAGCAAACTGGGATCCTCTCCCTCCTCTGGACAACCCTCTGGGGCTCACTCAAAAATGAGTATCCCACTGGATATTTTATTTCAGTGTTCCTTTGCAGGCTTTTCCTCAGTGTCTAGACTTGGCAGCCTGGAATTAAAGTTGAGGGATGGGAAGGACTCAGTGAGTGGAGCAGAGGAACCAAATTTAAACCATTAAGTCTTAAATTTACTTCCTGACAGCCATGGCCACATCAGAGGGCAGAAAGCAATGACTTCAGTCCTTTAACTTCCATGTGTTCTCACAGGGTGAGATCTGGTTATATACACGTTTCAGTGAGGGTGCAGTGAGCAAAGGTGAAGTGTTTGGTGTGATATCCAGACAGCAAACTTTGCAGACAGATGTGCAGTGGGGACAGCTGGCTTTAAAAATAATTGTGTCAACACCTGCTGTCATTTCTGTACCACTGCATGTGTAAGGCTTAGACCTACACTTGCCCCTTTTTTAAGCAGTGCCCCAAAGAGGAGACTGATGTGCACAAAGTGTTCACAGTGCCTACTTGCCAAAAGATATAGTCAAATCCTTTGTTATAATTTTTGTCTAATTTTTCTAAGAAAAAAAGAAGCCAAATTTAGTAATTATAATTCTTTTTGAGATTCTACTATGTTTGGACCCTGAATTTCAAAATGGGTAGGAAAGCAGTCATTGTTAGCCATATGAAGTGATATAAAAGGGAAATAAATAAAGATTTTCAGAAGCCTGAAGTTGAGCTTTATCACAAATTGAATTCCTTTGCAATTCATGTAAACCACACTCCTGACAAGGAAGAGCTATTTCCTCTCTGTTTTTACATATCAGTAACATTCAAACATCAAGCATTTTTCATTTTTCTTGTTCAGCTAACCACTAGAATGGAATATGCTGCTCAAGGAATTTGAAAGGATTCACAAAACCACCTGTAGATGTGCAGGAATACAGTCCCAAAATCCAAATGAACCGTTCCCACAGCAACCCCTGTTTGTATCATCTGTCACAACCCATTCAGGGATGCCTGAATCAAATCCTGGTAACAATTTTGGCGTTTTATATTACAGTGATTTAAAATCCTGATACTTTCTCACCAAGGTTAAAATCACACACTAAGTGGACTATTACCAGCCTGTTGCTGTGCTGAGGTGCATTTAAAAGATTGTATCTGTCTGTAGCAAGAATGTTGACAATTCCTTCTAATAGCATTTGCCTATTTATAACTGCTATGTTCTTTCTGAATACCTTCTGTCATGTTCATGTAATCAGAGATTTCCAAACAAAATGACTCATAAAGAGCCATAATTAATTGGAAGAAAGCCAGCTATCTAAAACAAACACTACCATTAGCATCTCTGGCAAGCCCAAAAATAGTCTCTAGAGATGTTACTGTCACAATGAAAAAACTTTCAAAATGGTATGAAAATGTATGCTACAAGTTAAAGGAATTATTCTGCCCAGTGCAAGACATTGAGACCTCATATTAATGAAATTTAAGATGGACATGAAGCTCTGGAGCAAGTCCAGAGGAAGCCATGAAGATGAGCAGAAGGCTGGAGCACCTGTTCAAGAAGAAAGGCTGAGACAATTGGGGCTGTTCAGCCTGGAGAAGAGAAGGCTCCAGGGAGACTTTAGAGAAGCTTCCAGTAACTAAAGGGGTCTATGAGGGAGCTGGAGCATCACAGGACAGGGGGGAATGGCTTTAAACTGGAAGAGAGGAGGTTTAGATTGGATATTAGAAGGAAATTCTTTACTATGAGATCGGCAAAGCACTGGAATGGGTTGCCCAGAGAAATTGTGTGTGCCCCATCCCTGGAATCTTCAATGCCAGGTTAGAAGGGGTTTGAGCAACCTGGTCCAGGGAAAGATGTTTCTGCCTGTGGCAGGGGTGTGGAATGAGATTATCTGTGGGGTCCCTTCCAACCCAAACCATTCAATAATTTTATGACTTTATCATTAGAATGCCATTTTGTGAAGCTCAGAGGGCTACAACACTGCTGTTAGCTGTGTCACAGCTGTCTCTGATTTAAGGACCAGATCACAGGCTACAATGCCCAAAGTTCAAATGGAACTCAAAATGCCACCTTAGCTCAGCTGGAAGCTTCAGCTTTGGAGTACAGCAAGAAGAAATGAGTTTTCACTTATCTACCATTTGCCATCATTTCTATGCATGTGGGAAGATGTGCAAACTCAGTACTCAATATTAGGGTGCAATGCAGAGCCTCTAATCAAGCCTTACCATATTTTCCTGTGGTCCATCTGAATTATGGGAAAGGGCATGCACCTTAGATAAGCATGTGAGTGTGTTAGTGGTATTAATTCAGGAAGAAAAAAAACCTTTCAGCAATCAAGAGAATATTTCATAGAAGAAACCCACAGGAAAACAGTACAGATCAATGAGATGGAGGGTGCTATTCAAGACTCCTTCAACTGAATCAAACATGATTCATCAGTAAATTCTCTAATCAATGATGATACCAAAAATGTACATAGTTCATTTTTTATTATAATGGGCCAAATTTCTACTTCATCAGCAAAAGCCATAAGCAGAAAGTTGTGGCTTCCTGGTCCTTTGCCCAGCTCTGGCTTGACACTGCTCCTAAGTGCATCTGCTGGCCAGAGGCTCCACTGGGAAATTCAGAGCTGTGGGTTAGCTAAGTGCAGTTTTCTGACCACATTTCCTCTCTGCCCCTCCTTGTGCCCAACAGTGACCCTGCCTTTAGAGGAGATAAGAGGGAGTGGCAAAACCTAGCTTAACCTATTATACACAGAAGTGAAAAAGTCATCTTCATGTGTTTCACTTGTAATTGCCTAAGGGCAAAAGACTTTCAGTCTTTTTTATAGTGTATTTTGTCAGTTTTGTAATAGAAACAATTAAATTTATATATAGTTAACAATTAAGTTAATATAAACAATTACTGTAACCCAATTTTGTAATATAAACAATTAAGACCCTTCCTATAACCCAGTCTCATAAAGAGATGTTTCATGACATGTTTTTTCTTTTCTAAAACTTTAACACTATTTTCTATATTGAATGCAATGCAGTGAAAGGAGAAGGAGCTTTATTTGCAGTGTGTATGATACTTATTAGAAATTTGAATTAAATTGATACTTTCTACTCTGCATGGTTGAGTCTAAAATTCCTCCCAAACTGTGTGCAGCGGAATTGAAGGCATGTTTAAGATACTGATGGAAAATCTATTACTTCTCTCCAGTTTTCTGGTATTCCAAAACAAATCAAGTTTTGTGGAAGATATGTAATGTCACTTAGCATGATGCAGAAAGAATGGGATATAACAGATTGGCTGAAGAAGAAAGGTAGCTGATTATGGGAAGACTGTGAAGTGAAACATCCTGTCCTCAGTGAATTAAAATTGCACAGGTCTGTGTTGCCCTATAGGTGTGCACATTCCTCCTCAAATACCAAAAGGAAGTGCTAGCAGCAGTCCAGGGTGATGCTGGAGGAGATTCACTAGAAAATCTGATTTTACCATTGCTGCCATTTTTTTACTGGGAAATGCAACCCAGCACCATGCATTTGAAGAAGATGCTGGTCTGAAATGTAAGCATGGCAACCATCAAGGGGTAAGACTGCTGGGGGAATGGGTTTGTAGATGAGTTGTGCTGATTAGCAGCCCTGTAAACAAAGGTTCATTAAAAGTCTGTTTTGTCTCTGAGTTACTGTGAAGCTCTCCTATAGAACTAAGGAATGGAGTAAAAATCAAAGGGGATTTTAAAATTTGCAGGACCTGTGTTTCATCTATTTCTGTACAGCTTTGAAGATACACTGTTTTGATAATACTGGCAATAAAAGCAACACAGCTTTACCTCTGTGAACTGCTCCAAGGGAAGAGCTATTCACTATATGCTCACTTTCTCTGCATGCAATAATTCATCAGCTGCAGACTCCTTGTTTTCCCAGTCAGCTTTAACCATTTCCTTGCCTGCCCCTGCATGCAATAACACCAAACCCCCTCAGTAAAACTGATGCTTGCTCTGCAGGCCCAAATAGGGTGTGTATGAATAATCTGTACACCGTGGCCCAATCCTTTCCAATAAAAAAAAAAAAAAAGCATTTCAGAGTAGGTAGGCAAGATTCCTGCGGCAGCTTCAAGAGTGTTTGACTAGCTAACCTGGGTGGATGTGAAAGTGTCAGTGTCCAGTAGAGCACACTAACTGCACCTACCTGACCTCCAAACTCCTCATTGCAATCCTGCACCATTGTCCCCCTCATATGATGGCATGAAAAGCCACATGAAGGTGACTGATTTGCTGAGATCCATTCCCAGCCTATACTGTGCTTCCTTCCTGGCAGGAAATTAAAAGTGGCTGAAATCACTGTTGGTTTCTATGAGAAGCTCTTAACTTCCATGTTGCAGAAGTTAGAAGAAGTACATTCCATTCACTTCCTGATTTTATCCTGGGTGATAATTCTGTCCTTTTTACCCTGTTCTGCTTTGGAAACCACATATTTAGTGGCAGTGCCATGTCTAGTTCACTGATATGATGGCATTGGAGCTCCCTCCCAGTGAACATAGCTCAATTAGTTTTGCACTGAGCAGGGACCCTCTGGAGGAGTTACTACTAGGATGTTGTCAGATGAAAGCGGAGGGATCTGTCAATTTTCCTTGTGTTAGCACAGAGAGACGGGCACATGGAGACTGAGAACTCATTATCTTGCTTATCATAAATCTAAGATGCATCTCTCTCTCTCTCTTTTTCTCTTTCCTGAAACCTAAGAAGACAAACTGCAACTCACCCAAAAGCATAACTTATTTTAATTTTTAGAAATTTGGGATGTATCTTTGTAAGGAATCTTTCAGAGGGAACTGCAGGTCAACATCTCTGTCCAAGGGGTACATGATATTGCTGGGAAATGTAATAGAATGAGGACACATCTGTGGACTGAGCAATATTTCCCACTAGCACAAACAATGAAACTCCTGTGATGTATTTTACAGTTACTATCCATCTTCATTACCTTGTGTTGTTTAGGGATGCTCAGGATGACTCTCTTGCAACTCTTGCAACTCACTGGTATCTCCTGCCAGGGTGAAAAACCTCACTGTGTCTGAAAAGATTCCTTTTCCAGTGAGAAATTGTGCTGAAGTGAGTTGTCTTGCCAACACAAGAAATGTTACAGGACATGTGATGAGTTAATTTTGCTCTGCTCTAGAGGGTTTTGCTCAGTCAATGAAAACATTTAGACTGTGACCTTCCTCTGTAGCATATCTTGGTGTTTTGATTTCAGCCTACTGATAAGAATAAAGGGTCTCCATACTTCTATAAGGAGATGGGAAGTAAGAAACTGTTTAAACCCTGCTCTTACCAATAGGAATCGTAAAGAGTGAGAATCTGATTCTTCTTATCTCAACTGAACCCCTTTGCATCTGGACTACAGCAAAGTGCAATAATCAGGATCTGATGTCATCTTTTCCCCTTGCTGAAACTGGTGAAGAATGATAAAGCAGCTGCATTCCTGCCCTGAATGAGGGATTCAGCTCTTCAGATGGCCCTTTACACACTGGTGCACCTTGCTCCTAAAAGTGCCTGTGCCACAGCTTGAAATTTTGGCTGTGACTGAAAACTACGCATTAATGAGCCTTTGATAAAAACTGTCACACAGATCCTGCTATTGGTATTCAAAGAGCCAAAACCATATCAGGAACTATTTAATGGCAGTAGCTCTTCAATTATTAGGAGAAAATGTTAAATACACTGGGTAAAACTCATGTGGTAGGAAGTCACAGTCATGAAAGGCTTTTTTCAAGAGTAGAATATAATAAAGATGTAAGACCTAAGTGAAATGTTGCTGGAACTATGATCTCTGATCTCTGTCTCCTGTGGCATCATTCACATCATTGTAGTTATTCTAGTCAAGTGTGCTTTGTTTCATTTTTTTCTTTTCATCTACAAAGGAAAAAAAAAAAAAAACCAAGCAAAAACCTCAGTCCTGTAATGAGAAATGAAGTATGCAAGCCCTTGTACTCTGAGATCCAAATGTATCAGACTGCAAAGTGAATTCACCTTTAGAAAACCAATTTAAATTCAAATTAAGGTTATATCTTATGAATTTAATATGCAATAGTAGTATTGTTTTCTATTGAAGTCTACTAATCACTCTGTGAAGAGTGAAAACAGAACTTTCCAAATGAAAGTGGTCATAAAAGAGAGAATGCTATTCCACTTTTTTTTTTTTTTAACAGAGATCTGTTTAGAACTTAGTTAAATATTTATATTAGCCTTACTTAAGTCTTTTATTCTCTTCTCCCTTTTCTTTTTTCCTTTTCTTCTTTTCTTTTTGTTGTTTAGAAATAATGAATAATGTGAACAGGCAGACATTCCCTTGTAGGTACTCTACAATTCACTCATGAACACTGGATTCTAATAAATGTTCCACAGCAGAAAACACAGTCCATAAAACTATTGTTTGTCTTATAAAATCATGCAACAAGCAGATATTTGCATATAAAAATACTTTTTTTCCATTTTTTCAGATACAGTAATTAGTTTGATGCATACACTAATGAAAAATTTAATTTATATATGTGTGTATGTGTGTGTGTGTGTGTGTGTATGGATATATATTTACACACACACACGTTAATGAGAAACATGATAGTCATAACCCATCAGACAGATATGGCAGGTATCAATTTGCATTAGACTTTGCTCCTAGTGCTTTCTTGACTCAGCATTAGATCAATTCCTTGCCCAGAAACATTTTGTCTTGTCTCACTGAGCAGGGGAGTGGCACGAGGGATCAGCATCGCCATGGAGCAGCAGAGGTTTCACCAGCACAGCAGAGGAGCCTCAGGCACGGAACTTTTCAAACCTGAAATTAGCAGCTGAAGCCTCATTCGGTGATTTTTGGCCTGTCGGAAGGACAGCAGAGTCAGCGATTCCTGTGGGATATCTGCTCTGGGAAGGGCTGGACTCAGCAAGGCTGGCGCCATTGACTGGAGCAGGCTTCACGCTGGGAACAGAACGCTGCTCTGGGCCATACCAGCTCTCTCTAAATTAGAAGCTTGACTCCAATACTGATTTTAACCTTGAGAGAAGGTCAGAGAAGAGACATAAAGGACAACAGCAGGACTAGCATAGCCCATGGCATGCTTTCTTCCAGTCTTTCATATTTGGAGGTGTCCCTAATGAGGAAGATCACAAAGGAGATTGGATCCTCTCCCAGACTTTGATTGAGGTTATCCTTTAAAAATAATTTTAAAAAAATACTTAAGGATTTTTTTTTTTTCAGAAAAACACAGAAATATTTTGACTTGTAAGGTATATTCTTCTATGCAGTTTCAGTTGACAGAGTTTCCTCAACCATAAAACAGGCAGAAGCCAGTTTCAAATCTGGAAAGTGTGAATAGAAAGAACTTGCTGAAGAGTGTGACCTAATTAGCCATGCTAGAGGGGAATTTCATTAGGTGAAGGGTATTCATCATAACAGCCCAGAATACAGCTGACCTCCTTCTCCCTTGTGTCCCTCCCACACGACCTCAGGGATGTCTGTGTGACTTTTGTGTGACTTTTGATCTCTGAAACACCTGTGGGCAGTGGGCAGTGTGTGCCGACGTTTTTTACATCATTGAAATGCTCCACTGTTTATTTTCAATTAAAGTTTTGCCACTTTTGAGAGTGCTTCTGAGGACGCAAGCTCTCTTTTTTCCATTCTTATAAAACAGGCAGAGCAGCAGTTTTCACTTTGCTGTCTGTGACCTGTACTTTTGTGTGTGAATGTGTTTGCTTGTGCAGTTTGGAGCTCATGGAAAATACAAATGTGAAAAAATTCTATTATTATGTACTTTCTCTAGTTCACTCTGTTCCATTGGTAGTGAGTATCACACTCTATACAAAAGTTGCTTTGGAAATAATACTTCCAAAGAATTCTGACACAGAATTATGACACTTCTACATGCTAAAGATAACAATAATCACCTAACAGAGGATTTATGTTTTTAAGTGCCCTAAAATGAAGTAAGGCCAGTTCACTTTTTCTGTTTCCATTGTTAATTTCTGAAGCTCCAAATAGACTAAGAAAAAACAAACATACAAAAAATCCCTTTACTCACAAAAGAGCTTTCAAAGTTTTTGAGGAAAGCAAATAATAATTCATAGGAAGTTCTTGATGTTTACAGAAACCATTGAAACTTCAGGATGACTGAAACTCTGATAGCTGATAGCTCTGATAGAAATGGAAAAACAGAGGTTAAACCTTGAGTTCTGCAGAAGTTTGGAAAGCATTTGGTTGCTAGGATATCACATATTTTTTAATTTACTGTAGAAAAATTCTTAGAAAGATTTCAGATAATTTTGTATTAATTTTTTTTAATTTACAAAGTAGTTTTTATTATTTGCCTGCTTTTGTTGATTTGTAATTATAGTGTCAGCTGCTTTCTGTCTTGCAAATAGAAAGTTAAGCCTTTTAACTATGCTTCTAACACATCAGAGATTATGTCTGCAAATGCATGTTCATCTATGTGGGCCATCCCATGAAAACCAGTGGGAAATATATAAATATTATTCAAAGTTTGTCACTCATTTCAGCTTTCCTTAGAAATTTATTTCTCTCACCCCCTTTTTATACTAAGGGCTAAGAACAATCTATCAGCAAATTCAGTGCAAATCCAAAATAAATCTCCCAAATCCACTGGAATCATGTGGGATTTACACCAGAGTGCTCAGGAAATGGCAGCACTCTGCCAATGCCCATGGGGTATTGCAGGGCTGCAGAGAGCTCAGGGAAAATCCAGGAGAGAAGGTGGGCAGTCAGGTCCTGGGATGGGTGTGTGCCTCCAGCACAGCCCTGGGGCTGCTCCTGGTGAGAAAAGGCAGCAGGCTGTGCTCACAGCATCCTCTGACCAAGGAAAATACTGCAGCAGCAAATTTCCCTGCTAAACTGCATGAAAATAGAACCATCAATAAACTTGAAATATTACGATGCAACATCGGCTTCACATTCTTTCTCCAGTCTGGCTGTAAAGTGACATCAGCAATGAACTCAGACTTTATGGCTGTTCCTTTGTCACCATGCCCAGATACCCCTCCCAGGCACTGCTTTATGCAGCACAAACTGGATCCCCAGCATGATGGGTGACAGCTCATGATGGGTGACTATCTGACAAGTGATTCAGATAGCAGCGTGAGATTGAGGAGAGGAAAAACAGGATCACAGCCTAAACATTTCTGCCCCAAGAAAGAATCCAGCAAATAGTAACAGAGAGAAAAAAATTGCAGTGATCTAATATTCCTATTATGTTATGATTATCTGCAGAGCTCGAGCTCTGCAGTCTTTCCCTCTTTCTCTTGCTCTAATCTATGTGGGCATTTCTATTATGCCTGTCAGCACAGAGTCGGAATGTCTTCTAAGCAAGAAGTAACTCTTTTCCCTCCCATCAACAAAACATGGGCTTTATCTCAGCTAGCATGAAGTCTTCTAAAAATGTCAGTGTGCCAAGAAGGAAAGCATGGGAATTTATCGTGGATGCAACACCTCATTCTCCAGTCTGCTTTCTGCTCTATTTATGCTTTGCTCTGAGTCTCTGTGTGACGATGGGAGCGAGCTGATGTCTGTGGTATTTATAGGGTATTTATATAAGGAATGGTTCTTTAAGTATAGCAGCAAGGTTAAGTGTGATGTAGCAACTCAAGAAGTGCTTTTGACAGCTGAGTGCCCCCTCCCAGAAAAGCGCTGTCTGCTTAATTTTTATTGCCAGTGTTGCTTAAATGAGATACTTAGCAATACTGCTTGCAGCACTAGGTCTGTCATGCACAGAAAGACAGACACTGACCAGAAGTAACAAAATAATCACAAGTCCTTGTGCAACAGATGCTTTAGTCACATTTTATATGACATAAAACTCATTTTAAAAACCTTCACAAGAAGTTGTGCTGCCTTGACAGTGCTTTAATTTCAGTTTTACCTCAGTCAGCCCCTGCTCTGCTGCTGGCCAGAGTAACAGGGCCCTCTTACCTCCATTCACATTTCAAAATGAATGAAGCTACCAACGATGTTTTGTTTGCATCTTCACTGAATGGAGAGAGAGACAGAGAAGTAACATGTAAAGGCCCTTATAATTCCAAGAAAATATATTTTATGCCCATACTTCATATTAGTAATTCAAACTGTCATACTGTATACTTTAAGAACAAGACAGGAAGGAGCTTGTTCACTTTGTGAGTTTTTCTTTTTCTCAGAATAGTCCTTTGAAACCTTATTTGCATTGAAAATAGTTATTGAAAAGCTGAGTGTCATGTCAGGGTTCCTATTCTACTCAGAGGATGTAATTTTGCTTTGAAAATCGGTCTCTCATCTTGAATGAGCAAATAAGCATCCTGGTGGATGCCAATTAGATGAACTTTTGTATCCCGAGTAGAACTGCTGAGAGCAATTTTGATGGACTGAATTTGCATCTGAATATGCTTTCAACTGGATCTAAAACACATTCTAAAATCAGATTGATCTCTCCAGAGCTCTTTCAATGGAAAAGATTCCAGTAATGTAATTTTATTTGGAAAAATTCAGAGAAAGACATTTGGATTTCTGTTTAGTTCCTAAGAGTTTTTCTTTTAACTACCCAAATAACATATCTTGAAAAGTCAGTATGAAAGTATTTCAGCTTTTCTGAAAGTAAACATTGAGAATACTTACAGCCTTTTGTTTCTGTGCTTTTGAGACTTATCTTCAAGGAAAAATCTGTAGCACTGATTCCTATCAGAAAAAACTCGAACACTGAAATCCTGAAATTCTTTTGAAAAACAACTTCCATTCTCAGACTTAATCTGTAGAGGGAGAAGCATTGATTGCTTAAAATGTTTCCAGCTGCAATAGTCTAAATCAGGAACTTAAAAATATTTTTGATAGATGCTGCCTTTGCTAATGGCAGCACTGGGTATAATCACTGACAGAAATAGCACTGATTACTGGTATCAGGGAAAAGCACTTCCAGCTCTGACTGTCTGTCTATCCTTCAAAACCAGTTTCCATAACATTATGATTTATGCTGTGATCCCAGGACTGCTGAGATTTGTACCAGGGTTTTTGGGCACTGGGGTGTCTGCTGACCTGGACTTTCATTGTCTCCCTACATCTGAGGCTGATGTTAAGAGAATTCTAAGCAGATTCAGGGAAACTATTTTTGGGAGAAGCTGTGCATCAGCATCCTGCCATGAGCAGGCAGGATTGGTGTTCACTTTTAAAATCTGTTCCTCTGCATCCTAAATACCCCAGGCTATAGTAAGAGTGCAGAATTACTTCATCTTGCCTTCAGACAAATGATATGCCAGTCTTTTGCAGTAAAAATACTTTTTTTCTCAGCTCCATGGAGCTACAGATTGGTGCTATTGATGTACTGCTGTCATTCTTGTTCATCTGGACTCACAAAAAAATCTCCAGCATTTTTTTCTGAAGCAGCTATCAGGGAAGATGAAAGGAGCTGTATTGCCTCTGAAACCTCTTGTGAATTGTTGATTCTGCTTGGATTTAAAAGATCAGCTTCAGCAGTGATGGGCATTGCAACATAAGGACAGGTAGTGACCAGTGCTCTGTGGAAAGGGATCACACCAATGGAACAAAGGTTATCCAAGACATCACTACTATGTTGTTCCTTAGGTCTAAAGTCCTGTGTCAGAGTGAGGCATTAATGACAGCAATTGCTAAAGGAAAAACATCTTAGTGAACATAGGGATAGCTTCCTGTTCTTAAAAGTAACAATGGTAAAATTGCTGTGCTTCACTGAAACAGGCAGAATGAGCAGGAGATGCTTCTCTTCCCTTCAGGAGTCTCCTCTGTGTCAAAGTAATTTTTCCAAGGAATTTCCAACATGACTAACCTTACCCCAGTGCTGGACCTGAGGGAAGCTCTGATATTTGGTGGCTACTTTTGTTTCGTGTGTCAAAATAAACACAACTGAGTCAGTCCTTTAAAATTAGCAGCCAGAGGCCAAGGTGGAGGAGTCATTGTGTGCAAGCCTTCTCCTGGGCTGCTGAGATCAGCTGAAGGGCTGCTCTGCAAGCTGCACCCTCCTGAGAGTGGCCAGCAGAGGAGGAAGGAGAAATGTCCTTCCTAGGTTTTTGCTTTTCCTTTTGAAGGGAGATATTTCTCCATTCACCACCTTTACCATTCCCCTGTGTTCTGTGCTGTGAGCTGTCTCTCTGCAGCCAAAAGAAGGCTGAATTTATCAGATGCTCTGTCTGGTACTCTGATTCAGCCACTAAGCCTGTACTGTGATGAATGCTGCTGTGGGCAGACAATGTAATGGCAGGGAGCTTTTGAAGAGCCTGCAAGGGAGGGAGGAGGGAGAACAGTGTCATCTTGACATCCCAAAAGCCCATCAGTTTCCAGGAATAAAGATCCCCACCCTTGCAGACAAAGCCCTGGCCTGTGCTGCTTTCTGAGAGCCCCACGTCCCTCACAGTGGTTACATAAAGGCCTGATGCACACAAAGGCAGGCCTGTGTTTATAGTGGCACACAGACAAACTCATAAACAATACCCCTCCCAACAGCACAAGTTCATACAGAATCCCAGTCTTGAGTGAGCTGGAAGATAAACATGAATCTGTGTTTTTCTTTGAAATAGAAAATTCTACAGCAAATGATGGCTTTATCACTTTAAATGCCTGCTTCACAATTTTGGGGGATAGAGTTTGAATCCTTATTATAGGCTACTAGAAGCACAAGAAACACTTTGCTACAGCTAAGAAAAGCTTTCAGATGATTATGAGTTTAAAGCTTCAAGTTGTATGTGCTGCTGGGTTAGCAGCCTCCTAACTGTGCTGTAATTTTTGTAGCTGCAGAAAATGGCATGTTGCACTTGAATTGTTTGGGAGAAAATATATATTGCATACAGATGGAGAGATTGGGAATTCTTACCCCCAGGAGAGTTCTGTGGAATTGAATATATCAAAAGCGACCTTTAAACTTTTCATATGCTCATATAAAGATGATGCATATGTGCACACGTGCACATTTTGGCACATTGCTGCTCTGACTTATGGCCAGTGACAGAGCTTCATCTTGTGGGCCAAGATTGCTTCTGCCATTTCTTTTACAGAGAGACCTGGCTGAACATCTTCACCTCCCTTGTAGTCAGCTGGCCTGAAGAGAGGTCAAAGTTGGGGCTACATAATTTCCAGGGACTATAATTAGTGCCAGGTATAGCCAACTATAATCAGATGATTCTAGTCAGCAAAATTATCCAGGTCATCTTGTCCCTGTGAAAAATGGGAAAAAAAGAAATCCTTTCCAGGAGGTCCAAAAGCCTTTGGGTTGTTTGTGACAAGGTGTGAGTGAAAATATTATCCCAGTGCTATACTTGAGCTTCTTTTTCTGGTGGTCAGCTGGTGTTGGTGACCCGGCCCTCTCCTCAGACAGCAAAAAGGGTTACTGGAAAATATTCACATAGATCCTTGGAAAAAAAATGAACTGGAGATGTGAATCAGTCTCACTGAGGGCTGCAAACTTCTCTGGGAGAAATTCTGTAGGTAAGTTCAGCCCTCAGTATGTGGAAATGTTTTCTTCTCATTGAACAAAATTGCCAAGGTACAAAAAGTTTCCCTGCAAATCATTTTCCTCAGAGGAAGAAAGTGAAGCTGAGGAACCTGGGGAGGAAAAACTCGATGTTAGCAATACAGAATCTGACCTATTTATGAGGAACCTTCTGTTTCAGCCTGCCAGATTGAACAGTCATTATTAATCCCATTTCACAGAGCTGATTAAATTAAAATTTTCTTTTGTATTGTACATTAATATATACCACTGAAAACTTGAGGAGGTAGAAGCTAAACAGGGAAACTAACAAGAAGAATCACATAGCTTACTCTATAAACTAGAAAAATCTGGCTTGTGGCAGCTTCAACCTGAGCAGGAAAGATCCACATGCTAATAAACAATCCAGAGAGAGGGAGAAGGAGAGAGAGAACAGGCTGAACCTTCTACAAGATTCCAGGTGGCAGCTTTTTCTTGGCTAACATTTTTTCACTCATGACAACTCTCTCTCAATTCCAGTTGCAAGCAGCTGCTTCCCTAGAATGGGCTGCAGCTTTCCCAACTTTCCTGTCTTGGCCTCACGTCTGTCAGAATCTGACATAAAAACTTGCACTGAAAATGTGAATGCAAGCCTTGTTTGTTTTTTGTTGTCTATGAAAATATTCCTGCAATAATCTTTAAAGATACCATACATTCTTTTGCCTCAGAAATGTGTTCTCTGTAATACCTTTTTTTCAATATAAAAAGTGTTTTCAACATTGTCTTATGACCACTCAGGGTTCAGCTTTTACACTTCTTTTTGATTGTATATATAAAATCCAAGATATGTTTCTCTGCCATTAGGTGGATGTTATTTGATTTTGGCATTCAGTTAATGGAGATGGAAACATTGAGGTACATTCAGACTCAGGAAATTTTGCCTATTTTCACAAAGTCTATCATATACCATTCTTTATGAAGAATGCAACATTTCAGATTCCAGTTCTATCAGGTGCTAAATACTCCCAGCAAAGTGCTCCAGTCCTTCCACAGAGGACCTACATAGCAAGGTCTTTTTTGGCATCAGATTCTCCTTCAAAGAGGTGTCTGGATTCCCACTTATGTTTAGAAAAGTTGATCTCTGCAGCAAAACCCTCTCTGCAGGATTTCCTATTGACTGCCCTGAGCTCCTTCTGCTGCATGCTGACTCTCGGTAGCTCATGCTCCCTTGCTGAACTTTCCCCTCTCACTTTGTAGGGAATTTTAACTCTCTATTCAGGGGAGTAATTTTTGCTTCAAAAGCTGCTTGTCTGTGTCTAAATCCCTTTGCTGTGTAAACTGCAGCATTCCCCAGCACCCAGATCTGGGTGTCTGCCTGAACTACTGGATATGAGAGCCCCCACCTTATTTAATGTTCCTAAAAACCAATTCATGGAAAAGCAAAGGCTAGCCCTGAATATGCCATACTTTAAAATCAATGAGTCTCTTTGCATTTTGCTTTCTACTTCTTACTTCTCCTCAATGCATCTGTTGGATCTGTACCAGCAGACAGAACCACGACTTGCACTACAGGATGAAATGGCTTTAAATGGCAACGTGGCACTAGTACAGCAATAACATCTCAGCAGCAGACAGTGTGAGATTAATGTCACCATTAGCCAGTGGATGTTTGATATCTTAACCTCAAGGATTCATTGGGCTTGTAAATCTGTAGGAGCTCAGCTGGGCTCTCGGTTGTTACAGATCACAGGAATAATGCAAACAGGCATCTGCTGGGGCCTCGTGGATCTGCAAAGTCTGTGTTTGCTTGAGCAGTCTTCATAAAAAGTAGAAATCTTGTTATAATATAAACATGAATGTATATGTATATAAACATTGTTTTATGCAAGAAAATTCAATAAACCTAAATTCAGTAAACAGAAGTTAAAAGCAACTGCATGTTAAATATTTAAAGGAGAAAGCAGCAGCTCCTTCATATTTGTGAGCTCAGGGATGGCAAGCAAATATTTTGGGCATAATTCCTCACTGTTCTTGTCAACCTAAACAAAAACATAAAGGAGAACAGCAAAATACCTCTACCTGTGCAGCTCCTGAGCTGGGGGAACTGAGGCATGGCAAGCAGACCTTATCCTGAGAGTTTTCTGGGTGCCATTTGTCACTGGTGCCCAGAGACCCCACTGTGTCCCCAGATCAAACACAACCCACACATCTGGCAGGGCTGAGCCCTTAACGATGGGGCTACTGCTGCTCTCTGCTGCTGCGGAGTCAGGCTTAGGAAAACTCTGCTGAACCAAACCAACTCTGAGAAAACAAATGCTGCTGCCTCGAGCTGTGCAAAGAGTGGGCATTCCCCATCAGGTAGGTCCTGACATTTTCAGCCTTTATTTTTCTTTCTGGTTTTAATAGATGCTGGTATATCTTCACACCTGACAAGGGAAATATTTGGGATCTATCACAATATTCTATTTCAAAAAACCAAGGGTTTAATTCTGAACTTTGAAACTTTTCTGTTATAATGTGCAAAACAAAACAAAACAAAATGAACAAACAAAGAAACAAACACCCAACCAAAAAACCCCCCAAAAATCCCAAAAAACAAAACAAAACCAAAACCAAAAACAAAGCCAAAGAAAAACCCCACAACTGTTTTGAAAGGGAGAAAATTATTTAGTCTGAAAACATATATGTCCTTAATTTAATCCCCTTTCCTCTAAGGGAAAAGGGCCTTTCCTCTGGCCACTTTCACCTTTTTCCCATAGCTACTATTCTCTGAAGCCCCAAAACTGTTTTGCAAGTATTTTCTCTACCTCATGTGCCTTTTCAGAGGGGCATTAATTTAGAAATTCAAATTACTTGTAGTATGAAAAACACCAGCTGAGAAAGAGCGCTGATAAACAAATGAGAGTTTGTTTATTACAAAGAAGACATCTAAAGTATGTTATAAACATCTAGATATCATTTTACTTTCATGAAAGTTCTACTTGCTGTCTCTATTTACCTAATGGCTTCCTTTTCTTTCTGATGGAAGTACATTAAAGTAATGATGTCTTAAGTTTCAGCTTTCATATTTTCCAGATTCTGTCCTGCATTAATATGTAACTCTGAACTTCATATAAAGTGTTAGCAAGTTCTCTTCACAGTTTAGTTAGACAAAACCATCTTTTTCCAGCCTGAGAACCAAGGACACCATTGTAGCTTTAGGCCCAAGAAGTATAAACAACAGCAAACTGGGGAGAGCAATCTGGGAGGATGTGACTTCATAACCTGAAACTGTAATTGGACAATTGACCCCAAAATGTAAGTGGACCAAAACTTACAAAAGTGCGAAAACTCATGAGTTGGGGCTCATCTTGGGTAAAGCCACAGCTGGGCTCTTGCATTGCCCAAGGTGTATCCACTGAAGGCCTTTTAATAAATATTTTATTCCTTTAACTCTGTCTAGCCTCTGTTGCAGAGTTCTGATGCTCTTTAGGCATCAGTCTCTTCCCTTGTTCAATTTACATGGGACCAATAATGACCCTGTTGAATAATGTGTCTGGTTGTTTACTGACGCCTTGAGAGGCTCCCTGGAACAGAGGCTAGCCAGAGTTAAAGGAATAAAGTAGGTGTTTATTGAAAGGCCTTCAAAGGATACACCTTGGGCAGTGCAAGAGCCCAGCCGTCTCTCTGCCCAAGAGGGACCCAAGATGGATGACTGGTCCCGAGTTTTCACACTTTTATAAGTTTTGGTCCATTTACATATTGGGGTTGATTGTCCAATTACAGCTTCAGCTTGTGAAGTCCCATCCTCCCAAATTACTCTCCTCAATTCCCTGCTGTTTATACTTCTTGAGCCTAAAGCTGCAATGGTGTTCTTGGTTCTCGGGCTGGAAATAGATGGTTTTGTCTGACTAAACTGTGAGGAGAACTTGCTAATGCTTTATATGAAGTTCAGAGTCACACCCTAAGGCAGTACAGAAACGAAAAAATATAAAAGCTAAAACTTAAGAAATCAAGACAAGAAAATAAACTTCGTCATTTCCACACTTGTATACATAAAAATACAGCAGGAATTCTCAAAGATCCAACATATAAACTAACTACTAATTGCTGTTTTATTACAAATACAACATACAATGAGAATCAATTTTAAGCAGAACTCCTAAACAAGGTTATATTGACTTCTTAGAGATAGCACAATAAGGTATAAAAAAAAAATTATAAAATCAAAGTAATAAGGAGGAAATGTATCAGTCATAGTACATCATGCTGTTGACATTATACAGAACAACCCAGTAACATTTCATTCATGGTGAGCTCTGACCAAAATGCAGTACCATGACATCTCTATGCTGGGTGCAGTTCACAAGCCAAATAACTGCCTATTTTACAGGAGAAAAAATACACTTAAAGAGACATTAAGTCTTCCTTTTTGCAAATCTCTACTTCTAACTGGAATGAACATGATATCCCCTTAAGCTGCAGCTCTTTACCACAGCTTTAATCAACACACACAACTTGCAAAAATATCCTCAGATCTGCTGTGTTCTTTCCCCTCATAAACTAAATAGAGTATCAGTCTATCTCACTGCTCTCTACACATCTTGCTATCACAAAACCACCCACTGAACAGTCCTGTGAGGTAGCAAATTGTAGCTTAGTATCTTTTGAGTAAGATCTCATTGTAGCTGAATAATTTCATTTTACAGTTCCCTGCTCCTGTGTGGACAGGATTTGCACTCGGGGGTAAACAGAGCTAACAGGTTTGATCAATGCCTGTTCAGCTTGTAAGTGCCCCTTGATCTCAGGTCTCAGAGGATCCTCATACGTGCTACTTCAGAATTTGTGATTTGCTCTTAATGGGTTGGGATAAGGAGCTTTCACAATGCTCATCCTCAGAGTCTCACTGTCCTGTGATTTATATGCCATTCCTATGCTTTTAAAATGTTACAGAAAAGGACTGTATTTATGGCAGGTTTTTATGATGTTACAGAAAGTGGTTTCAGAACTTGCAATGCATCGTATAGGTACACATTGTAAGAAGGATATGTTAGCTTTTCTGAGTGTCTTGCTACTTTCATTCACATTAATCAAATTTATATGTCCCAGTGGATGAAAGTATGAACTGCAGAGATGTTAATTCAATCTGTTAGGACAAGTGGCTGACTCAGAGTTGAAAAGGAGCATGACCTTTCCTCATCAGTTTTCTCTTAGCACCAATGTAGAAAATCTTCTTGCAATCCTCAGTGAGGAAAAATAAACCTCTGGTGTTTCTTGAGTGGCCATTTCGGGTCATTTTGTCCCCAGCACAGCTGGTGTGCATAGAGCAGGTTTCAGACTGTTGGAGAACACCTTTTCTTCATAATTTTCAGCTTATGGGTTCAACTTTGCTTCTAGCTAAGGCAAAAATTCAAGGTGTGTGCATAGAGAGGAAAGGATAAAAAGTCACCATGTACTAAACCTACATGGCAGATATCGGCCTTCACTCTTCTTCCTGTCCTCCACTACAGCTTGTTCTCCATAATTCTCCTCACCCCTCACTTTTTGGCCCTTCCAGGTAATTCAGGCCAAGCTCAGGTTGCTGCAGGGCTATGCAGGGTCAGGCTGGGTGTCAGTGCAGGTTTGGCACTGCTGACCACAGGTGGGTGTCTGGAGCCAGAAATTCAGCAACTCCACAAGGTGCATTCAGAAATGCTTAAGGACCTTAAGGGATTAGGCAGGACTGAGAAGAAAGTGATCCTGCTTTCTCTCTGGGGTAGCTCAGCCCAAGCAGGGGCAGGTGACCTGGATTCCACCCCAGCAGTAAGAGCTGCCAGCCTTGGGCCCTTTCCCTGCCTCCTTCTCTGTGTGTCTGTAGGAAGGAATTAGAGGCATCATGAGGCTGCACTCCTGGGCATGGCTTGGGTGCTGTTCCTGCCTGGTTTGGGGCTGTGGGTGGCAGCAGCAGCCCCTGGAACGGGATATTTGGGATATAGGCACAGGGTTACATGCAGCACTGCTGCACACAGCACTGGGCACAGGCACCCATCTCAGCTTGTCCCTGTGGTGTCACCAGGAGACGGAGCTGCACAATGGGCTGCAGGTGACACCCAGCACCCTGACCTCTGCTGTGTCCCCAGCTTGTCCCTGTGGTGTCACCAGCAGATGGAGCTGCAGGCTGGGCTGCAGGTGACACCGAGCACCCTGTCCTGTGCTGTGTCCCCAGCTCGTCCCTCAGTGCCCTGGGTCCTGGTGACACTGCCTGCAGCCTCTTCTCTTGGAGGAACACGAGCTGAGAGCTCACTCCTGTCCCTGGGCAGGCTTAGGGCTCCCAAACTTCTTCCACGTGAGCTGGAAACCTGTCGGGATATTTAGCTGGTCAGAGTGACCCTGAGATATATTAGAAAGTCTCTTTTCCCAGCCCGGTGCTTGAAGAAGGAGTCAGGGCTCTTCAGTTCTTGGTCTCAAGGTTGTTTATTGTATCTTATCTATAAAATTCTTTCTCTGGCCGGCCGAGGTCTGTCCAGCAGGACAGTTCCAGGCACTCTGCCTGCCCCCAGGGCTGTGTTGTGTCTTTATACTAAAAACTACGTGTACAATATTTACAATTACTTTCCAATATCTGTCACCTATGTTAGACAGTGAGCTTCTACTCTAAACCAATCTGAAAGTGCCAACAGCACAGCAGAAGATGAAGGCCAAGAAGAAGAAGAAGAAGAAGAAAAGCTGGACACACCTAGTTCCCTCCATCTTGTCTCCTGAGCCCGCACAATAAAAACCCCAAAATCTACTTTTCCATGCTGTGGTAACTTCACTATTATTCTGCTTAAACTGTTGTGGCTTGCTGATCTTCATATAAGGTTGGTAATTTTCTCCACGGGTCATAATCAAACCCACAGGTGTTTTGGCTCTGCGCCAGGGCTTCTGAGCCCCCTGGCAGGGGTCCTGGCCATCCTGGACAGCCAGAGGGATGCTCTGGATTCCCACTGAAACCCAATCCCAGCAGTCTTACCTGTATGAGCTTTGGGCCTGTGGTGTCAAGGCTGTTTGACTTCTCAGACATTTGCTTGAAGAATATGTTTGAGACTTGTTTATTCATGGATTTTTTTCTTAAAGATCTTGGCTTTTATTATGTAAACCCCTCATAAGGATGTAGCCATACTTTTAATGCACAGAGTTCAAATGGAGATGAATGACAAATACCCAGCTTTTCCAAATATTGGTCAGAAATTATTGTTGATGTCTCCATAGTTCAAATTATTCATTTCAAATTAGATTTATTGCTGGAAATGACTCCAGGATCCTTACCACTGGAAATCCATTACTTTCAATAAAAACAAGAAATTAATCAAGTGAAGCACTACAAATGAGGCAGCAGCAGAAATACAGGCAATGCAAAATGTTTTTTGGCTCTTCACTTCCCACTTCTTTTGGAGACCTACACACCCTGATGGCCCTGCCTATGTGGACAGCTTGCAGGATGCTGCTGTTCAATGGCCGAGTTCCCTGTTCTAATTAGATTAACCAGATCACAGGGAGTCTGTGGTGAATATTAACTTGAAATGTATTTAAAAAAAAAAAAGACAAAGGCAGAAAGAAACCCTTCATCAATGATTCTATTTTAAAAGTAAGTGTTGTTTCAAAGCCAAATTTCAAATTTCAGTTGAATATTTTTAGAACTCTGTCATGCTCTAACTTCTGCTGGCAAATAATTACCACACAACCACTTGCTCACACACACTTCAAAACCTGCAGTGAATAAGGAAAAGGTCAAGTCCATGTCTTGATATTAGAACAGTTTAATAACACAAAAAAAGTAAAATATAATAATAGTAGTAGTAGTAATAATAATAATAATAATAATAATAATAATAAGGAGAATGAAAAAGAGAGAGAGGAATACAACCTATAAAAAACAAGGGATGCTCAGTGCAGCTGCTCATTGCCTGCCAGGGACCCATTCCCAGTCCATCCCTGAGCAGTGATCAAGCCTTCCTGGCCAATCTCCCCCAGTTTCCTTACTGGGCATGATGTTCCATGTTATGGAATATCCCTTTGGCCAGTTCAGGCCAGCTGTCCTTGCCATGCATGCATCTTGTGGCATCTCTGAGTGGCAGAGCATGAGGTGCTGCAAAGTCCTTGATGTAGGATCAGCACCACTGAGCAACAGCTAAACCATCAATGTGCTATCATTATTCTTACACTAAATGCAAGACTCAGCACTGGGACAGCCACTAGGAAATAAATTAACTCTAACCCAGCTGAAACCAGGGAAAAGTCCCATTCTATTTAAAATAGTCAAATATTTCCTATAGTTAGTCACAACAAATCAACAGGACTTAAGGGAGATTAGTTCTGCATTAGCAAGATCTTTGTGTAGCGAAAAGTGCTCTGTGCCAAAGTCCCAAGGATGTGCTTTTGCCATGAGAACTGGTGGGTTTACATCTGCTCTGCAGTGGTAGAAGTTACTGCTGCCATTCCTGTTGAGTAGCAGGGCTATTAATTGCTTTTTAAGAAAGTCTCATGTTTAATTTCAAACCAAAAATGTTTCAACTTGCCTTTGTGCCTTATGCAGAAACCGACAGTCATTATAATTTTTTTTTCTCCTTAGGGATTTACAAAACTTGCCTCCATCTTACTGTGTTTAATTTTAATTTTTCTAAAACTGGGAATTTTGTCAATTTTGTATGTGTGCAGTTTTATGCATATGTCCCTCAGATCTTCCAACAAAACAATATCATTAAACATTCAGATTTGCACTGCTCTTCATCGTACACCATCTAAGTCTGGGGGTTTGCTTTTGCTGAATAAATGGCAGGTCACTTTCAGTTGTTTATGTAACATACAGAATACAAAACAGAACATAAATTATGTATTGATACTGTTTAAAGCTATAGTTTTCTTTAGGCCTCAATTATAAATTCTTTTTCATCCTGTATCACTAGAAGACACAGGATATTGAGGAGTCCCCAGTTTGCTAAGAAGTGCTGATTCCTGGTCTAGTGGAAGATGTTACTGCTTATGGCACAGGGGTTGGAACAAGATGATCTTTAAGGTCTCTTCCAGATCAAAGAATTCTATGATTCTATGATATTGATTTAAATAGGAATGTGACTTTGATTCCAGCAGGGTTTATCAGCAGCTGTCATCTTTGTAGAACAAGACATTTTTTTTAAAATCTCCTTATGATATCTGGAAGGTCTCTGTTGGTCTGCAGTGCTTAGGCTGTACCTACCACTCCACTGATACTAACAGGTGCCTAGCTGATATTGCTTCTTACCTAGAGGATTTCTTTTTCTATTTCAGTCATCACATCAGATGAAGAGAGGAAAGAGGACTGAAGCTCTGAGCGAGGGGATGAATGGTTAGAAAAGCCCACAGTCTTTCAGATTCTCTTTGATTATTATGTCTGTGACTGCATCAAAAACAAATTTGACATTCTGAGTGTCTGTGGCACAGGTCAAGTGACAATATACCTCCTTATCTTCTTTCCTTATGTTCAAGTCTAGAAATTGTTTCTTGATGTAGTTTGCAGCATCTTCAAATGTATTTTGTCCTAGTAGAAAGAAAAGTAAATGAATAAAAAGACAAATTTCAACTGGTATTTCCTCACAACTGCAAAAAGAGAAGAAATAATGTTTTCTGTGGTTTTTCCCCCTTTCTTTCTATTTGACTTAACTTCATACTTTAGGTTTGAAAATTCTGTATCTATACTGTTTTTTCTCTGGAAATTTCTGACACAGCCTTATATATTCTCTTGCATCAGCTGGGAACATCTGGTGTTTTTTAAATTTCCAGTAGACACTACTGTGACATACAAAAAGAGACAGACTTCCCGTATGGAATGAGTTCTTAAAATGGGAACAAAAATTTTGGATTCAGTTGTGACGTGTGTGCGAGTGATAAAATACTGACTTGTACTGAATTATTGGCTGAGTCCATCACAGCACCCTTCAGCCACCTGAAACTTTTAAACTCTTAGCTTCTTGTACCACCAATGGACAGAAATAAAGAACTCAAGGGAGAGAAATGAACCCACTCTAGGATAATCATGGTTGGTAGGTGAGATGAGTTGAATTCTAACTGTGTCTGTCTCATACCATTCTTTCATGAGAAGATTCTTAGGTAAGAGGTTTAGTATTTAAATGCTTATAAATAGGAGACATGAGTCAAAGTCAGTGTTTCATTCATGGCCTACACAAAACATCTGAATGTGTTTTCTTCTGAACACTCCAAACTTACCATCATACTCAGGAAAGCAGATATTCAGGTGAACTTTTGTTATTTTCTCTTGAAAGAGGTCTTTTTTGTTTAGGAACAGCACAATGGAAGTGGCTGCAAAGCACTTATGGTTGCAGATGCTGTTGAACAGATGAAGGCTTTCATGCATTCTGTTCTGTTGAGATGCAAAAGGTAAACATGAGACTGAAAAATCTCATCTCCATGCATAATTTTTACTGAGATGTTCTTTACTGGAAAGAACCAATAGAGTGTAATAGCCTTTAAATTGTTATCGGACAATGGGAATGTACCATCAGAGAGTACATTAAAACTTAGAAGCAAAAAGGGGTTGTTTGTGTGTTCTGACTCACCACTTCTTTATCTTCCACCAGAACCATGTCATAGGCACTGAGTGCAGCACAGAATATGATGCAAGTGACTCCTTCAAAGCAGTGAATCCACTTTTTCCTCTCTGATCGTTGTCCACCCACATCAAACATCCTTTGCAGAGAAAATAGCATATGTACAATGTAAAGCACTCGTAAGGATGTAGCCATGCTTTTAATGCACAGAGCTCAAATGGAGATGAATGACAAATACCCAGCTTTCCCAAATATTGGTCTGTTTCTACCCCAAAAGGTCAAGGAGTGCTGTATGTTGTTACTCATGGTTTTGTAGTGGGTATAAAATGAAATAAAAAGGCTTAAATACCTGCATGTAGGATTAATAGTCAGCACTTACGTGTGGCACTTTGTGTTCACAGAATTCACAGAATCACCAGGTTGGAAGTGACCTTAAAGATCATTGAGACCAAGTCATGCTCTAACACCTAAACTAAACCATGGCACCCAGTGCCACGTCCATCCAGGCTTTTTTAAACACATCCAGGGTTGGTGACTCCACCACCTCCCCAGGCAGACCATTCCAGAACTATTTCACTCTTTCTGTAAAAAACTTTTTCCTAATAGCCAACCTATATTTCCCTTGATGCAGCTTCAGACTGTGTCCTCTGGTTCTGTCAGTGCTGCCTGGAGAAAGAGACCCCACCTGAGCACAGGCACCTTTCAGGGAGTGTAGGGAGTGATAAGGTCACCTCTGGGTCTCCTCTTCTCCAGGCTGAACACCCCCAGCTCCCTCACAGGGTTTGTGTTCCAAGCCCCTCACCAGCCTCTGGACATGCTCCAGCATCTCAATGTCCTTCCCAAACTGAGGGGCCCAGAAAAGGAAGTGTTGAGGAAATGGGGCTCACTGCAGGACTAAGACTTGCAGGCTAGGATTTATTTAGGGCAGAGTTCTGAGACATTGATAGAAAACCCTCAAATACAGTCTCATTTATTACTTAATGGTTTTGCTTGCAGCGAACTGACATTGACCAATAAGACACAGGACTGAAGGCCAGTCACACTTTGCCCCCTGGCTGTGCATGAATAGATGTTGCCATCTGAGCTCACTGCATGACCTGCATCCCACTTTGGAGGGTCTCTCCACCTTCATTGGCTGCTCTTCAGCAGCAATTCCTGGAGAGCAGGAGCCCTTTCCTTTGTACAGAGGGAATTGTAGGGCTGTCCTTCCCTGCAATGATTTCCTTCCACCTTTGCCAGGAATTGCTACTACCTTTGGATAGAATCATATGAACTTTATATGGGCTCTCTATGGGATCCAAAGACATCTGGGCTCACCTGGCTGTGACTTAAGGCCCTTAGCCCTAACTTCCAAAACTCCCACTTACATTTGCAGTTTTTCAGTGATAAGGGCTAGGGCTTTCTTTTCACTGTTTTTCTGAAACAAAAGGTGCCAAACTTTAAGATTTTTCAAGTGTGTTAGAAAACAGGGAAAACATAAAAAATCAAATTTATCCTGCCCTTAGGTTTTCTGTTTCCTAGTGTGCATGATGACTTTTCCCTGTGCCTCCTGTTGTTGAACTTAATACTGTAAAGCCTAATCCCCCCTTGGATAACTCCTTCCTTCAAGAATGTGCATTAGATCTCTGGATCCTGCAGTATCTGAAAATTAAACAATTCTTACAGCAATGAATATAATGGAATTCAGTAAGGAGCAATCATGTCAATAGTAAACAGAGCAAAAATAATTTGTTACTGAAATGCTGGTTTTTGCAGTATCTTAATCCTTTGTTTCCTCCGCCATCAGCAATGCAGTTGATGTTAAAAAAGGTTATTTTTTGTATTTTTTCTTCCTTTTTAGGGAAAGAAAAACCCTTTCAGTGCTCATAATGAAATGTTTCTGCAGCTGAGGGGTAATCTTTTCTTTTTCTGGGACATTTCATCTTTTTTTTTTTTTAATTGGGTGTCAATAAAAGTGAATTATTTTGGAAATCAGGAAGGTTTTGTGGAGCAAGATTTTGATAATAGCAATGACATTCTTCCAAGCATATCTTCACTCAGTTCAGGAGGTCTACTGAACCATGGGATCAGCACAAATAAAATATCTTCACTTTTGTCTCTGATTAGTATTCAAAAGTCACCTATAATTACATGCCTTTCTTGATTTGTGGTGTATAACAGAAATCAGGGTTATGGCAGGAAAACAAATAATAAAAGCTACAAAATTTATTCTTCAGGAAAGTTTTGGTAATCATGTGAATCAGTATTCACTTCCTGTGAACTTTTAGCATATGGCCTTTGAATATTAAAGAGAACCCAGTTAAAAAGGACAAGACCAAGGCCAGAGGCAGTGCTTAAGGGGAGTTTTGGTTGAACTAACCTTAGTTTGCTTCTCTATTCTCAGCCCAGAACTTAACACACTCACATGTAAAACCAAAATCCCTCCATAAATGGTAGAAAATGAGATGAGTTTGTTTTACCAAGATAGTCAAAGTTAGTCTAGAAATCTCTATATTTTACCAGTACTGCTCTTGAAAAGCTTAGCTGCAGATGCAGAATTAGCTATCTACTCCTTCAGTGGTACACACAGAGAGGTCTGAAGATTAAAATAAAGCTTGCCTGATTTCAAACTGTTCCTAGCACACCAATAGAAAGGACACTAGAAGAAGAACTATGAAGATCAGATCTCCTTTGAAAAACATTTAAATATGTTCTAAGCTTTAAGTCAACATTAGTGAAATAAATTGAAGAGCACACAGAAGCTAAATTGCGCTAAACCAGCAAAGTAACTGCTAAGCAAGGAGCAAATAAAAATCAATGTTTTCTGTGCAACTGTAATTCAGTTCCTGGGAGCAGTGCTGGGATTTAGACTTTTACTGCACAGTTACAAAATGTTTTCTGTCTCATTCAGTTCAGTAAAGGGACAAGTGTTTAGTAAATGAGGCATCTGTTCATGGGTTTTTTGTTTCCATGCATGGCTTGTGACCTGAAGCCCCAACAGCACATCAGCCAAAACTCACTCTGAATGTGCAAGTGTTCCTCTCTTTAGAGATGTTTCCATGGTACTTATCAAACTTGGTGCAGAGACATCAGGATCCTCCAGCTGTTTTGCATTGCTATGGCAATGCAAAGCAGCAGTTCCTGGCTGGTTAACATGGATTTATAATTGTTCTGCACCCCTTTAGCAGCTCAAACCCCTCAGACTCCTTGGTAGTGATTTTTTTCTAATATTATCTAATATTACTCAACTCCCTGAAACCACCAATGAATTTACTCACATAACACCACTGTGATGCACAGCAGAGGGTAAAACCAGTGGGGCTTGTGTTTGTGGTGGCTTTAAGTGCCTTCCTCTTTTTTGCAGAATAAATTTTGCAAACTAAATTTTGCAGACTAAATTTTGTAAACTCAATTCCCAGTTGTGCTGCATTTCAGCTAGACCCAAACACTAATGCTGATATTCACATATCAGGGCTGACATCATCCTTGTCAATGAGGATTTCCCTCTGGTGGTTTCTTTCTCCACCCTGAGCTGATTTCATACATGAACTATGATTGTAACTGGTGGCATTCGAATTTCCAATGAACAAAGCTGGAAATACATTAATCAGAAAAAAGAAGATGATGTCCATGACATTGCACTGTAGCATTTTAGGGCAGATCATGAATTTTCATGAGTGACCAGAATATTGATAGATGATAATAATTTATTTGTAAGACATCTACTTCAGGATCTCATTTTGTATGTGCAATCTCTGTTGTGTTCAAGCATCTGTGTGGTAGCATAGATGGTTTGGGGAATGCTTAATTGGCACATGAGGAGAAAGAAAGAAGCCAAATGAAAAATGTAAAAGTTATAAACCTCATGCTTTTTAAATCTGTCTGTCTCTACAGGCAGTTTCTTGTCTAGACTGCATTCCTCAATATGTGCCCCAGCTTTTAAATTGAGAATTAAATGGATTTAAGTCCACAGAGAAAAGGATTATAGAATTCTGAAATTATAATAATTCATTCAAATCCATTTTCATGTGCAATTAGATGTTTTTAATTGGTTCACCAAGCATAGCTAGATCTTGAATATCTGAAAGTGTAAAACATTTCAGTCAAATTTCTCAGAGGCATTATTTTCAAAATTTTTTCTGAGCATTTTGGTTTTCTTCTTAAATGAGCATGAAGATATGTTTGATAATGCTGAAATTCCCCATGGGACAGATTGGTTTTTTCTTCTTTTTTTTTTTTTGGCCAACTGTAGTGCATTCCTGTGCTAAAAGCCGTTATTTCCATTCTCAAAAGAAGAGTGAAAGGTGGAGAGTATGTGCAAATTGGTAGGAATCAAATGCTTTTTGCATGCTCTTAAGGACATTTAAGTAGGCAAATTTTATAAATGGCACAATTATTCAAATGGCAGGATATAACTAAAGCTTTTTAGACATTTGCATATGTAAAAATGCCCTTTTAAAACCTAGTATTCTGTGACCTGTTTGTACTGGTCAATTATATGCTCAGAGTTGGAGTACTGATAATAAAATATCTCGCTTTTTCAGCTGTGTGAAAATGTTATATAAGACTGGATTCAATGATATCACAATGACATCACCTGTGTTATAATAAGTCAAGAGATTAAAGAAAATGCTTAAGAAAAATAAAACCCAAGAAAAGAGTAAAATGTGGCTTTCATACCTGAAGTTCAAATCCTTGAAAGAAAACTGAGTCTCTATGATCCCAGTTGTCTGCACTCGGGAGTGCAGGACGTCTTGCTCCGTGGGGACATAGTCTGGCATTGCCAACCTGTCCAAATCATTGAGGTAACTGGGGAGGGTGAGACAGAAATGGTGGTTGGTGAATTCAAAAAGTGAAATGTCCGTTGCATAATCACTCCATGTCGAGCCCCTTTTAAATATGTTATGCAATATACAAATTTAAATACAGTACTGTTGGTTTTATACAACTGAGTTGCACAATTCAGACTTTTTTTTATTTCTCCTTGTATATAGAAGTGTAATTCAATTGCACATAGCAAACATCTTTCTTAGATTTGCAGCTAAGGAAAATCCATATTTTCCCTAAGGATGGTTGAAAACCACCTTGTCAGCAAAGGGGTTTTGGCCATTTTCTCTCAGCAAGTGGGAATTGCTACCTCAGGGCAAGAACCACAAATATCCTGCAGCAGCAGATGCAAAAGGAATCGTCTCAGCTGTCAGACTGGTTGCAACAGTGTTTTCCTTCCTAAGTGAAAAGGAGGGCATAAAATTTTTGAGGAATTCACTTTAAAGGGCTGTGTTCTCTGTAGACCTCTCAATTTACAACAAGAAGGTAAATGGTGATTTTAAAAAAATATATTTTTTAGTCAAAACCAAAAGATTAAATGAAGCTGAGAATCCCCTTCTGAAGAGCCCTTGAAAAACTGTGGATTATCTGCTTTTATTTCTGGTATACACAAATAAAATCTACATTATATGAGAACCCAAACCAGATCTTTGAGGCATGTTTTTGCCCAACACTTTTCCTGTCTCTTATAGGGGCAGACACCTTTCTTTGAATGGCTGGGCAGAGCCTCTGAATCCTGCTGGCTGCTCTGGGAATCTGTGCAGAGGGGTTATGAGTTGGCAAAAGGAAAAGAAAAAGGTGATGCCTGAGTAACTTCCTGCAGTTTAGCTACCAATGTTCAAATAAAGAACAAAGCCAAAAGCAAGCAGCCACACAATAGCTGAAGCATTTTCAGTGTCCACTTGGTACCTTCCTATTTGAAGCCTCCTGTCTCTGACAAATAAACACGGTGTCTCTAATGGCTGTTAGGTTCCATGCTTTCTTTTTTCTTCTCTACACTAAGTCTACAGCCTCTACACTGAACCCAGAAGAAAGTTTTGCTGCTCAGTTTAACCAGAACCTTCCAAAAGAAACCTCACAGATCATCATCCTTGTGTGCAATATTTAATAGATCGGTAAGTTAAAAATAAAAGAAGAAGAAGAAAATGAAATTAAATAAAATAAAAAATTTAAAATGCTGTAATCTTTCATTAGGATATTTCCAAGTAATGCTTGGAAATGTGATTTTCCTATTTTAAGTTGAATAAACTGTATCCAGTCTGCAAGGGGTGTTGAACCTGATCTAAGTAATTCAATGTTTTCCCATTATTTGAGGCCAGGAAACAATCTGTTGGGGAAAGGAAAAAAAAGCAATATAGCTCTGTTTCTCTGAGTAGAGCCTGAGGCAAACTCAGCTCATTTTTGTGAAAGGCAGAAACAAAAGACATTTTGTTATTTATAAAACATGTAAGCACTAAAATAAACACTTGAATATAAAATAAAGTTCTGACAGTTCTTAGCCACAAATGCCTAAATTCAATTCAACACAGCCAATTGTAATTGCATAAAGAATTAGACCAAGTCAATTATGCAGTTAAAGGAGCAGGAGGCAATTTTAGGCTCCTCCAGAGCCTTAGGCAGCTCCAAGGGGAGACTGCAGATCATCTCCTCACTGGGCAAGGAGGGAATGGAAGCTGGGGGTCAGTAAATGCTGATTTTCCTTGGCTTGGATGAGGTGACAGGACTCCTACCCTGACAGGAAAATTACTGAGCTAGCAATATTCACCATGTACTACAATGACATGTAAAGCCACCATTTATAATCCCAATCTTGCCCCTTCCATGCCCATCATTCCATTTTAAAACAGAAATAGTTCCAGGTGAGTCTAAGGGAGAAATTCCAGCCAAATTTGACAAAGAGGGAATTTTTCTATTATTCAGAAGAAGTAATTTTTTTTAAATTAAAACACACAAAGGAAAAGCAGTGATCAGACTTCATTAGCATGAATTAATAATGAGAAATCTCAGAGGACATAAACTCAGAAAGTCAGAGTTTACTCAGTATTAATCAAGATTCTATGTAGGAGCTGGTTCACAGGCACTGAGAAACAGGGTTTGGGATTTAAAAGACATTGAACTGCAGCGTTAGATGGTTGATTGTAGCTGACTTTGAACTGATCATTAGAAGCCCAGCAGTAAGGGCAAACATTAAGTTGATTTTAATGATTCAGAGCCAAAGGCTAGAATTTTAGAAGCATCAGGTACCAAAAGATGAAGCCAGAGAAGCAGGATTTCCAAGAAATTAGCAGAAATGTTCCAGCAGATTGAAAACATCTCACTGTAGCTGTTTTTAATGTAAGTCTAGCAATAAATAATAACTACAGACACAACCTATATTAACCTCCCTAAATACTGAAACCTACTTCAGGACACAAACATTAACACTGAAAGGGAATTAATTTATGATCTTCTATCTTCTTTGTAGACAACAAACCTTATTTGCCTGGCAGAGGGTACACAGAAGAGTGTTAGCTGGTAAACAGGATTTAAATTTTGTTTTAAATTTAAGAGGCATTTTTCCTTTTACTTATTATGACTAGTTTGTTATGGGCTTTTAATGGGAATGGCAGCAGAACCTGTCAGAAGGGATTTTGTAGAAAAAAATTGCTTTGTACCATCCTTATAAAAATACAACACTGCTATAAAATGCTGTCAAATCAACAAATCAACATAGGCAATATTTTCTTTGTTTAGGACTCTTGCAAAAGATCTTCATTCTTGTTTGGAAGATATAAAGAGATGAAGAATTTTTAATATTTTTTTCTGCACATTCCCTGCACTATATCTACAATTTTTGAACTTTGGATCAATTCAGGTTGCCTCCTGAGGTCCAACACTCAATGATGCCTCTCTTTTCCTGCCTTGCAGGAGGGACACCTAACACCTTGGAATGCCCCACCCTGCAGGCGCCCTCAGCCTGCAGGAGGAGCTCCAGGAGTGGGGAAGTCTCCACCTGCGGGTCTCAGAAGATGGACCTCGGCTGGAACAAAGGTCTGGAGTCAGACTTGAGCACTCTCGAAAGACTCTGACCCATTGACACCTCCCTTCCCGGAGTGAATGAGCCCGGTGAGAAGGCAGCCAAGCAGGACTGGGGCCAAGCAGGACTGGGGCCAAGCCAGGGGCTCCTGAAAAGTCTGAAGTCACTGATTCATCTGAGGTGAGAGATGTGCCCCGGCTAGATGGTGATCCTGCATGGGGGTGAGGTTGAGCAGCCCTGGTCAGCCCCCTGCTCATCTGCCTGGTGCCTCCAGGGCTCAGAAAGGGACCTGGGGATGTCAGGCTTGGAGAGCACCTCTGGTTCAGCTCAGGTGGTAAAGGCCCAGGGAACACCTGTCCTTGCAGCTGGGTTAGTTTAGAGGAAAGGTTTTATTGTTTCCTCCTGACTTATATTTAGCATCTTGCAACATACACAAAATATCACTCTAGATAAAACCTAAGCTGTTTTCCAAAATTTTGTCAATCTTAGAAATACTCAGAAGGAGAATACTTCTTTTTTTTTAACCATTCAAACAAACCCACAGACACAAATTGTTTCTGAAACTTTGCTTTCACGTCTTTCTCCGCCTAAACATTTCTGACACATTATAAACCTCATCAACCCCCTCATTTTTCCCGGTTAGCCAGCAATGATTTCCAGAGGCCGTTCTGCGAGGGGGACAGTTACTGTAGCGCTGCAGAATCCAGCTGTGAGCAGCTGTGCCACCTACTATGCCGCCGAGTCGCTGAGCTGGTACTCCGCCGCCCTGGCGAAGCACGCCTGGGTGCCGCCGTCGCGCCACAGCCGCTTGATGAGCTCCACCAGCTCCGGGGACATGCTGCCATCCTCCAGAGCTGTTGCCATGGCACACAGCTTCCTTTCGTCTTCCTAAAGAGAAATTTCAGTAAATATTGTGCAAGCGCGCCGTGCCCCTTCACCTCCTTGAGGATGAGCTTGGTTTGTGATGAGTCGAAAGGGCAAAAATTTCTCGTTTTCGCTGGTTTTTGCAGGTTGCTACGCTCGCCTGTGCATGTAAACATCTTTTTACAGGCTCACTTCCCTTTAGGTCGTGCCAAAGTTAGGCTGAAATTGTGATACACAGAGTTTTCATCTTTTTTTGTTTTGTTTTGATATGAGGGCTCAGTTTCATCTTGCCATAGGCATTCACAAATAGTCCAGCTTGGATGGAAGGCTTTTTATATTAAGAGAGTAATAGGGTATTAAAAATTAAATTTAAAAGGACATTTAAATTTAAAACATATTATAACTATATCAATGCAGAAATCTATATCTAAAGTTGGTTTTAAATGTGTTTGTAAGAAAAAATTTCTAGCTTTTGACCCCAGTAAGAAAAGTGACAAAGTGAATATAGCTTGTGAATGCATTTCCCCTATGTGGGGAAGAAGAAGATACCCTATTATTTTATTAATATAAAAGCATTCCATCCAACTTGGATGGAAGGCTTTTATATTAATAAAGTAATAGGGTATCAAAAATTAAATTAAAAAGGACATTTAAATTTAAATGTATTATAATTACATTGATGCAGAAATCTATATCTAAAGTTGGTTTTGAATGTGTGTATAAGAAAAAAATTCTAGCTTTTGACCCCAATGAGAAAAGTGACAAAGTGAATAAAGCTTGTGAATGCATTTCCCCTATGTAAGGAAGAAGAAACCTGTACAGAGTAAAATCCCAAATATTTTAAATATATTATTCTCTAATTTCTTCCTTTTGTAGCCAAATGAAAATATTTTAAATAATCTAGTTCATTAAAAATATTTCTTTTCAGTAGTTAACAGCTTAGGAATTTACTGTAAATAAAGAGCATGATTAAAAGAGTCATTTGATACACTGCCACAGCAAGGGATAATTATAAAATATAGCTCCTTCTTAGTCATAGAAGTAGACAACTCAAGGGACTTGCAGTCAATAGTTGCAAAAGTATAAATGGATTCTGACAGACAGTTTTGGCAGGGAGTATGTTTTATTCAAAACCAAGAGGCATCTCCACAAAAATTTTTAACAAATTTATTTTAGGAATGTGTTATATCTTTATGTCTCAAGAGGAACTGCAGTTTATGGAAAATTTATAAAAAGTCAGAGACAGATCAAAAATTAAACACTGCATTTTTTTTATGAAAGAGAAATTGAGTAGGCATGGAGAAAAAAAAATAAAAAGAGAAATTGAGTAGGCATGGAGGAAAAAAACCAAAACTAGGAAATAACCACTAGAAAATTGCCTTCACTGGAAAGAGGGAGGACAGCAGCATAATTGCCCTTCTACATCAAGCAGCACCAGCTCCATTTACACCCCCATGCCCTCCTGCAGTGCTGGGATCAGCAGAAGCGAGTCACTCTCTCGTGTGTGCCTCACATTTGTCTCCAGGGTGCACACTTGTTCAGCAGAAAGATAAGAGTTGCAATGTTCTCTGCTTCAAGATATGACATATCACGGAATGATTACAGCTATCCACCTACCAGGCTGGATTTGTGTGTTGCATGGCCTACAATCTTGAGCTCAGAGACTCCAGGTGTAGAGGGTAAATGTTCATTGATTATTATGCAAAAGGGAACCTATGTGGATTTTTGTGCTTACATAATTGTCCTGGTAATAAGAATAATAATAAGTAGAGGCAGAATATCCTGGGATGGCTTTATGATGCTCATATCCCCATTTTTCTGTTTAGCCCAGAAATAAGTTTTGCACCTTTAAGGCTGGTTCTGGGAGAGAAGGGGGGAGCGAAGAAGTGCAGTTTGTTATCAGAAACTGCACTTGCTCCCCTGCATCCTCTCCTGGACTGTGCTCTCTGCAGCACAGCAGGACAGAGCTCTCCTTTGCTTGTAGTTAGTTTTTAGCTAGCTGAGGCAGAAAAGTTCCCTGGAGTGTGTTTTTTTCTTTTTCTTTGGACCTGTTTTAACCTGTTCTGCACTGAACACCCAGAAGAGCACCAGGAGCTCACACCTGTGGCCCACTCAGGTTTGGGATGCAGCATTTCCAATGCAGGAGGGATTGATAACACACTGGGTGAGCTGAGCTACTGAGCTACTGCCCACCAAGGGGACTTTCTGAGTCTGTCATCGCTTTTGGAGCAGCAAGAGCTTTTATTGTTTAATGTTGTTCATTTTTTGTGCTGGTGAATGCTTTGCCTGTTAAATAAACAGGTTTTTGCCCACTTTTCTCCAAGGAAATATTTTCCCGAACCATTTGGGGGAGGGGCTGCTCGAATCTGCTTTCCAGAGGAACTCCTTTGGACGTTCTCTCCCAAATTTGTCCTAAACCGGGACAATAATAAAGAAAGATAGCAGCAGATTGAACTTATCAATCGTCACCCTGATTTTTACTACTTTTTGTTCATCTCCGGTATTTGCAAAGACTTAGATGATTTTCACACAAAAATAGATGGGAATGATGTTTTAAAGAGAAAAAATTGCCTCACTCTTCAGAACAGATATTGTTTAAATTAAGTGTTAAGGCCTTTTCCATACCATTAAGATGTTTTGCAGGCAGACTTGGAACATGGATAAGCACACTGCTTTGGGGACCAAGATAATCCCAGTCCTTGAACTAGATGACTTTGAGCAGCTGAATCTGGACCAGATCACACAGCAAGAACAAAGTCCAGCTGAAATCACTGCTTATATCAAAACAACTAAAGCTTATCAATTTCTTATGATTTTATGGGAAATGTAAGATAAAGTTTTTGAGGTTTTTGGAAGAGAAGGCAATGTTTAGTGGCTATTCAAATAAATGTGACCAGAATTTCTATTTTCTCTAAAAATCATATGCAGGTTTCTCTTCTGTCATTCTGGGGGAAAAGAAGACAGGCACTGCAAACATTCTATACAGCTGGATTTACCTGTGGTCCTAGCAGCCTTTTCTGCAATGACAAGAGTCAGCTGTCTGTGCTATAAATGATAAACTTTAAAAAGCTGAGTTTTCTGCATTTGGTTATATATAATGCTAAGAAATTATATATATAAAAATATATATAATATATACATATAAAAATATATTTTTTATATTTTATTTTTACAATTTTATGTTTTAAAATAAGATTAATTAAAATTAATATTTTAAAATATTTTTATATTTTGTAATATTTTATATTATTTATATTTATATTTATATTTATATTTATATTTATATTTATATTTATATTATATAAAAATATATAAGAAACTGGGCTATTTAACAATTTCTCCGTGCTGTGAAGTCCCTTGAAAAGAGGAAATCTGTGAAACTGGCATAGAGTGAGCCTGTACAGATATCTCAGAAAGTTTGTCAGGGTTGAGAAAAGAGACTGAATATTGGGGCACAGGGAGAACATATCTCAGCAAGAGGAGGCAGAGTCTGCCCCACATGGAGGAGATGATGGGCTGAGCCAGGCAGGGCTTGTGGCCAGCACTGCAAGGCCCAGCTGGAGCCCTGGCTTGGGCCAAGCAGGGTGGTTGGTGGCTCCTTATGCAGTACAGCACATTTACATTGCCCTGTTTTCTGTGTGCTGCTTTTGGGCCTCGTTACATTTGTTTGAATGTCTTGCATTTGTGGAAAATATTTAATTTCCATTTTTTCAAACGCCTGTATGAGCTTTAGTGACCCCTGAAGATTTTGTTTATCATTTTTTAGGTCAAAGTACCACATGTCATTATAACGAAATGTACTTCTGGAGCAAGTACAGCTCTTTCAGATAAGCAGATGTTACTCCCTCCAAGATAAACCTCTAGGGATTAGGCAGAATTTGCCAAAACTGGAATCAACTGATATTCTGACAGGCATTTGAGAAATTCTCAGCAAGATCTGAATTACAGGCTAAAAGACTAAATCATTGCATGGAGAAGAAAAGTTTTCCCTTTATTTCTGTCCTTGAAAATTCAGTGTGACTGACAGAAGAAAACAGGTCTTCCTCCTGTGGCTTTGCCTCCATCTGCCTGTGCAGAGGATTTTTGGCTCTGTCAGGAATGTTGGGCGCCACTTCCCTGTGGTGCCAGTAGTGCATCCACACCACAGGGAGGTCTCTGTTCCAGCAGCAATGGCTGAAACACTCCCAGCACGTCTACACAACCTGTCCTCACAAACCCCAACGTTTGGTCATAAAAGGAAAATATTTTTTACATTTCCCAATAGCAATAAATAAGTGGCTAAGCAGCTAAGAAAAGGTTCTGTTGTTTTTTATTTTTAATGTCTTTGCAACTTGAAAATTTCTTTTGTAGCAATCAAAATAGGAGTTTATGCAAAAGTTAGGCATCAGTTTTGAGAATATAAAAATAAGTGAGGACATTTTGTCACATATAACTCAAATGGAACTCAGTTTCCACTGTCATAAAGAAAATACCAGATCCTCCTTGTTCTACTAATCTCTACTATTACATTACAAAAAAAAAATAAAGTGTTCCAATACCTATTTCAAGAGAAAGGGTGTCATACTCACAATTCTACCAGGGTTTTCATAACTGATTCCTAACTTAGTCATTGCTTTGACAATGGCCAGGATAGACTGCACTGCGTTGCTGTAAACGATTGGTCTGAACTCCATGCGCTCCTCGAAGGTGAAACCGTCCTTATGGATGATTCTGGTGACAAAATAAACAACAGAAAAAGGCTTATGGGATACATTAAAAAAAAAAAAGTAATGAAAAGTTAGATCAGGCACTTTTGTAGTCAGTGTGAGAAAGAACTGAATCCATCTGGCCCTTGGAAAAGCATTTTTCAATGGTGGATCTGCCTACTCTGCTAGAACAGGAAAGCAGCAGTTTCTGTCTTTGTGAGGTTAGTTGTCTGCAGCCAGTCTGAGAGAATAGATGCTGTTTTTTCTGCTTGGGGGTTAATCTAAAACAAAGTACGAGTCTAGGACAAGAGCCAGGCCCATCGCTGGAGAAATAAGGCAAGACACATTTCTGTACTTAGATCCCAAATGTTTTACTGTTGGAAACTGCAATATTAGTCATGGGCTGTCGCTGCTTGTTCAGCCATTCTGATTTTTATCCAGAATCTTACCTAGATAGAAAAATTATTGTCAAAAATGTTTCAGCACTGGGAGGCAATTATCAAAAAAACAAGAAAAAAAAAAGAGTATTTCTTTCTGCATCAGATATAGTTTCTACAGTAATAACAAGGTCTTATTATCTCCAGGCTTTAGAGACTTACATTTTACTCCATAGGGTAAAGAGCCTTAGTAATCAGCTTCAGTAATCTTTCTGACAGAGGAATTAGAATGTCATAATCCTCCTTGACTGGGGAATGGCATGTGGTTGAAGTTCTCCAAATCAGTGTGCAGATTATATCACAGCTCAGAGACATCTTTTTTCCATGAGTTGGGGAAAAGGATGAAATCTTCACCCACTTTGGCCTGGTATGCTCTCAGTGAACAGACTTGGAACTGCTTTGGCTGCTGGAACCAAGGCTCTATTCTCCCTCACCTCAGCTGGTCAGAGATGAAGGCTGTTAAATACAGAATTTCTGGGCTTTGGGGTTTGGTGTTTTGCCCCATCTTGCCTGAGATACACTCTGGAGAGAGACACCTGAGTAGCCAAGTCAGCCCTGTCAGAAAACAATTCACTTGAATAAACACACACAAAACCCAGATGACAACTGATGTGTCTTAACATCTCTCTGATTTGTGGATGTCAGAAAACTCAAAAGTTGCATTCCTGTTCCTGTAGGAATGGCATCTGTAGGGAAAAAAAATCTCTCTAAAATGTTTTCCCAATCTCTTCTTGATCAGGAAACTTTATTAACTCTCTTTTGAAGCCTTGCCTTTTTTTTTTTTTTTGAATGCTGTTTTCATCATGAATTCAGATGAATTCTGCAAGATTCAAAGGAGTCCTATTGAATTTGGGAGAAAGAAAAAAGAGGAGCTCATGGAGCAGAGACCATCCCCATCTTATGTATGAGGATTCTGAGGCTTTTATTCACAAAAGCAGGGCTTCCCATCAGATAGGTGGCTTTGATTCAGTCTCAACAGGCATAATGAGTTACCAAATATTTTGTTTTCTGCTTTTCATTCACTGAAATATTTGTAGAAGGTTCAAACTGCTATATAAGAGCACAGCATAAAGATATGCAACTTGGTTTTAGAAAAGCTAGATTGCACATTGGAAATTATGCAGTTAGAAGCACAGAGCTCCAGAAATGTTTTTTTTTCTTTTTAGTAGCTCTCATAACCATCCTCATCTTTTTATGCTGCAAGGGCTTTGCAGCATTTCTGTATTTTGAATATCAGAAGATATTTTTTAATGTTTAGTGGATGGATATAACGTTGATTAAGACTGAAAAAAATGTGATTTATTAATTAGAAAATTATGTTATAAACTATACCATTATAGTTATAGTTTTTATATGTTGTAAAATATATAGTTATAAAATTACCATGATTTTGCTGGAAACTGTATTTTCAGCAAAATTATTTCTTTTGTAAACATCTATCAGTGTTCTTTAGAAAACTTTATGCTTCACTGAAAAAAATTTACTAATATTGGGGGTTTTACCTGAAAAAAAATCCCTTGAAAAGTCCTTGGTTGTGACCAAAAAACGACATTTTATATGAAAAAATACAATTTTTGTGAACAGTTTTCCTGTAAAATAATTTATATTTGTGATCAATTTGACAGGTCATAAATGCACAAGTCTTTAACTCTCAGCTTTGCAGTGTTCTCCCCTTCCTCCATGCTGTTAAAACTTATCAGCCTTCTTAAAGTGCTCAGTTCAGAGGAAAATCTTTAATTTGCCCCTGCTTGGGGAAGATTTGAACACAACACACCTCAATGGTTTGCTGAACAGGGAAGGTCTCCTGCATGGAACTCAAACCAGTAATAAATTTATTTACTGTTTAACTGGACAAAAAGGGTTAGCAAAGTATTTGGTGGATGGTTCTGAATCTGCTTTATTACAAAATGAGTTGCTTAAATAGTAGAAAATTGTTCTTATGACATAATATTTTTTACTTAACTCTCTAAAATGCATTGGTGAAGATAATAAATAGGTAGGGGAACTTAAGTCCAGAATGGTATTACTGATTTCATAAACAGGTTGCTTGATTTTTACACAGGAAGAGATTGGTGCTTACAGTGTGGGATCAAGTCTTAACAGCTGCAATTCTGTGTAATTTTTTCTGTATTTGGACAGGTTTAGGAATCAGACCTGGACCTCTCTGTGAAAATAAGACTAGACACACCAGCAATATTTTATCAGGTTGTGCAGTAAAGGAGGATTTGCCATCAGTGTAAATATGGTCCCTTGAACTTTGGTGGATTGTTAATTTAAACCAGATACATAATTAGCATTTTCACTGCCCTTAAAAAACATGTATGAATTTAGTTGTAACCTGTTTTATATGAAAATATTGTCAAACTAAATTGTAAATCAGCACACGTGTAGAGAGATTCAACCTTCTTCTGAAGCCAAGGAAAGTGAAGTTCCTGACTTCAATGTGTGAGGGAATTTGTGCACTTTGAACAAACAGCTACAAATATTCTTGCAGTACATTTATGATGCACTCACAATATCTCTGTAACCAGATAGTCAGTCCAAATTTCGAGCAGGAATTTCTGCACATGAGCTTGTACAGCCTGTTTTGGTTTTTTTTTCCCAGATTGATTAATGTATGAAAACTTTTTGTGTTGATAATTTTCTTACTAAAAGCAGTTCTTACATTAATCCCTACCCATGGTATTGTGGGTAGCAGCTGCTCACATTTAGCAGGTTAGTGGCTAAATGTGTTCTCTCCTGGCCTGTGGGAGACCTTTTTAACCTCAGCAGGAGCTCTGGAGACCAAGAATGATCTATAGAGGCCATTTTGGGGGGAACCCAATGAAACAACAACAACAACAACAACAACAACAACAACAACAACAACAACAACAAACCAAAACAAAAAGAAAACCCCCAAAAAACCAAAACAAAACAAAAAAATACCACCAAAACAAATAAAAAATAACTTCACCCCCCCAAAAAAACAGGAAGAAAGCACTCTGTGTTCTATGGTACAATGCAAATATTTTGATATTTACTCTTGAAATACAATGAAATTAAATTAATAGGAGAGATGATTCACACCAACGTAATGAAACTGTGGAACTACTTGCTGTAGAGTGCTGTGGATGCTGTTAGTTTACATTGGTTCAGCAGGAGATTCAGGGGTGGACATGAATGAGCTGAGGGCTGCTATAGGGACAGAGTGGTCCAGGATGGTTTCAAGGCACAGATCATCAGATACTGTAGGGCATCCAGCACAAATGTGTTGTCTTGGCTGGTCTGATGATTTGCAAACATCAGATCCTTCACTGGCATCTGCTGGAGACAGGTTCTGCCTCAGCTATCACTGCTTGTCTCTCACAGTCATATTTCCACCACAGTAATTCCCACCAAAGCCAAGGAAGCAGATTCCCTGCTCTCCATGCATGGGCCCCCAGTGCATGATTTGGTCATTCAGATTTGACTACCAATCCACCTGTGTGTCTCAGACACTTGGTGATTTTGTTTATAGTGTGTTTGAATAGAAACCTGATTTGAATGATGTTTCTTTGCATTTTATTCAAATAAGCATAAATATTGTAATAGGATTTTAGCTAGACAGCTTATACCACAAATACCAAATTCGAAGCTGATATGCATATTCAGATACTTACTTCATTTGCTTTACAATAGTGCTCTTTCCTGACTCTCCAGCACCTGCAGAAGGGGAATGTGGAGAAGATATGATTGATAGATGAATAAGAAGCAAGTATTAAAAATAACTCTCTGGAACACAGAATTTTCTGTCTATGAAGAGAGGTACAGATGTCTTAGTTTCTCATTGTACCAAGCATAAACCCTCCCTAATGTCCATTTGGATTTAAAAAGAACAAGGTCAAGGGTTAAAGTATTAATAATGAAAAGCAAAGGAACACTTGAAAATAAGTGAATATTCAGTCAATTAAAGAAAATTACAGAATTTTTAGTTACCAAGTAAATAAAATATGGATAATATTTTGATTTCATCTCTGGCAGATGGGCAGGAAAACATGAACAACATACAGCCTCTTTTAGTGTCCCATTATTACCTGATTTGTATTTAATTTGTATTATGACCTTTTGTAGCCAAGTGAGCCAGGTCCATGCCCTTTAAGGCAACTTCTGTAAGCAACTGGAAAACCAGAGTGTAAAAATTTGTATGTGGTCTAGGTCATGATGCAGAGGCAGCACATGAGCAAAAGTCTTGATGCCGTTTTTTGTTCCTCTGCCATGGAGCTCTGTGGCTGGAAGTGGGAAACCTGCAGAGCAGTGCACCAGTTCCACCTTGGGAATGATTCTGCAGGAAAACCCCACAGCTGCTGAGGAGGTGCAGGCATTTGCTTACACAGCCAGTTCAAGAACTGGGGCACAGGTTTAGCCAGATTATGCACCGCTAATTTGCCCTCTTATCTCATGGAAAGGGAGTAATCAATGCAAAGTGTGTCCATGGCAAATCAACACGCGTGACTGACTATCATCTTTGGTCAGTCAGGGTGATAAGGGTTGGCAAGAGCTGCCAAAAAAGAGATGGGTTTTGAAAACACCTGGAGAGAGAATTTAATTCTGTGAATCCATGGGATAGGATTCATAGAATCAGAGAATAAGACCCCTCAAGAATCACACCCTGAGAGCATTGTCCAAACACTTCTTGAACTCTACAGGTTGGTGCTGAGACCACTGCCCTGGGCAGCCTGTTCCAGTGCCCAGCCACCCTCTGGATGAGGATATCCAACCTAAATCTCCCCTGACACAACTTCATGCTCTACTTTGAGTCCTGCCACTGATCTTGAAGTGATCAGTGCTTGACTGTCTGTTTTCCCTCAGGAAGATGTTGAAGACTGCAGTGAGATCTCCCCTCAGACTCCTTTTCTGAGGCTGAACAGATCTCAGCTGCTCCTCATAATGATTCCCCTCCTGACCTTTCACCATCCATCCTCATGGCCCTCCTTTGGATGCTCTCTGATAATTCACTGGCTTTTTATATTGTGCTTCCCAAAACTGCACACAGGGCTCAAGGTGACAAATATTCTTCATATTTTAAAGAAACTGAAATATTCACCACCAGAATTTGTGCTCTTTTCTTGGTTGCTGATGCTGTGCCTGAATTCCCCAGGACAGATCTGTCCCTCCTGGCTGCCAGGGCACTGCTGGCTCATGTCCAACTCGCCACTGACCAGCACCCCCAGGTCTCTTTTCCCAGCACTGCTCTCCAGCCTCTCATTCCCCAGCCTGTCTGTACATCCAGGGCTGCCCCAGCCCAGGAGCAGAACCCAGCATTTTCCCTGGTTGAGCTCCATGTGGTTGGTGGTTGCCCATCCCTCTGATTTGTTGAGATCTCTCTGCAGGGCCTCTCTGCCCAGGAGGGAATTGACAGCTCATCCAAATTTAGTTTTGTTGAGAAACTTTCTCAGTATTCCTTTATGTTCTGCACCCAAGTCATTGGAGATGATGCTGAAGAGAAGCAGGGTGAGGATGGAGCCCAGTGGGACCCCAGCAGTGACAGTCCCCAGCCTCATGTCCCCATTCCCTGTCACCTTTGTGCCTGGCACAGGAGCCCATTGCTCTCCCATTGTGTAACTCGCTTTTCCAGCTGTGAGATGGACGTTTTATCCCTTGTGAGAGACAGTATCAAAAGCTCTGCTAAAGTACAACAAGATTCATCACAGCTTTTCTCTTGGCAGATTACCTTTTCCCTCATGGTATGGTGTCCAATACTTCTGACTGAACCAAAATCCGAGGCCTAGGCTTTTTAACCAAGGACTTCTCAGTAAATAGAACCAACTGATTACTGACTTTTCAAACACATTCTGTAGAGGTAACAGTATTCAAATGACAGGGATTAATTTACTCAAATGAACCACAAGAGACAGCAAACCACACTCAAAGCATTTTCTGAAACTCATGATGTGAACGGTAGAAAGTGCAAGAGAAAAACAGGCCCATGCAAAATGGGCTGATGCTGCCATCTGCCACAGTTTGGAAAAAATGCAAATTTTTGGTAGATCATTTATTATCCTCTCAGTGACCTCCTGAAGAACTTGGTAAAGCCCTGTCTACGAGGTAGTGTTTGCTACACTTTTTGTAGGGAAGAGAGGAAACTGTACTGAGAATTTGTGCATTCATCTCATGGAAAGATGATAGGAAACATAATAGAGAAATTAACTTCTCTTCCAGATCTGAAAGACACTGTTAAAAAAGAGATGTAATTTATAACTTTTGGATGCAATTTTCTATCTCTGCTCATCTTTAATTTATTATCCAATAATACTTTTATCCAAACAACATGTGACTTTCAGACTTTGGCTTCGCCATGGAGTATCATCTTAGTTGTAGCTGTATTTTCACCCCAGGAAGTAGGTCAGGAATAATTTTATTTGCACTTGCTTTTTTAATTCCTCCCCTTCACCATGTAGCCTCCTTCTTTGGACAGTCCCTGGTATGGAAAACCAGAGTTAGGACTGCATTCCCACCTTCTGTAGTGGATATCTGCTTTGCAGAAATAGTGGCAAAAGTGCATCACAAAAGACCTAGAGTGATTACACAGGGAGCTGAAGGCATCTTCTTCAAGCCTAGATTTTCTGAATAATAGAAAAGAACTTAGGACAAACAGTCTTGTCCTGAAGCTCAGAAAGAACTTAATTAGGGTTTTGAGAAGCTCAGTCAGCTCTGAAGATTTATACCTCTACCTGACAGGTATCACCCTATTTTAGTCATCACCGTATTCTATATTTTGCATATTTAAGATCTAGCTGAAATTTACTCCTCATTTCTGTCTCTATTCCTTTGACAGGGATGACTGCACAGAGAACACTGGCACAAAAGTCCCAGTCACTGCCTGGAAGTCTGGCTGTCACTGCTGGGGTCCCACTGGGCTCCATCCTCAGCCTGGCCCTCTTCAGCATCATCTTAAATGACCTGGGTGCAGGACTTGAAGGGATATTAAGGAAGTTTCTCAACTTCCTGGGAGCTGCAAGATGTCCCCACTGCTGGTGACATCAACACTTCTTCCCAGAGATCAGCTCCACCATGCCCCAGGGCACGCCACATTCACCTTCTGCGGGTGCTGAACTCTGGCTGGCTGCAACCTGCGTCTCCTCTTGCTTTGGGTGCTCCAGATCTGCATCCCACCATGTCCCAAGCCTTCCATGTTTCTGGGCATCCTGGGGCTGAAGAGCAGGCTCAGGAAGAGCAGCCATGCAGCAAGGCTGCAAAGGAGCTGCCCCCCCGCAATCTGACACAAATCCTCTCCTGATCTGGAGTGGTCCGCCTGCTCCCTGCAGGACACTACAGCATGTAGGCAGAGCAAAAATTGAGAAAAAAAACTAGAGGTGTCTGAAACCCAGCGAGAATCTCACAAATTCAAGGGGAAACAGAACCCAGGCCCTCAGCTGTGATTTGACATTTTTGTTTTTCTATGCAGAATTTGTTTGAATAGCTGTGGAGAGTACAAGCTTTCAAGATTAGCATCTGCTGACACATTGAGGAAGGTTCTTCCATATTAAGGTGCTTTTGTGTCTCAGATAAAGAATTATTATCTCTTTACAGTTGTTATTCCTGTGGAAGGAAAGGTTTCATTTAGAAAATTTTCCAGAATTAAACACAGGGAAATAAAAAACCCCTGCTGAATATTTTGTTTAAAACCTGTCATAAAACTCACCGACAATTACATAAATCTGCAAAAAGCAGGCAAAGAAAATATTCAAATAAAAAAAGAAAATATTCAAATAAAAAAGGAAAATATTCAAAATAAAATCAGAAAATGTTTCACACCCCTGTCTGATCTTTGTCTGTGCCATTCAGAAGTCTTGATATTATGAACTAGAATGGAAATCATATCTTCCTGGTCCTCTTATGAGATTCAACTTAGTGTATGAGAGAAAGAAACTCGAGAAAAAGAAATCTAAGATCTAACACTCTTGAGAGAGAATAACATCCTTAAATACTGCCCCACTCTCCAAAAAAGAAAATCAGTATATTCCCATCAGTGAGATTTTTGGGCTTTGTGCCCAAACTCCATGTTTTCAGGCCAGGTGTTAGTAACAGGAATTTAAGGTTCAATACTACAGTAACTGTTTCATTTAACTGGTGTAAAGTATCTGTACTATAAATTTCTACATTCAGACTATTTACCAGAGACTTCTAGTCAGTGGAGAGAAATATTTGCTACAAAAACTAAACTGCAATTTCTGTTCCCCTGAAGCAGATGTTTAAGTTAAATTGTGTGAGTTGTGCCCCAACAGGTGAGGATGACCATTTCTGCTGAGGGTGGCTTTTCTCCTGACACTGAAGACTGTAGACAATGAGACATGGAGTAGTGCTTTGAAAATAAATAAGTTAAAATTTTAGTGATTGTTTAAACTGAAGCTAAGTTCTTATTCTGTGGAACATCACTGTGAGCATCAGCTATTTTGGCCATGTTTGGAACGTGCACTGCACTTTGCACACCTATAAAATGAAAGTTGGCATCCTACAAGAAAATACAAATTACAGGTGATGTGGCAGCCAGATAGAGCCCTGATACACAGGATATAAAACTTTCACCTTGGAGTTTGTTCCAGACTCAAAAAACAACCTGATCTTTTTGAAGTATGAATACACAGAGACCAGACGGAAATGCTGGGGGAAGGGATGGCTTTGGCAGCATGGGAGCACTGAGAACAGAGGATTTAACGCTCCTGGCTCCTGGCCAGCTTGTGAGGAACGTCAGATCCTCACATAATTTCCCCCTTCCCCAGTTTATAGGCACATAAAAACATGCCATAAAACTGTAAATCACCTCAACCCAGTTAGTGTGTTTGTCTGGGTCATAGAACTTGACATAAACAAACATAGTGCCTTTTCTTCTGAATAGAAGTTCTATTTTTTGTAAAGGGATCTGCTGGAGGCTGTAGAGACACCACACTAGATTTTAAATAATACTCTCAGAAAGAAGTCAGAATACATGGGGGTTTTTTTACATTTTAGGTGTAAGTGATTACACTGAAAAGCCTATGATATTAATCTCATTTTTTCTGAATATTTTCTACCAACCTGCCTATTGCAAAAAGAAACTATGACATCTGGTCTGAAGTACAAAGGCAACATTAAGTCTGACTGAGCAGAAAGCTAGGACTAGGCTGGCTTGAATAAAACTGCCCTTTATTTATGAACTCTAAAATTTCTATAATTTTTGATATCCCTTCAGAGGTATAGAAAGATAACAGATACAAATCTGATCATGGTAGATTTAATCCTTTCCTACCTGGCCATTTTCACAGCCCTTGTGGAAGGATGTGGTGCCCATTCTGCACATTGCTTCAGCATCTCTGGCTCCAGATGTTCATGAGACTCTCTCACTCTGGTGGAGCAATACTCCCCTGATACACAGTTTATTCACTTCTCATTTTTTTAAGAAAAGAAAATTTAAGTTCTTGAACATTTTTTTTTTCTGTCTCTTCAATATATTTTTAACGAAGACTTTCTCATCTGTTGTTCAGGAGAACAAAAGCCTTGCAAAACATTACCCACTGAAAAATTTGAATTTTTATCATGTGTGATATTAGTAAAGGAAGATATTGTAAAAATTTATAAAGAAGTATTTCAGATCCAAACGATCATCTTGTCTTGTGAAAAGAGTGCTTGTGTAGCTAATGAAACTGAACTATGTTCAGGTTGGAAATGAACATAATAGAAGTTTATTTCATGTAGCTTGCATTGAATTTCAAAGTATTTTACTAAAAGTATCTCAAGGCTGCTCTTAATAGTGTCAGAAGAAGACTGATTATATACATTAGGAAACATTTAAAACTTAAGTCCTTAATACTAAATGCATACATATGTTCAGTGGGGGGGTAATTTACTTGGTGTCCTGCTGTAAAGCAGCCTTCAGTAATACTGTAAGGGCACAAAAGCTTGAAGATAACACTGCTTAACTTTTAAATTCCTCTTTATCTGGAAAATTCCTCTTTATCCTATACATTCCTCTTAAAGGATTTCTTACTTTTTCCTCATGGATAAGGTTGGATAAGGTCAAAGGCAGGATGCAGAATTAGATGGATCTTGGTTCTAACTCAGTGTCCCAATTTCTTTTTGTAACAATAAATTTAAATTACTTTAAATTTATGGAATTTTAAATGAAAATATTGTTCTGGGATTTTTTGACTGACTTAAGCTTTCCTCATTAGGAGCAATATTTTATGTTACTGTGGTACAGAAACTCTTACTATCCTTAACTGGACTGAAAAGCTTTGTAAGCCACAATCCAAATACTGATTTTACATCTAGAGTATCAAACTTCTGCTTTCCTATTATTATTTGAGAAACCTGCATGTTCTTCTCCTATTTATTTTTGAATAATTGTTCTTTGATTTTAACAGGTATAAATAGACCTTTTCATAAGATACAAAACAGAGTTGTTTACTTTATCTAATCTAGTTTTGTCTGAATAAATGTCAGTTTAAAACCATTTGCAAGAACTGCAATTACAAGAAAGGCAAAAAGAGAAACACTCCAATGATCAAAGACTCTTTTTCTATTCATTGGGAGAAACCACTGCTAACTTTTACAGGAGGCTGTTAGAAAAAAATATTGTGGTGGTGTTAATGTGCTCTCAGATATTTCTTGTAAGCTGCACATCACCATGGGAAAAAAATAAAGCAAGAATACAGCTGTATTAAGAAAAGGAATGTCTTTTCTTTTGCCATTACAGCCTCTGTCTGCTAATAAATTGATCATAGTGGGGATTAAAAGCAGTAGTTTGTGAGAATATTTATCTGTGTACTTTTCATTGCACTCTACATTATACATCCAAAAAAGCCATTCTAAATAACTTTCTGCTTCTTTAAAAAATGGAATGAAACACTTTGGAAGATAAACAATATCAATATCTTGTGACACGTGGATTTTTATGTAACCTTTTATCTAACTTAATCCTCCTGCAAAGGAATGCATGTAGATCCATGAAAAAAACAGATAAGTGTGCTGTGTGTTCTCTGTACGTTTGTATCATAGTATTTATTCAAACAGCAAATTTTCATTTCTCAGAAGTATTCAAAGTCAAGGATCTATAACATTTAAAATTGAATACTTGCAGTGACACAGCCATTTCCAGCCTATTCCTTGTGACTTCATGAGTGACCACAACCACAACCAAGAGAATATTTTAAACATATATTACAGAATTGTCTTCTTCAAATAAAATAGTGAGAGGTGAGAAATTCACAGTACTAAAATGTAATTCCAGAGAAAAACAACCCCTCAATGGAAAAGCATTATGAGCAATTTTTACTCTATTTACCCAGCAGCAGTAGTTTGACTGTCCTGGCTTCCCTGGCTGCATCTTCCTGGAGTTTCTTTTCCAGTTCTCTGGATCTCCTGGCTGAGTCCCTGCTCTCTGAGCTGGCTCCACTGCCCATCTTGAGATGTTAACAATTCTCTTTATGCAGCTGATTTACTTCTTATCAGACCAGTAGCTTTGATTCAGAAGGACAACCATCAGGGCCCAAGGAAAATTTTGAAATCCCATTGGGCCTCTCTGGCCAGCCTTCAAATCAAATGCTCCTTCTCACCTGTCACATGACCTGGAGATGCTGTAGTCAAGCATTTGCATAGCAACACAAAAATGAAGTGTTATGATGTCTGAGAATTAAAGTTATCCATTCAAAATCAAACCAAGGACCTCCCTTCTTGTTCGGGGAGGTTTTGTTTGACATACTCCAAAAAATGTGCAAAATGTCTTGAAACAGGATTGGAAGTAACTACAGAGTAGTTTTCAGCTTCTGAAGCAGTATGCATGCCCTGAAGCAAAAAAACCTAGCATTTACAATTTTTTGTTTTTCATCTTTCTCAGTGGTCATAGCTCTAAATATATGTATCCTAGTTTTTAAATGACAGAATTTAAATTTACATAGTAAGGACATTTTTGATTATTTTTGATTTATTAACTAGCATGTGGAACGTTTGCTGCATTTTCATATTATGGCAAGTCCATTTGTTTTCTTGGAGGGGTAAAAGACACCCTACAGTAATTTGTAATATCTTTTTAATATTTTTTTGCAAAAGTTCCTTGAGTAATTTCTTGAGTAATGTCAGAGTCTTTGCCATTGTTAATGCTAATAAATTATGCTAATAAGTGCTAATAAAAATATGTTATTAGTAGTTTTGAGTCTTGGCTGAAACACTGCACCTTTTCTCATGAAGAAAGGACATTGGTCAGATTCTCCTCACAGATATAATATTTTCATGTTAGTTTCTTCACAGTGCAGTAATATTATAGAAATGTTTTATGTGATATGATGGAAATATTACTTGGCATGTGGAGTCAACAGTATATTGAGAAAATATACCTACTGTAATAGTGTGGCAGTGAAAAAGTGTAGAATTACTGTCAGAACTAAAAGATAAAAAATACTTTTTTTTGCCCTTTATCTTCAGATGAAGGATTTAAATTAAATAATTCTCACGAGTGTGAAAGACTAGAATTCATTCTAGACTTATTCACTTTATAAAGTATTTTGGTTATATAAAAAGCATAAACGTGAAATGATATTACAATTCTCCAATTATCCACTAATACTAGTTAATAATGTTCTAACTTCACAGTATGTAAATATATAAGATTCAGCATGAAAATAATGTTTAAGGGCAAAATAAGCCTGCAGGTTGTTTCGATTTATGTTGGAAGTATTTTTAGGTCAGAAGATAGATGAGGAAGAGAGCCAGAGGCAAACTCATCCCTTCCAAGAGAAAAGAAACTTCCCCACAGCCGAGCTGTGTGGCCCCCAGAGGCAACAGGAGGGCAAATCTGCTGGGTGGGGAAGAGGAGAGTGAGCAGAATAAATATCAACAATGCACTCTGAATTCTGAGTGATATTTATTCTATTAGTGCTGCAGAGAGCTGCCTTCTCAAAAGAGAAGGTGCTGGGCTGTGCTCATCCCGTTCAGCTCTGACTGACTTCTCAGGCTCAACGCTCAGACCAAAACCTGCAGTAAAGACACAAAGCTGGGGTTTGTCAGTATATTAATCTTGTATATTTTGTCATTATATTCTTCTTTTATAATTTTGTCAGTATGTCCTTCAGTCAACAGCCCACAAAGCCATGCAGTTTTCAGTCTCCTTGCACTGAGTTGCCTGAAGTGAACAATCCGTGCCTGCTGATGGCTGAATTTTTGCATATATGCAATGCAAGAAAATTCTCTGCTTTGTAAATCTTATATTACTAATTTGTTTATTCTTTCAAACAGGCCACCATTAGGTCTTTACACAGTCACAGTAGCGACTGATTTGTTTAAAAATGAAAATAAGTAACTGTGGAAGTGTGATATCAGCGCCAGGTGTCTGTATATCAGAACTGTAGACAAGTACAGTGTTCCTGTGGATTACAGGATGGTTGAAAAGTAAACATTTCTGAAAACTCACAGAACTAAACTTTAACTGATATCAAAAATCATGGAGATGAAAATCATCTCCAAATTACAGGCCCAGTTCACTACTGAGTTGTTCTACATATTTACTAGCATAACTCTATTAATTTTGCATTTTATTTTTGTGGTATGAAAGTGGAAGAGGATAGGGGTAAACCATTCAGTTTACTGGATGAGTGTAAATGAATCCTCATTTACATAATTTTTTTCCTAGATGGGAAATAATGGAAAATCAATGTGCATCCCATAATAGAAGTTTCCTAACATTCTCTGCTATTATGACTCTGTACAAAAATTGGCTTTAAAAAAGTAGGTGACTAAATCAAGCAAACTGTAAAGAGAATGTGCACAAATAAAGATAAAAAACAACTATTTCATAAACATGCAGTGTCTACATTATTTATTTTATTTACTCAGTTCTACCTTCAAACTCTTAATAGTTTATTAATAAAAGACTCCATAACAATCTGTTTCTATTTCTTTAGTGAGTAAACAGAATTCTGTTTTGCTTTAGACATCCTCTTCCTCTCCATCATCACTAACAATGTTTTGATTGAGGAAATTTCTGCTGATGATTAAGCCAGAACTAATAGACAGAGTTTACTTGATTCTAAAATGCTTTTTGGAATCTTTTCTTGACCTCTTCTAGATGCAATAATAAAATTATGGTTTCACCTTATTTCTCTTCTATTGTTTCAACCACCTTTTTTTGAATGGAAGGTTTTGAAGGTGATTCTGGAAAATGCTGCTTTGAAATTAAGTTATGCTTTGTAAAGAATATTAGTTTTGGGGCTGAAGTTGTTTCTGGTGATTCACTCTAGGTGGTGCTGATAATATAGAGTGCTCACCAAAGCATTCTGCAGCTGTACAGGCTCTCAGACTGCCTGAGAGGCTGCTTCAAGTGATCTCTTCAGAATTCATGGGTGGGCCATTTCGGATTCCAGTTGCAAATTTTTATTTCATATTAAAGTTACAAAGGTGTGGGATTTTTTTGGCAAATAATATAGATTGTCCTGGTAACAGGATTCTCAAGTTCTTAGGTTTTCATTCTAATTTTCAGTTTCTACTGAAAGTACTAAACATGTCCCAGTCAAAGAAAGAGGAATAGCTTAGGAAATCCAAACCTTTTAAAGTTTTGTCTATTTTCTCTCTAGGTCTTTGCATTTACAATTTGTTCACACTGGAATTTGGTAACCTTTTCCACTTTTTCACTAAAATGAATATTTTGCCCTTTCCCTGATAAATTTAGCAGAATGAGACGGATAAAAAAAGGAGGAAGTTTTAGAAAGAATAGTTTTCTCTAAATTTAGAAACTTTTTCTGCAAATCCTTTAGTATACTTCTAAATATAGGAATCTTGAAAAATTTTCAGTACAATGCCTTTTACAATCAGAGGAAACCATTCATCTCTTTTGTCTGACTAATGAATTCCTTGCAACGTGCCGCTGAGATATCCACTGGCAACATTTCAGTGGGAAAAACACCCACTGAAACACTGACAAACCCATCCAGACTTTGGTCATTACTGATGCGCAGAGATTCCTGCTCAATGACACTTATTTTAGCTTTTGAGACCTGTTGAGAGCTTTATCCCTGGCACTGAGCAGAGCCATGGGGTCAAGGTGTGTGTGGAGCTGAGGCAGTGTCCCCACACAGGGCTGTGCTGTGACCTGTCCAGGCTGCATTGTCACCCCACACAGGGCTGTGCTGTGACCTGTCCAGGCTGCATTGTCACCCCACACAGGGCTGTGCTGTGACCTGTCCAGGCTGCATTGTCACCCCACACAGGGCTGTGTTGTGCTGTGACCTGTCCGGGCTGCATTGTCACCTGCACAGGGCAGGGCACTTGTGACAGTGTTCACAGGGGTTTTCAGGTGAGGGAAGAGATGAGAATGTTGACTCCATGTTCAGAAGGCTTGATTTATTATTTTATGATATACATTACATCATAACAATACTAAAAAGAATAGAAGGAAAAGTTTCATCTCAGAAGGCTGGCTCAGCTAAGAATGGAAAGGACAAGAATGATAGCAAAGGCAGCTGCCTCAGACTCTCTGTCCGAGTCAGCTCAGCTGTGATTGGCCATTAATTAAAAACAACCACATGAGACCAATCACAGATGCACCTGTTGCATTCCACAGCAGCAGATAACCATTATTTACATTTCATTCCTGAAGCCTCTCGGCTTCTCAGGAACAAAAAATCCCAAGGAAAGGATTTTCACAAAAGGATGTCTGTGACAGGCGCTGGCACTGCCTGACTGCTGCAAGACAAGGGCCAGGTGGATCTTGGTCCTCCTGGGAGCTCTGCACAAGAATGCAAGGTGGACCCTGAAGAAGCTTCATAATTCAGCAATGAAAAGGCCTGGGGAACTTGAAGTTTGAACTTATTTCTACTTTGTGCTGAGGGTCGGACCAGAGACCACAGGAGGTCCCTCCCAATAAAAATAGTTCTATTGTTTTTTTAGAGAAATTTCAACTAGTTTTACCTTAGCTTTAATTTATAAAGCTTGTCTATAAGCCAGTAAGGCCTTAGATTTGCTTCTTTTTTTTTACCCTGAATATTAACAAAAATATAAAGCTTGAATGATTTTCTTTTTATTTTCTCTGTCTCTTCTGAAGCTTTCTGTTTCCTTTTTCCAAACAGAATATAAATGTGAAAATCTAAGTGAAACCTAATTTTTATGTCATTTCAGCCCCTTGCCCCCTAATTTGTCATCTTCTCTCTAGGAAACGTTACCAAATATCAGAAGAAAAAAGGAAATCTTGGCCTTTAGCTCTATATTAGTACAGTAATGATACTGTAATATTTGCAAAGCCATTCAGTTCTTTATCGAATATCAGAAGAAAAAGGAAATTTGGGCCTTAGCTCTATATTAGTACAGTGATGGTACTGTAATATTTGCAAAGCCATTTAGTTCTGTAATATTTGCAAAGCCATTTTAGCTCTGTATTAGTACAGTGATGGTACTGTAATATTTGCAAAGCCATTTATTCTGTGCAAAAGGTAAAAGGAATGACGTGGTCATTCATTTTTACAGAGGTGAAAAAAGGGAAGGATAGAAACAATATTACAGATCAAAGAAAATACTTTGAAAACAAGAAAGGGTTCCTGTGTTTTAAATCCTGTCAAACTTTTTTGACATGAACAGTAATGCTTTCCCATTTTTGTGAAAATCTTAGTCCCACTATGGCAGATGTGAGCTGTTCTGGCTTCAGTAATTTCATTATCCTTCCTTCTGTAATTGCAGCTCATGCTGATTCAATGGAATGCCACACGGTGTGAGAAAAGGTTATTGAGCACTAGGGGAGAATCAGTGGCTGAGTATTGGTCAGGTAAGACCCACTGAGTTCTGACAAGTTTGTCAGCACTTCAGCTGAAACATTGTCTGTGGTATCAGGAAACCTATGCCAATTGTTGACAGTAGATGTGGGGCTGAGCTGCTGTGCTCAGATTAAGAACTGGTCATTCCAACAGTCTGAAACTTGATATATATATATTTGGCTGACCAGAGCAAAAAAAAAAAAAGAAAAAAAGCAACATCCAGTGCAAAGGTATAAAAGCCCAAACCCCTTCTTGAACCAACATTCCTAAACTCCTGTTCTAGTCTGTACTTAGAGGATGCCTGGGATGTGTTCGACAGAGCTGCACTGAGCTTGGCAATGTCCCTTGACTTCTCACATAAAAACAGCAAATATTTCAGGCTCTGATCTTTCTACAAAGATTAACAAATGATTTCTCTGCTGCGGTAAGTTTAATTTTTCTTGTGGCTTATTGCTGATTCACACAAGAAAATGCAAAAGAACAGTCAGGAGTTAGTGCATTATAAAATGGTTTGTGGTCTTTGAACTCATGTGTTTCCCTCTGGATCGTCCAAGACTCGCTCCTGCTGACTCCTGTAGGAGGTGCACCTGGTGTTCTTTGCAGGGGGAGAAAAAAGAAAAAAAAGTAAAAGGGAATCTTAATGGGAAAATGGGGGATGCCTGCTAGCTCTGAAGAAAAGATTAAGTTTCTAGTACAAGGTGAACAGTCAACACAGTACATAAAAAAAAAAAAAAAAAAAGAGCTTAAAACAATGGGGAAATATTTTGCCAACATCTCACTCTGAACTATTCCAATTCCCACCAGAGCTATGTATTGACTCATCAAGTCCCATTGTTCCATGATAGCCAGAAATTAATGAAGAATAAAAACAGACACAATTCTGATTTGACTTGTAGAGCCCTTTAAATAACAAATATTTTAACCTTTTCACTTAGTGTTGAACAAACATGCAACACAAATTATGGGAAAAATAAAGACATTTTTTCCCAGCAGATTAAAATCTCTTTAATTTGGCAGACTTTTTGCAGCTAAGAAAACTTGTGATTTCGGTGCCCTCCTCAGAATACATGCAGCTCTGCCCTGACACAGCTGGATAGTGGCTGGATAAATCTGATTTCTGGATGCTGACAAGGATGTAAGTGTGCAGTTTCAGAGCTTGGAGTGACTTCCAGGACATCAGTTGAATTGAGCTATTCCGCATTCTCCACAAAGTTTCCATTAGAGATGTTGCCATATTGCAACAATACCTATAGAAATTAATGCAGAAGAGCTTGTTCTGGTGCTGAACTAATGCTCTGAAGAGATCTGTTTTTTTTCTTCATGGATTCTTATATTACATACTTATGGGAGCTGGCTGACATCTGATTCATTATATTTGTTCTTTCATTCACACTCCAGGACATAATAACTAAATAAGAACTTTATTTTGATAAGTTTTTAGAGAGGATTTTTTTAAACAAATTTTTTACATTGTTACATTTTTTAAAGATTCATTTCATTGTAACACTATGTTAAACTTAAATATTTAAAAGGGTGGAGCATGACTCCTAAATGTGGTAAGGCAAAAGAGAGATTTCCTAGGAATCCATAATGTCGAAATAATTCTGGAAAAACTCTTCTATCTTGCTCAGGGTAACTTCTGAAAGTAATTTTTTCAGAGAAGCAAAGTTGTCTCTTATTATCTTTGTGGTTTGTAACCATTTCAGCCTCTGATTTAGTCCTATACATTGTCTTTCTCCATAGTCAGATCTCCCTAACTTTTAAAGGTCTTTAGTTAAAGACCTAAAATGCTTTCTGTCTTGATGGTATCCTGCAGCACATGACAAACTTCATCCCAAACCATGCAGCCTATCGAGGTAATATTGGGAATTTTAACTCTTCAGGAATTTTAATTATTAATGATGTTTTTAGTATTCTTCCATTCTAATTATGAAGCAGTGTACTAATTAACACAACTCTAGCTGACACTTTCCCTAGAAAAAAAATTGTCCTGGGAAGAATTCCAAAGAAAAGGGAAATTATCTCATTCTTTTCAGCTCCCACTCCCCTTACAGAAATTTTAAACAGCTGAGCTCTTTAAAAGCCTTCCTGAGCTAGGCTGACCTCCACCCCAAAATGTTCCATTCTTAGATAGGGAAGGAAAAACAAAAACAAAATGTTTTTATCACTCTCCTGAATGGACTGAGCACAGATCAGGCTCCCTGGGTATTTGGGAAGGGAGATCCTAAGCAAGAATGTTAAGAACTCCACCCACATTCAATAAGTTGATGGGGAAAATGTAAAACTCTGAAACCTCAGCTGTTAAAAGAATTGAGGTCAGGACTTAGGTACAAAGGAAAGGGAAGAGCCTACAAGACTAGACAGACATTTCATGAATGCCAGCAGTGTCTAAGTGTTGTTCCTTAAGAAATCACTGACAGGAGTGGGTCTGTGCCTTCAACAAAGGGTAAAAAGAAAGGTAATTGGGTGATTATAAAATGACATGCTGAAATGGGGAATACCACCATACCTTCAGACAGCACATTAGTCTATGCCTTCAGGGATGAAGATTTTTGCTTCTCAAAACCAGGCAATCTTTTCCAGAATTAAATATCCCTCCTGTTTTATTCTCAAAGTTACAAATTTAGGTAGACATACTTTTCAGTCTTTTGAGATCTTTTTTTCTTGGCAGCTACAGATGCTTTGTGAAAATGTCTCTTTAATTTCTTCTCTTTCTAACATCTTTCATGTCTCAAAATTAGCTTAATCTGAATCTTCCTTTAACTGAAATGCGGAGCAGAATCTGCCAGTTCTTTGTACAATGTCTGTTTTCATATTTGCTTGTTTGAGTAATTTTCTCATTAGAGATTCTGCAAGGTTTAAGACACTCCATAGGATAACCTGAGCTACCCTGTGCTGTACTGTTCAATGTCTGAAACGTTTTGTTTATTCTGGCAATGGATGTTGTGTTTTTGTATTTAATACTAAATCTGTTGTGGCAGCACATTAATGGGATGCAGGGTGACATTTCTCAAAAGTCACTGCAGTGCCTATCTCTTATTTTAATGTGCTGTGCAGCTGGCAAGCTGTGTTACTGATATCCCACACAGCCCTGTCAGGCTGTTTGTCTGCGTGCCCTCTGCTGCTCCAGAGTCACCCTGATGGAAAGTCACCTCTGTGCTGAGTTGCTGGTGGGATGCCAGGCACTGCCCTGTGTGATTCCAGCTCACAGACCTGACACAGTCCTGCTGGCTTAGCAGGGCTCGTGCTTCAGGGTGCTGCTCTGCTTGGGCCTTATATTTCATTTGTACCTGCTCAGTTTTTAAATCTCTCTGAGGCACAGATGCCACAGGGCTGGACTCCTGTGTTTGTGATCAAACTGCTCATACGTATGAATTCAATCCCATACTCTGTTCACATTCCCAATTTGCAGTTAAACCATTCATTACAGACATGTAAGGTTCAGCAGTGTCTGAACCTTGACATGACCTGCTCTCATGGATTATCTGGTGGCACGTGACAGAAAGAAACATGTCTTCTTACTCAGTATATCTCCCCTTCCCTCAGTTATATGTTGAATTTATAGGCATCAGCTATATTAGTAAAAGTAAGAGTGCCTGGCAATTTTCCTGGAACTGGATTCTCTGTGCTTGTATGTCGTAGGACAGCCCCAATAAGGAATTTGGCATTCCCTGAACAGTTCATACACTTGGGAGACAAAACTGGCACAGCTAAAGGCAGATTGCTTGCCTTGCAGATTGGTTTGAAGAGTGGCAGTTTATTAATAGACTTGAGCTGGACTGTGATAATTGTTCTCAGTTCCTATAGGTGTGAGTCACACGTTCTGGAGCTGACGTGGAACTTCTGTGATATGTTCAGGAACTTCTGTGATATGTTCAGGAACTTCTGTGATATGTGCATGTGCTTCAGGCTGCAGCATCCTCTTTATTTTACAGTACCATCTATCCCAATCCATGCGTGTGGAAGGCTATATTTGTGTGAGTCAGAAACACAAACTCTATCCAGAAAAGTGCTCCTTCAGTGTTCTGTGGGCATCTGGCAGCTCCTTTCCACTCCTGCTGAAACTCTAAGTACTACCAAGCAAAAAGCAGAGCAGGCTATTTTCCTGTTTTCCCCACCAGTTTATTATTCTTCTCTGTCGTGTGGAGAATCCTCAAGGCTAACAGCTGGAAAGTCCTGAGTTCAGAAGAGAACAGGCAATGATTTGCTGCCTGCTAATCTGTTGAATTGGCCTGTCTGCAGTCTGTATCCTGAAGCAGCATTTTTTGCTCAAGGCTCTGATCAGCATCCTCCCTGTATCATTGTCTTGGGAAATATGTTCTTACACAGTGAGGGTAAATTGGGAAATTGCCTTGCCAAAAAAGGGCAAGGGAGCTGGGGAAGGGTCTGGGGCACAAATCTACTGAGGAGCAGCTGATGGAGCTGGGGTGATTATTCTGGAGAAAAGGATGCTCAGGAGGGACATGATCACTCTCTACAACTGCCTGAAAGGAAGTTGTAAACACGAGTTCAGTCTCTTCTCCCAGGTAAAAAGTGTCAGAACAAGAGAAAATGGCCTCAAACTGCACTGTGTTAGGTTTATATGTGTGTCATATAAACCATGAATCAACCCAAAAAAGGTGTATATAAATTTGAATTCTAGATATGTTTGCTCATTCACTTCAATAATGAAAAATATATTATAAATATTTCTAAATACATGATTTTGAACAAAAATATTGCACACACAGTATCCTGTCAAACACATCTCATAATTCTCTACCACTTGTACTTATTGAGAAACAATAATAAACCAATTATCATTTTGGTTCTCGGTGAAAATTAAATAGAATTCAAACCCCTTACACGGCAAATGCACACATTAATTGTGTATTGACATAAATTTTTCAATAACAGAATGTAAGTTTTCTCTCTCTCTCTCTCTCTCTCCTTCTCTTTCTTTCTTTAATTCATCCTTCCTTTCTCTCTTGCCTTTCACCCTACCCCTTTATCCAAAACATACTGTTGTGTGCTTATACAGTAGGCCAGGGACTAACATACCAATATCCATGTCAAGTCTGTAACTTACTGATAAAACTGAGAGGTTTTGTAGGTTTTGTGTATATGTAATAATTTATTATTCATTTTTATATTATGTATACTTTTTATTTACATTTACTTTAAATAATGAATACTTTATAAAGCTTTTTTTCTGTCACTGCTGCTACAATCTTGAAATGTATATTTTGACATGAGTTGCAACTGTCAGCAGATGCCTACAGTGTACAAGCCTACATCTGGACAAGTCACCTTCAGTCATTTTTATAGGCAATAAAAAATAATAGACACTTCCACAGTTCAGTTTTCTTTCATACTTGAAGTGTGCAGTGCAGAGGTCACAGGTCTCATCTTGTTCTGCCAAAAACCTTCAGCAAGAATACTAAAGTCTTTTTGTCTCACTTATATTGTCACAAAAGTTCTTATGAGCATGTTTCTCACCAGAAGAAAATCTGTTGCCTCAGAATCCTCTTGGGTTTTTTTCACTGTTCCAATTTCAGCAGCTCTCCAGGGAGAATCCTCATAGTGTCCCTCTCCCATGCAAGGAGCTGGTGCAGAAGCTGTGGATAAACTGATTTTCTCAAAGTTGTTGGACAACTGACAATGTCAGCAATGTCCAGAAGGACTCCAAGAGACAAAGGTCAACTTCCCATTTTAGGAAAACTCTCTGTAAGGACCTTGATGAGGAGCTTTTCCAGAGTTCAATTCAGCATGAACACATCTGACTCATTTCTGCTGCCTGCAGAGGTTACGGGGGGCTGCCTGCAGGGATTGGTGGCAGCCACACCAGAGACCTCCTGATAAACCCCAGGACCTGCTGGGCAAAAGGTCCGTGGGAAATCCATGGGTACTCCAAAAAAAGAGTTTGGAAAATTGAGAAAAAAGTCGTACAATGGCCAAAGCCAGTGATAATTTCCAACATGTTGTAATGTAATAGAAACATGTTGGAAACATGTCATAGAAATGAAAAGATGTAGTAAATTTTATTGATAAAATCAGTTATTTTGTTAAAGTAGTCCAGTGGTTGATCTATGAACACAAACTGAAATGGTGATCAAGGGCAATGGGAGACAGGGAATGTCCCTGTGTTGACAGCCACATTCATCCATTCATCTTTGGGTTTACAACAGATTCTTTGTGTGTAGGGTGGTTGGGTTTTTTCCCCTATTCTTCATGCAAGAGAACACATTTAATTTCCCATTACCAGATTAATTGTGTAACCATTCGTAATTGTAACCATTCATCTAGATGTCACTTTTACAAAGACAGTTTTGTATCAGATGTTATATCTAATTTGTAACCAGGAATGGAATCCATCTCTGGGGTAAATTCTACCTGCTTCTTTATCTTGCAGTCAAAATAATAAACATTTGTTAGAACTCACATCTTTTAGAATGAAAAAGAAGCAGAGCAAACCCAAACACAAAAAGCCAGATCAACAGAAATAAATAGAACAGCTTTCTCTAGCAGAAAAAGGAATATAAATGAACTGCACAAGGAAAAAAAAATTGGTTACTGTGTATCTGACTGCACTGAATTATGATCCACTATAGAAAAACCTCTGTTTTACTACTGGCTGAGTTCTGAATTGCTTTGAGTCTGTGTGGGTATACATGGAAATCACATGGGAAAAAAAGGAGACAAGGCTTTAGGAAGAGGAAAACCCTGAAAGCCTCATTTCTTCATATATACTAAGGGCAAGAAGAAATATAGTCTGTATATTCTGCAAGAATATATATAGTCTGTATGGATATACAGACATCTTCTGAATATGATGACTGTCTTAGAGCCACAGATCTGTCATAACAGGCATACCTGAAAGGAATTGTAGCTGATAATATCCAAGTCAACACCATCAAGGAGAGTTCTTCCCACAAATAACATTACATGGCTGAAATACAAGAAGAGATTCAAAGGTGCTCAGTTTCATCATATTCTTAGAGAAGCCTCTTAGACTTAAGTGCAGAAGCTCATAATGGAGGCCAAAGTCTTTTCTCCTTGTTGCACACTTTTTCATTGGAATGTCAGGTGCATTCTAGATGAAAATTTTGTGTACATTCACATTATCACTTTGTAAATGAACATCAGCTGAATGTAATGGGCAACTGACCTCTGTTATGAGCTATTTTTTGCAAGAAATGCATAGATTATTTTGAAAGTATTTATCTAGTGTAATATTTGTAATCTGAAAGTATGACCATAAATTTTTTAATTTGTAATAATTTTGACAGCTTAGATTTATTTTTCCATTATTAATTGATAAAGAATATTCAAGGAGGTTATTGTGTTCAAGTAACAAACCCAAGACAAGTTGCATTAGGCATTAGAAAAAAATGCAAATAATGGTCATAGTGAAAATAAAAAAAAAAAAACCAACCTTGATTTATAAAGTTTTATAAAGTTTGGAAGATAAACTAACAAGGAAATGAAATGTGAAAGTGCTCATAATAGCTGAAAAATACCAAACATACATTTTGAGGGGAATGGAAATCAAATTATCAGGTCAGGAAAAAAAAGAAAGGTCATAATTTAAGACAGAGGAGGTTTATATTAGATCTTATTAAAAACTTCTAAATGTAGTGGTAGTTTAGCAGTGTAAGATGTTATATAGGAAGGCTATGGAAATCATAAACATAATAGTCATGTATCAGACACCATAATGGGAAACTAAAGCCAGCATATTTACTGCAGAGAGACAGAATGTAATTTTTGAAGCCCCTTGTATTATTACATTTCATTTTTCTCCTCATTCACTTGAATCCTAGTGTGCCTTTACAAAATTTAGCTAGCTCAGTGACTTCTTCTTCCTCAAATAGTCATTTTTGGCTATCTACAACAATCCTCATGATTGTTTCTCTTTCCTTCCTGAATGATACTATGAAATATTGTACCATATGCCTTAATGTAGTCCAGATTAGAACATACTCTTTACTTACTTTAAAGAAAATTACCAGGATTTAAGAAACTTTGTTTAGGCTGAGAATTTTTTTCTACAGCCTCCAAATACATGGTCATTCATTGCTTTTGACAGGATTCCAGGACTCATAGGGGAGCCCAGAGTAAGGCAAACAGTATTAAAAAAAAAAAAGATAATAAATAAAAACCTGCACATGAAATTAGATCAGATTAACTGAGGAGTTCTTAGTTACCTCTATGCAGTTGTTGATTTTACCCAGAGTCAAAATGACCATTCAAGATTACTCTGACCATCTGGATCAGCCACCCCAGCATGCAGCAGGGCTGATCTGGACCTGTGAGGTGAGTCTGAGTCTGAGCCTTAGGCAGCAAAGTTCCTCTCCTGAACTCTCCCAAGAGGTGTCGAGTGTGAATTTAGCTTAGACCAACAACAGAAAATGCTAACAAGGAGATCATAAAGGAAAATGGCTCTGTAGGCTAGTGGTTCACTTCTCTGTAGTGGATAGACACTCAATAATGTACGTATTTTTTGTTCATATCTTGTACTTGACAACTGGTAAAACCAGAATAAGGATGTTCTCCCCTCTTTTTAGAGGGTTAAACTTGCCTTTCAAAGACTGATTGAGGATGAGAGTTAGGAGGAAATATCCATGGCTGCTCTGATCAAGATTATCTGAAGGACTTTATGGCATAAAAGATAAATCTGAATCTGACCACATTCAGGGTTATATCATGCTGGACAGTGAATGATGGGATTCTCTTAATTCATTCCAAGATTCTTAATTGTTCTTCAGGTTTCTCACTGGCACCAGAGTAGGTGATCTGAAATTTATCCTGTGTGTTTTTCACAACAGGAGCACATAAATTTGTGCGAGCTTTATTACTTTAGGAGATATGAATGGATCTTTACTTCAGAAATTCCTAGAATATTTTGTTTTTTAAAGGATGTATTCAAGACCTGAAAACAGCTATTAAGGTAAGGAAATTGTTTAACTACTTTGAGCTACTTTAACTACTACCTGTTTCCTTCTTTTGTTGAGCATTAATTAAAAACTAGAGCATTTTTAGATGGTGACAGAAAACACAAGTCTTGGGCTGAAATCTCCTCATATTTAGGGAGATGTGCTCATTTTTATTGTTTGTGATCTTCCTTCCCCTCCATCTCTTATTGTTTCACTGATTGATAATTACAAAGATCCTGCAGAGGGAGTTTTGCAAGAGTGGAGCTGTTCAAACAAGATTTCAGGGAAATCCTGTCTTGTGCTATCCAGTCAGAAATTATAATAATAGTTCAAAACTAAATTTTGCAGTTATGGACTGGCTTGTGCTGCATTGCTGCTCAGCTCTGCACAGCAAAAGGCCCAATACCCACTTTAAGTGCTATGGTAACACCAGGAATAAAAGCATGGTTAGTGATGCATGCCAGGGTCCCTATAACTCAGGGAATGTAGGAGCTGGTTCCTTACACTGATGACAACTAACTTATCAGCAAGAGATTTATAAGCATAAATGCATGCCTTCCTTCTAGAAAAGCTTTCAGTAATTCTACTGGCAGTGTTTATAGATTATATCTCAGTACATCTTTTCCATTCAGCCTCACATGCTACTCCCACCAACCAGAACCTTTTGCTGTATGGTTCCTTCACTGCTTGGATGCAGAGAAATACACACACTGCTTTGTTCTAATGTTGTGTGCATTGTTTCCTTTTCTATGTATTCTCCTCAGCTTCTGTCCCTTAATTTCATGGTGTTACACCAGGAAATGGAGGGATCCAAAGATAAGGCAGGACAGGACAGAGGCTTCCTGAAGCCCTGCACTGATACTGGCTCTGAAATGGGGGACCTGGTGCTTATGAGCATCCAGATAACATGAATCTGAAGAGCAGTGCAAAAAGGAAATAAGGCAGAGAATGAGTCAGTCCACCCTCTGCAGGCTGTGACTCCCTCAGCAGCCCCATTTATGTGAGTTTCCCTTAAGAAGAAGAAGAAGCACAAGGAAAGATAAGAGTTTTAGATTACAGTGTCCATGGAAGGGTAACAGAGAGTACTGGCCACCTCCTGCTTGTCTCAGTTACCCAAATCACAGCAGTCCCATCCCACCCCTGCTGGACCCTTACTCATACCCATTCAAATGATTTGAACATTCAAGTAAGCAGCAAAAATATGTGGTTAACAGAGAATCAAGCTCAGTCTGACCCCTGTGGTTTTGATGTTTATCTGTGTTCAGACAGAGAAAATTCTAAAAATGTTAGCCAAATTACATTATGTGCTGGCAGTGTAGAAACCCTACCTTCAAACACAGAAGAATTACTCCTCTGCCAGATGATGCTGCTGAGGAATTAATGGAGTTCAGAATAAATTCATTCTAGGTATTGAGAAAAGAATGCTAGGAAATGTCAACTTCTTTTTTTTGTACACCACTTCACAGGACCTCAGAAGTCCAATATTTTCATGTGGTTTGTTAGGCAGCCAAAATAGGAGAAGCCAGCTCTGCAGAGTGTATTCCACTAGAGAGCTCCAATGCAGCAGCAGCAGCAGAATTTGGGATTCTATCATCATTCTGTTTCTCCACATCCTCCCTAATGGTTTGTTCAGATGTTCCCAGTGTGGGACCCTCCCAGCCAGGGACAATGGTGAGGACAAAGGTGGCTAAATTCAGGATACACCATTCAGGTGCTCTTAAGGACTTCCAGGGTTTATATTTGAAAAATATGACGTGAATATACAACCACACCTCAAGCCACAGCCCACCATTATTGTCCCCATCCCTAAACTGATCAAGTTTATCTCTCCCCCTTTCTCCTACAAACCCTCTTTTTTTCCCCCATTTTGCCTCTTAGGGTTTATTTTTTTGCCTTAGATGTGAGATTTGAAGCAAAACCCAAAAAGTTGTTTGTTAGCATTTTTTAAAGCTGAAATCAGAATTTTACTGGACTTTATAACATATATGACTGAAGCTCTAAAATAAAAGTACTGTTAAAGTAAAATGACATAAAAAGATAGAAAGAGATGGGAAAGCAAATTCTGTATGCAGGCTGGGAAGGAACTAGAGAAATCCCCAAGCCAAGTTTTTTCACTAATTTGGAAAAGTACTGAAACAGACATACAAAAAAATCTTCTGTAATAAATACATTTATAAACAAAGTGTTATGTTAGGGTGTAGTAGCCTCCCAAAGAAGAAAAGAGTTATGTCCTCTAATAGAAACCTGAAATTAAATGAAAAGTCAGAAGCCACCCTTAGACAGGTAAGTGTAATGCAATCTTCTAGGGGAGATTTCAGAGAAAATAAGATTACACAATCGTCATCTCATGCTGTGCTGCATCTTCCCTTCTGTATGTTCTATAAAGGATTTCATAGGAAATGAAATGGAACCACAGGATTAATCTTTATGTGTTCTGGAGTCACATTTTTCCTTCATGTGTTCTCCTAATGTCTTCCTAGATTCTAGCCTTACCTGGCACAGCAATTCCTCCCTTGAATATATGCACCAAAGACAGAGCAAGCCTTGCAACTAATACTGAATTTTGCTCCTTCAAGAAATGGACCAGGGAGGAGAGGTTGGCTGGGGCTGAGCAGCTTGCCCTGCAAGGAGGGAACAGGAAGGTGGTGGGAAAATGCGTCAAGCTGGGCTTGGTGCTGCTGCTGCTCAATCCCAGAAAACAGGGAAATAAAGGATGGTGTCTGATGCCTGGTGCTGGGGGGAGCTGCTCTTCCCCCTCTCCCCAGCACCACACACCAGCCCACTCACCAGAGAGAGACAAAGCACCTTTGTAAAGCTGCAGTTATTAGAAACCATGGCAGGGGAGAAGTACAGATGTTTGGGGTTTTTGTTTCTCTGTCTGCTTTTCTAAGCAGATGCCCACATTTCCAATGGGCAAATCAATCATCAAGAGGAGCAAGTTAATATCCTGTACAGCTGAAGTGTGATTTCTGACTCTGCCTGTTAGAAGAACAAGACAATCTGGTTTTTCAGAACAACATTGGCAGAAATGGCTGTGGGCAGCCTCTCAAGCTATCATTGATTTATCTCAAATACAATATATGTCTGGCAAGACAAGTCTCCATTTGAGCTGATTTAGCCTTTTTTACGTTGAGGTTTACTGGTATTAGTCCTATCTGTTGAGAGTTTCCTTTTGGGAAACTCATCAGGTATTTCTATAAAAACAGCAAATCATTGTGTTGTTCCATTTGGAACATTCTGTGCTGTGAATTTGTTCTACTGCCTAGAACTTGTTCCTGCTGCACCTCTTTTTAGCAACTGGCCCCCTAAATGTCAAGACACCTTCTCCTTTCTTGGCTGTGCAAATTATATTGTTTTCATTTTTTTCTCCATTTTTCTCCATTTTTTTTTTTTTTACTTTTTACTCTTTTTATCTTATTGGGCCTTAAGGTCCAGTACCTGAGTACCTGAGTACCTGAGATTTGTTTATGTTAGAAGAAAGGGGTGTAAGGATTAACAGAGATAAGATAAAAAGTTTATTGGTGTTTGCCCTTGAGCACAGGCACATGCTTCTGACTGCAGAAGCTGGTACCCAGGAATGGTCAGAAGGGCCCTATTCTATAGACTAATTTATGCCTGTGCTGATGGTTCATTCTGTCACTGAAATAAAACACCACTGCATATTTTTCAGTCAGGATACACTTCCACCCCACTCTTTTAAAACTTAATTGGATTTTAGCAAGTCTGAGTAATGTAGTCATGGCCAGTGTCACGGACGTGGCTGGTGCCCATAGCCATTCTTTCAAGGCTGGCATCCACCCATGCTTTCAGAAATACTTAAAAGTCTTTATAATTACTGAAATCACTTTACATACTGACCTTGATTCTTGGAGGTTGTAAACAAAGTCAAGGACTTCCATTTCCCACAGATGATTATCTGCTGCCGCGGTGGCGATTCTCTTTATCAGCGAATGTTTCTTATAAAACTTTTTTGCCGGTAATGCTCAACTGTTGGAGATTTCTCTCTAAAGAGGAATGTATTGGAGGAATTTATTTTAATAGACTAACCAGCATCTCTGGCTATTCCTTTTTATTAGTATTTTCTAGTTAACATAGTGAATATTATTATGTACTTCCTGAGATACTTTGTGAAAGTCATAATTTGAAATGCTAATTGTCTTAATTTTTCATACTACTGCTTCACCTAAGCAGGTCTTTAAGTATTTTTGAGAGAGGCCACACAGCTTTTAGAAAAACACAGTTGCCCTGATGTTTTTATTTTGAGGAACTGCTGCATTATGTTACTAAAAACACCATAAAAGTGACAAAATAAATTAATGAACTCTGTTTAAATGATGTATATGTATCATTTCTAGCAAACTTTGATGTTCTAATTGTATAGAAACTGGATTTAAACTAATACAGGCTAATACATAGTATCAGCTTGCTTCTGATTTATTTGCATAGATTTGTACCATGAAAACCAGTGAAGTAATGTGAAGGTCCTGGAAAACATAGATACTTTCTGTGAGAATTTAATTTCTTATCAATATGCTTTTTTGAATGAAAAATGTATATTTGTGCCTGTCCTCCAAATAATTCTGTGACTTGGATGACATTGTAACTATTGACAGTCTTGTTCAACTGTCTCCTTTTGAATAGATCGTTTAGGTACATTTTACCTTTCATGTTTCAGGCAACAATTCCTGTATTTAGTCTTTTAATTCTCACTGGACCGAAGTTTTGAAATCTTCTTTAGGAGTAACAGATATTGGAGAGTGTAAGGTTATACTTTTTTACCCCCTTAAGTTTCTAATTTACCTTGAATGACTTTTCATTACTGTGCCTGGGAATTTTTCTTCTGCTGCATTGCATCACCAATGTAGATGCTATGATTTGGTGAGAAAAGAAAGAAAGCCCCCAAAAATCCACTTCAAAACACCAAACCCCCAAACACATTTCCAGCTGTAAAGGGACTTCCCAGTTTTGGTTTGCTGGTACTGTATGGGATGTCGACCTTCCAGTTTACAGAATGCTGCTTAGTGGAGCTGCTGCCCTCTGTAAATGTGGCAAGATGCGTGTGGTTGTGCCTCCTTCCACTCCCTCTGACTCAGCCTTTTGCTCCTCTGTCCAGCACAACCAGCAGCTTCTCTCGTCTCACTGATTTTTTGTCACTTGAACAATTTCCCTAATAAAGACCCAAACCAAATGGGTCAAAAAGACATCGAAAGATTTGGTTTTCTCCTTAGAAGGGGGGAATGTGGAACTTTTCCAGGGGAGCACAAAGCCTGGGGAAGGGGATATATTATTGTTATGGGTTTTTTGGATGCTTCCTCAGGACTGAGACAGAGGCTACTGTTGTTCTTAGGCTTTGCCATTTCATTGTAACCTCTGAAAGCAGTCCTATTAAAGAAAAAAAAAAAATTTGAAAAATTTGAAAAGAAGAATTCCTGTGACGAAAACAAAAAAATCCAAGCCGGGAAAGCAAAGTCAGAAAAGATACAAAAGGAAAACATATTCTAAAAAAAAAAAAAAAAAAAAAAAGGGGGAGCCTGCTACACTTTATTATTCTACTCACTCCAGGGAATTTCTTCCAAATCTGCTCTGTATCAGTGTGGAATATCCTTCTGTGTCTGTAATTGTTAAGGAACAAGAATATCAGTGGGGATGCTTCCATGATGGAGCAGCAGGAGTAGCAGAAGGAATTTAATTATCCTTGACATGCTCATGTATATGTAATGAACACAGGCACGAAACACTCGGCTGTTTCCATTTTCTCCCTCATCCTCTGCAAATAAATGCAACAAGGAATTTGAGAAATTCATTTCACTGTAGGTGGATATAGGGGGGTTTAAGTTCTTTGTAGTTAATTCTTGCTATCACAGGTAGTGCTTCAGAGGAGCAGTTACCCTGGTGTTCCTGCATTTCCCACAGCTATGGCTCAGCAAACCTCGGGGACATTACTAGAGCACAGGTCCTTCCCCTGATTGCTCAGTGATTAGAAGCCACTTCCTGCTTACTTAACTCAAAAATGTGATTACTCTTCAAGATGCAGGAAGGCTCAAATTTAGACACAGTTGGAAAATGCACATTTTTTTTTCCCCCTCAGTAAAACAACAAGGACAAACTGTTTATACAAATATTGACACGCTGTTCTCAGCAGCGCTGCACAAAATGCAGCTGGTCACTGGCAGTTCTGTGCCACTCCCAGAGGCACAGCTAGAGATTTAGTAAAACCTGTTTCCACTAAGCCCTTCACAGACAGCCTGCTGCTTTAAAGGCCACAGCAGTCACCTCTCATGTTTGCTTGAAAATAATAACCACAGCTCCATTTTGTTGAGGATTTCAGTCAGCGTTCCTTTAAAAAATACTAATTTTAGAATAAGGGCTACTTGTGCAATTGCTGTGTTACACATTTCAAAATGTCTGACTCAGCAGTAAACCCATGTTACATCCCCACAGTTCTCTGCAAACAGTGCTCAGTGCAGTGACCCACCACAGCCACTGAAAAATCCATGGGCACATATCTGGATCTGTGAAAAGCCTTCATCAATGGCAGAAGGAAATTCACCATGCTTGGGGAACTGAAAATTGAGTTCTTTACCCTCACATATCTGATATTAAATAATTCACTTCAACTTTGGTTTAGAGTATTTCAGTGTATGTAGCAGAATATAATCTCTCTGCCCTCCTAAAAGCAAAGGGATCTTTCTGGCCATGTTCCAATCTGGCAAACAAGATATCTAAAATCAAACCTTTGCATACTCTAACTGTGTCACTCTGCAAAGAAAACAGCACGCTGGATTAATAATTTAAAGGACCTGTTAGAGCAGCTGATAATTTTCTGCTGTAGCAGAGAACTGGGAAAATGCTGATGCTAAAAAATGAAATGCTCTCCAGTGTGTTATCATGTAGGTGAACAGCTCCAGGCTGCTCATCTTGTTGTTGTCCTGCTCTCAGCCTGACATTTTCTGGCAGCACTTTGTGCTCATTTTTGCCATATGAAAATTTTCAGAATTTTACCATATAGATAGTTGAATTATATATATAAAATTGAATTCTATATATATTTAATCATTCACTTCAATAATGAAAAATGTATTATAAGTAGTTCTAAATACATGATTTTGACCAAAAGTTGTGCGCACATATTTTTTTATAGTAGCCTGTCAAAAAAATCTCAGACTTCCCTGCAACATGTGCAGTTATTGACCAAGAATAATAAACAATTATTTCTTTTTGGTTCTTGATTAACATAAACCAGAATTCACATTCCCTACATGGCAAATACGCAACCAATGAGATTTTCAGAAAATATTCAATAGTACAATGTAAATAGCTTTTTTCTTTATAAATGGTCTCACTTGTATATTCCAATTAGTTTTTTATTATTTTACTTAGATTTTTATTATTTTACTTAGATTGTATCTTATATTTATGTAATAAAAATATGTTTTACATTTATATACAGCTTTAGTGTGTTTATTTTTATTTTATATAATCAAAATATATTTTAAATTTACATATATCTTTAGATTTTCCATTTATCTTTGCCATTTATATGATAAAGTAATAAGGATTATGTAATAAAAACAGGCAATATTAGATGTGCACCTTATATCTTACCAGATCCACAATTCTTGATCGGCTTAGTTAAATATTAATAAATATTTATTTTAGATTCTCCTGGCTAGGTTCGTTTCTTCTGACCTGAGATAAAAGAAAGGCATAGACAGCATGTTCTCTGAGCCTCTGTAAAATTTAACAGTACTCACTTTTTCCTCATGTCACAATATATTTAGTGTTATCCTACTTGAAAAGGTGACTGCTGGTCAGACAGCAAAAAGGGAGGGAATTTGGAGATTTGCTGTCAGTTCTGGTACCAGAAGTTTGGGCTCTGGAGTAGGAAATCCTGGTTGGAGCTGTGAACACCCCAATGAGGCTGAGTTGTGAGTAACCAAACCACCCCTACCCACAGCACACTGCAAGATGCAGAATTCAATGTGACTATGTGACTGTTCTCAGGGACAGAACAATATTTTGGGCTTCACTAAAACATATCTGGTTTTCATTAAAATGTGTCTTCAAATGGGGGCTGCTGGATTAGCAGAGAAAGGAAAATCCGGTGGCATTTGGAGGTGACATGGTCTTGGCTGGATGACAGTTTTGAAGCAATCCAGTGCAAGGGCACTGGTGAGGGATAATCACTTTTTGCAGAGTCGCTCTAAGATAGGACAAATTCACAGCAGAGGGCTGAGGTGATACATGAAACAGAAAGGAATGAGGGGTGATGAGATTGTGACAACACATGGAGACAAATTTAGCCAGCAGCTATGTGCCACTCACGTGAACTGAAATAAAAGTGCAGCCACAGTTCACTGCCCATAAAGTGGCAAACATGCTGTAAGACATGGGAACTTCTCTCAAAACCCTGTGAGAAAGGGAGAGAATTAGGAACAGGAGATCTGGTTCTACAAAGCTCTGAATGGTTTTCATGTCTCTGTTGTAGCACAGTTGCACAGTCCGCGATGCTGGGCGCTCCCTAGCAAGAGCTTCTGTTGACGCAACACCAAACTGAAAGTTTTTAGTCTGTCTGTATGATCTATGCCCTTTCTAACACAATTCTGACCAAATTAGATGCTCCTAAGGTGAGATCCCCATAAACTTCAAGTCTGAAGTGAAATGTGGGCAAACAGAATCAAGATTAGTGCAGAAATCCTATCCTATCTATGATGTTGATCACAACCTCGTGCTCATGCGTAGGAGGTTTTTAGTAGGAAGGGAAGTTAGTTTGTACACACAATCTAAGAAATCTCTAGATTCTGTTGGCCAAAATGTTCCAGTGCACAGTTTTCTTTGGAAAAAAAAAAAAAAAAAGCTAGAGAATCCAAACAAGTCTATATAAAGAAAATCTCATTCCTTAAATGTTGAATCACTTAGTCTTTATACTATAAAATTGCATGAATTTCCTTGATAGTATGAAGTTGTATTAGATTTGATTTTCTGACCACAAAAAAAATAACTGCTGGTAAATGTATTTTTAGAGACTAAGAGGAAATGTAACTGCAGTCTAAAATTACTTGAGAGAAAATTGTAAAGTGAAAACCAAAATCTTCTCAATAGTGTTGGATCTTTGAGAAGAGAGCCAGAGGCTTAACAGTTTTGAACAATAGAAAAAGCTTCTTTATTTACTGGGTGCAGGATAACGTAGCATTGGAAGACTATGGAGAATCTGTCCTTTGATAGTTTAAAAACATAGCTAATGAGAGCTGCAGCTAGTGAAACTCTTGGTTTAAGCAGGAAGTTGATCTGAGAGCTCTGGACATACCATTTTCTGTGCATAGTTTCTCTAGTGAATATTCATTCAGATCAAATTCAAATGAATGTCTATTTACTTGGTTCATCTAAAGATGGTACACTAAAGAAAAGGAGTAGGAATTCACTTCAGGTGTCATGAGATTGTCCTATGACATATCTGGCTTCAGCTTGCCACTGTTTTATGCACTTTGCAATGTGACCCAATAACACACTTGCACTTGTACATGCAAATGTAAGGCTCCAACAGCAGTGAGAAGGTACTACAAATTCACAGTGGCAACTCCTCCCTGCTCAAACCTAAGAAAGTTTCACATGCCTAAAGCTTGTGTGGAAGAAATCAAGTGAGTCATTATGAATTGCTTTTTTATATATTCTTACCAATTTCGCTTTAGGTTTGGGGTTTTTTTCTTTTTTTTTTTTCCCATAAATGCTCTGACTTTCAGATAAGAGTTTTATGACTCTTGGGGACTCTCATTTTTACTAAATCAAACTTTGCCTCCATTATGCAGCTGTACTTCACCTAATTATTGCAGAGTCAGTTGAATCCTGAACTCCAGCATACTTGGACTGAGAAATTTGAGCTGGGAGATTAACCATGGCACCACGGGCAGGAGTCTGGCCTTGTGAAAATGATCCTTCAAACAGCCATCTATAACATATACAGGTATGGGTTTTTTGTTTGTTTGTTTGCTTGCTTGTTTTGTTTGGGTTTTTTGGTCCCTGAGTGGGATACTTTGGAATCAAATCTCTTTCTAGATCTCATACTAGCACAGCAATAAAATGCTGCCAGTTTTACGAGCTGTGATAAAAACGACATTTTAATCAACAGTGAGTCATGAAGCCATTAAACATGCATTTTTCGAGCATGGATTTCCTTCCAGGAGATTTCTAGGAACTCCTTATCAATTCTGTTTGACACTAAAGAAGCCCCACTAATGTTTGGATTATGTTGCAAACTGAACTATGAGGAGAGGGTTATGCCCTCCAGCTGCCATGTGCCGTGTTTAGATATTTGGCATAAATATGCATTTAAAATAATTGGGCAACTCCTATGCTTTCACCATTCTATTTAATCCATCTGTGTGTACTGCTTCAGGCCTGCTGTATTAGGGAACATATCCAGCTGGAAACTAATCAAGGAATAAAAAGGGGCTTGGTTGTAATGATTAAGGAGCAGATCAAGGGCTGAGATCAACAACCTGGTGTTTGATGAGGAATGCTTAAAATAACACAGCAAAAGAAGAAAGGAATGTTTAAGTCCTTTGTAGTGCTGAACTGCTTTTCTAGGAGATCTTCTGTTACAAAAGAGACAGCTCAAGGTTCTCCTTCCTGTGCAGAAACCCTTTCCTTCTCAGGTGCTCATTTTTCAGTTCTGACTTGCAGTGGTCAATAAGCTGTACATCTGCTGAAGGGACACTCTCATCAGGCAGGAATGGTGTCCAAGCTGACCATCTGACGTAAATTGTCTCACCACTTAATTGAAAAATGTGTGGCCATCACCATCTAAGTGCTTGTAACACACAATTATGTAATGTGTATTATCACTTGCTGATTAGACCAATCCTTTGTGCTGTGGCCTCTTTACATCTATCAGCCCTCAGACTTTATAATTAGAAGTTAACATTCTTATTTTATTCCCTTCAAAGAAACTGGTTGTTTTGAAAAGCACAAATTCTCCACTGAGCCTTCAGGACATTATGCTGACTGCAATGTGATCTACAAATGTGAATTTAGAGGTTTAGAAATGTTTGACCTTCTCTGCTGTCAGGACTGTATTGCAGAAAAAGATTTCTGTTTCTGCTTACACTTAAAGTACTCCTGAAGTGAGAAGACTTTTCTTTGGTTTAATCAGCTGTCATGCACAAGTACCAGGGTTTGTTCTTTGGTTCTAGAAATGTGATATACAACTATTAACCACCACTGTGGCCATTTGGGTACTTTCTGCCACGGCCCATCTGACTGGAAGCCATCATAGGTATACACCTTGATCCCTAAAAGCAATTTTTGCTTGGTTTAAGTTTATATGCTTTCAGTAGTTAAACCAAGAGATCTAATTTATCATCTCTGGGTGAAGGATTTCCTTGACTGGGTATGTAAGTAGATTTTTCATGTGACTCTACACTTGTGGCTTTCCTGTCATGACTCCTACTCATAACGAACAAGCTATTTTTGTATCTTTTCTGGTACTTCCTCTTGCAAATAGTTCTTTGTTCATTTACACTAGAGACTGTTTAACTGAACCAGTTTTCCTTATATGTGCTTCTAAAGATCAACCTCAAATCTGTCTCCTGAGGATCCCCATGATGTGTTTGGTATACCTTTTGTCCTGTGCTTCAAGTCTTTGTGATACTATAAATCAAATTTGGAAAGTCACAGGCTGTTGTGGTGACTTAGGAGAAAGTCCATGTGTCCTGAACACAGGATTTGAATGTAGCTTAAGCCATGCTGTATGCTTGCTGTACTCTCAATACTGGAATTATTATTTTTTAGCTTTGGAACTTAGGTCTCGTATTTGCTTATAGCACAGGTGAAACAGTCATGCTAGCAGTGCACAGGATTTAAATGTTTTATCTGTTTAACCTAGCAGAAACTCTGGGATGATCCATAAGCACTCAAAGTGTATTTTAAAACAGGAAGAGCAAAATAATTTATATTGGTTATGACTTGAAGTTTTTTTGGGGATCAAAAATACTATAGTTTATGTATATGGGTAATAACAGATAACTAATTTTGAAACAGAATAATTTACCTAGTGTCTATGTCAAGCCAGTGAACTTTTCTGATTCTCCTAAAAATATGATGGCTTTGTTTATAAATATCAGTCAATTTTATGAAAAAATACTTTTGACTCTCAAAAGTCAAGACAAATTAGAATCATTGGCACTGTTTCTGGACATAGAAGATTTTCAGCCTCAGTGGTTAAATATTGGTCCTTGATTTATGCAACTTTCTGTTTTAAAACTGTGTCTGAATGACAAAATTCAAGAAACTTTATAGGAAAGTCCTTCTATATAAGAGGTCTTAGGGATGCCACCTCTTTGGAAATCATGACCCAGGTGATCACTGTGTTCTTCCAAGACTTCCAAGGCTTAAGCATTGCCTTAAAAAGTACCATCTTGCAGGCTGCCTTTTGTGTCTTTAGCTATAGGCATTGGCGTGGTTTATAAAACGTGCAAAGGAAAAATCTCAGAAATTAAAAAAAAAAAACTCAACAAAACAGTGGGGATTTTCACCACAGTCCTCCAAAGAGCTGAATCAGGATTGCAGATTCTGCACCATTTGCCAAGACAATGCTTTGAAGGTGGTGAAGGTGCAGAACATGCAGCCTGGGCAGTGTGGAATATTTGGTCCACACCTGGCAATTCTGGATTAGGGATCATTGTGCTAATTAAAGAATATTTTGTGCAAACATGGTGCAACCAACATTTGTGCAAACTAGGAAGACTTAAGGGTTTTTTCTTAAGGAATAATTATAGTAAGTACTTATTTTTAATTAGTGGGATTACACTGCTTTTTCTTTTCTTTTAACTATTATTATTATATGTTGTAAGAACTGTTTAGGTCATGCACGCTTTAAGAGAAAAAAAGAGGATCTTGTGTTCCAGCTCTGTGAAGGGAAAAAGATGGTTTCAGCATTGAAGTAAATGAAATGGAAGACTCTAAAAAGGAATATTATGATGAGGCTTTTCCCCTTGGTGAAGGCACAGAGCAAGAGCCCTGGCCTCACAACCAGCAGTTACAATATCTCATCCTTGCCTACACACACTGCACTCACTCTTTGCTCTGGCCCCAGTCACTCTGCATGTTATACCCACACATCCATTTATCCTCAGTGCTAGCTAGAAAATTACACCCAAGAGGATTTGGGGAACAAATCCAGTTATTTAGTAGATTAAGTGAGATTAGGAGGGTAGCCAGTTCAGCTTCCCACTGGACTATATAGAAAGTAGAAAAGGACTAATTTCCAAAGATCTGAATTGTTTCTCCTGACTTTCTTCAAAGAGAGAAGAGGGAGATAAATTTAGCTGACCTAGAGATACTTTAGGTACCTTTAACCAGTATTTAGACATTACAAGCATCCTAAAATATGCCATTCACCTGATTCTAGGACGCTGTTGATGCTGCAAAATAAAAAGGTACAATAACCAAGTGAGGAAAGTTGAGGCTGAGCAGCACTGATTCTCCTGTATCGAGTGCTAGAGTTGGTTGGAGTGGTTCAAAGTGGTCAAGGAACTGTGAAGTGTTACACATGAACAGTCAGTGCCCACACTCATGGCAACCCAGGTTACCCCTGCTTCTCTAAGTAGACACACAGGCTGTCAGTGAACATACTGAAAGCTGCTGAGATATAAGGTGGAGCCATGCTTGGTGGATCAGGTAGGAAAAAACTATCAGCACCTTGATCCTTTCAGTGTCCTCTGAGCAGCATTATGGCAAAAGATCTGTCATTCAGAGGCAGGTGGGGAGATGTGAATTGGCTCAAATATTGAAATCTGTCCAACAACCCCACTTAGGAGGAGTCCATCTCCTTAGCTGAGAGTTCATAGCTAAACATCCCGAGATGAATGAGGAATGTATCTGACATATAGACACTTACCTTGCTTTTCCTCTCTGGTAAGTTATGCAGCTGTTCCCTTGTTTGTGCTTTGTATGAAGAACACATAGTTCACACTAGGAACTATGTGAGATGTTAAAAATTATTTCAAAGTCTTGCAACACTTAGGGGAGTTATGAAGGTATGGAGTTAAGTAACTTGAAAGTGACAATTGAGAAATCAGTGGAAATCTGGAGCTTAGGGAAGCCTCTCCTAAAACTGAGCCAATTTTGTACCTTCTTGTGTACCTCACACTGTCACTCCCTTCTTTAGTGCTTCTTCCCCTCCTTGATCCTTCTGATGCTTATTTGACACTTCTGGGATCAGATTAAGAACCAGAGTATTGGGCAACAGGCAGCACAAAGGCAAGAGGATGACAAGTGGGAGATGTTCTAGTGGGAAAGGTCCAGAGGATTTTTACACAACCAGGGTCTGAAAGAGCTTCTGGTGATCCTGTCACCACACTGCACTTTTAATGTCACTTCTGTATTATCTGCACTCTTCATGCCAAGGCTTGATATCTCAGTCATTTATCTTGGTCAGAAATCCTGCAAGCTTTTTCTTTTTTTGGGGAGGGGGAGTTAAAACTAAGGGAAGCATGACTGTGGGAACTCAGTGATTTGCTGAGGTCAGCGCAAACAAGTAAAAAAATGCCATCAAGGAGACAAAGAGGACACGGGGACAAGTACTGCAATGCAAAAGAGGATATGGAAAATATTAGAAAAAACATGCTATTGAGCAGAAAACAAGATTTACCTTGGGGAAACACATATTTATTTGCAGAAAGAAATCTGAAATCTCAGGGCTGATAGAAAAGGCAATACTAATGGTTATTAGTAAGAGAGAAAGCTAATAGTTGGGTACAGGAAGAGATCTATTAGATGCATAGAAGAGGGATCTATTTTAAATTAAAAATATTTTTACTCTTAAAGGGTAAAAATAGTAGTAGAAAATAGAAAAATAAATTGGAAAATAAATTACTGGGAATTGTTTATAAATCTTAATGGTTGTTGGAATGCTTCCAGAATATTTTCTGAATACTTCATTCTTTTTTGTATGATTTTTCTCTTCCCCTTCTAAGAAAGTCTAAATAGGAAATAAAATGTGAAATTCATCAAAAAAGCCACACTCTCAGAGCTTCAATATTGTTGACTAATTATAATTGTGTGTGCCTTTAAAAAAAAAAAAACAAACTGTGGAAGTGAAAAAATTTATTCCACTATTAAGATACTCCTGTGGCTTGTTTTGTTATTCAAACTCAAATAGATATTCAAACAAGGAGGGTACTCAACTTTCATTCAACTGTGTTTATGAAAAAACTCTTTGTGACTCCTTAAATTAATGCACTCAGTCTGAATATCTCTGACACACTCTCTGGGGACAGAGATTCCTTATTCACTACATGCATTAAAAGATGTACACCTACACAACAAATCAACATCAGAGTGCCAAACAGCTAGCAGCAATAAGAACATCTGCATACAAGACCTATCCTGCCAAATGTTTGTATCTCACAACTTTGGCTAGTCAACCTACTCTTCAGACTGCCCCAAAGTGAAATGAGTTGAAATAACAAAAGAAAAAAAAATACCTGCAGAAGAAACAAATTGTCTGCAGTGGAACAAGTGAGCAAAAGGGACAAAGGATTCCTAAAGGTCATCTTTTGCAATTAACTGTCTCCTCTCTACCCCAAGAACCTGTTCCCCACAACCATGCCACTCAAAATAGCCAGAAGAGGAACATAACTGAGGAACAGAAAGTTCATTTTGTTCAGTTTAATTTCAGGGGCCAGAATCAGTCAGATTCCTTGGTATTACATAAAATTACTAATTTTCATAAAGACATAAAAATGAAAGAATGACATCAAACAAACAAAAAACCCTCCTGATTATTTTTTACTTCTACTTGAGGTCTGTTGCCCATCTTTTGTACAGTTCTTTGTTATTTAAGGATTTTCCTTCTTGTGCTTTTCCACTTTAGTTTCTTCAACAGTAGTTAGTGGATGGCTGATTTAAACAATTTGTTCAAATTGAAGTAACTGACATGCAGGTTTCCCACCTGCACTCTTGCTTGCTTCTTCAAAGAAAACTCTGAGGCGTGACTTTCCTTGACAAAAGGGAGGCATTTTTAATTTTTTCCCCGAGACTTACCTATTTCCTTGAGTTATGTCAGAACAGAGTTCATATCATCTTCCAGCTTCAAATTAACAAAGACATTTTCTGTGTGCTAAGACTGATTTCAGACTATGGGGGTAATGCTTGCATGTGGACCTGGAAGACTGGATATTTAAAAATAAGGTCATACTTCTAAAAAATTCAAACTATTAAACACTGGAAATACAGTTCTTCTCTACTTCAGCTACTTAAATCTTAGGTGAGAAATTAAGAAACATAAGTAGTCTGAGAAGCAGTTCCTCATATTCTCACATAGGACCAGATTTTTAAAAAATGTTGACATTTCCAGGCTGCAGAACAGGCTGTAGGAGTGGGATTCATTATGCTGGCATTTACACTTTGAGTGAATAGGATGAACCTAAGCACAGGTGATGGGTGATGCACCCTTGGCAAAAGTACTTTCATTTTATGCTCAGATTCTGTCTCATCCAGTCTCATTTCACTCCTTTGCTGTTCAAAGCACCACACAGAGGAACAGCAGAGAGGAAGGCAGGACATAACCATCAACTCAAATTGGATTGAAGACAAGCATCCAAGGTTTTAGAATAGCTGTGAAGAACTTCACCTTGGCAGAAGATGATGTGGTTACTAACAGATTACTGACTATTTTTACCATCTTATCAATCCTTTTCCACTTTCACATTGCTGTGAATTTCCTGCCCTCATTTTTTTTTGGGGAGCTCTTCCCTCCCAGATGTCTGCTCATAGCAGCCATCTTCTTTCACTGAAAAACCATTGAGCTCATGTGTAAAACTTGAGGATTCTTTTATTTTTTGTTTAGTGAAGGTTCTTTAAAGATCCATGCTTGTGTGTGCATATTACTCTAATAGTGCTGAAGTACAGTAGTTTCCCATTGAATTTGTTATATCTTGCTTTGTAGCTGGGCCTCTCCTCTGCGTGCTCCTCTCTTTTTCCTCCCTTCAACCTGTGGCCAGCAGCATTTAATTACTGATGAAATATAACCTAGATTGTCAGTACTGCTCATGCAATTTCCTTGATTGTTACTCATCTCCTCCAGGGAACCCAGCAGACAGCACAGCTAGAAGAGATCTGCTCAGTGATTCTAACTGCAGCTCTAATGTTATGATTTGCTTTCAGTTCCTGAAAAAATTACTATGTAATTTTTTTCTCACTTTTTAAAGTAGGACAATATTATATTAATCCTCTACCTGAATAATTTGGACTGAATTCTAAACAATGGATTAATCTTCTACTGTTCTGATTTATTTCTAAGACCAGATCTATAATAAAAAGGCAATTTCTGCGCTGCATTTTTAACACTCCATCTAAAGCAGAATAAGCTAAAAGCTCTTCATAATGATATGGAATATTATAGGATGGCATCTATGTGTCCTTCCCCTGATAAGGAATTTTTCATTTAATCATTTTTGATTATGTTTTTGCAGACTATGTTTCAATTTGGACAGACTTTGAACACTTTTTATTGTATCCTCTCTCAGATAAATTCCTGGCGCCAGAGAAGATTTTAGGACTTTGCCTTACAATTGATTTCTTTATGCAAATAAAGTGACTATGTGTGCAAGTGTATTAATTTGGTATGCTGACTGAATTGGAAAATCCCAACCAGCTGCACTGAGTGCTGGACTTACTATTGTAAATTGAAACTTCTATCCCAGTCAAAAATTAAGATAATTTTCTACATGGAAGGCATATACTTCTCAAAAGATGATTGAATTTATTGTACTAGTTTGATCTATATAAACAGGGCTTGGATTTTGTTTTTTTATAATTTAGCATAGAAATTTCAACCTAAATACCCCAGATAAAAAAATTTAATTTCAGCAATTGCCCAAAGCTCTTGCTGAAGTTAAAAAAAAAAAAAAAACACCTCTGCTTCTCTTTACCAATAATATCTGAACAAAGAACAGAACTCTTCAACCATAGGTCATGTAACTGAGCTTCAGCTTTCTTCAAACATTAATAAGGTACACAGAATAGCAAAACAATCCTATTAAGTCAGCTTTCGTTCCCATCAGCTCAGCCTCACTTACTGCAGTGGTTTCTTCACAGCAGCCATCAGGAAATCACTGAAAGCAGGTGTGCTGAAGTGGGAGGCAAGGAAGGAAGGTCAGGCTCTGCTGTCATCAGTCAGTCAGTTCCGCCCAACTTTTCTGTTTAAATGAAGGCATGACTTGGGATAAGAGGGAAAATTACTGATGTGGTAACCTTGGAGCAGGGTAAGATATTTAATACCATTGAGCAATTCAGATAAGCCTTATTTTAATTAAACAAACACAATAGGAAGCCTGAAAAAAGTGATGACTGTGGCATGTCATGAAAACAGATGCTCTTGGAAGCTCTCATGATATGGCAAGATTTAACCTCAAAATCCTGTTGATTGCCTTGTTCCTCAGCAAAAAAATCCAGGATTTACAATGAAAACCTACATGAATGGATTCATTGTAAATCCAGGATTTACAATGAAAATCTAATCTATTTAGCCCACATGAATGCAACCTCACCTTTTCAAGAGCCTGCAATCCATTGCATTGTCAGAAAAATTATTATGAACTGCCTTGTGGTAATACATCTATGCTCTTGCTTAATAAAGTATAATTAAATACTTGTTGAAGGCAGTTTTACTATTAGAAGGGCTAATATACTACACTATACTACTCAACTGTCACTGGTGCACTTATAGATTTGTTTTTCCATCAAGCCTTCAGGTACTGTTGAATTATTCTTTTTAAATAGGCCAGTATTAAATCACCTGTGGGGTATGAAGTAATTACTGATTTAGGCTGAATTGTAAGTGACATAAATGGTAATTGCTAGATGGATGATGAGACACCAAAATAGCAATGCATGAAACAAAGCAATTGAGAAATCCTCTCTTAGACTTGACCTCATCCTAACGAGGCATACGAGGTCAGGCCTGTCAGATTCATGATTAAGGGTTGTCTTCCTTGTTTTGTTCACATACTTTTCTGTGCAGAGATACCCTGAGACACTGGGGAATCACTACAGAACATTTTCTTTGTAAGCAATGGCAGTTTTTTCACTTAATTCACTTACTGTTTTATTCTGATTTGTTTAAAATAATAACTGGTTCCTTAGATGCTACTGGTACAGCTGCATATTCAAGAATATTTCCTTACTTTTTCTGTTAGATTATTGCCTGAAAATCAGTGCAGGGTTAGAAGAATCAGAAATGTTAATCCATTAAAACAATGCTGTTTATAGAACATGTCTTATAGCAATTTCCTGCATTTGTGTGTTTAGAAACTGTAGGAAAAGGAATTCATTTTCGAGGACATTCAGAAGTGGTGTCCAAATGTATTCTGAGTTTCAAAAAAAGAGTTGAAACACAGAACCCTCCTCTGAAATGTAACAGATCATTAACACAACCAAAGGAGGAAATCTGCCTCTCCAGGCACTTCTTGGTAGTCTGTAATAATGTATTTCAAGTAAAAATATATGCCTTATTTGAAAACTCCTGAGACAGCACTGACTCTTGTCATTTCCTTTTTTTATTTCTTTACAAAAAAGCTGTAAAGATTAGGTTCCTTTCTGAATATAGTTCTTAAATTATTACCAATGTGCCAGAATTAAGAAAAGAGAAAATATCTTTTAAAAATGCTATTTGCCCTCAAGAATGTTGTAGTAATGATGTATTCCAATATTTAAAAAGTAGCCATTAGAATTCTCACAAAATTATGATAAATTTTGGCAAAAATTGAAAAATTTCAACACACACAAGCCCTCTTGCAGAGGAAAGAGGTGGAGAGACAGAATGTGATGAGCTGATCCCATTCCATCCCCTTGTGCTACTCAGGAGGAGAAGGTAGAAGAGTTTGGAGTGGAGTCCAGAAGAAAGGTGTGTGTAGGAAGTTCATTTCAGATGTGTTAATTGTTTCTCATTATCCTACTCTGCCTAATTGGCAATAAAGCAAATTAATTTCCCTAAGATGAATCTATTTTGCCTGTGACAGTAACTGGTGAATGATCTTTCCCTGTCCTCACCTCAAAGCATGAGCTTCTCAATGCATTTTCTTCCCCTCTCCACTTGAGGAGGGGAGTGATAGAGCAACTCGGTGGGCACAGCACCAAGCTAGAGTCAACCTATCACACTTTTCTAGCTTTTTTTTTTTTCTTAGTTATTTTAAGCATCTCTTTTGAACCTTTACTTTTCTCCTACTTTCACTCCACAGCACACTCATGCTTGAGAGTTGTTAGTCAATTTGCTGTCAAGTCCCTTGAGGCGGTTCAGATGGAACATCTTAAGTCTTGTTCTCCATTATTGACATCAGAGTTTCCTTTACCCTTTTACCTACTCCTTGGATATAGAAATTGCCTCCCAGCTTTCCTACAATTAGGTATTGTTTATATGTGTCTGGAACAGAACAATTAAAATTGAAAAGAGAAGCCAAGTATCTTTGGGCTACTGGCCTCTGAGTAGTCGTTCTTGGCACTCATCTAAAAATGACTTGTGCAATGTCAAGTTCTGTCTCACTCCCAGGATGTTTCTTGCTCTTGTGCTCTTTCTTTCTGGCATAGCTGCTATTCTTCCCACAATTGCTGCCAGAGCCATTAGAGACCCAAAGTGCATGTGTGATTCCAAGTCCTCACAAAGTGCAAGAAGAATTCTTGTGACATTTTGTTCAGTATCTTCCTAACTTAACAGCAATCAGTTTTTGTTACTGCTGCTCAGGAGATCCTTGAGCACAAGATACATTTTCAGTCTTCACGCCATATTCTGCATTCTGATCTTGATAATAATGCAAATATCAGTTGATTTTGAACACAAGTTTTTACTTAGGATCATTTCACTTATTAATTAAAAAGACTGCATATGGCATAGAAAACAAAGTTCAATTATCTGTTTAACTTCAAAAATGCTGAAAAAAAGAGAATGTTTATTCAAGATAGAAATAGATCAGATTCTTACCACTGCTCAATTCACAGGGGAATACTGCCTCAAGGAAGCAAGAGCAGTCCAGGCATTCAAGCACTTTAATAAAGGATCCTTTATCTCAGAAGTGTAGCGACCAGATTGGTGAGGCTGACAGCCTTTGTATGAAAGATTAAGAGTTTGAAAAAGTAAATTCATGAATTAAGGTATTAATGTTAATAGTATCCTCCGATGATAGACCTGGACTGATTTTTAGGAAAAAAGCTGAAGGAAACTTGGGCTAAACTGGAAGACAATGCTTGGTCAAAAGACATAAGTCATGTTCAGTCTTACATTTTCATCAGAAGGTGTTCTGCAGACATAGCATTTTTGTTTGAAAAATACAAGCGAGAGGCCAAAGAAATGAAAGCTAATTGAAGTCTCCTGAGATGAAAAACAAATCTTAAGAATCTTTGTAGGTAGTAGGAAAGAAAGGAAGAGGGCACTGTGAATATTCCCTGGGAGCAATACTGCTGATTCTGGTGGAAAAAATATCTGAGTTATGTGACTGAAAACCAGAGAGAAAGGTTTCTTATTTATGTTTTAAGAGATAGCAGAGAACTATCCACCTGAGCAATCTAGATCAAAAGGGTTTGGAGTTTTGTTTGTTTTGGTTTTTTAAATGACTACAGCAATTGCTACTTGGCAAGACTAAAATAATCTAAAACAACTTTATTTTCCCTTGTGTGAACACTGTATAAACAAACACAGCATTCACATTATTTAAATAACCAGCAATTTCTTATTTTAAAAGTTTTTTGGCAAATCTAATTTCTCTGTTTTGAGGAACGTGGAAATTTCAATTGCAAGGTATCTGATTTTTCAAAGAACAAACACCAGTGTTCTTAAATCAACAATAAAAATTTCAAGGCATCCAGTACGATTTTTGACTTCTGAGAATAACAATTTTAGGATTTATGTACATTAACATATTGCAGTCTTTGGTTTTCAGAAATAGAGCAGAAACATTGTTTTCACACATGCTGAGACTAAAATAATGCATGGAAATAAACAGGCTTTATCTCTGAAAATTAAAAAAAAACCAAAAAAACATGGAGGTTCTGCTCCTCCACTGCCTTAGATTTATGTAGCTTCACTTCTTCAATAATGTAAACACTTGTGGATTCCTGTGAACTGTCACTTGGTCTGGCTTCTACACCTGAATGGCTCTGGGCACATCCAGACTCAGGGAAAGGGACAAGGCTGTCACTGATTCCAGGTGTGTAGGCAGCAGGGCAGGCAAAGGATGAGCTCAAAATCCTCCTCTGACATTTGCTCTGTGCCACAGGGGTTTCCAGTCTCACCACCTCGACCTGGCACCGCTTCCCCCAGGCTCTGCAGGGACTGTGAGCACTCAATCATTTACCCAAGTAAATCCAGCAGGGACAGGCTGTCTTTAAACAAGGAAGAACCCCATCTGGCAGGTTCTAAGCTCAAACTAACTTTTAACTTTGAAACATGTATAAAAGGTGTAACAGTGCATACATTTCTTTTTACATTTTTATTCATTACTTCGTTAGTCTCTCTGTTGTTATTAAGCAGGTAGAACACTATTTCCAAGGGCTCCAAACTTGATAAACTCTATAAAAATCTATTTGTCATGTCAGAGACTGACCCACTGAAATTTTCGTGAACTATTTTGATTTTTCCCTTAAAAAAAAATCTTACTATCCCCCTGTTTTACCTGAAGTATCAATTACTCATGTTACATACAGCATAATGCTGTTGTAGTTTCTGAAAAGGAGTGTGACATACCCAGTATATCCCATTTTTTCATTTTATTAGAGACATGTTATGACTAATATAAATGTCAAATATTTGTTACTGTAATATTTCTCCATTAATATCCCTCATCATTGCATGGTCTGTCTAGGTTAGCATGTTCCTTAATAGTGAACTAATTTATATCTTAGTCACTAATTGATTTTGACTCATAAATGTTTAATTTATGTGATGGTTCCATTATGTGTCTCTAAAACCACATGACACAAACCACTGATTGGAATTCCATCTGCACTCTGTGCTGCACTCCATGAAGCTTAGGTTTCATGCACTGGAAGCACAGAATGTCTGAAAAGTTCTAATTTTTAATCAATTGTGTAGTGAATTAATTTTTACTAATTGCAACATGGTGGAATGAAGAACATAAAAATAAATTAGACTAAACACTTAATGAATTAGGTAGAATATGTCTATTTATGCTGTGATTATTTTATAAAGGGTCATATGAGCTCTTTGAGCTGTCATGAAATTCACCCTGAGTAAAACCCTGGGACAATGCTTATAGGCTGCTTAAATTCTGGTCATTGTATCAAATCTCCCTAACTACAGTCACTTTTTCAGGACTAAACTCTTCTCAGAGAAATAAATCCCCTAATCACATAAATCAGAATTACAAAATGAGGATTAGAACAAGTCAGACAAAGCTTAAACAATAATTTTGTTTCTGCTCCCTTCTAATCCTTGTGAGTTTGAGTAGGAGGTATTTCTGAAATCAAGAAATTCCTTCAAAAGCTTTGGATTCACTCGATACACACCTGGTATACAACGTGAATTAAACGTGAAGTATGGAAGTGGTATTTAGGGGAGGGAGAGCTGTAAAAGTGGGAGTCTGTTCATGGATGAGTTTGATCCCAAGACAGGGAAGATTACATAGAAATGCAGTAGCCACATCAAAAAGATCTGTAGCACTTCAGAAAGCACCTCACTTTAGTCAGTACACCAAGCGTGGCAGCATGCCAAAGAATTAGGTTTGTATTCCCTCCGTGTTCTTCCGGTGAGGAACCTGGATGGTATGAAAAGTATGGCTCTGCAAGGAATCACAACACAATTTCAAAAGTTGAAAGGCTGAGGCACAAGTCCTCCCAACCACATGCATTTCAGTGAGGCACACTTGGAATTTTCCAAGGAAAAAGGTAGTATTTTGCAGGGTGCTTGCATGGTGGAAAATGGCAATAGGCAAGGTTGCAAGAAGCAAAAAAAGCTCAGGCTGCCACTAAGATTCAGGTAGACTCTGAAATTGAAACAAGGCACCAGCATGTATGCTCATGTGAACACGAAAGCATGTATAATATACTTAGTCGGTCAAAAATGCAATATTATTGACCTCACAGAGGAGGGCCTCCACATTTTACTAGGTCAAAGGAAAGTAAATTATCCACAGGGAAATATGCCCTCACGTTTACTATTCAAGAAAATATCTTCTCACAAACCTCACCAGCTCATGAGTCAATATATGCCTGTCATGCCAAGACAAAAATTCTTCCTATTACATGCAGATGACAAATCAAAATACCAGGATCTGCTGGGTCTAAGTGTCTTTTAGTAGGTTTTTCATAGAACCAATGGATGGAAGCTGTCTGCTATGAATGCTGTTGGGAAGCTGTGAAAAACCATCCCCACTGCAGTTGTTCCTGTCTCTTTTAAGGAGATCCATACATGTTACTGGAATGTGCACACTATTTAGGCATGTGTGCATTAGAACCCAGGGCACACTAAACTGTAGTCAGAGGCATCACAGATATCCTTACAGGTATCATCTGATAGGTGTCCAAGATACCAGAATGCTCCCTTGGGCACACAGACTTCAGAAAATACAATGCTCAGTAAGACCTGGAATGTGTAACTGCTGTTAAAACAATTTCACATGCAGAAGTACAGCAGAAAAAAAACTTCCTCACTGCATGAATGTTCAATGCTGAAACGAGCACACAAGACTTTTAGAGATACTGTTCTGATATGGAAAAGATTTATCCTCTGAGAAGAGGTGGGTAGACAGCCTGGTAGTGAGATTTGGGGAGAGGAGGAGAACTCTGAGCTAGAATTGCAGAGTTAGAAAATGAATTGTGAGAGATAGACTGGTGAAAAGCTAACCAGAAGAACACTAATAGAGCAGAGTGCAGCATGGATGAAATAGTTTCCAGAAACTGGAGGGACCAAGCATTTATGTGTCTGCAATCCTATGGCTGCTACTACCCAGAAAGTCTTGGGAGTGTCCTGCTGAATCCTCTCCAATACCATTTTGAGAATCTGATAAGTGACTATTGTTACTTTTTGCCTAAAACAGAGAAGCCTGAGTATAATTATACAGAGGGTGTGTGCTTTGCCACAAACACGCCTGGGGTGTTTCATGTTGTGACGACATGTTTACAATTCTGTAATCTTTATCCTATATAATTTTAAGGAATTTTTTTTTTTATGCTAAACTAACGAGTGCTCTGACTTCTCAAATCATAAGCAAGAGATGAATGATACGTCCCATTTCCTTTCTAGCTGTTGTGGGTTGGAAGGAAGGGCACAGCACTGGTTTTGGTAGCCCAGTATGCCTGCTTTGCCACTGAACATGCCTGGCACTGTACTCAGAAAACTCTGAGCTTTTCCCAGCCTCATGTCAGATCCTCTCCCAGTTCTCGTGCAGGTAAGAGGGGGAAAATTTTTCTTTTTCTTTTTTCTTTTTCTTTTTCTTTTTCTTTTTCTTTTTCTTTTTCTTTTTCTTTTTCTTTTTCTTTTTCTTTTTCTTTTCTCTTCTCTTTTTCTTTACTCTTTTTCGTCCTGTATGGCTGAAGCTGCTCAGTATTCATTTTCTTAGAAGTGGGAGGATTTCAAAATGAGTGTTGAACGGCAGCTGGGCAGAAAATAGATGATGGGTAGAGATACTGTGGGCTGTGCTCTTCTGAGGCTTTAGGAAGGAACACAAACAGTGTTAAGTTACCAAACTTAAATTATTATTTCTAATTAGCCTTTTCAGGTAAGATTTTTCTGTGTACCAAAGAGCACTGATAAATATGGTTTTCATTTGCAACCAGCTTTTTGATTAACTGATGGTGTGAGAAGGTTATATACCTGAACTTCATACAGAGGAAGAAGAAGTGAAATAGAAAAAAGAAAAAAGTATCAAGGGAGATTGGGGAAATATAAATGTCAATGACAAGAAACAAGGACAGAATTTATGGAAAGCAGTAAATTCTGGAAGAGCAGGGAAAAAAACCTAGGGGACAATCCAAGGAGGGAGGAGACAAAGTAAGGGAGATGCTTGGTGGAGGAGTGACTGCTGAGATGATAGGGTGGAAGGTGAGAGACATACATAGAGCTGGAGGTGGGAGGAGATTCTCAGAGAAGAAAACAGGGCTGAAAGGAAGCACATGTAGGAAGGAAGGCAGAAGTCTGGCAACAAGCTGGAGGCTGCAGCTGTGAAAGGCACACAGGAAGCAATCAACAGGACTCCAAGAAGATCAAAGGTAGAACAACAGCATTTACAGCATAAGAGGATAGGACAGAAAATATCCATATTATTGCAAATTTCACAATTTTTTTTTTTTTTTAAATTCTAAACTTTTCCTTGTCACTTGATTTTCTGTCTAACTTTAGAGAAGCAGAAATTTCTTCAGTTAAGAGGTTTATGCCACGGACTGTCCCTTGAGTTAGTACATATGGAGTTTTATAGCACCTGTCATAATGACTCACCTCCAGGTTCCTGATAATCCTCTGAGACAGCTATTATCTTAAATATGACTTGGCAGACAGGCTGATAACTGTTACTATTTGCTATAACTTTCTAGAAGGAGGTAATTTATAAGCTGTTCAAATTAAAAAATAATTCCAAGCTTAATTAATATTAATTTAATAATTGTAGAAAAGTAATAGCCCTGCTATGATAAAAGGATTTAGAAAAGATCCAAAAAGACAGGCAGAGGAGGCAACAACCCTGCCACTTGGCTCAGATCTTTATTTAGACAACTAAATTCTGAAGCAAAGCCTGTGGAAATATTATAGAGAGTCCCATGAATTTGAACAGCTGTACTCACAGCTGGGATCCCTCATCCTGACCTGTCTCTGTGCTTGGTGTAAATAAACATAATAAAGCCAAATCTGAAGAATTATCTCTAATATGACACGTATTATCCTGCTTCCAGTACTTTGTGGGGATTAAATGGGATTAGACCGTGTTTGCAAGGAGTTACTGCAAAGTCAATGAAATTTGTTCTGGGTTGGCAACAGGACCTGGTACCTTGCCTCCAAATTCAGGAGTACTGAAGGGAGGCTGAAGGGACCCCAGGCAAAGGCTGGTCCTGAAAGGATTTCTTAGAATGGTCTTGCCTGTGAAGCATAAGTGTTGAGAGACAGAGGTTTCGTAATTCCTTATCACTTGAGACAGCTTACCTACAAGGGAGTTTAAAAGGTCTGTGCAGGTTTTTGTCTGTGGCTGATGCAAGCTCAGCTGGGTGGTGGGGCTCTGGGCAGCAGGCTTGCTTGGGGTCACTGCAGCAACTCTAATTCTCTGTAAATAAGGAGGGGAGTCTGCAGGCTCCTCTGCAGTTCCCTGTGGCAAGAGTTGAGAGAGCAGCTCTCCCTCCACACAGGTATGTGACCCTGCTGCTGGGCTAGGGGCAGATTCTGAGCACACAGCTGGATATTGTATAAACTTCTTGTGAGTGTTATATTGCATCCTAAAACTTGCAAAATGCTCCTGACTGTTGGTTATTGAAAGCAAACAGAGATGTTATTCAGCCTCTATTTCTTCACTCTTTATAAATCCCAGAAAAGTCAATTCACTAAAATTTATAAAGACTAAATATACTGATAATCAAAATATTTCACTTGCATATCTTGAAAATATTGCATTTATTGCTAATATTTCATGTCAGAAAGAAACATAATGAAACTTTAACTGCAAAAAATGTATTAATAATTTGCCTGTTAATCATTATCTTGTATATGAAAGTCTATTATATAAGAAAATAAGTACATATGTTATGAAAAATATGAGCAGAGATATCAAGTTTGGGGCTGTATACATTTAATAATGTGATATAAAAGAATATATGAAAGAGTATTAATTATTACATGTATTAATTATTAATGAAAGATAACTAATCATTATTAATTATGGGGATGGTATAATTATTACTTAGAAGGGAAAAGCATATATATCTTTCTGTGTAGTTTTAAAACTATAATTTATGTGCATATATAAAAATATAAAATAATATATAATAAATATGCTGAAGTAATATTAGTTAATTTATATATGGAGGTACTGAGATCAACCCAATAAACGTAGCATAATCATGTGCTATTTTAGTGCTTTATTTTCTTGACAATTGAAACAATAACTATAATTACCCAGTGATTTTTTTAACTTGGCAGAAATATCCTACTCATAAAAAATGTGTAGTCTGTAGTTGCTTAGTTTGTTTGGGGCTTTTTGCTGTCCTCAAGTGAGACTTCAAAAGCATGTATATAATTGGCACAACCAGGAAAATGATCAGAAATGTAAGGGGTTTGGATTAAATTACTGTATTTTGCAACTACTTTTTTTTTTTTTTTCCTGCAACTGATGGTTACATGCATATTTCTGTAACATGTTTTCATCTGAAAGGATACTGCCACGTCTTGGAACTGAAAATTACATGATCTGAGAAGCTCACGGTATCTGTTAGCTCCATCATTAATTTACTGCTAGTGCACAGAAATTACTGCCAGTACTTTCTCTACTGCTCTGCTCTTCATAGGGTTAATATTTCTCAATACACTGTGATATTACACAATTTTTCATAATCTCTTTAGATCTTCAGCTGCTGCCAAGGGATCTCCTGTGGCAAGGGTAATTTTATTTTTCAGTGTTGGGGTGTGAATTGTCATTGTAATTCACACACATTTGTCTGTGTGTGAATTACGTATGATTCTTTTATTGAGGTAATTAAATATCTTCTCAAGAAAAATATGAAGAAAAGGAAAAAAAAAAATCCTTTTTTCTATCAGAAAAAGTTTCTCTCAATTCCAGTCACCGATTCTGGTTCCTTAAGTGGAGTTGGCAGCTTCCTCAGGGGTAGCTTCAGTAAAACTTTCTTCTCCTGCTGGTCTGATGAGGAGCAGGGCTTGCCCCGGCAGTAGGCTGATGGTTTGGCTTTGGTGTTTGAGGCTTTGGTGTTTGAGTCCCAGGGAAGATCTTCTGTGTCTGGAACATGCAAACTGAAAGATAAGAGTATCAGTCATTTGACAGGTCTTCAGTACTTGAGAAGTCACCAAGAAGTTGACCTTAAATTTAGATATTCACAACTGGAAAAAATCTCCTGTACATATGTTGTTCCTAATTATTACAGAGACAAAATTACAGTGTAGCTGGTAGGCAAAATTAACATAAGGAGTACCCAGTCATTCTTCAAAACCACGGACACTGTCTGGGATGATTCACTATGGTAAGTATTTCTCAACCAGGTATTGCACTAGTGAATGATTTTAGAATTACTCCATTATTCTCTAAGGAGAAGATTTTTGCAAGAAGTGGAATATATCCAAGTAGGGAGAGGATTTATTAAATTTCTCCTGACTTTCAGAAGATGTTTGCTTTAAAATTTTTGTCTCCTGCCATTGGAGCCTCCGCTCTGTGCCCTCCCTGTGATGTCTAAGACAAATATTTTTCTCAGTAGCATTACCTTATTACATTTCAGGGCCTCACCCACTTCAAATGTCATAGACCCAGGGGAATAACAAAGACTGGGAGGAAGAATCTGCTATTGCAGGATACCCCAGATAAGAAGAAATTAAGAAAGCCAGCCTGATAATAATAGAACTGTAAATTCTGCAACTGATGAGAAACAAGTCATCCAAGATAAGAAGCCAGCTCAGCACAACTCAGAAATACGCAAATACTAAACACTGAATATATTAGATAAGAAGAACATATAAAAATTAATGGCATATAAAGAGTCCTTATCATTTTTAATTAGGGTGATAGTAGATTTACTTTATGGATTCACCACAAAATACCCATATTTGTGCAAATATGAAATAACAAAGCCCTTGGCTCTGTGTGTGATTTGTTCACTGCACATTGGGTAATGAATCATAATTTTTAGGGCAACACTTTGTTTTCACTAGCATTAATAGATCAACCCAACCCTTTCAGTAAGAGATCTCCATAGCCCTTTACTGTTCCAGACTCACAAGAAGTCTATGGTATAATATTAGAGTTTCTCTATTGGATTCTGTTTTGCTAATTTCCCTCCTATCTATACTCTGAGTTAGTCTCACATGAACACACAGGACTGGAAGAATCAGAGTCTGGTCTATCCCTGCTGCTCTTGGGATTCCTTCACCTAATCCCCCTGCTAGAATCATTTGAAAACAAATTTTAAAAGTGATTTTGAGGACTGAGAAAGGCAGCAGCTTATGCATGCCACAATCAGTGAGGAAGAGCCCAAAAGCAATATATCTAGGGGAAAAACCTGAAGCAATTGCTGGGTTTTCCGTCACCCATTTTCCCCTTAAAGAACTTCATTACCGTTTGACAGAGGAACTCATCAGTGGCAGGAGCCAAATATATCCCACTGTTTCCACTGTACTGCTGCCAAGCTGGCTTGAGCCACTGGTATTTTAGGATGTTTTTCCATAATGTCAGGACACATTGGGAACCACAAGGGACAGCACCTTAGGACCTAACGCTTAACAGAGCTGGGAAAGCTACAGCTGGGAGTCTCTGGTGGGTAATGAAGGAGCTACACAGCACTTTGATTAGAGTCTTCCAAACTCTTGTGAGGAGAAATAAGGTATTAATGCATGTTGGGGAGGATATTTTTTTCAGGAGGTTGAATAATGCTGTGGTTGATATGAGTGGTTGGAGTATGAGCCAGGGCATGCCCTGGCAATCCTCGGAGGCCAACACACCTGTGCCAAAATCTGTGATGTGAGCTGAGCAAAAAAGTGTAATACCATGTCTGCAATCTTTGTCCGAACTTTCCATTAATGCCAGCTGGTAAATATTTTGAACTTTTCTTCTTGAATTTTCTATTATTTTCATAATCTGTATGCATTTACCAGAACCCTGTACAACTGTTTTGTTACCATGAGTGTGGTGCACTGATGTGGAGAGGAAATGAAAGACCTTTTTGGGGACTTTGAGTGGAATTGTTCTAACATTATCATTCTAATCATTAGGTGTCTAACTTAAGTGTGTTGTTTAGAGGCTTTGCAGTTAAAGGGGAAATATCAGTACCTCTAAAAGATATACACTCCCTGGAACTGTTCAAAAATAAGTAGCTGTAGCACTTTGTGGTATGGTTTAGTGAACATTGTGGTACTTGGTCAAAGGTTGGAGATCTTTTCCAACCCTAATATTTCTATGGTTCCATATAGTCTTGTCTAAGAAAAGATTTCAAGTACTTGAGAAGAGTTATGTTCACTCATCTCTAGTGAGAGGAAAAGAAATCAATTCATCTCCGCATGCCTACTTTTAGCTGGATGTTTATCGGTAACAAATATTTGTAACTAATTTAAACAAGGAAAAACATAACATGAAACTATGCCTTTCTTTTATTTTAGAGCTGTATAGATAAGATAGTAAAAGGAAAACTGAAACAACTAAGATATCTTTGTTCTTCCTTCTTTTATGTGAGGTGACCTGACTTAGAAAACTCTGTTCTATCCTGTGGCTTTTGGAAAATCAGATCATACAAAATAGCAGTCACTGTGAGAACAGATGAGACAGAAATAGTGAATATGGAATTTGAGAATGATATTAGTTCTGTATTATTATTTCATCATTTATGTGTTGTATATTCATGTTCTTTATGTGCTGTACCTGAGGATAGGCCATGCTCACTCTGGGATGGCTCTTGTGAAGTGGAAGTGCAGTGAATTGTTGAAGCTGCTCTGAGTGGAAGCTCATGTGCTGCTTCTCGTGCACTGTGTGATGATGTGATACACAGAAGGCTTTAATTTCCTTAGGAAATCAAATTATCTTTCATGACTACACAATATAAAGTAACCTATAAAGTAACACCTCATAGTATCTCCAGGACACAGAGAGAGGCACAAGTCTCACCCAGCTGTGGCATATTGCATATTTTCTTTTTTCTTCCCCAGATGATTCATTTCCATCACTCTCCTTCTCAGTAGAACTAAGGTGAACACGAGTGTGTTGAATCAGAAAGAGCATTTTTGGGGACGAAAGCCATAGGTTCTTTTTGTGTGTGTGTGTATGTGTATGCTTTGTTTTCTTTTGAGGGGGGAAGGTTTAATGATTTAATCATTCACTACTGAGCAAGGTACAACCCATCCTGTGGGACATTTCCACTTCCTGTGAAGAAGGCAGAGAGCCACTGAGTGGTCACAATAGGTTTTTCAGTAGAGACAATAGAAGCCACATAAAATGATGCTAACAGAATAACCTGGATAAACAATAAATGTGTGCATTAACTTACCATGGAAAGTGGGTTAATATAATTTGTCTCAAAAGCAGGGAGAGTGCCCAAAAGCTGATAGAAAATCATGTTTTAGATACTGAGAATATTAGTCTAATCTTTTGCCCCAGGGGTTGGCATTTTACCCAACAACTATAAAGTAGATTTTGTTGGGTGTTTTTTAACAGTTAACGTCCTTAAAAAGTTCAGGGGCTGCAAAAGTAGAGACAGAACTTTCCTGGAGCTTTCTAATTTGCTTCCCAATGTCATCTAACATATGCTAACATTTCCACATCTGAAAAAGAATTCATATTAACACTAGTTTTTATAAGCTTCATAATAGGCAGTTGAAGAAAAAAATCTGAGTGTTATAACTGGGAAACACAGGAATATAGGACTCACTATGAGATATGTATAAAAGCCATCAATAGCACTCATCTCTTCAGCCTTTTCTTGTCAGTAGTATGTTTACTCCAGAAAATGTATGTGGACTTCATTTGGAAATAACAACAGCACTTCCCATTTTCTGCTTCCTGCAGTTTTCTCTGTCTTCATGAGGCATGTGAGTGTTATTTACTCTGTTTCTCCTTTTCGACAACTTTTCCATGTGGGACAGTTTGTTGCACCACTGGGGACCCTCATGAAGTACACAACTGTTTGTTTTTGTCTCCTGCTTCTGTTGCTGTGTGTCTCTCTCCTCTGCAACCTCTGAACTCTGATATGAAAGTCAGAGGACGCAGGACCATTAAGTACTTATGGTTTGTTCTGGTTTGTTTTTAAGAAACAGAAATTACTGACATCCAAAGTTTACAGCTTCTCTCTCAGATTCCTATCCTTTTTAGCTTGTTTCTGCAGGCTGTCCTCATTTCACTGCCAAGCACTGCTGCTGGGAGAGATTTTTCTTATGCAGGATGACCATAGGATATGTCAATCACGACATTAAGTGGTACAGCTCACATGCATATGTTGAAAACTGAAAATCTTTATGTTGAAAGTAGCAGATTCCAACAAAAAACCCCAGATGTTTTCCTCATGAAGGGTGCACACTGACTCCCACACAGTGCAAAAAGAGAAAATGGTGGGGAACCTCTCCACAGGCAGCCCTGAAGGAGGATCCAAACAAGAACATCCTCAGGAGACCATCCGAGGAGGACATGTACAATGGAAACAATTAATAACAATGAAAGTAACTCATGGCAAGCACAGTGTGGAGGACTGCCTAACTTTCAGCAGTAAAACATCCCTCTTTAATTAGAAAATAGAGGAAAACAAAATTTCTGCACTTTTCAAGGATGGGAAGCTGGAGTTATTCAGGGTCACGAGCTTGCCCTGGCAGTAAGCCTTGTGCTGAAAACTGCACAAAAAGTTGTTTTCAAATGACCAGACTCACTTTCAGCCTTGCCTTCGCTACTAGGAGGTAAAAACCTCACATTTATTAATTTTCATCCACCTGAGAGTTACCTAGCAGAAATTAGATTACAAAAAGGCAGATTTTCACATAAAAGCTAAGCTTCCAAGTAGAGCAACGTAAAATAACAGAATAGCAGCCAGTCAAAACAGATAGAAAATACAAAACCTGTGACTTGCAAACTATGCAGTGCTGCACAAACTATTCAGTCTGGACCTAAGAATCTATTTTTAGGAATATTTTTTCTCTCCCATAATTAAGCCAAATAAAAGTCACTTTTTCTTGCTACTGCTAGAAGAATCTTTTAAAACAATCATTCATTGAATTCACCTGAGATAGAGGCATTTATAAAATATTTCTGCAAAAGCTTGTCAAAATGTTATTATTTAGTAGTGGATGGAGTAACACATTGGTTGACAGAGAGGTCAGTGTAAAAATAAATGTATTTTTAGATACATTCAGAAAAAGAAGCCTTTGGGATGACGTCCATTGAGCTTCCAGTAAAATAGGAAGAGCCTTAGCACTTGGCAAGGAAACATTATATCTGATACCTGGAAAAAAATCCTATTCAAAATATTCTGAAATTGCCATATTTTTCTTCCTTGAAAATACACTATCATGATGAGTAAAATACAAATATGCAGATATGAAAGAAGAGGTGACCAAAAACCCAAGCTAGTAAGCTACCCTTTTGTCTCCTTGACCTTTGACTCACTTGGATCCAACTCGGATAAAGATTGCAGCCACTGAGTATCCTACCACGAGGTGTAGGTAGTGGCTTTTAGTCAGGCTGCAAAAATAACCCCTTCCCCCAGCAGCAGCACAACTTAACTTTTTCTTCTGGCCAAAAAAAAAAAAAAAAAAAAAAAAAGATAAAGAGGGAACTGACGTCTCTTGGAATACATAAACACTCCCCCCAGTTCACAGTCCGTGCTTGGTGGGGAGGTTGAGCTGCTGGTCTGTCTCCTGGTAACTTGATGCAGGTCATGTGCTGAGGACTTGTGTGCTCAGCTGAAAAATCAGCCGCCCTTACTCAAGGTGAGCCCAATGATACAACGTTTAGAATCAGAGGGTTTTCCTCAGGAGCACTTCTAAGGTCAGTTGGGTGGAAGGTCTTGAAAATATTGTTTCTTAATGCAAAATGAAATGGAAGGGTTTTACAAAGCTGCCTGCAAGAAAAAGTGGCATTTTACATGGATTAGTGGAATGCTTTGTTACTATGATAGCAGTGGTGGTTTATGTTCAGTATGGCTGGCTTTCCCAATTACATTCTGTGTTTTGATATTTAATATTCTTGAAAATAAAATTCTGGAGTCATATGAATTTATTTTAAAAAATGCATGTTTCAAAGAAAATTTTCTAGCGTTCACTATTTCAGTGAAAAGCTTGAAAGTATAATTTCAAAGAACATCAAATATATCATGAGATTATTTGTATTTTACAAGGGCTTGCTTTAAGTTGATATGTACAGAAGTCTAAGTTAAATAGTGAATAAAGAATTTAATAAAATTTTTCATCTTTCCTTTTATACAGTTGCTTGTAAATTGTCCTTAAGAGATTTGAGTGGACCATTTTCATTGTTATTAATTAATATTCTGTTAAGGATCTTTGAAAAAATATTAAAAAGTATATACCCAACACCCTGGAATGGGGTGAATAATCTTATTGATCCTGCAGTCAAATCTGTGTCTAAATGATACAATAGCCTCATAGACCATGGCTAATTTTCTTATGGTACTTTCTATTCTGCTTAAGGTATATAATTTTCACTTGAATATAAATTCCCAGAAAGTGCATTCCTATTGGAAATTTCTACCTTAATCTTCACATTTTAAATTCAGTTCTGATAGATGAGAATAGTATGCTGACTTGTATATGAATTGAGTGTTGTGGTGTGAGTGCTCTTCAGTCACAGTTGTGTAATTTATAATTTGAATTGCATAAATTGGGATGTCTAGACTGTTATTACATTGTTTTTGGTGGGAGAAGGGTGAATATTTTTCAGTTTGAAGAAGCTTGGAATAGACACAAGTTGTTATCAGTCACTTGCTTTCTAGCTGGTTATTGTTGGTGCTCATGAGACATGCCTAGTCTCCCAAAAAAAAAAAAAAAAAAGAAAAATCACTGGAAAAGCTTGTAGAAACTTAGGCGGAAATGTATTTTGGTGAAAAGTGTATTACTGTGGTGTTTGAAAATCTTCAGTATGAGATCTATAGTATAAGTCAAGAAAAAAAGTCTGATGATATCTAAAAGACCCCTTAAATGTATCTGAAAGAACAAATTTCATTTTAAATTTTAAACTGTGTGGGAAAAAAAATCTTCTTGTACTGGGGAAAAAATCAAATGGAGTTTGGAACTTTTCAGAATTTGATTTAATTGAGTATGTCTGCTTTTCTTTACATTTGCTACAGTATGTAGCAGCAATCAGATTTTCAAATGCACACACCACCTACTCCATTAGTTGCCTTTTACCGTTCTGTCTTTGCCAGACTGAAGATCCTGATCTCAGCCTAGCTACAACCATGAGAGATTTGGTCCTGGTGGCTTTCACTTCAAAGTTCCTTAAGTCTAATAAATTTCTAACTTAAATAAGCTTTGAAATTTGCGGTTAAACACATCCACTACATCAAAAAGCCTTTAATGGTTTTGGAGTGGGAACCACATGGAATGATCTAGTGGCAGGTGGACAGACAGACTGACTTTTATAGTAAGGATAGAAGGGATATTTTCCCAAGACTGCAAAGAGTCTTTTGGTCATTCTGCTTGAAAATATCCAAGGATAAATTCTTAGCATGCCAAATGATCTCAAGAGTACAGAAATAGACATTGTTAAAGGCAAGGGAGCCATAACCTGCCCAAGAGCAGGCAGAGGGTGGGTTTCTGTGCAGTTAAAGGAGGGCTCTGGTGCCAGGTGGAGATGTGACATTGCTGTGAGTTTGGGATGACAAGGGAGGACACATCATGGTCAGGGGCCCGCTGACCATGGTACCAAATCTGTTAGGGCATGTTGTACATCCTTTATGTGATAAAAGGATCACATAACTGATAAAGGAAACAGAACATATGCTGTTCCTGTAGCTGCTCTACTATTTAGAAATTCATGAAGTCCTTCTAGTACTTTAGTCCTCATGAGCAAACTGGTTGAGTTGTTTTTCCACTTCATCTTTTTGTTTTCCTTCTCTCTATGTTTGACCTTGAATGTGTAATTAACTCTTGAAACTGAAACTGTAATTAACTATTGCCTGCTTTAATATTGATTTAGAGATGTTTGCAACACATCAACAAACAGAAATTAGTAAGAATAAAAAGGACATGGACAGTGACATCTAAAACAGAAAAGGGCAGATTTTCTGTTAACTGGAGGTCTAAAGCAAATAACCAACTTGCAAATTCTGTGTATTTGATTAATTCATAATCATAAAGAATAAATTGTAAATTTGGCAGCTCTTTGTCTCAATTATTCATAAACAATAAAAAATCTGAAAAAATATCACTGGGAGCTTATATTTTATCACTTCAGCATTACACAGAATCACACACAGAATTTCTAGGTTGGAAGAGACCTTTAAGATCATTGAGTCCAACCCATGTTCTAACACCTCAACTTGATCATGGCACCAAGTGCCACATCCAGTGTTATTCTGATTTTCTTTATACCCCCTTTCACTGGGGGCCAGCTTGTAAGACATATTAACATGTATGACTAGCAAATCTTATTTTCAAACGACTAACCACAGATATTTTTCTTCTGAGAATGAATAATCTTGAAATTACAGGTATTACCTCTTTCAGGGATCAAGCTCTAGTCTTGCTTTAAAAACTCAGATTGAGGACTTTGCTACGGGCACAAGGCAGGGAGAGCCAGGGGGGCTCATTCCAGAGCAGTGCAACTCCTGCTGCTGCCTGGTGTGGGAGCCGCGGGCTGAGATAAAAGCAGAGCTATCTATAGCCTCCTTCTTTGGCAGAGGGAGATTTAGAGATGTCTACATCAGGAAGAATGTCACAGGAATAATAACAATGTCAGCTTGCCCTGATGCAACAGAGCCAAAAAAAAAAAAAAAAAAAAAAAAAAAAAAAAAAAAAAAAAAAAAAACTGATAAATAAAACTTACCAGTTGGTTTAGGCAACTGGAATGAAGATAATTATTCATTGTAATAAGCAGTTGGCAATAAGCAAAAAGTATCTGCAACTTTGTTTGTTTGTTTAGTCTGTTTTGGTTTGTTTGGGGCTATTTTTATTTTGTTTATTTTTTGCCAGGCTGGCTGGTTTTGTCTTGTTATCTTCCTACCTGCTTCATCTCGTGTACTTTGTACTTTGAGCTTTGGAATTTGATATTTTTGTTCACTCTCTGCTTATATTAGCAGCTTCTCTGAGGAAGATCCGTGCGTTTCTCCAGACCAGGAAGAGAGGAAAAGCCTTACAGCAAGAATATTTGTGCACTGTTTACCTGCATCCTAACAGAGGAGAGGAATGGGCTGTAACAGGAACTGTGGGCTCCTCACTGGGGCCATCATCGGCGGTGTCCTGGCCATCTTGGGAGGAGTTCTAATACCACTTGGAGATAATCTTATAAGCAAAGCAGTAAAAAAGGTACTTTATTTCTTTTCACCTCCCCAGGACATATAATTTGTGGTTATTGAATACTCATATTTTTAAATCGTATGTTCTGCTTCTGTTTATTTTCTTTTTTTTTTAAATTTCTTTGTAAAACATAGTTTTTATAAATTAGGTGCTCCAAATTTCCCTGGAAATACATGCAATAGCAAAATTTTAAAAAATATATTATTTATATTTCGACATTCCCTTGTTTGCTCTCTCTTGTGCTTCACATTAGAAGCTAAAAAATACTGTGTTTTCAGAACACAATTTAGAAGTTAGCGGGTTTTATTTTATTGTGGTTATGATTTTTTCACGTTTCTTTATTTTTCCTTTTTTAAATTTTATTTTCATCCTTTGGTACTCACTCTATGCAGTTATATTCATATACTGCAAATAATCTAAACAATCTTCTGCTGCAGAATCTAATCTTACACTTCATGTATTCACCTCACATTCTGTGATTGTATGATCCAAGTAGATGTTCTCCCCATGACTGGAGGACCTAATAAATGCATCTCTCCATATTGAGTGAAGATGGATTGAAATAGAATGTTTTAGACCTGGCAGACACCATTTTTTTTCTGAGTTTTAGATTATTTTCTGTCCCTAAAATTTAGATTTTTATGCAAAGGAAACAGAAAAAATAATTGTTAGATCTTTGGTGAAAAGTATACATAACTGGGGTTTTAAATCATGGAGTAATCTGGAATAGAATCCCTGGCATGTCCCTATGGTGACATAAAATCTCCTTAGGGTCACTGCTCCCAGAGTTGGTTCTCTGATGGTCAAAAATCTGAAGATCTTAAGATTTTTGGCTGTTGTTTAGTCCTGCTATTTATCTGCTGTGGTACTGAAGACTTTGGACATCTTGGAGACACTTATCCAAAGGCTCTTCTGGAAGAGTAGCCTTAGCCCAAGAGTTGTTGTAGTCAGTTGAGGAGGTGGATACATGAACTGTCAGGAAATGCTGAACTGTCTGTTGAGGGCCTGGATATATTATAGCATCATTAAAAAAAAATATAGCTCCTATAAAACATCTTAATTTTTTTCAGGTAATCCAATGAAAACCAACCTGTAGAGGGATTTTCCAATTGTTATTGTATTTTCCAAGAATTGAAAGAATTTTAAGGCTTATAGAGAATAAAAAAAAACCCTCACTAGATCATGTCTCAACCACCTTGCAGCATTCTACAAAAAAGTCACAATTTTTATTGTTTGGAAATGGAAACATTTCCAAACAATTAAATGATGCGGAAATGATGGGTTTTCTAAAAAGCATGTAAATTTTAAAACGTTTCTCTCCTTATATTGAATACTTATTTATATTAATCCTGAGTGTTGTCTCATACTATTCAATATTTTGAAAACAAATGACAAATTGTGGCAGTGTAGTGTGTTCATCCATTTACTAACAGTGGTGAACCAGTTGTACAGCATGGTTTGCAAATGTCTACATAGTCAATTATACCTGCATGAGTCTGCAGTGGTAGCATCAGAGGGAGTAATTTTCCCCTCAACCACTTTTTAATTTTCTTCATTGTGATCATGTTTCAGATGCTTGTACCTATTTCAAGGCAACTTGTTTGATGTATATATATAAAATGTGCCAGTAATCACATAAAACATAAAATAGTACATTTGCAGAGGCTTTATTTACTTAAGTAAATGGATGTTTTTTCCTAAGCACAAGTCATACCAGACTATTGTCTTTCTGTTTATTGTGCTGACTATTCAGAAACACCATAAGACTTTAAGGCAATTCTATTTCAGAGAAGATGGGCCCAGGTACAATGGCTGAAATATGTGATCAGTACAGCAGATCCTCTAGAGGGACTTGAATTTAATTAATTCTTATTTTGCCGTGTTGATGAAAGGTCTGTTAATAAAAACAAATTTGTTCTTCATTGCAGTTATATTTAAGACAAATATAGAGCTGACTGCAAAGGAAACAGATCTGCCAAGCAGAGAGTGCTCAAAATACTTTTTTTTTTCTGAACTATTTCACTTTTGGAAATGTAATTTTAATGGAAAATCTTGGTAGAAACAGACCAGCTTCCATGACAAATTTCTTTGGAATTTCTTAAGAATAGTGACCGTAGGACAGGAAAATAACAGAGTGAGATGTTCTTTCAGATCTGGCCTGTAAGCATTTATGTGGAGCAGGTTGCCTAGGGAAGTGTTGTAGCCACCAGCCCTGGAGGGTTCAAAACATTAGTAGAGATGGCACTTCCAGATGTGGTTTAGTGAGCACTGGAGTCAAAGTTTGAACTGGATGATCTTGGAGGTCTTTTCCAGCCTCACTGAATCAATGTTATTTCCATTTGCACTCATATGAGGAAAAAATCTAAAAGATGTCCTCACCCAGTGGGTGCAAACTCAGTATGCCATATGTCTAATGAAAGTTAAAAAACTGTTTCAGACACAAACAGTAGAGACAAAATCTTGTCTTAAATTCTTCACAGTCAAAGTTTGAAAAAAGACCCCTAGTTTTTCCTCTGGCCATCCTATCTCAAAAAAGTTCTAGTCTATTGCACGGTAGTAGGACCAATTCTATATTTTTGGAAATGTAAGCTCGTATCAAATGTTATTGCTGGATTAGAATAACAAATGTTGAATACTTTTAGGACACTCTGTACTATAGCAAGATGAATTGTCCTAAATTAACTTGTTAGGAAGGTTTAGTCAAATAACATTGCAGTCAATTTACTCGAAAGCAAGATGAATTGAGTCCAGATGAATTTCTCTAGAATCTCCCAATGAATTGGAGGCACTTTAATTTCAAAAAGCAATACAATCAATAGGGTTTTTTGTCCTTTTCTGCTAGAAGCAGAAGTCTAACCATGTTTCTCTTAACCTTCCCTTAAGCACACATCTTTACACTTTAGCAGCCTCATTTCTCCTTTATTGCAGTCATTGAGAGATTAGCCAGCGTAAACACAGCAGGGTATATTGTGCTGAAAGGGCTGCAAACTGTTTTTGAAGCAAAATGAAAGCATCTGCAAGTGTACAGAAAATCTCAGGTGCCCTTAGGAACTGGACACTCTGTCAGCTGTTATCTCCTGCTGGGTGGGTGCTCATGAGCGGCCCATGAGTGGACAAACCAAACAAAGTTCATGTAACATAAAACACCCAGATGTCACATCTTCATTTGTTCCAATTCATTATCAGATATCTGTGCCTCAAATCAGAGTGCTCGACTATGTTTGCTAGCCTCAGAATGGTTTACCTGTGTCTACAAAAATTTGGATAAGTTGTTTCAACTCTAACCTCCAGCAGAGGACAGAGTTTAAAAAAAATGGCATAGATATATATGTGTGTATATGCATAATATATATATATATATATATATGTGTGGGTGTACATTTATATATATATTTATATTCTGAATTGTTTTCAAGGCTCTTTAAAGAAACTGTCACTTGAAAAATGACACCAGCAGCAGCAGCAGCACCTTGGCAGGGATCTGCAAAAGGAGATTAGTGCTAAACTATTTCAGCCCTGGTACTATTCATGGAAAGGTGCCTTTGATTTCAGGAGCAAAGGGCAAAAGTCCTGTCCTAATTTCTACGAACACTGAATCAGTCCAGAGGGGAGAGAACTTTCCATTAAGGTCTTAGGGGTCTAGAAAATTGATTCTAGTAGAGTTATGAGTGAAACATGGAAGTTTCAGAGTTCTCTACTTGAGGTTATAAAATACACCTTTTTAATTGACTCTACACATTTCAGTTGAACATTATCATGTCTTTTGTCATTAATACTAGATATAATCATGTCTCAAATAAAAAAAAAATAAAGGAAAGAAGTATTCAAAGCAACAAATCAGAAAGATTTTATCTGATATTGTTGGAAAAAAATATTTTGACATGGTTCAATTTCTACTTTTTGCCTTTCCCTCCGTAAAACAATATTATCTTTTTAGGCAAACATCCCATCACTTCCATTATGGGTTTTTTTCCCAGCTAGCCTTAACCACTCAAAGCTACTGGTAGTGGATTAATTTGCTAGAAAAACCTTTATCACCACTTCTCTAAGATCTGCTTTCCACCTGAGTGCATTTGCTCAGGAGCTGAACAGAAACCATAATAACACCTAATATATTGAACTCCTGATGAATTGATAATACAGAATGGAGAATGACTTGCCACAATGCCTCAGTGCTGTACTGGCTTAGTCTCAGTTATTTTTATGAATAAGGCCTTCAATTATAGCTATTATTATGTTTATTTATTTGTCTCTATATATCTGTGATTGGCCAGATTATATCTAATTTAAAACTGTCTTTGTGACATTCATTTGCCTTCTTTACACAAACTAATGAAGCTAAAGCAACTGCTGGCTCTCAGCAGAACACAACACATATTCCCATATTATCAATTTTAAGCTTTATTTAGTCCCACAATTCTGTTACCAAGGACTGAAAAGAAATAAAAGTTATGATCAAAAAAATTCTGTGAAGAAAGGCTAGCAATAAGCTAATAATCATCATTTAACAAGTAATAGGAGTCATTCTTCCAGCTGCAAAATGGGGAAAGATTATTTGCTTTTCTTGAGCTTTACTTTTTCAGTTTTACAGAATTGTATTGTTTGTTTCCTCCAGTTTATGTTGGCAGGGCAACATACACAATTTTGTTACAGTCCAAAGTACTTGTGACACTTCACATTCCCTGAAAATGGTATCTTTTGCCATCTGGCCAGATTCTTTGTCAAGACAGAAACTTTTTCTTAAATTTTGTGTTTCTTCATCAGAAATCATGATGGCTTCATTTACTTTGAATCAGCAAAGTACAGCAAGTTTCTATTGCTGACTGCTCAGCATTTCTTCAATTTATGGATTACTATTTGACCCATCTCTAGTGGGGGAAATTGTCAGAAACAAAAGGGTCAAAGTTCCCACTGGTTTCACTCAGTCTTGCACAGCTGGGTCGTGGTATGAACTTGGCTGTGTGGCAATGGCATTTGAGCAGCTGCTTGTGCTGATAGAAGTTAATTATTGCATTAAATATTGAGATGTTAGAGCTGGTGCAGATGGATTAGGGAGCTGAGAAGTGTTCTCTACTATCTGTTGCATATTAGCTTCCAAAATTGCTCCTCCTTTCATAACATCCCAAAGCACATCAGTGCTTATTAGGGAAATATATAAATGCCCAGCCAGAGAGGGGGGTAATATTAAGGATAGACCAGCCGTGATCAAACAGCAAAAACAAAGGGCTTGCTGGTGTGAGGGTATTAGTTTGAAGACATGAAAAAGAGCTCCAGATTTTTATTCCACTTTAACCTACCATTTGCACTCTCAAAGAATCATACACACCTCTTTTGTGGGAGAAATATTGTTAACAATAATGGCTAAATGCCACTGAAAATAATGGACTTATCTTCCTTCCCCCTCCTTCTTTTGTCCTGCTGCTTCCCATGTTCTAATGCTGATTCCCTCTACACAGACCCCTGAGCCAAATGGCTAATGGGTAGAAAGGTAACACAGAAAGCAAAAAAAAAAATAAGGGAATTATGTTCCTCCTGTCTGGCAGGCAGAAACAGCTCTCTGAGGCATAAGAGCTGGTGCAATAGATAGATCAGGAGCTGTGGGCTGCCAGGGCCAGTTGCCCCTTTGACTGCCAGATTAGATCAGTTGTACCCTTGAAGCGCTCCCCAAGGGTGTCCTCGGTGACATCAGTGTCACAGTGAAGGCTGGGCTGCAAATCCACACTTTGTGACCTGGCAGAGTGCACTGGCAGAGCTGGCAGATCATCTGCACTACTCCAGCCCCTGGCAGAGGGCTAAAAAGAGGAGGGGAATGGATGGAGGGGAAGAATTTTGAAATGTACGCAACACCACTTAAAGATCTGTAAAAAGATCTATTGTCACAAGGTTGAAACTTCTCTATTCTCTGTTCTTGAGTGTTGTCTTCTAGAGAGATTAGTTTGTCTTCTTGACCATATTTGTGCTAGAAATGTAACAATTTGCCCACTCCAGTTACACAGTTGGAGGTCAGATCCTGGCATCTGTCCCCATCTCAGGACCCTGCTGAGCACAGATCACAGGCAGACCCTGGGCAGACTGAGCTGCACTTTTCATATCATCCTGCTTCTCCCAGATTCTTGGGGCAATTCTCCGTGGAAACTGGGAAGGCGATTTCTGAGCCGTGTAAGCTTTTCCCTCTTCATTCAGGAGGTGATCTGCCCCATGCTGGGCCACAGGTCTTTGACCTTGTGAGGTTTGAGTGCGAGGCCTCAAGATGATATCACAATTGCTGCAGAAAGGTTTCCTTCCCTCTCACACAAATTCACATAAATTATAGCAGGCATTCAGGCAGCAAGCCCAGGGCTTTACATCACCAGCAAAGTGTTTGCAACTGCACCATACAAAGGCTTTTCACAGACAGAACCCTGGCTGTGTTATTCTCCAAGATAAGATATTTGTTTCTAGCTGCAGGAGGTGCTAACTGGCAGTAACTATTTTGTTTACCTGGTGATTGCCAAGTGAACTTTAGAGGCACAAACTTAAACTAGAAAAAAAATAGCAACTTTTGATTTAAAATATCTTCCCTTGCTCTCTAGAGAAATTAGAGGCTTTTAATTTCTGTACTTTATGAGTTGTGCAAATCAGCTAATCCATCTTCAATCACTCTAATAAAGAAAAGGCATCTTTTATGTTGGAGGCACGCAGTCTAGAGTTTTCTTCTTATTGAAAAACACTTCTATGAATCTTTACCACCAAGGGGAAAAATTATATTATCCCAAGGTTTGGGAAAATCCCATAGAAGAAGCCTGATACAGACCAGGCAAAGCAGGCATTTCCCTAATTACATATTTTAAAACTCTTCTTACTGTACAGTCCTGTGGCCTGAATTGCCATTTGCCATATGTGGCACTGACTTGAAGCTGATTATTCCTCTAGAGGGCTTCCAGGTGTACTGTTTTGTCCCTTCTTCCTTAGATCTGGGAAAATTTCCTAATAAAATGTTGTCAGAATTAGAGAGATTTATTAGAAAGTCTCAGTCTTGGTGACAAAAATTTTCTGTCAAAGAAAAAGTCCTTCAAGAGCACTGTGTGATTTCTCTGGGTGCAAAATTATCTAGAACCTGAAAAGTGCTCAGACAAAACTCTCATTTCCTCCCTTGAGCTATTTTCAGTATATGAGAAGCAGTTTATGGATTCTGTAACCTTCTGGGTATCATTCAGTCACCAAAGATTTATAAATGATCAGTGATTTTGGCAAGTGTTTGAGAACTGAGGGAGTGCCCCTCCACAGCAATAGGGAAGATTTGCTACTGGCTGCATCAGCAATTGTATCAGTTGTTGTGCTCATTTGTTTTTGGAGGACTCCCTTTTGCTCTGAGCAGGAATGTCAAGCTGCCTCCAGATGTTTGCCAACTGGACTCTACACCTCATATTGATGCTGAAATGGTGTTTTTGTTCTGTTTGCTTTGAAATCTTCAACAATCACCTAAAAAGCAAATGCAAATTCTCACTTGTTTCTTTTGTGGGTAATTTTAACTTTGATTTTTGTACTTTCAGGAAGCTGTCATTGTCAATGGTACCACTGCTTTTCAAAATTGGCTTGTGCCAGGAAGCACAGTTTACAGGGAATTTTGGATTTTCCATGTGGTAAATCCTTCAGAGGTTATTGAGGAGGGGGCTCAACCAAAACTTGAACAAAGAGGACCTTACACATACAGGTAAGAAAAGACCCTTTAATATGTGACATCATATCTACTCAGATAAAATTTATTTTTGAAATTTCAGCATCATACTTCAGCTAGACATGGCAAAAATGCCTAAATTTCAGCTACACACAGGAATCCCAAACTTTTTCTGGATTGTGTCTAACATAATGAAAACAAAAATAGAGATAGGTGACAGGATGTGAAGCTGCTTGCTCTTGAGAAAAACAATAATTCATTAGCCACAATATCACGGAGATGGTTGTGTTCCTTCCTGTTTCATTTTCACCAGTTTTATAACAGGAGAAAATGTGCCAGATGTCCCAAAACCAAGAGATTATCTTATCATCCATGCATTACTAATAACTTATTTTAATAATGTGGTTTGGTTTTGTTTTTTCACCGTTATGACTTTCTTAGTCAATAGCTTTTCTTTTTTTCAAATTTTGCTCAGAAAAGCATTCTTTTTTTTCTGAGTGGACTAGCTAGGACATAGATGCAGGAAGGTTTTATTATTTGTTTAATATTAAATGTGATGCTGACATAGAACTAGCTGAAACTCCCTGAGTTATGAAGCTCATAAGCTTATATTATATTAATTATATTATTATATTAATTATATATTATAATTAATAATTATATACACAATTATAATATATAATTAATTGTAATATATAATCATGTATTAATGATCATAGAATTAATTATATTATTATCTTAAGGTTATATTAAGCTTATATTTGCTATCACTGGCACCTGTGTTAGGAAATTGTTTTCCTATGATGATAAAATATTTCTTTTTTTGATAACTTTAGAGATGTATATTATATTCACAGGGTAGTTTTCCATTTCAGCATCTTCAGCCAAAGTGCCTTTATGCCTAAACACTTACTTATTTCTCAATGGAAAGAGATAAATTTTGTTTCACAGAGTACCTGGGAAGACAGAGGAAAGGGTTACATAGGAATGAGAAAAGAATGGTTAAGAAATACTGCAGAAGGTGAATTCCCACCAAACAGGAACATTTTACTCTGGTGCTGATGATGATGCCTTTTTTTCTCAGGGACAAATCTCAGCCAGAAGCTTAAGTCTGACTAAGTCAGAAATGATGGCTATGAAATGAAGGCTCCTCTCACTGCTGCCTTCCTAGGATATTTGGTCTACCTGAGTAACTGTGACATTGAGTCTCTCTCTCAATCTCCCTTTAAATAGTTAATAATTTATTACAGTGTAGGAAAATTCAAAAACACATTCGAAAAAAATTCTCCCAGCTTTTAGGTGGGTGCTCTACACATTAGGCCAATAATTAAAATTACATGTATGCAAACCAATTCTGAGAAGCCAAGATCCAGGTGCTCTTCAGGTGAGACCCACCTGCAGTGGCTACATCTGCACCATGGGGAAATGTTCTCTGTACCCTTTGTACCCCCCTGCACTCATGCTGGAAGATCAGATCCTGAAATATCTTAAAGATTCCTTCTGGGATGGAGCTGTGATAAGCTCTCTGGACCTACAGCACAGGCTGCTATTTGATCCCTGCTGGCTGCTGTCCCACAGAGGGGTCAGCAAGAGGGTGGGACTGGAGGAGTGGAGCTAAAGCTAGAACTGCAGCAGAAATTTGTACCTTAGAGATCTGCTGCCAGGGCATGACTGGCAGAACCTCAGTGGGACTGAAAGATTGCTTATAAACCTCTACATCATATTAAATATCATCAAAGTAACATTATGGGTTTAACCTGTTTCATCGCAAGACAAGTCTATCAGATTAAATATCTGAGTTTTTATGTCTGTGTCACCACCTTTTAATTACATGCACCACCTTCTAATTACATGCAACCAGTTTATGAAGTGTGACAAATCATAATTCATTTAAAAATTATAAACAATTATAAGGTCCATTCATGACATAAAAATATAAAGGAAATACTTGCTTTTATTTTAGTATCAAGAAAGACTATTCCATTTGCCAATAAGGAAATATTTCCAAAAGAACAATATTTGCAGAAAATTGGATTTTACATGTAATCATATGAAAAGTTTATTAGTGTTAGTCAAATGTTCAACATTCATTTTACTAAAATATTCATCAACTTTTCAAAATCCTTCAGTTAGACATACTTATGCGTTTTCTCAAAATTCAAAGATAAAGAATATTCTCTGTTTGATTTTTGTATTTCCAGGGTGAGATATTTACCCAAAGAAAATGTCACGGAAGGTGAGAATGGCACGATAACCTACATGTTGCCTAATATTGCTAGTTTTGAACCTGATTTGTCTGTTGGGACAGAAAATGACACCTTGACCGTCCTCAACCTCGCTGTTGTAGTAAGTAAAGAAAAAAGCCATAATGCCCAGATACAAATGTTGAGGGAATAGGGGAGAAGTTCATGGAATCATAGAATTGTTTGGGTTGGAAGGGACCTCAAAGACCATCTAGTTCCAGCCCTCCTGTTGTGGGCAGGGACACCACAGTGTGTTCAAAGCTCAAAAAACATCCTCCTAATCAATTTTAATATGGGAATAAATCAAGAGTTTGTGGATGGGTTCCCTTTGTGTGAGAGCATCAACATGTTCATGTACAGCACGAAGAGTGCAGGGTGGATTTGCCGTGCTCTTTCCAAAATACCCTCAGGTCTGCCTGGCAGGGGAGGCTGCATTGATTCCCACACCCACCACAAATCTTGCCACCACAAATCCCGGGCCCCAAGGTGCAATCCTGGAGCTCTCCTGTCCTACTGAGCATTAGTTGTTCAAAGAACATAGGGCTCTTCACCGAGAATGGTGCTAGAGCCTTTTTAGTCCAGGTGTTTTTGTCTTATCACAGGCTGAGAATGTTTGCCTTTGACTAATATTTACAGTTTTGTTACTTATATTCAGCCCTGGTTGTGTTGCACCAACTTTCTGGTGTTTGCATGAGTGCTCAGGATTTTTGTGAGAAGGTGTCTGCAAGGGGCAGAGTATGAAGATTGTTGGTGCAAATACAAAATAGAACCACACCAGCAGTCACAGAATCACAGAGGAGCCCACGCTGGAGGGCACTTCAGAGGATCATCTGATCACAGATCTGATCACAGCTTCTTGGAAATCATTACTTGCAGCTATGCAGAAGCCCATCTGGCCATGGTCCTGGGCAACTGGCTCTCAATGGTGCTGCTTGAGCAGGGGTTGGAGCAGAGGGTCCCCAGGGCTCCCTGAGAACTTCAGCTGTTCTGTCATCCTGTGATTAGGGCTGATCTAGTGAACTCAAGTAATCAGTCAAGAAACATTTTCTGCTTTTGTGTAACTTATGGCCAGTAATTGTTTTGTTAAGAAGTGTCAGTTTTATGTAGAAACTTAACTTCAAGGGAGTTGTAAATCTGGGAACTGGCTTTGGCAGACATTTCTTGGACTTGGTCTCTGTGATTTTAATTCGAAGCACATGCAGAATTTTATACTAAACATTGATTTTTTTGCCATTGTAGGCTGTACCTTCCGTGTACCCAAACACTTTCATGCAATCAGTAATAAACTCTTGGGTTAAAAAATCCAATGCAGCCATACTGCAGAACAGAACAGTCAACGAAATACTGTGGGGATACACGGATCCCTTCCTAGACAGCATCCCCTTCCCTGGTGTGAAGTCTTTTGTGGGAGTCTTCTACCCGGTAAGTGAAACCAGTGAGGAGGCAATGCCTTCAGTTATCATTCTGTGAATAAAACTTAAGAAAGCTGCTCTGAGGAAGAGAATGCTCTAAATTTGTTCAATATTTCTGACTGTTATTCCTTCTTCTTGCATCTGTTACAGTATAATGGGACAACTGATGGACCGTACAGTGTGTATACTGGGACAGAAGATATTACAAAAACAGCAATAATTGAAAGCTATAAAAATCAAAGGTATCATAACATTGTAGAGTAAAAAAAAAAATACATTTTCAATGTATGGCTTTAAATACTTGATTCACTAAGAGCTATAGATAAATAGAAAAAACTACAATGATTCAAATGAAACAGGATCAACCTTGGGCTTAGCAAAACCATCACTTTCTTTCAGTTTTCAGTAGTTCTGTTAGGAGCTTGGACGTAAGACAGTTATTGATTCTTTGATACAAGTATTTACTTCTGTTTTGTACTCTTAAGTAGATAGATTCCTTTTAACCTCTTCTAATGGATCCTGTAATTTATCTGAATTAATGAACATCTCTATCCTGTGCCTTTGCTAATGGGTCAGGATATCCAGGAACAGTTATAATTGGTAATACAGGTAATCAAAGTACTTACATGGCAAAATCTACTACATGCAGCATGATTCTTATTTTATCTTACAGGACTCTCTCATACTGGAAAGGCCACTGTGATATGGTAAATGGCACAGGTGAGCCTATTAAAGCTTTTTAAAATTTCAACACTTTTCTTGATATTTCAAGGGAATAATGAGATACAATATTTAAATTAACTACCCTGGGCTTTGCCAGTTCTGTATTCTGTATATTAAATGTCTCTATATATGCATACTACTACTATGGTATATGCATATTTGTGTATCTATTAAAATAGATGAATTATTTATTACTGCACATAATTTTATCTATGCATGCACACAGCCTCTACATCTAGAGTAAATGTGGAAGAGAAACAAAATTATCCAGTTCTCTTGTTTCTACTAATTATTTTCATATGACAATATAATTAAGAGTCTGTTTCTTTGCTATAGTAGTTGAAAATTATCTTGGCATTTTAATAATGGACATTCATTTACACTGTTGAAAATTTAATTAAATGCAGCAGAATGGATATCCTTATATATGAAAAGAAATTAAGGCAATAAAAGAGGAGGCTGTCAGATGAATGGCTTGTAGATCTCTAGAAAATGAAAAGGGATGAAGAAGAAAAGTAGTTTAGACTGGGATGAATAGACTACAGACACATATTTTTGAATTTTCCTTTGGAATGCACGGTTAAACAGCTGAGTTGTTTGAGATATATTTGTTCAAGGTGATATTTTTCTTTTTGGTTAGTGAAAGCATTGCTGTGAGGGCACCACAATCTGTAGAGCTGAGGCTGGCAGGTGTTTTGGTGAAGGCTTTTGCAGAAAGCTCCAGACCTTCAGTAAATGAAGGCTTTTGTGTTGGGTTGTTTTGTTTGGATTTTTTCCCCTCTATTTTCCATTCTGCATTACCTGGTGTAGATAAATTTCCTTTTAACCCAGACTGTGCAGCAAAGTATTTGAAGTATTTAAAATATATCACAAGATTCTGATTTCCCAAAACTCTATGAGCCACGAAGGATTAGTTCCTTTTTAAACCACATAATTAATTTTATAAGAAACAATATTATCTTACATTCTAGGACTTCCCCTCTTTCTTATGGGGTGTGGCATTTTATGTTTTTCTTAGTCAGGGTCAACTTTTTTGATTATTTTTCTTCTGTAACTGATGGAATAAACATATGCTATAACAAATTAAGTGCTCCAGTATAGTTAAAATGAGCTTTTACTTGTGAGCAAAGATTGCTGCACAGTTCACAAGGTCATTCAGTGTGACATTGCTGTATTTGAAGACGTAACAGGTTTTAAAATCTTGAAAGTGTGAGAATTCTACCTTATCTTGTAGGCTTTCACACGAAAGCTCAACAGGTATAGGAAAATATAAAAATAAAGATAATAAAGATAAAAATATAAAACAGTATATTTGTATGGGGCTTGACAGGACTCCATGTTTGCCAACCTTACAAGAATGCCAAGATTTAGAAAGAGAGTGTGTGCTTAGGATGATTTTGAGTGTTTAAAAAGTGCTTCTGTCAGCAGTGGGCAAGTGGCAGTGTGTAATTTAGCCTTGGTGCTCTTGCCAACTGTGATTCAAAGACATCACAGATGGTTGCAATTGTTTGGTTATGGCTGCTGCCTAAGAAACTAAACAGAAATTGCTGCAAAAACTAACAAATGTACTGGTTAAAGGTTTGTTACAACACCTTAATTGGGAAAATGGCAGAGGCTCCTCTTACATAACTGTGGGTGCTTGCAATGCAGAAATACAAATCTGGGTGTCTGCACTCTTTTAGAGCAAGTGGAGAGAAACAACACCAAAGTGCTGCTCCTCTGACTTATTTTGCATTTCTACCATGGAGTGATGTGGATTTGTGCTCTAGAAGTGGCTTCCTCCTCTCCATTAGTTCTAGAAGGGCCTCAGCTTAGAGCCCTGCTTGAGCAATCTTTGATGGAAAAGGTTTAGCACTGATTATTAAATAGACAGTGTTGAAGTCTAAATGTGTGTTTCTTATGAGCACTGAGTGTCATGATTGCATTTGACTCAAGGATCTTTAGAAAGGTTTAGGTCTATAAACATAGGTGCATAAGCCTTGAAGCAATGGCAACAGGGTTTTGGCTTCATATTAAGCAGTTTTGTTTGTTTTTTTTTTTAATATCCTCTGTTTTAAATGGGTTTGATAATATAGCTTCAAATCTGGGGGCAAAAAAAAAAAAGCTGCTATATCTTGGCTCACTTTCAAGAACAATTACATGTTATCTGTGAAGTGCCTGTCAATGTGCAATAACTTACATAAACGTTTTCCCACAAATGACTCACATTGTTTACTTTCATCACAGCTTTACAGGAAAGTAACAACTGAGTACTGAGCTAGGAATTAAACCATGTCTTCTAAGCAGAATTGCTTTCAAGCTCTTGTTTTCTTTTACCCACAGATGGAGCATCCTTCCCACCGTTTGTTAAGAAGGATCAGGTACTGCGCTTCTTCTCCTCTGACATTTGCAGGTAGGCTGCTCCCTCCCTGCAGTGTGTTCACACCAAAATGTGCCTCTGAGGGCTCACACCAAAATGTGCCTCTGAGTGCTCACACCAAAATGTGCCTCTGAGTGCTCACACCCAGGTGTGCCTCTGAGGGCTCACACCAAAATGTGCCTCTGAGGGCTCACACCAAAATGTGCCTCTGAGGGCTCACACCCTGGTGTGCCTCTGAGGGCTGACACCAAAATGTGCCTCTGAGGGCTCACACCAAAATGTGCCTCTGAGGGCTCACACCCTGGTGTGCCTCTGAGGGCTCACACCAAAATGTGCCTCTGGGGGCTCACACCAAAATGTGCCTCTGGGGGCTCACACCCAGGTGTGCCTCTGGGGGCTCACACCCAGGTGTGCCTCTGGGGGCTCACACCCAGGTGTGCCTCTGGGGGCTCTTTGTTTTCAGAGGGTGGCTGCAGTGGCTGTGCTTGGGCTCAGGTCAACCAGGCAGTGCAGCATAAACTTTTCATCTAAAACCCAACTAAAGTTGCGTTGTGCATGTGATTCAGAGCTTGATTCTACCACTCTTATTTCAAGTAGCTAATAAAATAGACTTTATTTCAGCCAGTTGCAGATGTATATTCAGGAAAATATGACATTGAGCTGTTAGATGACTTTAAAAGGCACTGAGGGCCACAGGATTCAAAGTCATGAACAACTTCTTAGGTCAGGACCCGGCCTTGTTTGGTCTGAGAAAGCAACAGGTACAGCAGGGTCCGGTTAAGTCCATCTTAGGCATGTCTGGAAGAAATCATTTATGCAGAACAGTGTGTACTGTCATTCAATAGATACTCAAAATTGTTTTCTCACAGGATATTTTTACATATTTTATTTTTATGTATTTACAAACAAGCCTGCTTATTTCATCCCGTGCTGATGACTTTTAAGCCTGCTGCTTCTGCTGGGCCATCCAGTGTCCCCAGGTTCTCCAGTGGGATCACTGAAAGAAATATTACAGATTTAAAGTGCATCACAGTATATTTACTTTGGGAAGTTCAAACCCTTTATTTATTTTGCTGACTGGAAACAGATGCTTCCTTTTTACTAGGTTTAAAGTGGGTCATTTGCTTTGCAGAGTGGTGATATTTTTTTAAGATTAATGTTTTTATATGAAGATTTTTTTGTGAAGAAATTTTATCCACAAACTGGAAAACATTTCCCAATTCATAGAAAACAGAATTCTATGCAGAGGAGAAATGATAAAATTCTTTGGATTGATTGCACTCACAGTTTGAGAGATCCCTCCAGCCATGTAATTCTCACAATTCATGAACAGTAAAGGACAATAACAACTGTCCAAAGATCCTGCAGAAGCAGAGTCAGGAAAAATTGTTCTGTCCATGTTGCAAAACTCTTCTTCTGTTTGGCTGCAATACAAAGTGTTGGTGTCCTGGTTGCATTACTGTGTAGCAACCATACCTCTGCATCAGCTGATACTGAATTAGCAAAAAGAAGCTTAAGTAGTATTCTGATTCATATGCAACAGAATAAGGTTATATGCAAGATGTTATCTGCATCATAAAGCTTAGATTACCCTAAGGTCAGCAAAAAACTGTGTCAGAGATGCTTTGTATGGATAAGCATCTCTACTGTAGTCCAGAAACTTTCGAAAACCTCAGAATGACTGCGGATGTAGCTGTGTGTAGGGAAAAGAGATCTCAATTAATTTGTTAGTTTTGTCTATATTGTTTATCACGAGTATTTGAAATTTTGTTTGTTGTTTTGTGTATTGTCATGTTCACCTCTGAGATGGTACATCCTTTAGAGAAGGTGTGGAATATTCTCCATTACAGAGAAACACCCCCACAATTTGCTGAAGAGTGTAGCAGGACCCTGGACATTGGGTGTCCCTGGAGGGGGTTCTTTCTTTTAAGAGAGAGGCAGCTGGGGAGATCCTTCAGGAGCATTGCCACAAATTTAGACTTTTAATCCAAAACGCTGAAACGCATTTCTCCTGTTTTGTGTTCAGGTCAATCTATGGAGTTTTCCACAGCGAGCAGGTTGTGAAGGGGATCACGCTGAATCGTTTCGTGGTTCCTCGCGAAGCGTTTGCAGCGCCAACTGAAGTCCCAGACAATTATTGCTTCTGCACGGATGCAGAAATATCAAAGAACTGCACCATAGCTGGAGTCCTGGACATCAGTGCCTGCAAAGCAAGTATGGTGGTGACACAGTACTGCCACACAAGCCACTGAACTGGGGACAAGACACTTGGGCTGTAGCTGGGGTGTTACTCTGATATCCAGGGTGTTTGTCTGTGAATTCTTCCACAGGTTGCTTGTAGACCCCTCACATTTCCGCAACCTCGTTGCCCAAAATGAGCACTATGATTTTTCTGTATTTTAGATAGTGCAGTGCAAAGTTGGGGTACAGTGGATTGTGTACTGAAACTGCAGGGGTGCGTGTAGAGAAAGGAAAGGAGGGGCACTGTGTAAAAGCCAGAGATAGCTCAGCACCTTGTGTCTGAGGCAATTCACACACTCCGCAGGGTGGGTAATTCCGCAGCTGCATGTATGTACACAGACAATGCTGGCTCAGTGTGGTGCTGGTAAAATAAATACAAAATGAGTCTGCATTTTGTGCACAGTGAACTGTGAGAGGTCCCTCCAGGCTAAAACAGGATCATGAAGGTGGGCAGGGACAGTGACAGTCATGTCCTCACCTCAGCATGAGAATGGGAGCACTGCCAGCTCCACAGTGTAGGCACAAGACAAGCAGCATTTGTAACTGCAGTTTATTTCACTATGCAAATTTTCCTCTTTACAGCAAAAAAATCACAAAAATTCTTGAATTTTGGAGTTTTTTTGGTTTGGGTTGGGGCTTTTGTTTCTGGGATTTTTTTGGATGGTGGGGCTAGACTACTAACATTATTATCAAGATTGTACATCTATATACATGACTATGTTTAGAAATGACATGTGAAGATGAATGCCAAAGCAAGGCTTAATGGTTCAAGAGTGCTTGTTTGTTTTTTTTTTTAATAGAAAAACCAGTATATATCTCTCTTCCTCATTTTCTTCATGCAAGTGAATCTGTATTGAACGACGTGGAAGGCCTGAGCCCAAATGCAAAGGAGCATGAGACATATCTAGACATAGAGCCTGTAAGTCCAAGTATTTAATACTCGTACCTTGGGAAACATGCAATGTTTAAATTTAAGAGTAGAAGAGTGTGCCTTTTACCAGAGGCACAAGCAGAAGATGCAATATTTTCATGCTTGTTTTTCTAAGGTCTGCTCTCAAAGTGGTATGGTTTCAGCAGGGGAAATTTAGAGCAAAACTTTACCTCACTCTGACCTTCAAAGTTTGGAAAATCTGTTTTGGTTTTTACTTTTTGGGAACATGGGATTGAACATGATAGGTTCTGCAAACTGTGAAGTATGTTGTAGCTTTTCTATGATATTCAGGTGCTTTGAGAAAATTATATTCTATGAAAAAACTTCTGTTTCTTCTACACTTGGTTTTTTTATAAAAAATCTATAACTAGGAATTTTTTTGATAATTACTACCTCAATTGAAACTAAATAAACATAGATTGGTTTATTTCCTATTACTAGAACTCTGGAGAATCTGATTCAGATAGACCTAATTTAAGTCTTTGTGACTTGAATTGTCCAGCAGATCTCCCAAACAGAATGAATTTATTTTGACTTCTTAAAAATTTACCTGAATTTCTGTTTCAGTGATTCAGATCTTTAAGTGTACTTACCAAAGTTTTCTGAATTGTATGATGAACTCAAAGGTTCCAAAATTCTATTTTGCTCTTACTGTGAACGAAAAAATAAAATTAATAATTTCTCACTAAAATTAGGCAATTAAGCTATGTAACTTCAGTGAGGAGAAATGAAGTTAAATCTTTGTTTCACCTTATTTGAAATAGAGACATCAACCAGATTTTCCTAAATATTACACAAAATTTTCAAGAATCACAGCCATTTTTGTGAAAGACAGAGTAGAAGAAAGATATGAAGAAAAGATTTGACCTTTGTATACATCTGTTTGTCCAGATGTGAAAGGTTTGTTTTCAGCCCTATGCAAGTTAAATATCCTTCATTTCGAAAAAGAAAATTTAGCTTATTTTTGGTGGAAAAAACCCCTGAATCATATCTTTATATGAAATATGCCATGACTGATTTAACTTTGTCTTCATGTTTAAATGTAAATTACAAAAGTAACTATGGTAAAGCCACAAAATTAGAACTTCTGTGAGAAATGAGAAACCCTTAGAAACATTACCATTTCATAAAAATTAATCCTTCAAAACATAAGGATAAAATAATCCCAAAGTGCTTTTTGACACAGTCCATATATAGACTTTGGCATCTAATTAAGAAATTTAAATTAATGTGTTGTTTGATGTTTTTCATTGGTTTTAGGTGACTGGTTTTACACTACGATTTGCAAAAAGGCTGCAAGTAAACCTCCTTGTGAGGCCTTCAACCAGAATTGAGTAAGTGCTACTTCTTTATTTTATTTTTAAAGAATTTTTTAATTGGGCTGATTGGTGTATGAGAGCATCAGTAGAAATGTCTTGAAGAAGCAGGAATAAAAATACTTCCCCAAAGCTTGTTCATAGTAAATCTTCCTGAGCAGGACACTGCCCAGATATTTTAAAACACATTTGATTTCCCTACAGAAGCTTACAAGGCAAAATTTTCTTAAAAATAACGTTCTTATAATACCCAAATGGGGCCATGAGGATGAACAGAAAGACAAACTTGTATTATTTTCTGTAATAAATCCAATGAGAAAGAGAATTTATGTATTCCCTGTCACTAGATGGTTTATCACAAGGGTAAATGTGACTCTAGTTGGTTTTTTTTTCTCCTCTTCAATGGCCCAAATGCACATAGATAAAAATCTTGTACATATGGTGGACCAGCATCTTGTACATATGAACACCACTCAGATCTTTATCCCTCTCTGTGTCTGACTGCCCATATACAGAAGATTAGACAGGAAATTATGGTTGCCCAATATATAAAATGGCTGCTATTAATTGTAGTTTTGGTTTGGTTTTTTTTCACTCCAAAAGTATACTTAAAAGGTACATCTGAAAGACAGAAATATAGTTAGAGAAGAAAAAAATGTTTAAGTAGAGAGTGGGCTCATGTAGGAAACTGAAAGTAACATGCTGTATTTTTTTTCTCATTTCAGTCCTTTAAAAAAAGTTAAAAAACCCTATGTGTTCCCTATTCTTTGGCTAAATGAGGTTAGTATATTTTATTTCTATTAATATTCTCTAATTTGAAACAAAAAAACAAAAAATAAATACCTATCTTTTCCAGTCTTAGTGCTCTGAAACTGTGTGATTAAACCCACACTGTGATTTGCAGTGCACCAAGAGTATATTCAGCAAGTGAGGTCTTGCATATGTACCCTTCAGTGATGTGTTTTTCTTGCACTGTTTCAGTCTGCTGTTATTGGGGATGAGAAAGCAGCAATGTTCAGATCTAAAATCTCCAGCCGGCTCCAGATGCTGAGCACGCTGCAGATGGCGCTGATGATCGGGGGCTCCGTGATCTTCCTGGCCTTCCTGGGCTCCTATTTCATATGCAGGTCAAAGAAATTAAAATAAGTAAGTAACCTTTAACAGCTCAGTCCTCAGCAGTGACTTCTCCTCAGGGTTTTAAGAGTTCAGAATCGTTACCTATTTCACTGTTGTTATTTTTGTTATTTTCACTGTTGTAGTTGTTCTGTAGGAAATCATCCAGATAATTGGCCTGATATTTTCAAATTCTCTTCCCATCCTAAATCTTTCAGGATGCTCTTAACTCAGGGGAGGTCATTGGGAACTTCATCAGAAGAGCAACATTTTTGTTTGCTGTGATTTTGTTTGTTGTGATTTCCTTAAGACTGACATTTAGTCCAAGGCTGTTAAACTGCTGAGAAGTGCCCTCCAGCACCTTTCTGAGACAGAGGGCACACAGCTGCAGATTGCTGTGTTCTCCCAGGACATCCCCCTGTCTGAGGTTCAGAGAACCCACTGTGAATGACACTTTCTATTCTTTCAGCACTAAACTGAGTGCTGGTTTCTCACTTATTTCTCTCAGTGGTGCATCCCTGTAATGTCAGTCTGAGCACCTGCTGGACATACCTAGCCCACAGAGGAAATATACTCCCATCAGGGGCAGACTGACCAAGTGGTGGATTAATGTGCTGATACCTGGGGAAGCAAACACATTATTGGAGTTATTTAAAAGAATTGCAGAGACATCAACATTATGGTGGAAAGTATGCTGTATTAAAGAGGTATTCTTAAGCTGAAGACTTGCTGAATTCTGATTTTATTTCACAACAGGTGAAAAGAACTTCAGAGGCAGTCAGTGTTTATTTGATATTTCAGCTAAGCAGCTTGTTAAAATTCAGAGACAAAAGGTATGATTCAAGGCACAGTCAACTCATGTGCTATGGAACTCAACATGTTTTTCCATTTTGAGAAGACCAGCTTACTAACCCAAATAAGCTGATGTTTCTGAAGTCCACACTTCTGACATCACCAAAGAGGCCACTGTGGAAACTACACTATCAAAAGACTTTATCTGAAACTTGTTATACATTTTAAATTGCAGTCATGCAGACTGAAGTCAAGGTGCAGTTGGATTTTAGTCCACCCTCTGCCATTTATGCAACTTGCTACTCATTTTCTTCTGGATTTGCAAGGAAACGAAAGCCGCTTGCTGATGTTCCGTCTTTGAGCACAGGCTGGGAATGACAACGACTTGGAGCTCACGCTGTGCTCTAGCTGCTCTCATTGCAATATTTCCCTCTGTTCCTTCAAGGAATGGAAGCTGCTGCCATAGTACTGCTCTCTGTCCTCTATTCAGGGATGTGAATTGCATTGAATGTGAAGTTTATTATGTAAAGTTACTAACTGTAATACATGAAGTTTATAAAAGACTTACTAAAACACGTGGTTCATGCATTTTATACGGACATGGCTCACAGACACACCACAGTCATCCATATGCTGATGGAGCTCATCAGCATTTGGCTCCACAGCTGTTTGTTAATCTGAACCACTCCCTAACTCCCATCCTGCTCCACTGCTCTTCCCATTGTCTCCTGTGAGCTTTTATTTCTGGCTCTTGTTTGAACAGCCTCTGTACTGCCCTAAGCCCACTTGGCCCGAGGCCTCCCTTGGAGAATGGTCTGATATGTCACCTGACAGGACAAGAGAAAATATTCCAAAATGCTGCAGAGACAGGAAGGACTGAGATAATGATTTTTGATCAAACATCAGAGGGTTCCACTTGCTATAGAAGCCCATAAATGAAAACAAGTAGCCCCAATTACTTATTGATAAACCATCTGCCACAAGGAAATTTGTACAACCATTTGTTTAATGAGGTGCATCAGCTTGTAGACAGGCAGCAAACACTGGCATCCCCATAAATAGTTGACTTTTTCATTTGATCTGAATGCTGTGTTTTATTTTGACAGTAAATGGGGCAAATGCAGAATGTTGCTGCGTCTCTTTCCATGGATTCAATAAATTCAGAAGAGTCTAAGTTTAGCATTTTCTAAGATTTTGTTTAGGATCTTTTATCCCCTTATTTAGGAGCTGGAAAGAAAAAGGGAAATCAAACAGGGCCAGCCTGTCACAACCTGCTGTTTGGAAACAATGCTACAATGGACTTTAAACCAGAAAGTTCCTAATAAAGTACAATGTCTTTGGCTGGATATCTTTAGTAAGGTGTTCTTATCTTTGGAAATAAAGGGAAAATCCAACTGACCATAATGCTGGTGTTTTATTGCATTGTTCTTTGTGGACAAAGTTTTGTAGCTATCAGTAGAGCTGATGAGTCACAGAAATCCCAAGACATTGTTCTTGCAGGTGAGGTCTGTGAGGAGGTACGTGGCTGCACTCTCCTTCCAGCTGTGAGCAGCTGGTGTGACCCTAGAGGGAGGGGCTGCTCTCAGCCTGTGTATTTGATTACTCATGGTGCTGGCTAGTCAATGGAAAACACCTTTTTCTTATATTCACATTATTGCTGGTGGCATACGTGATGCTCTGTTCCCATGTTAGCCTGCGGACAATTTGACACAACTGAAGCAATCCCTAGAGTCCTATGGACTGGTCAAAAAGTATGGGGACAGCTGAAGTCCTTAAGCCACATCTCCTCTGAGATAAACACAGCTCTGCTGGGGTTCAGAATCTGAAACCAACTTTCTATAATAAACATCTTTTGTGTCAGGATCTAACATGAAAGAAACAACAGAAATGCTCCTGTAGTTTTTGATATGCTAACATTTCAATCTCATTTTATTTGACTTCAAGTACATTGTCAGTAAGTTAGTCTTTGCTTTACTAGTGTTATTTAGAGCTATGTGGTGCTCCAGCAGAAGTGATCCAGCAAGTCAGGCCATGATGTTAAATGTCTCAGGGCCAAATTTTATATGGTTTGTCCATATGCATAATCTCATTGATCTCAATGCAAGTTTTGGCTTTTAAGCTGTGTCCAGCACCTAGACTGCACTTGAATTGTAATTTTTAGTTACTTCATCCAAAGCATCAGTTACAGTTATTGTAAATTCATTATACTAAGGCTAATGTTAAGTATTTACATTTGTTCAAACAGTGCAGGGTAAACTTTCATTAGAAACATTAATGAAAATACAAATAAAGCTCAAATATTTTTTTCAGATATCCTTATGTTTAATTGTAAATAAAGCCTTCTGTGTTGAATAATTAAGCTCTTGTGTCTCTTTTCTTGGTATTTTGGGGTATGTTTTCTTTTTCTAGAAAAACACTTTTGGAAATTGATAAATAACTGAGGCTATTGTGGCATTCAGATTCTCTGAACAGAGAGAGATAATTTTCTCTCTCCGTTTTTTTCCTGGAGAAGCATAGACAAAAGAAGAGAAAACAATTCTTATCTTTACTTGCTGCTCCTGTTGTTTTGCACATGTAGAATGTGTTGGGAAGATTGTTTACCTGAAGTAAGTCCTTAATGGGACTCTGGTAATGATTGTTTATATTAATTGGCCTATTGGGTCAAAGCTGCGTCCTGGCTGTGGGCAGACAGTCACGAGTTTTCTTTAGTATACAATATAGTAATAGTAATAGTAATAATAATAGTAATAGTATAGTATAGTATAGTATAGTATAGTATAGTATCTCTTTAATATAGTGTAGTATAATGTAATATAGTTTAATAAAGCAATTGTTCAGCCTTCTGAATCAATGGAGTCAGATGCCAATCATTCCCTGTGTCAGGGGCTCCCTGCATTTACTCTAGGCTATGGCTAACCTTGTTAAATCATTTTGCTCAGGCATGCTGCAGCTCCCTAGAAGGGCATGTTTCTGTGTGCTACATTAGAAATATCAGTGGCATACAGCATTCACTGTCTCTGTTGGTCAGAACCCAGTGCTAATAACAGCAGTGTTGTGCACTTGATCCCTGTGTGGGCAATTCACTGAAGAGCTGGATTCAATGATCCTTGTGGATTCCTTCCACCTCAGTACGCTTTGATTCTGTGATTTATGTTCTGGATCACGAAAAGGAGAAGACTTTGTGGAACAAGGTAAGCACCAGCATGTCTAAACTGAGGCAATTCTAAAACAAACCCAGGAATCCAAGCAGGGAGAGAGGCCTGTTTCCAAATGCCTTGAGCTGGATGTGTTGGCAGGATGCTGTTGGCACATCCAGTGCACATTACAACACCGTTTCCTGGCTCCGCTGGCCCAGCAGGTTGGGTGTCAGGCAAGACTGGCCATGCCCATTCCTCACGTTCCCCACCCACCCCAGGTCCTTAAGTGTGATAATTGCTTGTGAAAGTCGGCTCTGAACACCCAGAGCTGGTGTGCCAGCTCTTGATCTCTAACTGTAATTATGCATTCAAAGCATGTGTTAAAACCTGCTCTTCCCACCTCGCCTACCACGGTCTGTTAAGGTAATACAAACATTCTACTATACCCTGAAAAAGAAATACAATTAATGCCTTCTGTGTTCTTTTAACTGTGAAAGTAGGGGAGGGCTTGTTTTATTCACAGGTCTACACATCAGCATAATAAAACAATAAATTTAATAACTAATAAAATACACTTACAGCTTATTTTCTTCTCATTAGTCATATAAAAACAGAAACCAGAAAGACAAATGACTTGCGCATACCAAATGCAAACTGCATTTATAAATAAATGCTATTTGTTTTCCATTCTGTGTTCCCTCCTTGCCTATCAGTTGGCCTTGATGCTCAGTGGTTTCACCCCCTCCCAGCAGTACCTGAAGCAGGAAGGGATTTGCAGCCCACCTGGACAACACCAGGCTGAGACCCTTTTTTACTTCTATTTTCTAAGAAGAGGAAACAAATGCTTTGCAGCAGGCGCCACCCAAAGGACATCCAGATTTTCACAAGTTCTCTTGTTTCGCCTCAGCACAGGCAGTGAAAAATTCTGCTGGCCATAATGAAGTTTTGCTACCCCTGTGAGTTAACATCACCAGATACAATTACAACACTTTTAAAGCAGTAAAACAAAAAGTCCATCATAAGTGTCTGCTAGATGAAAGATTGTTGAATGCAGCTCTAAGACAGATTTCGCAGAATCACAGAATCACAGAATTTTCAAGACTGGAAGAGACCTATAAGATCATCTAGTCCAGCCGATGTTCTAACTGTTCAGCTAGATCATGGCAGCAAGTGCCACATCCAGTCTTTTTTTAAATTCTTCAAGGGATGATGCCTCTACCACCTCACTGGGTAAATGATTCCAGTTTCTGACCACTCTTTCTGTGAAGTATTTCCTTCTTACTTCTAACTTACATCTAGCTTGACGCAACTTGAGACTGTGTCCTCTTGTTCTATCCGTTGTCGCCCGGAGAAAGAGGCCGACCCCCAGCTCACTACAGCCACCCTTCAGGAAGTTGTAGAGAGTGATGAGGTCACCCCTGAGTCTCCTTTTCTCCAGGCTGAACAACCCCAGCTCCCTCAGTCGCTCTTCATATGGCTTGTGTTCCAAGCCCCTTATTAGTCTCGTTGCCCTCCTCTGGACACGCTCAAGTAACTCAACGTCCCTCTTAAAGTGAGGGGCCCAGAACTGGATACAGTACTCCAAGTGAGGCCTCACCAGTGCCGAGTACAGGGGAAGAATGACCTCTCTGTTCCTGCTGGCCATACCATTTCTGATACTGGCCAGGATGGCATTGGCCCTCTTGGCTACCTGGGCACATTGCTGGCTCATATTCAATCGACTGTCAACCAGCACCCCCAGGTCCCTTTCCACCTGGGCACTATCCAGCCACTCCATCCCCAGCTTGTATCGGTACAGGGGATTATTATGGCCGAAGTGCAATACTCGGCACTTGGACTTATTGAAGTTCATCCCATTTGATTCTGTCCATTTGTCCAGCCGTTCCAAGTCTCTCTGGAGAGCCCTACACCCCTCTAGTTGATCTAAACTCATACCCAATTTGGTATCATCAGCGAAACTACTAATAAAAGACTCTAAGCCCTCATCCATATCGTCAATAAAAATATTGAACAAAACTGGTCCCAACACAGAACCCTGAGGGACACCACTTGTGATTTGATCGCTTTTAATATTCTGTAGTGTTTTACTAAGACCAGGGTTTCCTTTAAGTTATACAAACTGGCATTTTTACAAAATACATCGTTGATATAAGTAAACCCACCCAAAGTTTCCAGGGCTCTACTTCTTGCTCAGCATCCTTTGTGTAGCACCAAGGATGTGTGGATGAATCAGGAATTACACAGAGCTCTGAGTAATTTCATGCGACTTAGATTTGCAATTTTAACTTTACCAGATCTGTGTGTAGGATTGGGAAAGTCACATTTTTGCCCTTACTTTGCCCTCATAATTTTTCTGAAAGCTGAAAAGTCCCCATGTGAATGCTTCTGAAGTTAAATGTCTTGATTGATACTTTCATGATAGGAGCTAAACCCAGCAGCAGAAGGTAAAAGCCTGCTGGAGTGCCTGCTAGAGGTGCAGGTACTCTTGGGTACAGACATTTCCTGTGTTTTTGCTAGAAACATGGAAGCATTTCCTTTTCCATGCATTAACTCCACAGGTGTAACTGTCTTTATGCTGCTCAAACACTGGGTCTGTTTTGTGAAATCATAAGTTATCACTACAATGAAAGCACCCCCTCCACAAACACAGACTGTGTTGCAGTGGGAGCTGCATTTTATTCTGCAGCCTTGACAAGCTCAGCCTGGTTGTCTTCAGCAGGAGAAAATGAAGAACACTATTGACATTCACAGAGTCACTCTGACAGAAAACAAGGAGAAAAAGGTTACCAGAAGCCACTAATTATTTCCATCTTTCCTATGAGTAGTGGGAATGCATTAAGAAAGCACTTCTGGCAAAGCATAGACTTTAATTCTATGACAAGTCAGTGCAGTTAAGAGTTTAATTCAGGAAATCTATTCCAGTAGACATCAAATCTTCCAGGCAGCAGACAAAGACTTCCCTGGCATCCAGGAGCATCACCTGCTTTGCTGAATGGATGTACATGCATGTCACCTTGGTACAGATGACCTGAACAAGTCTAGCAGACTTACACCAATTACACAATTTTTCTAGCAGTAAGAATAAGTTAATGGCCAGAGATATCAGCCAGAATGTGTAATATGTGCATTCCAAAAGCTTCTATTTTAATGTGAATCTATTTGGATTACACTAACTGATGAAAACTATTCTAGGGTTGAGGTTATTCCTTCACATGAAGCTAAAGTCCTAGAGGAAGATGATTTTTAATCCACAAAGATGAAGGGGATTTTAGCTCTGTTTGGACACTGATTGAGAATAGAGGATTCTTTCTCCTAGTTTTAATTCTTACTGGGTTAGAATCAGAACTAGCCAAAAACCTAGACCCAGAAACTCTCTATCTCCCTTTCTATCCTGGTGCAGAACCTCAACACAAATGCTAAATGCATCTTCTCCTCAAGGAAGGAGAAAGGTGGATCAGTTTTTGGAGTTTAGATGATTTTGGAACACCAGATTTTATGAAACCAGATGAAAACCCAGATTTTACCCTGTGTTTCACCTGAATTCCTTTTTGGAGCCAAGCACTCCCTAGGCATTGGAGAACCAACTATCAAAATATTTAAGTATTTCTGTTACAGGCTGCTTTCACCCCAAAGGGGGTGTTCTGTCTGGAATTCCTGAGTGAAGAGGCTGGTGGTCCCTGAAATTTTACACAAAAATAAAGAAAGGCAAATATACACAGGTGGTTTAGCGTGGCAATGCCTCATGCTACTGTGAAAACTTTGAAGAGTGTATTAAACTCATCTGGTAAGAGAGTCCTGCAAGTCTTACTTCACAGCTTCAGGAACATGAATGGTCAGCAGCCCTAGCTATGGTGGTAGAGGCTAAATCACACCACATGAAACCTTCCAGATAGAAATGAAAGCCATTATTCCATAATGTCTAATATCTCATTATTCACTAAAAGCTTGTGGAGGAATTGAGTGTAAGAAAGTGCAGAAGGTAATCTCACACCTGAGGAGTTGCAGCTGTGCTGATCACCAAAGATCAGGAACAGGCCTGCCCTTAACAGGCCACAGCTGTGTCCAGTAAGAAGAAGAGTGCTACAAAAGAGTGGCTTAGCTGGGTGAGGAGAGAGTTGGGGTTTGTTGGCTGTGCTGTGGAGAAGGAGGAGTCAGTGCTGTGAGGAACTGCCCATGAGAAATCACTGAGAAGGTATGGGACCTTTTGCTATAAGATGACCACAAAAGTTGAAATTTGAATCTTATTAGCATTCTCCCAAAGGATTGAGAAACAATAAGTCAAACAGACATCTGAATTTAAACCATTTATGAGTGGTTCTACCTTGAATTAGTACATTTGACTTTGTGTTTCAATCTCTCTAATGCAGCACACAGAGGAGACCATTTAGGCACCTACCTCTGATCAATCAGATCTGACTGAGACCTGTTACATAGTTTTATGAGGGCTTACATTTTTGACAAGGGGTTAAAGTCACCTATTTGGTTGTTAACCCTAGAAGACCAGAAGTTCTCAGTATTGCACAAAGGATGATGTAATTTGTTCACAGGCAACATGTATTTATTTTCATGTATTACATGAAATATGTATTTGTGGTGTCCATAGCTCGTGGTATACAGAAAGTGTAACAGCAACTCTTCCAAAATAAAACCCAAAGTGGTGGGACTACAAGAAATGACAGAGCTCCCTTTAGATGAATATCCTTTTTGGGACATCTTTTCCAGTAAAGCATTGCCTGTAAATACTATTTTCCAAGTATCTGCTGTTACATGTTATCTTGCTGTTGTGCCACTATGCTAAAAGATCTGGCTGAGATGTGCTTCAGTCTGGAACAGATTTTGCAGCTCTAATTGATTGCTGAGCCTTGTGTATGTACATTACTGGGAAATGCTAATTGTCTATTTCAGCAACTCATCCACTGTGCTCTACCTTCTCCCTAATACATAGCTTTAAAGTAAAGACTGCAAACTAGGAATGAAATGCAGAGGTAGGGAAGAATGAAGGGCATCTCAAATGGTGATGGGAATGACTTTTGACAAAACCCAACTGCACAGCCATATCAGCAATTCTTGAGTACCCCCTTGCAAAGCAAAGAGGATAGCAGCACTCTGGAAGAGTAGGATAGGGAGAATGGCTGCAGATGTAGGTAGGGATAGGGACCTGTAGGCTGATAACTACAAAGTGAAAGGCAAGGTGAAGAGCTTCACAAGAAGAACTAAAAATCTGATCACAGAAAGCCTTGGGCACTGCACAGGTTGGGACACCACGAACCTTGTATCTCTGGTGAGTTTGCAACCCACCAGCCCCAAACTGCTCACTACTGATACTCTGCCAAGGAAAGCAGGAATGCTCAGAACAGTCTAAATTGCCTATCAATATAAATGCAATCTATCTCATGACATATAATTTTTTATTAGTATCTGGTTTAGAAAGTCACTGAGTTCATATCATACCACCTGTCACTCATGGAAGCCTCAAATATCCTGGAGAATATCCTGTGAGAAGTCTTGCTGGGTAATTTTACAGTCATCTTCTATACCTGCATGTTTCAGGACTGGGCTTTTTAACACAGTTGTTGAGCTGAGAACCAGGCAGAAAGAGAGGTCATGAGTGCAAGAGGCCACAAAAGTCATGCAGGAGGTCAGTCACTGATATGTCTAGCTTTGGCAGAGTCCCTCTGAAAAACCTGGCCCAGTCCTCCCTTGATGAGCAGCTAAGTTACATTATTCACTGGTATGGGACCATGCATTAAAAGTTTAAATTTTTTCCTGTTCTTTATTCACACCTTAGCCCTTTTATGGTATCTCCTATAAACCTCTTTCTACACAGAAAAATGAATTTGAAGAATACCTAACTAAATAACTCAGGATAAGTTTTCTATTAACTTTTCCTGCTAATCTCTTCTAAGGTTTTTTGTTTTATTTTTCACAGTCACTTCTTGGATATTCCAAAACAGTGTTTTGGAAGAAATGCTATCTTTCAGCCTGAAACCCAAAATGTCATGGTTAGATAGGAAAAGACGTATTTTACTGTTTTGAAATTATTATTTTTGTCCCTCATGCCAGACAGAGCCAGATGGCCACAAGATGGACCTACTGCTGGCCAAGGCCCAAGCCATCAATGGTAGTGGTAGTGCCCCTAGGATAACATAGCAAAGGGGGGAAAGTTCTGAGAAATTGCAGCTGGAGAGAGGAGTGAGGATATCAGAAAGGGCCCTGCAGGCTCCCAGGTCAGGGCAGAAGGAGGGCAGGAGGTGCTCCAGGTGCCAGAGCAGATTCCCCTGCAGGCCCTGGGGCAGCTCCTGCTGGGGCAGCTGTGCCCCTGCAGCCCAGGGAGGCCCATGGGGGAGCAGAGATCCGCCTGCAGGGTAGAAGAGCCCTTGCCAGAGCACATGGATGCCCGAAGGAGGCTGTGGCACTGTCCAAGCCCACAGTGGAGCAGGTTTGTGACCCTGTGCCGCCCTGCAGCATTGTGCTCCTGAAGGAATTCAGCCCATGGAGGGACACATGCTGGAGCAGTTCATGAAGAACTGCAGCCTGGGGGAAGGACCCACACTGGACAACTTCATGGAGGGCTGTCTGCCATGGGATGGAGCCCAGCCTGGGGCAGGAGAAGATTCTGTGGAGTCCTTCCCCCAAGGAGGAAGAGGCAGCAGAGGCAATGTGTGAGGAGCTGACCACATCCTCCCCTCCCTGTCCCCCTGTGCCACTTGCAGGGTGGAAGTAAAGAATTGTGAATAAAGATATGGTCAGCAAGAGGGGAGGGGTGGGGTAACAGGTATTTTTAAGATTTGGGTTTATTTCTCATTTCCCTACTCTGATTTAATTGGTAATACATTAAACAAGTTTCCCCAAGCTGGGTTTGTTTTGCACAGGACAGTAACTGGTGACTGATCTCTCCCTGCCCTTACCTTCACCCTCGAGCCTTTCATTTCCCATATTTCCTCTCCCCAGCCCAGCTGGGCAGGGTAGGGCTAGACTGGCTTTGGTAGGCATCTGATGTCCAGCCAGGATGGTCCACATGCATCCAGGCAGCAAAGCCTGGGAATGCCACAGAGGCAGCAGAAAGTGGCACAGACCAAGGCTTTACAACTCTGTGTCACAGTGTGGGAGTAATGTGCAAATTGTGGAGCACTCCAAAGGCAAACAGTGAAAAATTTTGAATGAGAAATGAGAATTCCATATTTGCATTCTGTGTTCAAGGAAATACTGAGCTGAAAGAGGAAACACTGTGCAAGTGTGCAACACCTGCAGCTTGTCCTTGCTGCATTTACAGGGAGGGAGTACCAAGGACTCTTCCCTGAATTCTCCTACATCCAGGAAAGGAAAATGAAAGAGCTGAGGGTTTCAAATTTCTCCTACTGTGCCTTCACAAAATTAATTCGTCCTCCTCCAGAAAAGGAAGGAAGGAGCCTGGGCAGCTCTAATAATACTTTCTTTCTGCCATTGCATAATTATCGTCCAACCGTGCATTTCTGAAGCCTCTGCCTCTTTGTCCATTTGTCCAGCGCTGGGAATCTCAACTTCCCGGCCTCACCATGCAGTTTCAGCGATGTTCACTAGATGGCAATGCAATATCTAGGCAGCCCCAAATCCTCCAGATGTCCTGGAATATCCTGCCCAGAACGGCTCACCCTGCGCCGAGTTTTGGGTGGATACCCTTGGCTGTGCTGAGCCTTGAGCTGTGGAGCCTTTTATTTCACATTAATCCAGAGCATAGAAAATATGCATCAGACCACTGCCTCACACAGTGTGGATGGTTGCAACTTTTCCAGGAGACAGATAATATAAAGTTATTACCATACCATCAGAGCATCAGCTCTCACTTTTCCTTCTTTTCTCCAGCCAAAAACCCCACCTGCTCTGATTTTCCCTGTTTCCTGGGGCTATAAGGACACCTGACAATGATCACAAACATTTTATCTCAGTTTTGCAGAAATGCTGTTGAGTCTAGAAATGGCTCTGTATGGATTTATGTAATTTTGTATTTCAGATATTTGCCTAAATATGGAACCAATATCCCTCTCAGATATTCTACTGTAAATCAAAGCTCTAACCATTAAAGGATATATTGCCTTTACTGCAGGACGTGTTTGGTTGCAGAGAAAGGAGGTTGTATTTCTATTTTTTGTATATGGGAAGAACAAATATATTTACAAAAAAAAAAAAATGGCTAGAGAGTTATAGGTTGGGAAAATGCATGATAACAATATCCAGTTAACAGGATGCCCATGATAGCAGTCATGAATGACTGGAATAAAAAAACCCATGTAAATTGCAAACTTTACTTTTAGTCTGGCTTCAAAAATGCATCTGGAGAATGTTCTGTAGGGTTTTCAGAGTAAGCAGTCTATGAGCCATTTCTGACCCTTGTTGTCAAAGCAACAGTTAAAGCCCTGGTGAGAAGCAACACCTCAGCAAGCTGTACTGTGCAGGTCTAGTTGAAATCATGACTACTGTTCACCTGTGTCCATTTTTTATGGAATTAATGTATTTATCCATCCCTCTTTGTGTATTTTTAAGACCTAACATTTATGTACTTCAGAGTTATGGAGGTAGGATACCAGTCTCCTTTATTTAGAAAATTAGTTTTTTTCACTGAAGAAAAATGAATTTTAAATATCTTTACCCATATGAGCAGAACTTGGCACAGAGACAATCCTGTGGGGAACCTGGTACCAACCATAGTGAAGGCTTTTGTGTTGTTGTGCATTAAATGATTTAGAAACTTGTATCCATTACCCAAATTAGCTCCACAAATGAGCTTTGCAGCAAGTCTTCCCTGGTGGAAGCTCAGCACATGGTAGTTTATCTCCCTGATGGAGACTGAGCCTTCATGCTGGGTGTGTGGAGGGCAGGGAGAGCATTCCCAGGTCTGAGGAGGTGGTGGAAGTGTTTTAAAATGACAAATTTACAATGTGCATTAAACTTTCTCCATTATTGGCTTTGCCAAAGGAGATTTCATGGGCAGCTGCCATCGTGTGGATTCATCTCCAGCTGCTGGATCCCGAGGGAGCTCACACAGCTGCTGATGTACAAAATCCTCTTTTGGGGCTTCTGTCCCATTACTCTGCTTCCTCCAGCCCTCAGCAGTGGCTGCCATGGGATCCTCCAACCAGGCATTGACAACCAGCAAAAAAAGAGATATTGTGAAGCAGGAGTCACTGCACACATGACATCATTACTGCATACCCACATAAACAAAACCAAAGAGTAAAATTGCGTCACCTTGTACAAGGCTGGAACTCTCCATTTCACCATCTGCAAACACACCCATGACATCCTGGGCTGCATCACACTCTCCTCACCCATTTCTTTGAATTGACAACCACCCATTGCTTTGATAATGACTCCAGCTCCCTGCACAACCTTATCTGGAACCCCCAGTTAATCAGGATTGGACTTTCAAAGTCAGATGGCAGTGAGATAACAGAAACACATTTGGAAAGAAAACATGTATTATGTCCTTTTAGTTAGGTGTGGCCTCACACTCTTGAGCAACTTTACAGTCATAAATAAACAAAATTAAACTGAATTCAGTATAGGAAAATGTGCACAAACTTGCTTTTGGACATGATCTATATTTTCCCTGCATAATGCAGCCCCATACACAAGGCTGATGAAGTCTTTAAGTTCTCACCAGTCTCTCTGCTTAAAGAAACCTTGGTTTCAGTGAAAATATGTGTGTCCAGGGCTTTTCCACACGGAGTATCAGGGATTTATTCAGTGTGAGCCAACAGTGTGGCTAGAGCAAGGGGCTGCAGAGTCTGAGATGGGCAGCCTCGTGCTGGCAGTCTGACTGCAAAAAGCACAGCCATTTCCTGGTGTCATCAATTCCTGAACATTACAGGATTGGGGAAAGGATTGGAAAAGAGTCACAGGTTTCCTGGCAGGACTGAGGTGTTTTATAACTGTGCTGCCAAAGGATAAAACCCCTTTACACCTTTTCCAGGCCATAGTCCCTGCTCTTGGTGGCTGCAGGTGGGGCTCAGACAGGGACTCCCTCAGGCAGCAGTTCTGCCTTCTGCAGCTCAAACCTCCATGGGCAGGGTGTTCACACCCAAATGTTCCCAGAGATCCCAGCTCTGCTGACATTTATGACTCCTCACAATTTCAGGGCACTTTGAACAACAGTTAAGTCAGCTACCCTGGACCTCAGGCCCAAGGCTCAGGTTGGCCTGGTTGTAATGAGCCATGAAAATGTGAGCCCAGGGCAATAGCTCATGATGCCAGCAGACACCCAGCCAACCCAAAGAGCAGCTGAGCAGCAGAACCCAAACCTAACTGCAACGGATGCCATTTAAACAGCACAGGCTTGGATGGCAAACCAGACATGAATGTGTGTGACCTACTCTGCACATGATGGCCTACTCTGCCTTCAAGCAGATGGCCCACCCCAGCTCCCAAAAACCCAATGGAAATTCTTCCTTTAGTGCAGCCAGTGCCAGTTCAAGACATTTGGCCTTACTGGTAGGTTTCTTGCAAATGAAAACTCATCCACTCTGTCTTGTTTCTATGTCCAGAGATTTTGCTGAGATTTTACTGCAAATGAGAAGCAGCAAGAATTTAGCAAAGTTTCAAATAATGCCTCCCAGTAAAAGATTTTGCTCTTTCTTTTATGCATTTTTCCACTGAAAATCAGTGGTTTGTAGTCAACAGTTAATAAATGTACCAGCTTTGAGCATCTGGAGAAATCATAGTCCGGAATAAATTGTAAGCTTTATGTATTGTTTAGCTCTGGTGTGGTCACTTGATTCCTGAGGAATGAACACATTCTGTGTGTGTAGGACAAACTCTTCACCCTAAGAATGCAATCCAGCAAACACCAGCTGTCTAGGGTTTTAGCCAACAGAACAGGAGAACAAATAATGATTAAAAAAAAAGCTAGAAAGCTGTATTTACAGCTGCATTAACACTTAATAACATGAATTTCTATCAGATCCGAGAACAAAACTGACCTTTAAGAGTAGCAAACTTGGAATATAAATGCAAAACACGGCCCGATTCTGAAAGCTCTGATAGAAAGCAGGTTTTATTCTTACAGTGCTTGTCGAGCCTTGGACTTGGAACCACAAAGCTCTTTGCTTGCAGACAATAAATCTGGCTGGTTTGCGCAGTTTGATATGACAGCATGGCTCGTGCAATTCTTTTAAGCAATGAAAATACGCCCTGTGCTGCAAGATTGTGTCACAGATAAAGGAGATCCCTCTTGCATTGTTTTTCTTTTTCACAAGGGTGCTAAGGGTATTGAAATGCTCCAGGCTCATGCACATATGGTCACTTATTGATTGACTCTGTAGATCCAGTTACAGCAAATGACATTATATGCTCTCCTCCCTAATTACTTAATGAAATCCCCTTGGGCTGCAACAATTTCCATATCAAAGTGGGTGGTTCATGCATAAATATAATGACTGGTGCTGGAGCAATTCTTTTAAAAGCAGTGGCATAAGGCCAAAGGCCATTTCCTACAATTAAATTAGGTAATTTAAAATCAAGTTTGATCAGGTGCTGTGGTCACAGAGGTGTGCTGGGTAGTCTGAGTTACTTTTCAGAAAGAACATTAAGTTTGTGTATCTCTTCTGCAGCAGAAGGTGGATAAGGTGGAGGAAGCAGCTCCTGGGAGCAGATCCCCAGGAACAGAGAGGTCAATGATCATTCCTGTGTTATCTGCTGAGGAACTCAGTTATTGCTGCAGCCTTTCAGCTGTCCTGCCTGTGACTGCTGCTGCTTCCCTGCCCTGCTGAGCCTGAAGGAGCCCATCACTTGTGTTATCGGACCAGGGCCAAGAGCAGAGGCCTGGCCTGGGCCTGTCACAGTGCAATATGATGGAAGTAGCTCCATTCCCAATATTTGCTGAGTTTAGGGCTGCCCAGCACCTGAGAGAAAGTTTTGGGGTTTATCTTGAAATTAATCTTTTGCATCATGGGACCTGTCTTCAGGAAGAACTGTTTCTTCAATATGTTGCATTTCTCTGGATGCCTAAATCAAAACTCCCACTTAACCTGCTTTCTGGCCACAATTAGATAAGTGTCATCTGCCCACAGGTGAGCACAGCAGTCACTTGAGCTCTTAGAAGTTTTGAGGCTTTCCACAGCAGATATTATTCTGATTAAACAGTATAAGTCTCCAGCTGTTCTCAGATTATGTACAAGCCCAGATGAACACATCCAGAGGAAGGATCTTCTCTTCTTCCCATTTCAATCACAGGTCATGGCCTAACTCAAATGCCAATTGTTCCCCAACCAGAAGAGATTGTATATTTACTTCTCTCAGCCAGTTTGGGATAAACTCTCTTGGTGCATCTTTAGCAGAGTATCTAGGTATCTTGTGCTGCTGTTGTTTGACTTTGCATGGGAAAAAAAAAGAAAAAAGAAACATCACAAGCCTCAGTAGCAAATAATTCAAGACTATCATCTGACAGACAAACCAACACTCAGTTCTCTTTGAGCATTTAAACCTCCCTCTTGCTCTGATTGCACTGAAATCCAGCCCAGAGCTTTCTCCTCGTTCACACTGCACGGAGCAGCCCAGTGCTGTGGCCTGAGGCTTGCTCAACACCTCTTGCTTAGGAAGGAGGACCGACAAAAGCAAATCCTGAATGAATGAATCAATGAGATCTGAATTCATGTCACACATCCTTCTGCAATAATTTGAAACTTACTCCTGCAGAAAGTGTGTTAATGTTTATTTGAAAGCCCTTTGACCTCGTTGAGGTATTGTTTCCCTCAGTGTGCTGGGCACTAAACAGCTGTATCAATATTACCTTAACAGAAAAGTGTTTTCTCTGTGTCAATTCTTTTTCTGTGTGTTTTCTCCAGTACATGGGTTGCAAAAAAAATCTCTTTGCAAATTCAGATTTAAAACTGGAGGTGAAAAGGATCCTGCTGCTATTTTACAAACCTGGAGCTGCATCCATGGCAGTGGCTGAGCTGTGGTCAGCTTGCCCATGTGCCTGGAAATCACTGGGCAGGGTAGGATGCTCCTGCAGGCTTTACAGCACTCTGCTAGCACACACCAGCAAGTCCAAATCATCCTCCCAAAGCTAGTTATAAAATATCAGCAGTTGTTTGCTTACAACCAGAATATGAGGGCTGTATAGATATACATTGTGTTTATTTGCTTAAACTCCTTTTTCATCAGCTTGAACCTGTTTTTATCTTTGTGGAAAGGCCAGTATGTAATGTGGGGTCAGTGGTGATAAGAGAAGCTGAAAATATTGGAGGTTAAATGTCTTTTGAGACTTGCATTTTCATTTTAGCTGTTGCTTTGTGTGTGTAGCTGTCCATAGACCAGAGTGTGAGATCTGGAATGACATACTCCTTTTGAATTGCAACCAATTTTCTGACCAGCCAAATGAAAATATAAATTCAGGCTATGCTCAACTGTGTCTGCAGCTTTGCCATATTAATTAAATTACATATGGACCCGAGTGAGTTATAGGAAAACAAGCAAAAACAAAAAACCACAGAACCACCCTGCAAAGACAGTTAGAGAGATCAAGGGTCAAGATTTGTGGCAGCAAGAAAAATTAAACTGCACAAGTGGTAGAAATGCCTTTATTAGGAAGACAAACTTCAGAGGTACAAAGCCCTGTTACATGGCCAAGCAGCTGTTACCTACGGCAATGGAAGGGATTTTTAAATTTAAATTTCAAAAAATTTCATCCCTAAAACCAAAACACTGTTTAGTGAGCAGTGCACTGTTAATAGTTTCTAGTCCAGGAGTGAACTGTGGAACTGGCTCATTTTACAATAGTTAAGTGTGGAGGCACATTGTAAAGCCAAGTTTTACGCAGTCTCTGCTCAGCAGTGAGAGCAATGTGAGCCATATGCTCCTTAATGCAATGCAGTGAGTTCTAGCACCATCTAGCCAGCCTTAAAGGCAACTTCAAGGCAGCAAACGGGTCCCAAGTGCCACAATCCATCAGACTGGCAGCAATGGTGGTGTTGAAGCTGATGGGCTAAACAGCACAGCCACAGGACAGCTGGGCTTACAAATTCATCCATGTGGCTCCGTTTGGTTTAGGACTGAATTCACTCCTGGAAAAACCTGGCTCTTCCTACAAGGGAGAGCATCCAGTGAAGAAACTGTTTAGCAACCTTACTGATCACCCAGAGGACAGGAAATAATCCAGAGTTTTGGGGTATGGAGATGATAGAGAGGAATAAAATTATTGCAGTTATGACAGAGATTTGTCAAATAAAATCAGCATCAGAGTGCATTTTAATTTCTATCTAATGCCAGAATGTGTAGGAGATAATTTAATTCTAATTTTGGGGTTTGATTTTTTTCCTATTACTGAAACTATTTTTCTCCTTTTTTTCCCCCCATATATTCTTAATATTTTCTCATTACTCTGTTTGCAATAATCTAAATTTGTGTATGGCAACTATGACCATAGTAACCTAAAATAAATAACACAGAAAATAAATGTTCTTCTCAGTGATTTGGAATGAATTTATGAGGAGAGTTTATAAATCACCCTTGGCCAGGTGGTGAGAAAGATTTCCAATTCAGAAGACCCTGGACACAGGAAAAGGAGAGTGAGCATGGTTCTTAGAAAGCAAAATCCCACAGGTCTTGTTCAGCCCTCACTGATCCAAGCTGAGTAATGTCAGTGGGAGTTTTCACTACGAGCCTGGCTTAAGGAACTGAGAAAGGGACTGCATTGGACTGGGCTGCAATTTAACAAGTCTTCAAGGAAATGCTTGCTGGATCTTTCCTAGGATCTGTGGATAGGAATTGCTAGATTATGAATGCATTAGCCAAGGAGTTTATGACATTGCTTAAGACTCAGGGTATTTTAGCATGAACTTCCTTGACTGAAATTCTGGTTCTTTCATGAATATGTATTTTCAGCTTTTTTTCCAGTATCTAAACTTCAAGTTGAAAGTATATTGCACCTTGTTTAGTGAAATACAAGTGTGCAGCATGCTGTAAAAATTTAAGAAACTATTCTCCCATCTTACATCTGAAAAAGGTCACTGGCAAGAATTATTTGCAAGTCAGAGTTCCTGCTTGCTGCATGTGCCCTTCTTTGGGATGCTGGCATGACCCAACTCTGTCTTTGTGCAACTTGGTGCTCTGCCCTCATGGAGGAACTCAAAATAATGGCCTGGGCCCAATGGTTGCTTTGCAAAATTCTGATGATGAAAAGCAGCCGTGAATTCACTTAATCCACCAGTTCAATGGTGTTTATGACTGTCTCAGCTTTCTGGGACAGCACAGAGTAGCTGGAGTAAATGGAAGGAGAGGACCAGAGCTGCCACTCTGAGGCAAAGGAAGGGGAAATGCAGCATTTCCTTCTCTTCCCACCCTGACAAGCAAGGCAAAATCTGGTGTAAATAGAGCTGGGGGGATGCAGCATCTGGCATGGCACGACACTGTCTGCCACACTCAGCTCTGCCTTCGCAGCCAGGAACAGCTCAGTCAACAGCAGTTACTTCAGAGGTTTCCCTCAGAGGGAGATTTATTCCTGGCACCCCAACCTGAGTGCTCTCAAAGCAGGAAAGCTTGTACCATTTCCAAGATTTCTGCTGGCTGAATTTACAGTTGGCTGGAGGATACAGGGGAAGTTTCTGTTCAGCTTATATGGTTTTCGCCATCGTGTCGTTAGCTCCTTTCAAAATAACAGCTTGCCTTCTTGACAGGAACGAATAAACTGGCAAGGCAATTCTTTCTTTGTTAATCTCTAGCTGGGCTCCAGCAGCACTAGAAAATGAACTGTCTCTAACTCCATTTGGCCTGTGTGCTGCACCACACCAGCCCCTCTGCAGGGAGGGGGATGACCAGCTTTCTCCAGAGGGCCAGGTGGTCACCAAATGGCACCAAGCTTATGTTATTCCCTACTTCTGGAGTCCTGGATAACTCAGCATTCGTGGTATTCTCTGCTTTAACCATTTCCTCATAGCTCAGACATCTCTAGCTGGAAGGCACAGCACAGGATAGATCCATGCATAGGAAAAACCCATTTATAGGTAAATATCATTAATCTTTCTAATCTTTAAAAAACTTGCAAAGGGAAGAAAACTTGTAAGCTCCTTATTGTTCCATATATGTGAAGGAGGCACCTGATTTGTTGCTGTAATAATGAAAGTGATCTTTCTCTTCTTGACAAAAGCTTTTACCCCTCCAAAGAACACAGTCTTAAGGACAATTTTTGTGCTCACTCATTTGGATAGCTTGGATTAATTATTCTCATTATTTACCTGAGTTACAAAAAAATTTCTCCTACAGGTAATTTAACTAAAAGCGTTTGATACTTACAGTCTGACAAATAGATCTGTATCATATAATATATTGATATTTTAAATCTGTGTCTTTAACTATATCTCAAGTTCCCCAAAACAAAGTCCTTCAGTCAGGATATTTCTAGCATTAGGTATGGAATAAAGAACACTCTGCAACCTGAATGTAGTGCTGAAAATAACAGAACAAAATATTATTTTAATGTTTCTTGAGTGTGAACATATACATGTAGCTAGTAGTTTACTTCCAATCTTTCTTCTTAAGCTCAAAGGCTACAAACACCTTGGAGGGGTTTCATACTTTTTATATTTTATTTGCTGACATTACAAAGCAAAAAAACTTGATGAAACAAATAAAGTGCAACATCTTTTGAAGATTATAAAAGGCAATATATTTCAGAGTATTGGTGTAAAAAAGGGTTATAATGAAAAGAGTTAAATTAAAGTGGGACTATTAGCATGAGTTTAGCTGAGGAAAGGAAAAGGAATAAAGAAGAGTCCATAGAGAGAAGGAGGAATAGAACCCTTGAGGAAGAAGAGCTTTTAAGGGGGAAATGGCTTTATTTTTAACCAAAATTCAGGGAGGCATAAAAGCTCTTCAAAGGTCTCAACCACAATCTCATTGTGAGCAGTGAAAGGACCTTAGTCTTAGAGCTTTAACCTATGGGAAAATTGGGCTTTCAAGGCTAATATAAAAACAATATTTGTCCATCATATAACAGCATGCAGCAGTGAGGAAATGTTCACAGTGTTCACGTAAGGATCATAGCATGTTCCATTGCTCTGCTTATTTCTGGGGTCTTCTCCTTCTCTCTGTGCCATTTTCAGCAAAGCCTTACAAATACTACAAGATTTTTTCCAAATATTGAATCAAATAATGAAATTTCTTAGGCAGCTATTGTAGGCAAATCTGTATGTAATACAGCTTTTACTGAGGTTTTATTGTACAAAAATCCTGAAAGGAAGCCCTGGACATCATGTCTTAAGTTATCAGCTTGAAAAAAAGTAAAAACTGCATGGCTCTTAGGGGCCTTGAAATGCAGACAGGGATAGCAGATACTGGAGAAAGGACTACTGCAAAGAGCCAAGGAACAGCAACTATCCAAAGGGTTGTGAACCCAAAGTTAAACAAATGCATTTTTCTTACTCCTTCCCCACACTGCATGTTGCTGTACAAGCTGGAAAACAATCCTTGTTATCAACTCTCATTTACCACAGACAACAGTAATCACCACTTTTTAATTTGGCTTTTTTTTCCCCTAAAGTCCATTAGAAAAAAATATATGGCTCCATAAAATGTTGGATATGTTGAAATCCCTTTGCCTAAACTGTCTTGAATGTGAAGCTCAGCAAACATTCAGGTTCATTTATAAGGCCAGCATATGAGGCTGTTTGTTTATCAGGCATTCAAATCAGGAATAATGAAGCTGATAGAGTGCTAAGAATACACAAATGCTGTTTGCTTTGTAAGGCTGTATATGGAATTCAATAATGAATCCTGAGATATAGGACAGTCTACCACTGTAGAGTAATTATTTTTTGACTGCTGAGCCAGCTGTGTTGAATTTGCTTCTTGGTGTGTTCAGAATGCCAAAGCATCTCTAAATCTCAGCCTTTAGTTTAGATTAGACATGTTAAATGACAGCACATTTTTTATTACTTACACTAGTCTAGTGTTTTATTACTTACACTAGTCAGGAGTGCTAGTCTCCTGATGCTAAAAGGAAGTTTTTGTTGAGATGGTATAGAACAAGGTAAGCTGGAACGGAGAGGGAATAGAACAACTTTTGTTGACTAATTACTTGTCTATAAAATGCTCTCAGAGATGGTAATGGCAATATTGACAAGCGTTGATGTCTTGGGACTGTGAGGACTGATTCTGCACGTGTGGAAAGAGAAGAGGACACACATCAATGTTAAAGAAAGGTAAATACTGCATGGAAATAAAGTTCCTCTGTATGCAGGTAGGTGTGTGCATGCATGTATATCTGGGACCTGCTCTGGTTGTGTGTGGTTGCACTTGGGCTCACAGCACAGGAACTCACTGGGAATGCATGAGAAGGGCTCAGTGCAAAGGATAAAGAAGCTCTGCTTTCCTGAGACCTAGTCCATTGCTTCAGGCAATGCCACAACCTGGTTTTTTTATGGCCTGCACAACAGAATTAGATCTGCTGACTTCATTCTGGAGGCAACACTTAATTCCAGAGGCAACAATAATCTGGCAGCACTGGGAGCCACACCAGTGTTGGCAGCCCCTCCTGTGCAGGGAATATTTTCCACTGGACACCTCTGGGCTTCTGTGGCTGCCTGGAGGGGGCTGAGCTTGACACTGCTCAGTCTTGTGAGAAAGTGCCTGAGTTCTGCATCCTGCACTTACTCAAAGGGAAACCTCAGAAAGGTATTGCTACCAGAAGGGAGACCTTAGAAAAAGCAGTAGCTCCCCATGGAGGAAGAAAAGTGATCTAACAGACATTTTAAAGTCAAGGGAGAAGTGTTAGACACCTAGAGTTCTCACATCTGAAATCCAGGTCTTGTTTTGCCAGGGCTTGGAGCCAAGGAATCAAAACCTTAAGTGCTGAACCCTTCAGGAGAGGGCAAAAATGAATCAGGGAAGAAGATCAGCAAAAGACAACTGAGCAGGATGGACAGAGTATCAGATCTGGTAAAGCTTTCTCAGAGTGTAAAACTCTGTAAACATCTATCTGCTTTGGAGCCTTATCCAAACATTTCCTACAGCATGTGGGAGTGCTGGGAAACTCAGCTTCTGACCCAGATTGGTCTGAGTGCTGAGCAGGTAAGTATCCAATATCAGCGTATCTAGGAACCAGCCAGCACAGAAATCCTGGAGTGAGGTCATCTTATCCACTCACACCTCATAAAGCCTTGCAGCAACCTATCTCTCTGGGAAATCAAAATCTGGGTTTAACAACCCAGAACCTTGTTGTGAAGGTCAGTATTTGTGACATTTAATTTTCAATTATTATCCCAAGGAACTGATGAAGACCTATGCTTCCTTGTTAAAACCCATCTGGATAAACAGCCAGTAAGAAGAGCAGCAGTAACACTGCTCAGATGATAACTGCAGGAAAAAGGAGCGTACTGTAGGTGTCAGGCAGGTTATTTCACTCCAAGTCCAAGCCAGGAAACAGGGAGAGAGCTGTGACTCCCTGTGCTGCAGCCCCAGCAGCCTGCCCTCCCTGCAGAGGTGCCTGGAGAATGCCAGGAGTCTCAGCTGAAAGAATCAGGATTTCACAGAATGTGTGGGGTTTTTTCCCCTCCTCAGTTTAATAAAAGCAAAAAGCATTTGCACTTCACTCCCCTCTTTTAGTCAGACATTTCTGATTTACTTTATAGTCCTAGGAGAAAACAAACTTTTTCTTCTCTTTTAACATAATGAGTTAAAGAAAAGTAACCTGCTTTTATGCAAAGTGCTTATATGTCGCAGACATTTCTCCACAGAAATCCTTTCCTTTTGGATTTCTGTGTCTTCGGGAGGCCAGAGGCCCCCGAAGAGAAAGTAAACAATTATTATCAGCTGCTGTAGAATGCAATAAGATTCACCTTGATTGGCTCATTTTCTATGTTTATAATTAAGAGCCAATCACCAGTTCAAACCAAAAAACTGAATCCTTAGCCACAACTTTGTTGTGAATTCTTTTCTATCTCTTCTTAGCTTAGCTAACAGCTCTGCAAACCTCTCTCTATATTCTACTAGTATAGTAATAATATATTATATCATATATTAATAAATCAAACCTTCTAATCAAAATACAAAATTCACCGTCTCTCTCTCACCAGCAGCGCCCACACAAAACGTTGTAATACTTATATGGGATAATCTCTGAAATAATTAATCTCTGACTCCTCATGAGTTCCTTGTTACCTCTGTGACCTGGGGCTTCAGTCCAGAGCAGGGCTGGGAACTGACCAGCTACAATACCTGATACTCCAAATAATTTCTTGAACTTATTTGGAAAATCAAGGGAATTGCTATTCAGGTTCTTTTCTTAATAATAATAAAAAAAAAAAAAAAGTTCTTTTTTAATGCACATCCATAAGGGGGAACCAACAAATTTTTAAATGTTGCAACACACTTTATTTTGTTGGGCATTTTAGATATTCAATTAAATAGCACTATGTTAAACTACATTTTGTTCTGTCTTACACACTATATGATGCATATTCACTGTCATGACAGTTTCATCATGCTAGGAACTTATACACATACCTACAGTTTTAAAACCAAGATTCTCTTAATAAAACACGCATATCTACAGTAACAACAATTGCAAAGAACACCTTGTTAGGTCAAGATTTCAGCAAACTTTACAAACTACACAAAATAAAAAGGCAAAAAAAAATACCAGTACACAGTGAAGTTCTTGGCAGAGAACATATCTTTACATTTGGTGAAGTTATGCCTAGAAGTCATTTTGCTTTTGCATTTTTTTTAAGGAATAAAATTATATACATTATTTAGAAATCCTCCAAATAGGAAGTATTAAATAGCACATATAATATTACAGTCTTAAATTTTGGTGTTACCTACAGTAGAGGGGCAACTTTAAACAAAAATTGCAGTTTGTCTATTCTGTACATTTAAGGCCAAACACTCAGCTGGTATCAACCCCAGTAGCTGTAAGGACAACAGGGAAGTTACATTAGTTTATATCAGCTGAGCATCTGGTTCCTGATTCTCTACACATGCAGGAAGGCTCCTAGAGCATGGAAGCTTGGACCAGTTATGCACTGACAGAAGCTTATTATATTTATATACTGGAGTTCTCATGCAGCAGGAAAAATGTTAGTTTAAGTGTAATCCCTTAAACAGTCATACCATAATAATGGTATATGAAGCAGCTTTAAAAATATTATTTTATAATCACATGAAACTCTGAGCTATGCTGATTGTGTTAATGGAATCCCTTATTGCCAATATTCTATTAGAAATTCGAAAACAGTGTAACTGTAATTTCTGAGGCCTAATGGCCCTATTAAAATATCACTGTACCTAACCACTTAAAGGGCAATTTGTACCCTGAAACACCTATTAATCACTGTATTCCATCTGGAAGCAATTCTGATCCTGACAACAGGCATTAGTACCAGACTAACTCTGCAGTGAATCTGCTGGGGAGATGGGAAGAGCATGGCAGCACACAGAGAATATGCACTAGTGTCATTCCAGGAGGTAGTTCTAGACCAGGGCACTTGATTTTTGGTTTGTCACACACCTCACGAGTCAATCATATTCAGGAAAAAAAAAAAGGGAAAAAAAAAAAAAGGGAAAAAACAAAGCCAGATTCCTCCAGAACCTACTTTGCTAGCTCTTGGAACCAAATTCAATCTCATGGAGGTCAGAGAAAGTTTCCTGATGTTTTCCATAAGAAGGACCTTAGTTATTAATGCCTAAATATTGCAGAAATGCACACTGAGGCCTTGAGTAAGGAGAGCACTTAACTAGATGGCAATAATGAGCAGGCTGGCACTGCCATGCAAGCAGTAAGCACACAAATTAAACTAAAGAGATCCCAGCAGCATCAAAGGGATTTAGAGACTGTTTAAATGGTGTGACCAGGGCTCATTTCCCAGCTGTCCTTCACGAGGTGGTGATAAAGTGACAATCCAGCTAATGGCAGATAAACACCTGTGTTACCTCCATTGCATTAAACTGAATTCACACAGGCACAAACCCAGAAGTGTTTCCCCATGCCCTGTAGAGTTAATCCCAGAGAATTCTAATAGAAGCAGAATTATGACTTAACAAGTCAGATTTGAGCTGAACATCAGTTTATATTTTTGTATAATGCCATAAATAATTGTGATTTTTTCTAGGGTACTCATACATTTTTAATCCCTGTGACTGTTTTGAACTGGCTTCCAGAACACTCTTACATAGTAAAAGCATTGATGATCTGCCCCTCTTTATGGCATTTGCATTGCTCAAAAAAAAAAAAAGTGATTGCTTTTCCTAGGATGACCTGGTGTACACTCACCCAATTTTCAACAAAACTTGCTTCATCAGACCTGACAGCTGCTTCTTAAACAAAAGATTTCTGTTCGAACATGCCTCTCAAGTTAGAGTTTTTGGTTTTCAACCCAAACCCATTTTTCAGTCTTATTTTTCCCTCATTCCTTTTTTTTTCTTCTTTTCCTGATCTGCTTTTTAGCAGAGAACTGAAAATAGGAGCAAATTTGGAAAATAACATGGAAAAGAATAAGGGTACAAAAACTAGAAAATGGGAATGGTTTAATTAGAAAATTCTAGTTAAAATATTTGCAACTTTGAGAAAACAGTTGAAAAATAATGTTTTAAAAATTTCAAAGACACTTATGACTTGTTTCCACATTGCAGACTAGCTCCAATTTAATCATGGAACAGAATAAAGATAATCTATATTTTTCATTTCTGAACAAGCACTATATGGTATATCTACATTCTGTCCTTTGAAAAGAAATTGGAGTGTAATCCTTTGAGAAGTAGCTAAAATACCTAAGTCACTTAGGTGTTTTTCAAAATTGTATGTATAATGAACATTCTCATGTTACCCTCTGTGCCACTTATAAAGCTATGTAGTGTTATAGGACTCCCTATTTTAATAAAAATCAATATGAGCAGAGATATTTTAAGTTACATTCCAGAACCCATTAATTTATTACAACTCATACTATGCACAATAATCAGTGCTTACTCTGATAAAGTATAAATTCTTTGTTTTTCTTCTGTTTGTTCCTTCATTTGACCTCTGAGCAAATGAAACATTTCTACTAGACTTTACTTGCTTCCTGGCTGCATGCATTCACATGATTTGATCGATGAGTGAAAGCTGTAAACCCAATATTGAGCAGTAAACAAGAAGAAACTCATGTTCTTAAACACAGTGCAAGGAAATCTTAGTACCATCCTACTCTAAGTATCCATCTTAACCCAGATTCTTTCACCACCAGTCTAGTTGGTGCAGAGTTGCAAGACAATGCACTGATTTTGTAAAAATTTCTATTCAGCTGTAATTAAATACTGAGATGTTAAAGGTGAATCTAGTTTAAGATGAATACCCAGTGCTTCTTCTAGGACAGAGCCCAGGCTTGAATCACTAAGTACCTAGGAAAGGAAATGCTCTGAGTTATTTTCTTATGTTACACTGCATTTAATTGGGAGACAGATCTTTTATGTGTCTTGCTGGAATTTCATTTAATTTTTTATCAGATTTGCACGAATTTGTTCACAATAGACAAATATAAGCCCCCGACACTGAGGACAAAAATATCTATCACTACAAAATAAAATTAAGATCCAGGTAATTGGTTCCTTCTGTTTCTACTTTTTCTGCTATTGATAAGGGCCTTTAGTTTGGTGTAGTCCCCTCTCATTTTCTGGGATTCTTCCCTGTGCTGCCCTGCCTGCCTGCTGTCTTTGCAGTACTGGTTGATCATCTGCATCTCCGAGTGGCTGAAAGCCCCCACAAAGTCCTTGGGGTGGAACTGCAGCGCTCGCACCGAGCTGGCCCAGGTCCAAGGGGACCACTTGTCAGTCATGACAGCCACCACCTCTGAATCCAGCACCTTGAAGTTGATCTTTGCCAAGGTCTGCTTGAAGTTGTTCTCGGTGGCGATGCAGTGGTAGAGCCCGCGGTCGCTGTCCTGCACGGAGCGAATCAGCAGCCCGTGCTCAGTAGCTATGATCCTCTCGCTCAGCTTCACCTGGAGAGCAGAAAGGCAGAGGAACCTTTTAGGGAAGGTTATGGAACAACAAAGTACTGCACCTTTTGGTAAGCTTCACTCCAAACATGACTTTCTTAAAGTTACTATATTTTTATATAATTGTCTTCAAGAGACCACCTTTAGAAAAGAGCATACCTCAAAGAAGGCAAGTGTTGCTAAAGAAAACGACTTAAATAATTTTATTTCTTATGTGTAGAATAAATTTTATCAAGATGTAGGCAAAGATGAAAATCTGGAAGCCACATGAAATAGAAGTTTTCACAATGTTTGAATAGTGGAGTTGAAAAAATGAACTTTTATTTGCCCTGTTGCACTCCTGAGAATGTCTCTCTCAGCATCAAGAGAGTTCTGCTGAGTGGAAGAAAGGTGTAGGACCAGGGAGGCTAATTTGGCATTGAACTCAAGGTGTCTTCTCATTAAATATTTTGACTTTGAGCAGGTTGCTGCTGAAGAACTCTATCTGCTCTGCAGAGTCTGCAGCCTATAAAAATTATCACCACAGTAGTCCCAAGTGGGACTTGGCTCAATGTTAACCAAGAGCACAGGTACTCTCCTATTTCCTTTCTGGCTTCAGACTCTGCACTCTCCCAGGAGATGGTCACATCATCTGAAAGAAGCAAGTTACCAGAGCTTGTTATCATCCAATTATAAATGAATGTGCAGACGTCCCTTTGCATATCAGTATGAACTAAAAATTGCTAGTTCAGTCCATTATGAAAGGAAACCACTGCTGGTATTTTGCTGAATGGTTTTTCTATTTTGCTACTGTACTTTGCATTATACTTGGTTCTCTTGGGAACTAATTTACTTATTATGGTATTCTGCTATTGTAAACTTTTGTAGACATTGTGGAAGATTTCCAGACATCTGAGAGCTTGAAACCTAATCAACACTTTGATTGCTTTATTCAGCCTGTTGTACCATGAAACTGCATCGATTCCAATATATGTACTGAATATAAGAACAAAAAAAGGGAGATGTTCTACTGGAGCAATGGGTTAAGGAATGGCACCTATTGCCAGGACATGGCTTTGAATAGTTAGAAAACTCAGTGAGACATTTGTAATTCCCCTCTGTTTTTGTAAAATGGCCTGATAGGAGAATAATACTTTACAGTATTTATAGCCTATCAACAGGCACCACATTACTTAAAAGTTCCTTTTGAAAAATGTTTCTTTTTATTTGTATAGTAAGTGCCTTGGATTTGCAATGGATTTTTCCCCTTTTATATTGCTTAAGGAAGGAACATTCCCCATAAACAATCATACTGTATATTACAGTGCTGAAACTCGAGAGCCTTAGAGAGTGCAGTAATGGAAAATGTGATTGCACCATGGTGAGGAAATGCTTTTGTCAATACGTGTTCTTAGCCTGGACTAGTTTCTTGCTAAAGAAACCTTTCACATTTCTCCCACTATTGCCTTTTATCTATTCAATAGCACAGAGGAGCTACTGCATGCTGACTTCTTCCTGAATTTTATACAAGTTCTTGCTTTTATGCCTATTTCCTTAGATCAATAAGAAGTTCTGAGTGCTGCAAACCTTCAGTTTGCAATCAGTAAGGTGTGAAGCAAAGATTCTTTAATTTTCTGTGGCTCTTCTGATCTGACAGAAATCTGTGGGGCTGAGGATGAAGTCTCAGCTTACTGAGTCTGCTCTTATTCATATGAGTAAATGATGGTCACTGTCCTGCCTCCACACAAATTCTCCACCTTCACTGTAGCCAGACTGCCTGATAAAAACAAAAACTGTTCCCTCCCTTTATTTGGGAAGGGAATCTCATGCTGACTGAGAATCCTCCCAGAGCTCCTGTTCACATAGCTCACCTCTTTCCTTCTGTCATTGTCTTTCTGTAGCAGCCATTTAATAGAAGCCTGAGGAGATTTAGGTGTGCATTCCAGAAAGGTGGTGTTGTTTTTTACTCCATACTGCACTATTTCTGCTGCGTTTCTGTATGCTAGAAAGAAAAAAAAAAAAACAAAAAGAAAGAAAGAAAGAAAGAAAACAGGTCAGGATACTGTGAATGGTGATTTGATTAAGAAAACATGTAACTCTTTGCAATACAGATTAAATAAAGTATGCCTGATTCTGATATTGGCCAAAATCAAATATTTTTTAGGAAAAAATTTCAAATAAATTAAATGGAATGTGAAGAAGCACATTCAGTTTCAAATATCAATGTTTTCAGAGTGACATGGTCTGTTCTGAGAAACTAGGACACCTATAGGCCGATAAACTTTGCTGATGGGATAAATGAGCTCAGGGATATTTTTCTGTGAAATGATCTCATTCTCTACTACTCCAAAAGAGAATGAAGCATTTAATGCATTTCTTCCCCTTTTATGACTTGGGGGAATAAGGCTGTATGACCAAAATAAAGCATCATGCCCTAAAGAAGGCTCCAGCTACTCCAGCTGCACGCAGCATCCCAGGGAGGAGAGAGGGGGCAGGCTGGGCTCCTGCTCCTCTGCTCCTCTTCCAACACATGGAAGGGACTTGGCTCTCAACCTGAAATGTGATGAATATGTAGACAGGCCAGCAACAGGGAGAAAGACAGATTTATAGCACTCCAGCAACACCTGGGCAAATGCTGAGCATATGTCATCACTTGGACTTCTTGTGTCCCTTTACAGTCCCCATAGGTGAATAATTGGCAGTCACCAGTAGGAACTTCTGGATGCTTATTGCTTTGGTCCTCAAAACAAAGCACCTCCAGATTGAAAAGCCTGTCTCATATATGAAATACATTTTTTTATTTTTGAGAAAGAAGCAATGGAAGTTATTGAAATAATATGAGAACTGCAAATACCTAGAGGTCTGTATGTCTAAAATCTGATTCTGTTCTTGCACAGTCCTAAGACTGGCTTTTCTCAGACTCTACTTTATCTCCCATTCTTTTCAGTTTCCTTCATCAACTGATATGTGAAATTGAAATCTATTCTTCTGAAGGAAGGAGACTTTGCCTGTTTTTAGTCCTTCAGCACATTTAGGAAGCTGTACCAAAACCAATTATAACTTCTAAGAGAATAATGTGGAAATATTTCACATTCAAAATGCATTTCTGTAATGGCTATAAGGGCTAACGCAAACCTAACAATGTTAAATAGATGTGAAATGAAAACATACAAGATTGCTTAGTTCTTGATGATTTATTTAAAAATAACAATGTGCCAAAAATATTAAGTTTATTAAGTTTAAACTTAAAAATATTAAGTTTATATGTGCTTAGAGGTTTCCCATGTTTAAAGACTTGGATTCAGCATGATGGTTCTCTATGAGCATGGAAGATTCCTTGGCTTTGCTTGGCTCTCTGCTCTTTTGTCCTTTAAGTAGATTTCACTTTTTTCCCCAAACACAGTCATTTTGCTATAAATGGCTGTAAATTATATTTTGCAAGTGTCTAAATTGCTCTTTCTTTTCATCTTTTTTTTCCCAGGGAAACAACTGTCATCTACCTACCCTATATCCCACTGCTGCCACCGAAATATCCTTTACAAAGATGTTAAAATACCTAAACCTATAAATACATCCACATTGCAAAAGTGGCTGGAAAACAAGAAACCTGCTTCACAAGACTGCCAAGGTTGAAACAATTATCCCCCCCCAGGCTAGAATGCAGACAGTTGACATTCTCACATTTTCCAAATGGAAGGAGACAGACACCCACCCTTAGGACAGATAATGGGTGGGAGGTCTCAGCAGATGCCTGCAGGGGAAGACACAGCTCAAGTTGCTTCAATGTGGATCTCTCAGAGCTCAGGTGTATTCTCTAACTGGGGTCATCTCTTGGAATTACTTGCTCAAGCTCTTCAGCTTCATAAATAAATTACCTAATACTGACTCATTTAAGCAGAGGGATCTACACCCAACTGACTGCTGTGGTCTTTGCTGATCCAGGAGATTCTTCCAACAACCAGTGGAGACTGTTTCAGTAGAATTATTATTAACAGAACCTTTCACATGTCACTCTTAAAGCATTGTTCTTTGATTAGAAAAACATCAATAAAAACACTTACAATCAGCTCTATTACTTGGTCACCAGGTGGTACAGATGAGAACATACTTCAAAATTCAGGCTCATAATAGAGGTGAAAGGAGCATAATTGTCTGTGTGCCCTTGGTCTGATGGCATCCATTGCCACAGCCTAGCTCAGACATGCAGGGGGTTCAAGAGGATTGAATTGCCTTTATATATGTGTTTACACCTATGACTTTGGGCATATTTGACTGGTATCCATCAAACTAGAGAAAGTGCTTGCTGGGAGAGCAAAGCCTTGGCTCCCCTGGCCAGGCTGACTAAACAGTTGCACAGCTGGAAATAAGAGACTCCATAAAGAAATTTGGAATCGGTTTTTTCCTCATATAAAGGGATAAGGGAATAATCATAAATCAAAAGACAGGCCAGCCTAGATCCTGCTGTTTGCTCAAAGGTGTGCTCCAAAACTCAGTATGGGATCAAATATTCAGAAAAAATCGGAGGTCCAAAGCTTAAATGAATGAAATGGCATTAATAAAGACTGAAGGGAAACCAAGGTAAACTATACCTTTTTCTAATCAACAGTGTCAGCTTCTCAATTCAAGTATGTTGAACTATGTATTTAATGTCTCAATATTTTATCATGTATGTTCAAGTTTCATGTAATTGCAAGGAAGGTGCTAAAAGCAAATAAAAAAAAACCTCAGACTTGGAAAATAATTATGCTTTACCAGTAAACCAAACTGATAATGTCAGTTACAATGAATCATATAAAGGAAAACCATGTGTTCTTTATATAGCATGAGAATCTCTAAATTACAGTACCTTTCAGGTTGAAACCTCGGCACTGAGTCAGAGGGTTTCCATGTCTCACATCTTGTCTACGGCTCCTCCTGCAATATTTTGTAAAAAAAAAACATTATTCCAAGATAGCTACACTGAAAATAACCACTTTTTTATTTGTGGATTTGCTTTTTTTATTTGTGTTTTGTTTTTTTTACTAGATCAAATGTTAGGGATAGTTCATGACCTCCGGTGAGTGTGCTTTACTCTTGGCAGGCTTGTTGGTGTGAAGATACTGTTTAGGTGAAGCAGCATCTGTTGAAGCTTATAAAGCAGTTTTTGTAGGTAAAGCACTTGTGCAGTGGAGGTTTAGGGATGGAAGGATCAGAGGTGATAAATGAAAGAGATCTCTGTTCACTCACAATACCCAGCATTCAAAGCCAGAACCTCCAGCTGAAACTCTTCATAAAGGCAAGCAGCTAACAATGAGATGCACAAGATTCATACTGCTCATATCTGACACACCAGCACAAAATTATGATAAAAATTACCTCAATTTCACGTGGTAAGTGAAGCTTACCAGAAGCTCCAAGCACTTTATTTTTGGTGCCTGTAACCACCTTCATAGCAGAGTGACTGAAGTATTCATCCAGAATGGTGGAGAGCTAAGATTCTATTCTGTCTTCTACTTGAAGAGATGTGACTATTTCCAAAATATAATAAAACTCACCAAGTATCAGGATACTTCTAAATAGGGAATTATTATATAATCTGGATGACAGATGTAAAATCACGATTCTGTAGCAAACTTTCTGGGGAGCTTACTGGGAATACTGGCATTTCAGTCCTCCTCAGCCAGCAAGTCATAGCTCATAGAATTCAGTGCATGAAAAGCTGGTGCACAACTTTTTTTATTATTATTAAGATATATTATTTTTATTGCTAAATATTGTGTAAGGTATGACAGTATTTATCAAGTTCAAGAAAAAAAATATATTGGTTGTTGCAATGGGATATTACATAACTGCATTCTGAACCATGCACTAAGGACTTGAGGATCAGAAACCATACAAAGCCCCTGGAGCTCCAGTACTACAAAGGGAAGGGTGACACATCTATGGCCACATTATACCAGGTAGTGCACAAACACAGAGAGTGCTCATAATCCCCTGTCATCTGAGCCCATGCATTGTTTGAAAGGGAAATATTTGAACAATGTTGTTTCAAAGGAGTAATTACTGAAATTCCAAGTAAAGTTTTTATGTTTACCATCAAAAAGATTTCATTTTATGCCTTGGGGTCTTAACCCTTGTGAACTATTTACATGAGTCAAGGGAGGTCATGAGGAATTTCTAAGTAAATGTCAGAGTTCTTGCGCTACCATGAGCTGCTTCAAACTGTCAGAGATGGCACATTGCTTGCATAAAGCAGTTCTGTGAATGAGAACTTAGCACTTAGATATTAACTAAAAAAAAAAAAAAAAGGTGGCAGTTAGAAAATAAAGGTAATACCCATAAGGTGTTTTGGAGTAAATTAATGTTGTATGAGGAACTGCAGTAATTCACAGGAGACAGAAGTGTCAAAAGAAGCAAATAAGCAAATTCATACAGCAGAAACTACTGTCTAGACAATGGGATTTGGATCTAGTTACCAATGTTTTCTCCTTCATAATTTGCCTTGTTAGATAAAGAGACAACTCATTTCCTTCACATATGAAAACCAGACTTTTTTCCATACAGTTAGAGGTGTTTATTTTGGTTTGACATAAGGAGCAAATTGCAAACAAAATATCAGCATGAAAGCAAGCCCCAGTGGAAATAACCCTGGGTGGGTGTATGTAATAGGGATGGCAAACTGGAAACTGCACAGGCTGGGTGTACCTGACTGCTCCTGGTACCTTTTGGCAGCTGTGTTACTGTAGGAGTTAGGTGGGCTGAGACTTGGGGATTTTTCTTTTCTTTCCTCCCTCACATTCTGACCTTTGTTCCATGGAAGAAAAGAATGAGTTTGCAGACTGGTGGCTGAATATTCTCAATGGAAGCAGTTAACAACCCCATGTACTCTACCAATTGCTACGTGACCAGTTTGGGCTTTACCTTTTAATCTCAGGTAAGGAATGAGTCAAGAAAACATTGCAATAACAAAAACAATTGTCCAGGGGATGGCATTATTATCAGCAGATCCAAACTTTGCCTTTTTCTGTCAACTGTCTCCCTCTATGAAGGAACAGGAACAAAACTCAGTGACTCTACGTGGCCCTCTGACCTGCATCTCAGGTGCAGACACTGAGCACAGTCACAGGTTTAGGCTGGATATCAAGAGAAGTTCTTCATCCAGAAGGTGGCTGGGCACTGGAACAGGCTCCCCAGGGAAGTGGTCACAGCATCAAGCCTTGAAAAAGTGTTTGGGTAATGCTCTCAGGGACATGGTGTGATTCCTGGAGTGTCCTGTGCAGGGCCAGGAAGTGCACTCAAAGGTCCCAGTTTCCATCTCAGCATATTTCATAATTCTGTGATTCTAGAATATGCTACCTAAACCTCTTCTGGCACAACTTGAGGCTGTTTCCTCTTGTCCTTTTGCTTGTCACCTGGGAGAAGAGTCCAACCCCTGCTGGCTACAACCTCCTTCCAGGTAGTTGTAGAGAGCATACATCTGAAAGATTTGTCCCCTCTGCAGTAACACTTCATTGTGTATTCTGTAGCTTTGTTTGTATAAGAAGTGAAATCTTATTAAGACAAGAGCTCACTACAGCCTTCTGCTATTAAATATTTCCCCTGGGAGGAGGAAAGAGACTCCTGTTTTGCATAAGATTAGGAGATGGACTATTAGTTCTGTTGCAATTTAAACAGAAATTGCTTTCCCTGTCTGCTTTAATAAACCTCATGTCAAAAAGCCCAAATCCACAGGCATTACATAGAAATCACATTTGCCTAAAATTTTCCTGAAAATAATTCTTCTCACTTAGGAGCAAATGAGGAACAAAAAAAATATAAATGAGTTTATTCCTCAGACAGCCTGAAAGATCTTTTGCTGTATTTAGGGCTATCATAATTACATCCATAGTAAGTAATTGAATTTAAATGAAGGGAACAAATGTCTCACTGATTTTGTGTGCGTGAGACAGAAAGATTAATATTTATGATTAAGAAACCATTTTTTTCCTTTTCTTTCTTTTTCCATCCATTACTTTGAATATGAAAAGCCAAGCTCTTTACCATACACTCCTGCAGCATACAGTCCTAGGTGATGAATAACTCCAGGCACAACAGCTACGGGGGTGTTGTTTGTACATGCCGATGAAAGGAATGAAATCCCACTTCTCCATCACATCACAACCCTCAGAATGAAAGCCATCTTCCTGCTAAACACTGCTCACCTTTTCCCAGTGGGATAAAACCTGGAGCAGGAGTTGCCATCCCAGGCACAGTATGGATCTCGGGCGAGGCAGCAGTCAGCGCAGGCGGTCCCGTAGATGTGGCAGCGATGCAAGGAAACCTGCGTGACCCCTTCATCTGAGCTCACATACAACTGTTGCTGCAGGAGGAAATGGGAGGATTTAGTTCAGATGTGGAGGAGTTTCACCCAAGACCTGGCTAAGACACCCAAAAAACCTTTCAATTAATTTTGGAATTAACTCAAAGTCAAGAGCAGAGCCAAAATACATCTAAAGTCAAGAGCAACAGAAATCTCCCAGGTGAACAGATTCTTATTATTTCCACCTTCCTGCTAGAAAACACCTAGAAACACCAGGGAATGTTAATGGTTTTTTGGACATTGAGTGTCATTGTTCTGTTCTGGGGCAGACAGCCTGACCTAATATTGCTCAGATTTGAGAACTTGGTTCTTATTCAGTGAGGATTACTGGCTCAAGCCTTTGAACTAAGTATTTTCTCTGCACACAATCACTTTAATAAATATTATGCAGAGTTCCTAGTTGGATCCTCCATTGCATACATTTCCAAGATGTAAAACCTAGAGATTACGTTGAGGCTTATGGCCAGATTCTGATAGCCTTATGTACCTGGAAAAATAAGCCCAGAGAACTTTCATAATAAATCAGAGCTTTTGCAAGAGAAGTTCAAAGGGTGTAGATCATTACCAAAACCTGGGCCAAAATGACTGTTTTACTCAAAAAACAATTAATCATTCCAAAAAACAGAAATTAATATTGAACAAAAACCCCTTGAAATTCCTTTGATCTTCTTGTCATAAAAATGAAAAAGCATACTGAAATCAACTTAATGCATAATATTTACTTAGTAGTAGCTTTGTAAAATATTGAGCAACATCTTACTTGCAAAATCATAGAATACACATTTTCAGCTTTTGTGTTAAGCATTTCAGCAGAAATCCTCTCAGCTGTTTTCATCATTCTTATTGCCATTGTTTATTACTACTAAACAAACATGCACAATTGCACCACGGATCCAACAGCCCTAACACTGCCTTTTTACACTGATCAGACAGACTTCCAAAGAAAAATTTCTATTTGGGACTTCAGAGAAAAAAACAGGGAGGGTGAATTTCCTCTCTAATTTTTTTTTTGATTCCTTAATTATAAATGAAAACAAGAAACCTGGCACTTTCAGTTAATTAAAAATGATACATAATGAATAGAAATTGTTTTATCTTAGTGGAAGGGCATATAAACAGCTCGTGTAAACGTCGGTCCAGTTTTCTGCACTTAATATGGAAAACTTTCCTATATTTAGTGTGCTCCACAAGAACTGATATTCTAACATCTTAGTCAATTTGCTTCTCAATTAATAGGCACTAAGCAGGCATTCCACTTTGCCTTACCTTTTTAGATGAAATCTTCATTGATGTTATAGGAGAATTACTCTGAAAGACAGAGTAACAAATCATTGTCAAGAACTTTGTCCCAAAATTAACATTTAAAAGTTCCTAAAACCTAAATCATAGCTAAGAAAATGATACATGTTTATACCCTGAAAAGAGAGCACTCACTCCTACTAAGTACTGCTATTTTCAGAACTAAACAAATGACACGTAAACAATTAATGTCTTACAAAATATATTGCTGAAACTCAACCACATTGTTATTACATGTATCTAAAAGGTTTTTGTATACTTATAATTAACCTGCATCTGTGCTATCTCAGAAATAGAAGAGCCATTACTTTAACTTTGTAATAGGAAATGTTTTTTCTTTAATGATAATAATAAGGAAAAATCATGAAATAGCTCATGATTATTTACCACATGATCCAGATAAAAATACAAAATTCTTTTCATACAAGTTATTTACAGCGCGTGCAGTTTGGTTACCATGCAGCATGTAAATTCAGATTGTCAATGACCAGACTATTTTAAAATGGCAAAAGTGTTCTTGAATGTTTCTTTCCCAGAGACAGTACTGTACACTACTGTGTGTCATCAGAGCACTCTATTATTAATGTCTGTGTCCAAATCAAATATTAAAGACCTGGAAAAGGAATTGTTACTTTACTTGCCTTAAGTCATTATGTACATCCAAACAAGTGATAAAATCGATGGTAATAAAAATGTTCAGCATTTTTTTATGGTTCAGCATGTGCTCAGTCACAAAGGAAAGCCTTAACAGTGGGCTAGGATTAATTGCAGATGACCACAACACAGCAGGGAGGTCAGGACCAGAGAATCTGGCTGTGAGTCATGTGAATTGGCAAAGGTTTGGAGAAGCTTAGAGCTGCTCCATGAACTGTTTGGAGTCTGCAGGTCAAATGCAATGTTGGACCTGATGCCACCTTCTCCTTTCTTTGTTTGCTCTGGAAGAGGATCTCTGTGCACATAGGCCCAGAAACTAGGTTTAGGCTGAGATGCCTCTCAGTCCACCCATCCTTGTGCAGTATTAATTTATGTTTCAGTAAATGGAATCTGCACTTTCTTGGTGAAGAGTGTGAATTTTAAATAATATCACTCACATATATCTTTTTTAGCAGGAGATCTTCAACAAAAGCCTAGGAAGACTAGCTATGCCTTTATGAGTATTAACAAGATGCCTTTCTGAGTGTTCCTTTTCTTAAGGAAACTATTAATGCTGCCTCAGTAAAGCAGCTTAAATTTTCCTTTTTGTATTCCAACAATGAAATAGAGAAAAGGCCATGACAAAATCCTTAACTAAGTTTATAGACACATAATACCACTTGCCTTGAGACCACTGTTTAAGAATAGCCCATCCAAATATTTGAGATTTTCCAACATGAGGGCAAACATTTTCTTTAGATTATTACAAATGTTACATGCCAGAGTGATTGACAGAGGCTATTCTTTTATCTCCCTGTAATTTTTGTGTTTCTTTTCAGCTTATGTTCTTTTAAACTTCTAGCTTTCTTGGCTCCAGAGGCACGTGACTTTGAAGAACAGGAGTTAAGCAAAAACAACACTAATTTGATTTCATTTTGCAACTGAGAACCAGGAAGATCTTCAGATAATCAAAGTACAGAAATCTGAAATTTCAGCCATACACAGCAACAGCCTCTACAGTAATGCCAATGGTAAAAGTCTCCTTCTGGAAGCCATTAGAACTTGACCTCCTAAAAAACTGATTATCAAAACCCTTCTAGCCAGTATATCAACATAAAAAATAGGCAACTGAAATACAGGAGAAAAAAAGGGCTTCAGCTAGCTCTAGCCTTCATAACAGTCAACATTTTGTAATCTTTATGTGGTTATCAAACTGACAGCATGCTCATTTACTTGATCTTTTACCAAATCACAGTTGCCCTTGCCAAAGTCTGTTAGAACAAAGTGTTTGTGTGAACATACACACTGGAAAAACAAAAGAAGGAGAAAGCCAAACCTGAAAAACCTCCATCTCTTCCAAAATGAGTTCTCCACTTGCAGAGAAGTTGGTGGGTAGGACAACAACTTTTTGTACGGTTCCTTGATCTGCAAAAGGTGAGAACAAGTGAGACCATGTAGCACAGAGAGGGAGAAATAAAAAATTATATTTTTTTCATTAATTATAAAAGGAAACCATCAAAGAAAGCACAATGACACAGAGAAAGGTAAGAAATGTTCAGTAATTTCTACAGTTTGGAGTCAGTAAGAATGATGAGATGATTCATCACACAGGAACACTATCATTAGTGTTATTAGTATTATTCCCATATATGGACATAACTCATGATAAAGTTTAAGTTATTACCATTACTGTTACCATTTTATACCAAGAGATCAATCAAAATCAGTATATTTTGTTGCTGTACAGACACACAGAAGCAGAATTTATCCTAATAATCTTAAACTAAAACACAATTTAAACAGGTAAAAGGGAGCTACTGCAGGATGTGATATATTCATATCTGACAACACAATGCTTGGATAACTGATGCCATGAAAGGCAAATCTTCCAAAGAATAACTCTATCTAGATGAAAACACACTAACATGAAAGCTTTTTTTTAATGAAATTAAACCAATAATCAAGTAAATTATATATTGGTAGGAGTTACTATTTTGCTCTGTAAGATAAAAAGAAAAAGCAAGGCAAAGATATTTCAGCTATTTTATCATGGTTTCCCTCTCAAAATCCAGCTCCAAGCCTCACAAATCCACTCAGAACAAAGGAGTGAGTAGAAATATGTGGCAATGACAGTGTTTTTGCAGGGTAGATGTGATCAGTGAGACCAAAGGGGAATTTGTGATTAGTTTTCCAAATTTCTTTTGTGGAAAGAATATGTGTGATGAAGGGGTCCATCTGTGAAGGCTCTTACAGGCTGAGACAGCCAATGAAGTATTTCTGATGTGGCAGAAAAGGCAGACTGTGGGATAATCACAAGAATGAGCATTTTAACTTGGAAAAAGCACAGAGAATTCCTCTTACCTGAAAGACCTAAAAATTAGATTGAGTAGAATAAATCTATCTGCTCAATACTGATTCTGAGGAATGAGAACACATGGTATAGGTTCTGTTCAGCCTTCAAAAGTTTCAAGAGCAATGTAGAGTTGTGCAGTTGATAGAACATTAGAACAGCACAAAACAGCCAAGTATCTACATTTATTAGGAAATTTCAGTTTCCTGTTTGGCAAATTATAATGAAGACAATGTAAACTGAAAAAGTTCAATTTTATTTTTGCTTTAAGCTCAGTGACTAAATTCTACAGCTAGAGATGCAGGGTAAGATGATTACTGTAAATAATTTACATCTCCTTATTTCAATCAAGGAAGCCAGACACCACCGCCACCACTATTACTGCTATTACTACTACTACTACTACTACTCGTTGTTGTTGTTGCTATTATTATTACTACAAAAAAAAAAAAAGGTTTAAAGCCAGAATATTGATATTTAATCACTTGCCCACATACAGAGAGCACATTGCAGTATTTGTCTTTAAAAAAATAAAGAAGGAAAAGAAAAGCTGACAAGACTTAAAAATGTGTAGCTATCAAGGGTACATGCTCAGGGCATGTTAGGCATGAATTTTTCATGAGAATTTTCTACAGAGACATTTATTCTCATTATACAATGGCATGATAAAACAGTTCCTTCTGAAGAAACTTCACTGCAACCAAATCTTGTGATAGCACAGCTGTGGTCTAGCCTGTGTGCCAGTATTAGCTAAGCTATGAGAACCTGAGCGAGATTTACTAACTGCCAGGACTCACAGAAGTGTTAAACTGCTGCAGATGCCTCCCTCAGAGGAAAGGAGAAAGGGTTTGTGTGTATTCCTTCTCCTGCTTAAGGGAATAACCCACTTACACATGTACATGGCTTCAGTCCAGTCTACCTCTGCTTCTTTGCATTCTTTTATCAATTGTCTCTCTCTAACTTAGACTCTAACTTACAAAATTATCAGCAGTGCAGGAAGGGATTGCAGCCATTTGTGGTGTTTTTTTGAAGCTGCCTGCAAAGTGTCAAGTACCTGTGACCCTGACATACAGGGCACCAAGCATGTTGACAGTGACCTTACCTGCAAAGGAATGTAAGGCTGCTGAGCCTCTGAAGAACCGGTTTATGTCAATGATCCATTAGCACATGCCAAACATTTAAAATTCCTACATTGTCTTGAGTCCTCAAACACTGCCCCAAAATGAAATCAGAACCTGAGGGGAGATTTTATCGTGGGCATGGGCACAGAAAATACCTATAATGCCTGACGCCAAATCCCTGTGTCCTAATAACCTCTCCTATTTGTAGAGCAGGCTCCTATCTGCCTTTGTGTCACACCCCAGAAGAACACACAGAGTGAAGGACTGTTTACCTTCCTATTCATTCCATTTGACTCAGGATTTTACCATTTGCTTTAACTCAGTATTGTACCATGATGAACAAATCCTTGTAGAAAGGAATGTTCCATCATTTTAAGGGAGATTTAATACACCTTTTAAAATAAATACTCAAGTAGGCAATAGAAAGCTATTGATTAAATAAAATTTGTTAGAACAAGGGATTCTATTAGTCTGTACATATATACCTCTCTCTATACACCTATATATAAACATTTCCAAAAATACACAGCTTATAGGCTATAGTTCTCCCATTGCTTCTGAAAATAGTCTTGCTACTGTAGCTCAGCTTTTTCCTCAATAAATGAAAAGCAAATATTTGTCCCCAAACCCCACTTTTTATTTCTTTCTCAGCAGCACTGCTGTCTCCACTATAAACACAAACTTGTATCTCACAAATCAAGTCACTTACAGGTGTTCACATAGAAAGCTTATGGTATATTTGAGTTTTGTCAAAAATCATGTTTGATTATTTCTGCTAATAGAAAAAAGGGAACTAAATTCCCTGGGTCAGAGGAAAGGATGAAGCACTGAGCACTGCAGGAGACTTATGCAAAGCAGTGTCTGAGCTGTTTCTGAGTATATTTCACAATAGGTAATATTTTATGCTGTAAATCAGGCATTAGAGATCATCAAACAAGTGCAGGTGAATTTTTTTCATGTTTGATCATTGTATGACATTAGAAGGTAATCCTCTAAAATTCATAAAATTGAACAACATGGTTTCCTTTGCCATTTACTTGTTCCTTCCAGAAATCCATTTGAAAACAGTTGCCCATTGCTATGATTTTACACAGTCATGAAAAAGCTACTATGTCTCCAGAATATCAACCTGCCACTAGAAATGAAGAGCTGATTTTTGCTCACCACTTTCTTCACTGGGAGCTGTCTGCAGCCTTGCACCAGCTCAGCAGTCTGTGAGTCAAGGGGAGATGGACAAACAAAAGGGAATCTCCCTCAAGCTGACAGCAAGAGGACAGGAGTGACGCAAAATGCTTTTCCATTTAAACTTGCTTCACAAATGGAGGTGTCCCAGCTTGACATTAAAGACAATGGCACTGAGATCACATTCCTTCTGAGAGGACTGAGAAACTGGGAACAGCAAGGGGGGAAAGCGCAGGCTAAAAAAAAAGGTGTAGAATGTATTCAGAGTGGGAAATAAATGAAGAAGAAAGGCATTCCAATAAATGGAATGGAAGCATAAGAGACAAATCATCATCATCATCATAATTATAATAATATTTCTTGAAATGCAAGACATGATTCTGGACTGATATTAATCAGCTAAGCTTCATCAATACCAGTTAGACTGTGCCTGATTACGTTAATTCCTGCTCTGCCTGACCACAGGCAATGGAAAAAGCAAAGCTTAATGAAAAGCCATGAAAAATAGGGAGGTTTTTGACTGAATCAGAAGGTCTGAGTATAAAACTCATTCTCTGAATTTTGACTAGTTTTTATTTCCCCAGTTCTAAGTGAACACTGCAGCTGTCAGTAATGTGAGTCTCAAAGAGAGCTGGGACCCATTTACCCTGAGCCACATCACATGGACAAACTGAGCTACAAATAAAACCCCCAAATTTTCCATATCATAAAAAAAATAACTCAATAGGCATCAACTTCTACTCTGATATGAGTTTTGAGAGGCTTCCCTCAGTAATCCCCACCCCTGATATGTCTGACACTGCTGGAGACCCTCTAAAAACTTCTTTTCCGTGTTTTACCTGTCAGCCTAATGGCAGCTAATTATTTCTGGCCTCTTATCTGAGTTGAACCTGATGTATACAAATAACCTTACAAAGAAAAAAGAAAGCAAAAAGTTCGTAGAATGTTTGAAATCTGTCTGTTTGAGAAAACGCTAAGGCTCAGCAGAGCACCTGAGAGGGTGGCAGGTTAGCAGCCAGGGCTGACAGCCACATTCCCACACTCTGTGTCTGCTGTAACTCAGAGCTCCCACCATGGCCACTAACCTCTCTGTGCTCAGCTCACTCACCTGTCAAATGGGGGCAATTTTTTTCCAGCTCATAATATCTCTGTGAAATTTCATAAAATTCAAGCTGCATCAAAGAACTAAAAGACAGATACGAATGATCGCACTTGAGGGTGAAGTTTTTGTACAGCCCCGGCTCAGTCAATCTTTTGGGACACAGTGTGAGCTTGCTTGAAATAAAACCTGAACAGGGGAAATGAAGCAGGTAGAGGCATGTCCTCTTAACCTACATATCACCTTAAAAGCCTGTGAAAAAGCTTTGGATGAACAGGTCAACAAAAGGTTATGAATGACTCAGGCACTATGACCACAAGGAAGAAGGAAATTGTGTCTGACGCCTGTTGTGCCACTGTTGTGTAACATCATCTCCCCAAGTCATAAAGCTGCAGCCAGGAAAACTATGGGAGGCAAGCTTGCTCTTCTGACCAGATTATCTCTCAGTTAGAATCAGTAGATCATTTGGCTATGGCATTACTGGAGGCTACTGCTGTCAGCAAGGGTGAGTTTTCCAAAAAGACAGCCATCATACAACACCATGAAAATGAATATTGCAAACTTATGCTCTGTAAGCACTTAATGCATCTAGACTTTGAAAACAAATGTTTCATCAGAGGAGAAAAGATAATGAGAAACATCGATCAGCCTCATGCCACATCAGATGCATGTGGCTGACATTAATCATCTCAATAGGCCACATTGAAGTCTGTAGGGTCTTTTTATGACAGTAACTTAGATCTCTTTCCAGAAACACATATCATATCTTGATAGCAAGAAGCTGAAAAAAATCCCATTGGTGTCCATAGCTGTTTAATGTACCCAAGTTTGACCCAGACATTTAAATATTTTCATAACACCAGGAGCAATAAAAAAAACCCCATGAATAATCTTTTGGTTGTGCAATCTGTGTGTACTTTGACCAAAGGCTTTCGTGCTGCAAGCAGTAGGTGGCATGCTTAATAAATGAATATTAATCTCACAAATATGTTCTCATGGTGTTTTACTGCTGTCTTAAAACTCAGCTAGAAAACAATCTACCAAAGGATGAACACAAAATATTGAAAGCTCAGGTTCTTTAGATGTAACTGAAATGAGTAAACAAATTACACTACAACTCTAGGGTGAATCCAAAAATCTCAGGACTGAGTCTTGCCCCATTACAGAAATGGCACAATTGAAACAGAACTCTAATCCCAAATTCTCTAACTGAATATATTATTTCTCACTGCACATGGAAAAAATACCATCAGAATTACTCCAGTCAAATATGCAAATGAGTGATTATATTCTTTCCAAGTAAATGATCTCTTGGGTTTCTGTCTGGGAAGACAAGGTAGGTAGACAACACTTCTCTTGCAGCACTGCTCTCTACCAGTCCAGACTTGCTCCTTACTCCAAGTCAGTTCACGCCAGTCAGGGGTGGAGAGATCCCTTAGTGGAGACCAAACAAAACTAGCAAGTTTTGTGAAGTGCTTTGGGAGTCTTCATGTTTAGACAGAGGAAAAATAGGAGATTGTGATAATTTGAAAAGCATGGAATGCCACATGAACGATGTCTGTTCCTGGATTTATTTTGTTTGCTATGCAGGTAAGCAAGGGACAAAGACCAGTGCATTAACTCAGGGTCTGGAGCAGCCCTGTGAGCACAGCACTTCTGTCTAGGGGAGCAAAGGGAACACTACATTTAGCTCACACGAAGGTGAAAAAATTACAGAGCTGCCTATGCCCTCCTGTGCCATGGGCACATGATGGAAACCACTGGGGCTGTTGGAGCTCTGTACTTCTGTTATTCCTCACTTGCATTCAGGAGCTGATTTATTACTAAAGCTATAGAGGAGGAAGAGAGGAAAAGCTAAATATTTTGTGTGCTTTGCAGCTGGCAAGACATAAAACACTCTGATTTCAAGCACGAGACATGTCACTGACAGTGACAGACATGGCTGGAAACATCTCAGTTCAGCAGCAGTAACTCATCATTTGAGCTGAGTGTAATTGTCACCAGGTGTCAAGACCCATTGTCTCGGGCTGTGGGGCTCCAGGCTCCCAAGGAAATTATCACATGAAATTCTCCTATACAATGTGGTTTTTGCATTTGCTGGGATGAACTGACACCAAAGCAAATCCCCTCTGCATTCCTTTAGACACTTAATATCTCTATCAAATCCTCCTGAGTCTCACAGAAAGCAGAGAATAAAGAAAACAAGTTTCTCCTCTCAGTGGCTGAAACTTGATCACTTTTATTTTAAAGGGCTGGGAAATGCAGTAACTTGCAATGCAACGATTTCTTTGGAGGAAGACCTTGGAAGGTATCAATGTCCTGTGCCCTGCTCAGGAAGAATAATGCCTGCCCTCCAACTCTCTAGAAAGCAGAAAATGATCCTTGTCTCCAGTGTAATGAAGAAGATAAAGCAATGAATATAAAGTATCAAGAGCTGCACTTTCTGCGTCTGATCCATGATGGGTCCTGTGCTGGTACACAGAAGAGATTTACATAAGAACAACCTGAGCTATGTTTAGTTTTTAACAGATCACGTGTGTGTACACATTCATCACCTAAAAAGAGTCAGATGGTCATCAAAGGATAAAATTAAATTACCTATGTTTACCTCTTCCAGAGTTATTAAAATGCTTACTACCAAATTGTGATTTCAAGGACATTTCAGCTTTTCAATAGTTTTCCAGCTTTAACTATCATTGCTACATTAACAATCTATATGGTCCTGGAACTTATGTCTCAATCTTTTCCACTAAGCTTTAGTAGAATTTGCCTCCAAATAACATTGGGTGCTTACAGAGCATTTTCAAACAATGGCACCACAATACATTGGAAAAAAAAATGTTCATTTGAAAGATTTGTACTAGCCTACCAATCTATTATTTTGACTAAATATAGTGATTTGTCAAGGAAGAAAACTAATAGTAAAGTAAAACTTCTCTTTTACCAAGTTTTCTTCTGCAGTTGTGTAACAAGAGCAGGATGCTCTCTATCAACACTTCTGATATTTCTATAGTAGAAGACTTCTGCAGGAAATGAGAAAAAATATCCTAACAGCTCGCTAAGTCAAAAATTGTATCTGCATTAATGAAACTAAAGAGAAAATGTGGGTTGATGTTAGTGGTGGGGAGAGGGACAGGAGAGGAAGAACCCACCTTGTAGAAAACTCTGTCCTAATTAGGTTTAGTATTTTCCAACAGCTGCAGATAGGAGAGAGTCAAGAATACCCTAAAACTCATTTATCAGTTTCCAGTCAAGAAAACAAAAATATCCAGATCAAAAACTTACTAAATTCTCTGAATAATTCATTGCCCTGACTATGCCTTATCATATACTAAACATTCACTCGGCATCAGATGGAGACTTGGTAAAGGTTTGGTGGAAAAACATGGAATCAAAGAATTCTTTAGGTTGGGAAAGACCTGAAGGAACCCCACTGGGGACCAGCCACCAGCTGGATGTAGCTCCATGCCCCTCCACTCTCTGGGCCCAGCTGTCCAGCCAGCTTTATCCCAGTGAACAATGCTCCCATCCAGGCCATGACCAGCTGGTTTCTCCAGGAGAATGCTGTGGGAAATGCTGTCAAAGGCTTTGCTGAAGTCCAGGCACACAACACCCAGAGCCTTTCCCTCACCCCCTGTAGGGTCACCCAGTGACAGAAGGAGCTGAGGCTGGTCAGGCAGGACCTGCCTTTCACAGACCCCTGCTGGCTGGGTCTGACCCCTGGTAGTCCTGCACACACCATGTGATGGCACTCAGGATGATCTGCTCCACAAGCTTCTGCACCCCCGAGATCAGCATGACAGGTTTGTAGCTCCCCATACCCTCCTTGTGGCTCTCCTTGTGGATGGGCATCACATAACTTCCAAACAGCTGGTCCTCCCCAGTTTGCCAGCACTGCTGCTAAACGATGGAAAGTGGCTTGGAGAGCACTCTGCCAGCTCCCTCAAGTATCCTTGGGTGGATCCTATCCAGCACCAAGGCCTCCTGTGTGTCTAAGGGGTGTAGCAGATCACTGACTACCTCTTCTTAGATTATGGAAGCTTCATTCTGCTTCTTATTTCTGTCTTCCAACTCAAGGGCTGCGAGCCTGCAGAACTGGACTTGCTACTAAAGACTGAGGCAAAGAAGGCATCAAGCACTTCAGCCTTTTCACTGTTTCCAGTAAAGGACGGAAATTCTCCTTAAGTCTCTTTTTCCTGCTAATTTATTTATAGAAACATTTTTATTGCCTTTTACAGCAGTAACCAGATTGAGTTCTTGCTGGGCTTTAGTCCTTCTAATTTTCTCCATCCATAACCAAACATAAATTAAGTGCTTTTGTTTTCCTTTCACTGAACTGCAGAAACCTGCAGCCTGTAGAAGACATTTGGTGCAGCCCCACACTCAAAGCAAGTCCTATTATAGCAGGCTGGTCAATGCTGTGTTTGTTGGATTTTGAACGTTTTGAGTCTCTGAACATGGAGAATTCATAACCTCTCTGGATCCTTTTTCCACTGTTTGATCATGGTGATGGCAAAACCTTTTTCCTTTATATCTATTAGCACTGTCCCACGCTGCAACTTGTGTGAAATCCCTCACCTTGGCACTGAGCACCTTGAGAAGAGTCCCCATTTGTTTTTTCCCCACTAGGTAGTTGTACCCACCCATTTGATAGCTGTCAACAGCATTAAGGCCTCCCCTTAGCTTTCCCTGATAAACCCATTTTTTCAGCTTTTTCTCATACACCACATCATACAGTCCCTCAAGTGATCTTGCTCCATTAGGTCAATGTTTTCTTTGTACTGGTGAGCCCTGAGCTGGGCACAGTACTTAAAAAAGGAGCCAAATACAGGAAAAAAATCCTTTCTATCAACTTGTTTGCTGGATACACTTCTGCACACACAGCACAGTGTGCAGCTGGCCTCCTCTGGCACATGGGCACCCTGCTGAAGAGGTTTTTCTAAGTAGAGTGAAGAGAATTACTTTTAATCCTTTCCCCATAGAAGCCTGAAATTCTTAAGAGATTTTTTAGCACCCGCTTCCTAAATCTAATATAACAATATGGTTATTCCCAGCCCCATGTGAGTTTGTTGGCAGACACAGTTATTCTACAAGCAGAAAACAATCAGGGCCCCAATATTATGTGAACCATAAAAGCAATGCAAGTCATCTCTGTAATCATTTTCTGATGTTCAGACATATATTTGTTCTCCTAGAATTCTTTTCCTTTGTTCTACTTGAAAGTAAAAAAAAGTAAAAAAGATTAGCCTTTGTGCCTATTGACCTCTAATGCCCTGTTAAACCAGTGGGAGTTTCAGATGTGAGTGAGTCCTAGGGTCTAGTCAGAGTACCACTCTACCTGTCTGCTTCAATCTAAAGGGTGTGATTCATATCAGAATATTTTAAAAAGTCTAAATTTATCAGTACAAGAACCACTTAACCTGTTCCCTGCAGACTTCAGACACATAACATCAGATTCAAATTTGATGTAAGTAATAAACAAAATATAGGTTATATTAGACAGAAATTATTTTAGAATACTTGGATGAAGTTTACTGTGTCCACTACTGCTAGGACTCCAACCATTTGTTTCTTTTTCTCTGCTAAGTACTTCCATATTACTACTGTTTTATGGAAGAGTTGTTTCTGCCTTTGCAACATCTTGATCAGATCGTGCTTTTTTTAGAAGTAGCTTACACAGCATATATTAAATAATAATGATGACAGTATAAAAATTATAAAGCTAGATTTGTTATTTTTTTCTTACATTACAGATTATCAAAATCTAATGTTGAATCATATTGCAGACAACCACACTCAAGAGAGATTCAATTAAATATATACCAGTGTTGTTTTTGTCTCAAAATTAAGATCAATACATTGTACCACTTGCACATAATGATGTCTATAGCAAAATGAAAAATACACAAATAGGATTAATGGATTTTTCTAACATTTCTGTAGATTGCAAATATTTAAAAAATATTTCTGAAAGCTATAAATTGTAAAAATCAGAGTTGATTGCAACACTGCAACAGAGGAAAATGAATGCTGCCAAATTTGTCTTACCTGTTCCAAGAAACAGGACGTGGTATCTCCCATCAGCAGCATTCACTCGATCCACAGCAATCTTTGTGTACTTGTAGTCAGCTCCTATCCTGATGATTAATGGCCTCTTGTGTATTGGGTAAATGGGATTAAACATCAAAGGGTGGTTCCTAATGAAGGTCACAACATCATCTGGAAACTCTTTGGTTGTCCGCACATTGGGTGTGAAGGCTCCTCCTGGACACTGTAAGAAACATGCACAGTAATGATGAACAGTACTTATCACCTTTCAGAGAGTTTTCATCTCCAGATCACTTACAAATACAGACAGAGAGTTGACAAAGGAAATTCCCAATAAAAGCGCTTCAGACTTGGGCCAAAACTGACTATATTCCAGTTAAGGGAATGAAGTGTTGAATAGCTACACTTTGAACTCTCATCACTTCTGATAAACCAAACTGTATTTTTGCACTTTCAAAATCCAGCTTGATGGCAAAGATCTGTACTTCTGAACCTATTTCTACATGTTTTATGCTTCTAAACTGCCTGTTGAAAAAAAAAATCCAAGAGGCTGGGACAGGAAGATACCAAACTTTTGCATCTGTTTTTTTCACAGAATTAGTTCAAAGGCAGAAAATAAAATCTGATACTTAATTGCAATTTGGCTAATATTCTTCTTGTCATTTTGTTGATTATAAGATGATGAAAGGGCCCGCGACTCATCTTCATTTGAAAGAGAAATAAGATGGAGTTGATGAGGGAGTCCCATAACACCTTATTTATATCTGAAAAGGTTGTCTATGCATTCCCCTATGCCTTAGAAGTAACTGAAATCCATGAATACTTTGGATGCTTCTTTAAATATCATGAAGAACCATCCAAATAATCAATAATCATCCCTGAGGCATTCTGAGCCTCATGAGAAAATAAAAGCCATCTTAGAAAACTCAACTCTTTACTGAGTTTGAAACTAAAAAGAAACTGTGAAGAAATCAGAGCTATGTCAGTAATTGGTGCAAAGTTCTCCATGCACTTATGTTAATTTACTTGGGTTTTTCTCTCAGCTACCAGTACCTCACTTCTTATTGCTACTCCTGAGCTTTAATTTTTTCCCTTACTGTATTTCTGAACTGTGAAACTCTCCTCAGAGTACTGGAGATATTCAGAAGTGTTTCAACACAGTATTTTTCCAGCTGGAAAATGATTTGATCAATAAAAAGCACTTGATGGAAATTTGTTTATTTTGATGAGGGCCATTCTTACGTCTAGGATGGAATTTCTGGTCAAAACCACAGACACAAAATAGCCAGTAGCTTAGGGAGAGATTTACCTCACCTGACTCCTACTCTCTTAAAGTCAGGCATTTATTCTTAGGTTTCCTCTGTAGTCAGTAATTCAGACTGAACACCCTGCTTTTAGATGGCTAACATTACCAAAATGAATCATATTCTGAGATGGAATCTCTCTGGGGATATGTGAGTCATGTGTCCAAGCCACCTGATGAGCTGCAGTGTTAGAATTTGGGTTTTCACCTCCCGGGGCATCCCCGTAACCACAGGCAGGAGTGCCTGTTCTACCCTCACTGCTAAAGGCTGCTCCATATTGTGCACACAATAAACTATTCACTGGGCATACCAGGAAACAATGAGAGAGAGGACTTCAGCCTAGTCACAGGCTTTAGAGTCATCTTCTGGCTCAATCAGGAGTTAATTATTTATACAAAGTAGAACAGCTCTGGTAGGAACTCTTCAAAAGAAATTACTCTGGCATCAGTGCCCTCCAGGAAGAAGAACCAGAACTCAGATCAGATATGGGTTGTTTCTCTCATCTGACATCCTTGTTGATTTATTTTTCTGGGCTCATACTTATCCTAAGGGTTTTGTTTTGGCTCTCATTAGAAATTATGCTCTATGTTAATGCTCTAGGATTGCTCACAAAGTTCAATTCTTATTATCTGGCTTGCTCTATCCTCTCCGGCATATTCATCCACATTCCAGAAAATGTATGGAACTATCGGTTAAGATTAGCAATAAATGCCTAAAAAAGAACTGCATTCATCATTAGCAAGATTATTCTACTTGGTAGTGCTCTGCCAGACCTCAGTTCCTTTCAAGAGGGATTTTGTTTCACAAACAGTTCAACTTAAACTTTCCTTAAACACACAGCTCAATTAGAAGTCTTTCTCTGATACTTTCAACCCTTCCATTATTGAGCTGGAGTCATAAGACTTTTGTCTGTGACTTATTGCAAAAGTGTCTGCGCTATGATTCACACCAGCATGACCCTAAAAACTTACATTATATCATTGTTCCGAGCAAAGCTTTAACAAACATGTTTAATCAATTAATTCTTTTGCTAAACCACTGACAAGCAAAAGATGATATTGAAGAAACCCATAAGCTCTCCCTTTCCAGCAGGGATTGAATAGGCATCCTTCACAGCTCATTCAAGAACTTGTCTACACAACTTGTCACACCTGATTATCAGAATTCTTTAATTTACAGTATATTCTCCAATATGCTGTAGGTACAAAAACTGCTTCTGTAAACTCTGAAAAATGGAAACTACCCTCAAACATCACTGAGTTTAGTAGCAAGCTGCCAATTATGTATTTCTTTTTCCATAAGTAAGTTTTGCTTGTGGAGAAATAAGAAACCACTGGTATTTAGTGAAGGCCAGCCAAACACTGCTGAGTTGATCATGGCCAAAAGAACGTATTGCTTCATTTAATCCTACTGAAGCTACACTGAAGCCTTTCCATTGTTTATCCAGTATCCTGCAACATGATGAACTTTCACTTCTACCCAGAGGTTTAGTGTGAATATCTCTTTAGGCAACTGCAAAGTAGGACTTTCCATGTCATATAAAAAGGCACCCCTGTCTAGCCCAGCATCCCAGAAGTTACAAAAAAAGTACATTCCAGAGAAAAGAAGATCAAGCCCCACAGACTGCAAACTTGGCTAAACATTTTAACTCTTTGAGCACAAATTCTCAGCAGTGAAAAATCCCCATGTCCCGATTTGGTATAAGTGAAAAATAAAGTTTGTGGCACACATTGAAAAGTGGAATTTTTTTTGGCAGTGAAATAAAAGCAAAGCCAAAGAAATTTCATCTTAGAAAATATGACTTAGGGATACTCTGTTGTGGCTGAATCATGAGGAAACACAAAAGCCAGTGATCCAAAATTGAGCAACGGTCATCTAAAGGAATCTCTATGAGCTATGATCTAAGAATTTATCTTCCAATTCAGAGCTCATCGGCACATCTGGAAAGTGTACATAATTTCTGTCACCATGTTAAATCCATATCTGATTTTTTTTCTCCTTTCTGTTGTCTTGCCCAATTTCTTTAGGCCGATCTGGAATACCTCAGAAGCCTCCATGAGGTGAACCAAAAAAAACATGGCAGTGGTTGAGGAAAGACATACAAACAAAACACTCTGAAGCAGCAAGAAACTGAAATGTGACTAATCACAAGAGGGTGAAACTTCCTGTTTAAATGGGTCTTTTTTCTAAAGCCTCAGTGCACTCTTGAGAGAGAGAGAGAGAGAGAGAGAGAGAGAGAGAGAGAGAGAGAGAGAGAGAGAGAGAGAAGAAAGAAAGAAAGAAAGAAAGAAAGAAAGAAAGAAAGAAAGAAAGAAAGAAAGAAAGAAAGAAAGAAAGAAAGAAAGAAAGAAAGAAAGAAAGAAAGAAAGAAAGAAAGAAAGAAAGAAAGAAAGAAAGAAAGAAAGAAAGAAAGAAAGAAAGAGAACAAGATTTTGCAGCATAACGATAAATCAGACTGAAATAGTGATATGGTTAAAGGTTCCCATGGGGACTGGCAAAATTAAAATAAAATTTAATTTCCTGTGATGAATGGAAAAGCACCAAAGTGTTAATCTAAAAAAATATAACTGTATTGTTGAGAAATAATTTATGATTCTCTGCATATTTATTTTGTTCTGATACTTGAGAAACTCTAAGACTTCATAGGAGTCAACACACACCCACACAACCATACTTCATTTAGCAAATATGGATTCAGAGATCATTCTAGAGAAAGTCCATACATTCTTCATTAAAGTTTGAAGTATCAGATGTTACATTTTTGCTACATATCAATTAAGAATAGTTTAAAAAGGTAAGTAAATAAAGAAAGGAAAAAGTGCATTAACAGCAATTTGTATACATCATGAAATGAAAAGTAAGAAGAAACAACAGTTTTGTTTAAATATTTCATGAGATACTTTTAAACAACTTGGAAACAGGGCTAGCTATAATTTTGTACAGAATTTAGCATTCTAACAAGGAAGATGATGGTGAACTGCATAGCAAGAAAATGCTTTTATTTCTAGGTCTCTCTTCTAAGATTCAGAACCTGGCATGGTATGACTTAGTCAAGTGACAAGTCCCAGAAACCTTATTCTCTATATCTCCTACTACATCTGCTAAGCATCTGAGTAGAGGTGCAAGATTGTAGAAAACTAAAGAAAATTCATAGAGACACAAGACAGACGTACAGATATTTGGATCCAGGCTGTGGAACACACTAATAATGCTGTCTTTACATGCTTCTTTATTTAGCTACATTTTGCACAAATGTACCCACAAAATGGAAATGTGCATGCAAACAAGGCAACTATCACCTAATGAAGCAGAAAGAGAAAGAACAACTAACACTTTACATGACTTTTAATTCTTTCTAGAAGTCTTACAGACACGATGTGATTTGCAGTTGGATTTGCAGGCAACTAAAAAGCAAATAAAATAGTCCTGAGTTGTAACTGTCACAGTCACATACAGACTTTTCTCCTGGAGTAAATAATATTTATTTATGCATTAAACAAGGACAAGCAATTGGCAAGACTGAATAAACATCTTTGTACTTACGGTGCCAGGTCGTGGGTATGGAATTCTGCCCTGATATGGAATGAGCTGGTGGTTTGGGCCCTCCTTGTGTGCAAATGGTCCATTGAACACAGTCTGGATGTCAGACAGATGATACACACACACAGCTGAGCCTTTGAATATGGAGCTGGAAGACAAGAGAAAGTTAGCATTGCAATCTACCAAGTTTTTTACAGCTTTTCCAGAATTTTTTGTGGTCCAATGATGAAAGATACCTCTAACATAATATTGTATACAATTTATTGCTTTTATATGGATTTAAAACATTTTAAACCAACTAATCTAGCTGCCCAAGGTGCACCACTACTTCTTAAGACTTAGCACCGTTCTGAACAGTGAACTGAAAAAAGAGAGAGGCAGGCACTACCCTACTGGTGCAAAAGGAAGATTTCCTAATGCTAAATATAGAAGAAATATAATCTGGCTCCACTTAAATCAATGGCAAAAATATTGCTGACTTCAGTGAGGCAGGAGTTTTATAAACTTTGTACTGCCAAGCTCAGCACAAGTTTCCATATTAACCACAAGATCTCCATGAGCCTCTTAAAATATATGGCTAAAATATTAATCAAAACATCCAGAGCAATTACAATTGTTTGGATTATTATAATCCGTTTCCAGCTTGTTTTGCAAAATATGCGGACAAGATTTGGCTGTAAAGGAATTACTCCTATACAGTCCTCAAATCCACACACAAAACTGGTCTTATGAAGACCCAAGGTTGAAGCTTCCTGAGGGGAACCCATGTATTCAGCTAAGGAAAAAGTGGGCATGTTCTTCCCACTGCAGATTCAGCCATGGGTCCAGGTAGCACAAGCCCTGAATGGTCTCCATTACCCTGTGATGATGAAGGGCACTAGGGGAAAATTTTCCAGATTGATACTAAGGCTGACTATAGTGATTAAACTCTCTCATTTTCCCTCTTGCTGCATGCAAGCTTTGTGGTATTTATTTTTAAAACATGGAAACTCCAGACAAGTCTAAAATCTGCCTAGTGTTAGCTATAGGATGAAGATAATCCAAGTAACTGTTTTCAACTGAAGAAGAAAAAACACTCCAGAAAAAAGCCTGAAAACATCATACAAAGTGTCTAAACAATAGAAGTGAAATCCACATTGCTCTCAGCTATATATGGATTAGCAAAATGAACCTTTTAGATGGATTATGGTATTTGTGTAAATTTTACTAGGTATTAATAGATTTTGAGAAATGCATTTAGTCTTTCCAGATGTTTTATGTTAGATTTACAGCATATTATGACACTAAAATAATTTAGCTCAGTATTAATCTATTTCCTTCTGTATGATTTGGATAAAATACCAGTAGTTATTACTTCCTGTGATGTTTCTCTCTTGCTACTGTTATGAGTTGGAAGTCTACAGAGATGAAGATACAGGAACTATTAGGGAGTAAAAATCCTTATGGTTTCTGTATTTATTATATTCAACCTATAGTTGAACAAAAATAAAGCAAGAATAGACCAATGCATGTGTAAAAACTTCAGTAGAGAGAGAAAATAGCTTGAGAGCCAGGAAAAAGTGAAAGTTTCTTTTTTTTCTCTTTTTTGTCGCCTCATATATTCCTGTGATTCAAATCTTTCTCCATTGACAAATACCAGAATTAGGTAGAAGTATTTCCAGTTCAGTCATGTTTCACCCACAACCTAATGATAAGTGTGGTTTTTCTACTAAACATAAACTCATCCTTTTCTCTTTTTGTGATGTAGAAATTACAGATAGCACCTAAGTTTACAACTTATGTAATGTTTTTTTCCCAATCAAGTATCATAGAATCATATTCTCCTATCATATTTACATATTGGAATAAGTACACTCCTATATCCCAGTGAAAAAAGACTTGGAGAAAAAAAATTTGAAAGGATGTTTTACTAAAAATTGCCATTAAAGGAATTATTAATAATACATTACATAATTTTCTAATTTGATAAAATAATTTAAATTAAAAAAAACCCCAGAAGACTTCTTTGAACGTAAGACGTAACAGCTAAATAATAAAGGGTAACATATCAGAAATCAGGGGATAGTAACCAATTTTACTCTTTGTTAACACTATGCAGTGAGGGCAAGAGGAAAAATAAGAAAAATAAAGGTAGAGGTGGAAGAATCTGTCAGTCTATCTTTGTGGAGAGTTTCAGCACAGTAAGCCATATCTAGGTGCTTTCACCACTCTTGAGAGCTCAGTAAATGCTTTCTAAACCAGACAGTAAATGAATACAACTGACTGGAAACAGGGAGCTGCAAGGAGGTGACCAGATGCCACACAAGCTTGTCCTTTTGTATCCAACTAAAGCCAATGTGTTTATTTGCCATCTCTTTGATCATCAGCCAGCTAAGAGGCTGGAAATGATTTGTATGAATTCATGTCAGATATCCCGGTTTGATCCTTCAGGGTGCTGGATGTTTTTCAGGAGGTGTTAAGTGCTCTGAGCTGCCACATGGGCTCACTGCAGTGAAGTCATTTCAGCTTTCCACTGCTGAGCAGTGACAAGTGGCCCTCCACGGAAATGCTTTCCCAGTGGCAGCTGACAGCATGTCAGGAAGCAGTTTGCTCCAAGAAGCACAGCTCTGACATAGATACCAACAGCAATGATGCTGAGACACCTGCATGCAAACCACAGCCATGGCAGACACACAGAATTGCCCAGCACAACCTCACCCACAAAATACCAGTTTCAGCTTTCATACAGAAAATTCAGCAGTTCGGGTAATTTTTTTTCAGATCTCCATGTTTACCTTGATGTTGTAAAAATCCCATACACGAGCGTTGTTCTGGGGTTATCTGTCTCTAGGAGAAACACATCCTCTGTAAGAAAGAGAAGGAAAAACATTTTGAATAGTAAGAAAAACCTTATTTTCCAGTTTAATTGATGATTTTATTCCTTCTAAACTCAACTGTAGTTTCATCTCAGACTTGAATGGGAAAAAGGAGGCTTAACCACATGAACAGATCATAGATGCATAAATCTAGCATTTAAACATTCAGAAACAAATCTGGAAATTACCTCCATGCCCTCTAGCCTTATGAAGACAGAAGGCAAACATTTTCAAATACATTCAGGATCTATGTCACACATTTTTCTCAGCTGTATCTTGTTTCAGCAGGTTGTTAAGCAGTAGGAAAACATTAAAGTTGCAGTAGGTTAAAGACAAAGAGTTCCCATAGATGGATGTAATCAAAAACAGGGAAATTAGGTGTTTTATCGTCCAGAACACACTGGAGTGCCCTCACTAGGGCATTTTCAACATGATATGAATGTCAGACAGCTTTGCAGTAAAGACTGTGAGAGATGTAAAACTCCTGCATCCTGTTGTGTTGGGATTTATTGACTGCACTGTGCAAAGCTGTACCTACTCACTGAAATGAATTTATCCACTATTACCTCTGATCTGCTGATTTTTTTTTACACTTCAGTGAAAACTACTTTATTCTCTGACAGTTTCTCCTTACAAATGTTTTTAATCACTATAATCATGCTACCTCTTAAACTTAATTTACAACTCAACAAAGACTGAACTGTGTGAGCTTTTTATCACAGAATATGTTCTTTAGCTTTCCATTAATTCACGCGGCTCTTTCATTTAACCCGCTGAATTTTTTAAATATTCTTTTCAATGTGTCAAAAGCAAAAGACTCCACCATGCAGAACTGGAAGTGTCATACTCTCCTGAATTATACATGAACACAGAAGCATGTGTTTGCTCTCTCCCCATTTTCTGAATTTCCAGCTGTGACTGTATTCTTCCTCTTTGCTAGGGAATTGTGCTGGGAGCCCATGCTGAGAGCATTGTCTCCTATTCACTATGGCCCTATGTATTGTCATACAAGACCCTAAAAGCAGTTATCCTACTGTTTTGTTGAAGAGGAGGGGGTTGGTAAATCACAGTTCTGAAAGATGAGCTGCTGTGGCAGTGCTGAGGCACTGCAAACCTCAGAAAATCAGTCCTCCAAGCACCTGCACATTCCGAGCTAGAGCAAGTTAGGATATGCTCCTAGGCCCAGTCAGGTCTCACTGAAACCTTGAACTAAAGCAAATACACCAAATAGTTGTAAATATATAAACTCAGAAAGACTCCAAACCTCATTTGCTATGGTGGGAATCAGGAATAATAATCAAGAAAAGAGAGAGAATACAATGGAGAGAAGATCGGAACCAGATGCAGACCTAGTGCAGGGCACATTAGCTGCTTGTAATATTTATATTTACAGTAATGCACATACCAAATCTTCAAATACATTACTTTAGAACTATAATTTTGTGCATTTCAGCTACAGAAAACACAGAATTTGAAACTTTCTGGTAATGTTGTTTGGCATGTAGGTATCAAGCTATGCATCTATTAATTCCTTCATGAAAAGAAACCTCTTGTGATTGCTGTATGCATTGAATATTTACAGTAATTCATATGTTGAAACAAAAATTTGTATGACTAAATGATTCCTGAAAAATAATATTTATGGATAGTGCTATTGCTGCTGCCACTAATAGGATTAGCATTATTCTTAAATTACCAAACTGAGGACTCTACCCTGTGATCAAAAAATATAAAAAATGCATTATGAAAAAGCTGAATGTTAAACAGTGCTATAAGACACAGTTTCAAAGGGATGTAAAAAACCCTCTTTTGTAATCCAAGCTAGTAGCAAAATGGTAAGAGAATCACTTAGATGTTTCCTTCCAAGAATTAATTCTTTACATACATCATTGTTTTACACAGTCAAGATTAATTACCTTAATTACCTTATAATTACACAGAGAGACTTATGAAGAATTTCTTGTTTCTGCTGTCATAAAACTGCAAAGGAAATTTTGTGCTATGATTTCACTGTTAACAACCTGACTAAGAAACTGAATGAAAATCAGTCATTAAATACGACAAGGCACAGCATTTAGATGAAATTTTAAGGAATGTTTTTTGTGATACCTAATTCATCAAAGTATGTTTCGGTTCCATCTTCATCCATCACTGAGCACACAAGTCTTGCTTTCAAGAATGTTGTCCACTTGTTCACGAGACTGCGCTGACCACCTGTGTCATTCTGGAAATGAACATTATTTTCAGTAAATTGGAAATAAAACACAGCTAACATTTTACTGGGCTTTCCCACATTTTTCTCAGGTTAATTCACTATCTAGATAATTATCTGGTAAATTTAATAGTAAAAACAGATAGGACTAAGCCAAATCCCCTCATCTAAGCATTCTATATGCAGAACAAACCAAGAACTAGTTTTCTGAGTGGTCCTTCTCTGCTGAGCTAGCAGGGTTGGAGAGCTGGGCAGTAGATTTTTGTGCATCAGCAGTCTATGCTGTTATGACTGGAAGTGACTGTGGAGCTCTGCATCACTCACTGACACCCAGGAAAAAGTCCATGCTATCTCTGAAAGGTCTCATGGTTCTATGCAGGGATGTTTCCTCTAATTCTGACAGCACCTGACCTGGTAGGCCACACTAGCACATGAGGTGGATGCTCTAAACAGTATTCAGAAATGATGGCTAGTGTGGGTCAAGCAAGTTATGAACTGTTGTGAGTCCTGCTGGCTTGGTCCAGAGATGGCCTGGTCACAGCTCACTCACGGATCTTTGCAATTTTCCATGGCTCAGGGTGGGAACTGTAGCTGCCAACCAGGTGATGTAGCCCTGAGGTGATAGATCCTGACCAACTGTGCTGGTGAATGACTTACACAAGAGCAGTGTCCTCCAAACTGCACAACATGATGCCACCCAAGGAAAGAGAAAAACCAAAATGTAGAAGCTACTGAAATGGGCTTTCAATAAAGTGCTGGAAATGTTTCACTGATGCTGTTGGAGGTGGTAATCCAACATTTTGGGTGACTCATAAAGAATCTTTTCACTGGGTAATATATTTTGCCAGCCTTAAAGGGTAATATATTTTGCCATTCTTAATACATGAATATGATGATATTGTATGTATACAAGTATATAAATATGACTGGCTCAGATTTCTTTTAATTTGCCTTGGGATTCTGCCACTGGCTTCAGTGTAAGTCTAAAAAGGCTTAGGCTTTTCAAAAATCATTTGGGCTTCATCGTAACAGTAGAAAACCTAATATAGCAGTAATTGTGTGAAATGTCTTCTTGCAAAACACCCAAAAAGGCCTTTAGGTGCTTTAACTAAAATACAGAGAATGGAGATTATAAAAGAGATCATATTCCTCAGCATATTGCCAGAGAAGGACAAACACCTTCACATCCAGGTAAAACAATATCACAAAGCATCAAATTCTAAAGAAAAGCCAAATTAAAGACAGGGAATGTATAAACACTCACAATTAACTTCCTGAAGCATTCCAATAGAAGGAATGAATAGGCTAGCAGCAATTGTGCATTGATAATTTTTCTCTCATTAAAAAAAAAAAATTATTTCACTAGAGATATTAATAGCTGCTTCAATCATTTTTCATCTACAGTTGATTAGAGATACAAAAAAAAAAAAAAAAAAGAAATAGAGACAATGAGGAGTGCTGTGAAAAAAAATTAATTATTGCCCAGGAATAGCCATAACTCCTGGATTTGAATTTCCTGTGCACATTTTTAAAATTAGGCTCACACATGCATCAATGCAAGCAAGCAGAAAGATGTTGTAAAAATGAAAACAGCATTTTAAAGTTAAATCCACCAGTTTAAAAGCTTGATATTTCTGATGTGCTTTAATTATTTTGAGTGTGTATGTGTGAAAGCCTTCACTGTCTAAAGTTCATTTTTATTAAGAAAACAATGTGTCTTATTTGTGCTAAGGACAGCAAGTTTGCAAACTCAACACTGGTAACTATTCTGACTCAGTCAGAGAAATACACAAATCCCTGAACCTCTACATTTCCATATTCTTACACATATAGTTAGATATATATAACCTGTTCAGATCCCAGCTGTGAGCTCAGTAACAGCTCTTCTTAAGTATGAATGGTGACACAGAAACAGGAAATTTTGTCAAATCAAAGGCTTTTCAAACATTTAGTCTTTTGGATTATCATGTCACACTAGCAGCTTATCCCAGAAACCTGGTAAACAAAATAATTCTTACTGGGCACACTCTTGCAATCATTGAATGAATTTGCTTTGTGCTGCCGCTGTTGTCTGTGAGTCTTTCTTTGAAGAAGAAGTAGATTTTGGCATCATTGGGGTCAGTGCCATCTGGGATAACATGAGCATCCACAAAAATAGGCTCTGAAATGAAAAAGTTTACCGAAAGGATGAAACCAAAAGATGTATCAGTATAAGCAACGAATGATTTGACATTTACTGACTGCTTCAAGAAGTGCTGAATATACTAAATATCAACAATGGTGGCTCCATGCTGATAGCCATATGTGCTTGCATCCTCAAACTTTATTTTACAGCAAATTTTTAGAGGAGCAGTCCAGAAACAATGGTAATAGGTTAATGCAGAGACCCAAAGACTCTGAGGAAGAAGGAAGAATCGAGGAAGAAGGAAGAATGTGTTATCTGGTGCACCTAGGGAAAGGCTCATTGAGACAAAACATAAAAGTAAGCTGGAAGAGCTTAGCAATATAGCAAATAAAGTTCACAAATAAGAGAGGAAAACAATTTGTGTAACCCAGAAAAGGAAAGGAGGGTAGGCAAATGCTTGAGAAGTATTTGAATTTGTATCAGAGGCTGGTAAACATAATCAAATGTATCAAAGGAGAATTAGGGAGAGAACAAAATAATTTATAACCTTAACAGTACACATATAATGGACAGTGCAGGAGCCCTCAGAATACCTCCTCTGACTGAAGGAAGAAGTGGCCCTTCTCCCTGCATGAAGGCTGTGTCCTTTCAATGATCATGCAAGATTGCTTGTTCAGTTAAAGTGCAGTACAAAGTTTGGAACAATCTGATACAAAGGTTGAATGTCTGACATCAAACTTATTTTGGACTGCAGCATTTTTCTGTTCACATAAGTCTATTCTCAATTAATATAACAAATCTCATGACTCTGGCTCTAAAAGAACATGGAGATAAATTGTACTTTCAACTACCTGTTTTGACCAGGCAGATTTTCCAGACATTAGGCATTTTTAAGTTTTCTTTTTTCTCTAATTCATTATAGGATGCACACGTTAGGGTTCACAGGTCAGTGTAAGAATGTGTAACAAACAAGCAGACGTAGTTTCCTTTTCATAGTGAAATGACTTTGTGAATGAAATCTTGTGATTTCATTGTAGTCACAGCCAGACAGGAGTGATAAGTCACCATAAAAAATATCAAGACAAAACAACAGTAACTTTACTTCAACATACCTGAAGGCATTTTAAATCTGTAACTGCTGTGTTAGCTGTTTTATAACCTTTCACACCTACCTCTGCTCAGAGGGGTGACTATTATTTTAATTGAAATTAGTTTCATTGGAAGGAGTCTTCTTACCAGTAAAGACAGGGAGAATTTTCACAGTGATATCAGTGAATCAGAGTTATTTGATTTCACTCAGAAAAGAGTTTTTCTACTGTGTTTAGATATCCAATTCCTCACCACTGAAATAAGTGACAATGATCCACATTGACTGATAGTGGGACACTCTTCTGCACACGTTTTGACTGCAAGTGGTGATGAATCTTCTGTGCAGAGATGGATCACCTTGAATTAACTGAAGCTGGTGGCTTAGAATCAAACACTGATTTAAGGCAGTATCTGATTCATTAGAGGTGAAGACACTTTTCTAGAAATCAGACTGCCCTCAATTGCCATTGGAAAGGTTTTCATACACTTGCCCTCAAAGAGCTTGGTTCAGCCTTAATGCAAAAAAGGCCCTCAGGCAGGGTAGCTTAGGAGCTTGGTTCATGCAGGGATCCCTCTACATCTGTGCATTGTCTACAGTTTGTATTTACACACATTTTGTCATGGTTCTTCTTCATAAATTAAGTTCAGTGACAAGCTCTTTAAAAGATAAGGTCTTTGTTTTAAGCAAAGGAAAGCAGAATCTCTGTGACACCCATTAAAACTCTGGTAAATTAAAGGCATCTCACCACTCAGCCACTTGGAGTTGTGCTGGTCTGTCCTCACTGCATTCCTCCTGGTCAGACTGCGAAAAATGGCTGCATCTGTCCCCATGAAATCAATATACATTCCTGAAAAAAGCTCTTCATCTGCAAAGAATTGAAATGGAGGGAGAAGTGTTATGGTTTTTGGAGAAAAAAAAAGTTTATTTTAAATTCATCAACTCTTTATTTACACAGGAGTCTGTACAGATAAATAGTGGGTCATGGGAATGACGTTTTCTCTGATTTACAAAGACTCAAGCTAGAATGAATGAGAGTAATTGGATTTTTCTTAGAGACTTTATGGAACTGTACCATTAAATGCCACAGCAGAACTGCATACATGGGAAACCATTCTTGATAGAAAGTTTAGTTGCCCTATTTGCACTGCTAAGGACCACTGGAGAATAAGGCTAGTGATATCAAAAAGTATCACATTCAATATATTAAGTATGCACTTCAAAGAATTTTTATTTTTTTTTTTGTTACGAACGTAGTTGAAGTGACTGGGTTGAATTTATTGCTGCTGCAAACTGGCACAACATCTATTACAGTCAGTGGATCAGTGCCAATTTTTACCAGCAGCATTGTTATGGCTGCCCCAGGCAGCCTCAAGCTGCCTTCAGTACTGCAGAAGCCAGACAATCACATCACTGAACTGTACTCAGAGTAATGTGGAGCAACAGTTGTCCCTGTTGTGTACTTGGTTCTAAGTATAGGGTCATTATGCTTGAGCAGAAGGAGACATGAAACTCCTACATTAACTATGAGCTTTTGCTCCCTGTGCAGGGCTTAAAACTCAGCCCATCAGTCAGGATCTCTATCTGTGTTTGTGTCAGTCTGTGTGCATGCACAAACATATGTATATATAATCACAATTATAATTGCATATACTATCATTTTCTACTCTGTGGATAACCAAGCAATTTCCACTGACTAATGACAATGAAACCCCAGAGTAGAAAACAGTAGCTAAAATAAACTCTAACTCTCAGAGTAGGAGTGGTGTCTGAACACATTCCATTACAGCTGGGTCCCTTGATTGATGTTTTTGTCTGTGCTCCTGGACTACTCAGAGAGTGTGGTCAAGCTGGCAAGAGTCACAGGCTCAGAAATACTTGAGACTATTTTCATACTCTGTGTGTGTGTGTGTGTGTGTGTGTGTGTGTGTGTGTGTGTGTGTGTGTGTTCATAATCAGCATGGAAGACTATTGAGAAGCTCATGAGAGGATCAAAACTCTGGAGACTTTGCTTTTCTGCTGCTAAGTGGAGCCTGAACTGAACCCTGGCAGGGCATCCAGCAGCCACTCTTCTGCTCTCACCTCTCCCCATGATGACAAGATTCCTACACAGGGGATTTAAGCAATGCATTTGCTGTATGTTGATGAAGCATTTACTTCTGGAGCAGGTATTGACAGAATGATGTTAGATCTGGGCAAATTTGTAAGTGATTTTGTATATTTGCCTCCTTGCCTCAATCCATCAGAACTTTATTCTTATTATGAAACAAACTGGCTGAAAGAGATCAGGTTTATGGTTCTCACTAAATGTTATGTACAGTCCTGTGCATATACACATACATACACACTTCAGAACAGTACTACACTATGTAATTTTAATCCTATTAAATATCAACAGTATTACTTATGTCTTAAGCATTCCTGATGTCTGTTTGCTAATCACGTGTCAGGGGAGATCCATCAGTTCCACTTCCTTCTGGTAAAATCCTTAAATTCCACACAGTATTTGGTCTGCACAGCACAATGAATTCACTTCACTGTGTTACTGGGGGGAATTACTGAATGGATGAGGTATGGCTGCTTTTATAAATATCTCATAGTACTGGTGGGGAGAAAGATATACATCCTGCACACTTGTATTGCCAAGCTGCTTTAAAGCACTTTTTTCATTGCTTTGATGCAAATGCATCTCTGTACAGTGGCAAACTGTACAAAGTTCCAATTTATTTTTATAGCACCACTTTCTTCTGAAGGGTGAATCAGATTTCCTGCTGTATTCTAGGCAGGTGATGCCCAAAACGGTCAAGAAATTGCATCTATATTTAAAAAGGGTTCTTTTGTTGTGGAAGAGTTAGTTGGTCTGGTGGTATTTACTATGTTCTGAAGCAATGGGAGGGAATTCCTCCTGCAGAAAGCTCAAAGGTGACTCCAGTGCATTGGCTCAGTGCCCTCATTACAACATGGGCTGAGACAGAAAATGTTCATGTTTCTGGCATGGATACTGAGGCCAAATTCACTAGAGCTTAAGGCTTTTGAAGTGACTGGACTTTGCAACACAAAGTATAAAACTCAATCTAGGGACTCTTTTTAAAAGGAATTTGACCTTGGTGGAATAATTTAAGCTTTGTTGATGAACTATGCCATGAAAGATAAGTCAAACTGGAGGGAAGGTCTCCTTAGTCACATAACAGAGATCAAGGAAGATAACGAAAAGTCTATTAAGATGAACAAAGCTGCCATAGACCTACTGTAGAAAAAAATCAGCTCATTATACAAACAATAATTCAGAAACAATGTTCTTTAATGTTCTCATATAAAATCCAGAAGGAACAAGGAAAGAAAACAGTCACTTCACTTAATAATGCCAGAATGGCAATGAGTAGCAGTGGACTCATCTATCACTGACTTTGAACAAACATTTTCTTTACACAGTGAGTGTCTGTAAACACTGTCCCTAGATCACTGTTGAGATAAAGCTGTAAGTGCAGCCAAGGTTCAGAGAGATGTCTAGGTAGCAATCACCTGTTCTCTACAGGTGTTCAGTTCACATCTCTGTGAATAGATATACTTATCCTTTGTACTAAATAGATATCCAGGAATCAAAAAAAAAAAAAAACAAAAAAACCAAAAGCAATTTATATTTTGAACAGGCCATGTAGGTGTATCACACTTTCCTTAAGATCTACAAGACTTTAATGGAAATATCTCACACAATACATAATTGATGTAATTGATTTCAGAGGAAGCTGAATGGCAGAAACATGACACATTATTCCCTGGTAAACCTTGGTGAAATACAGAGTACCTGTGTGCAATAAGTTTTATTTACAAAGAAAGTCTCAAAAATCTGTGCAATTGCTGTTCCCTCCGTAGCCATAAATACAGCAAGGAGCAGACACATAATGAAAAATCAGGGCTTTGGCACTAGAAGTGTGTGAACACAGAGCAAATGTGAAAGGTCAGGTTACACTGAGTATATATTACCAGCTCTTCCTGGTTCAAGAAAACAAAAAGTATCTTTTACAGATGACCTAGGCTGCAGAAAGTGTACTCCCTCTTTGAATTTTCTCATAGGTGTGCAACCAGCACAGCATATTGTTTCACTTTCTGGCCTTTCAGACGAAAGAAAATGGCAAAATTTGGGTTGGGTAAAAAGCCAATTGAAGAATGAAAAGCTTTACAATAGTTGGTCGGCTCTACAGCAATGATGACAACAAAAATGAAGCATCTGAAGTCTTCAGTCTTTCTTTCCCTGGCTACTCTGAGATTTTAAAAGTAATTAAATAAGACACAAATGCTGTCTAGGATGAACAAGGTCAGAAACCATTCAAATATAAATGCTAGACAGGGTAATGCAAAGCTGAAACTATTCCTGGGAAAAAATGTGTAATCTGGAAAAGGGACAACCTTTTGTTTCCTGTGTCTCTCTCCCCCTTTCAATAACTTATTCCTGCATTTCATTTGTCCACCCACCTTAAGCTTCACACAGGCTTTGAAACACGGATGGAGCCACCCCTCGTGCCCATCAGCCAGACAAAAGGCTCTGCTCCTGGGGGCTGAACTGTGTGCCCAGCTCCCCTGGGGCATTCCATCAACTCACCCTCCACACGACCCCATGGGTTCAGACCCCAGCAGCCTGGGCTGTCTTTACTTACTGATCATAACAGACACCGTGTTCACATTAGGGTTGAAAGAGCAGCGTCCCTTTCCTGATTCACACTTGGAGTCAATCTTGAAGACTTGTTCCTGCAAAGCAGATTTGTGTGTCACTTCTCATGTCAGAAACCATTAGATCTAAGCTGGTTTTTATGCCTGGCTGTTCACAGCATTAGCAATGCTCTATTAACAGTGCTCTACTGGGCACTTCCACTGTACTATTGGTAGTTTAACTCTTCTATTCAGAATTCCATCATCTTGTTAGATAACACTGACACATGGCTATTATCAAGACTCTTGTTATAAATTCAAGACACTGAATCAAAAAAAGTTCCCTCTGTTTCTGTTAAGGATAGGTTGACTGATCTCTGCAATAATATCTGTGGAGATTGCTTCTGTGGTTTTGAAGTTATTTATCATTTATTTTCTGAATATATTGGTGTACTTATAACTGTATAGGACATTGTAATAAAGCTACTAGAACAATAGCACATCTAAAATAAAAATCTCTTATGACAACTGTTATTAGATAATAGCACAAATCATTTGGTCCTTACTGAGTTAACAGACGTCCAAGAATCCCCCAAATGATACTTATTTTCCTTAATACCATCTCTTGGATTATGTGTAGAGCTCCAAATCCACAGTGATAGATGATTTATCTATATCTCTTACCATAGCCTGAAATATCCTATTTTTTTTTTTAAGAAATCATGGTACAGGGATTTTTTTGATATGTTATGTGCTTTATGAACATTTAGCAAAGTAGAAGCAATTTGGACTACCTCTTAAAACACAAACAATCTGAATACCTTTAGAAAATCTGCCCATTTTGGTGCAACTCTTCACTTCTTGGTTCCCAGCAATACCAGCACAGTGTGCTCAGCAAGAAATTACTCAGGCCCAAGCTCATTCCTTAAAAACTGCAGTCAGTAATGGCAGATATAAGCTGACCCAACACACACTGACTCCCCCACTGCATACCAAATAGCTCATTCTTAAGCCCCTACAACAAACTTCCAATCTTCGATAAAAGGCCAAAAGACACAATTGCAAGGAAAAAACCCCAACAACAACAAATAACCAAACTTAAACATTTCAAAAGAAAAATGTAGCTGACAAAAATTCCAAAGGCTTCTGTGAGGTAGATGCCAACAATTAGTTATTTGAGAAGGGCCAACAACTCGTGATATTCGCTTTAACAGTTAATGTAGATCACAGGGGAGTGGGGATGCCACACAAGTCCCTGAGCAGCCATTTGGCACCAGCAAACTGAAGATTACACCAAGTTCAAGTGCACAGCTGCAGCAGGAAGTTTTCATATACTTGTTCCCTCTCTTTCCCCCCTCTTCTGTTTTGCCTAATTTAATCTCAGAGATTTTATCTATTTTTTCAGTAATAAGCTCTCTAAACATTGTTAAAGTATAAGTATGAAGTTTCTAATGTGATCTTGGGTGGTTTCTTTGTTGTTTTTTTTCACTTCTAGATTATATGCAGCTTGATTCTAATCCATGTTTACTATATTAAACCACTATTTACCAATTCAAAATGCCCATTACTCCTCTACTAAACTAGCTCCAGGATTACACTTGATTTTCATATATATTAAACTACTATTTAGTCTATAATTATTTCACTTAGGGATTATACTTCCTTCTGTTTGCATTTACTTTGACATTAGAATATATTTGGGTAACTAAGGGAGTAATTATCGAAGACCAAAGTATTAAGTGTGCCAAAGAAGAAAATTAATTGTTTTATAACCTCTGTTTCAGGGAAAAGGGCAAAATTTTGCCTCATCAATGAAACCCCCATTTTTTGTGAGCTTATGTGGGATCCTGGAGACAGAAGAGCCAAACAGGCCCAGATTGTTGGATATGACTCTGTCAGGCTTTGTAGCTTCTAGAGAAAAACAGATGTGCTTTCTAAAATATTCATTTTGCACGTGCAAAAACAACCTTTTGTGCATTGAAAACTGTACCACATTGAAAGCAAAATGATACAAGCAGAGGAAAAAATGAATTTTCACTAGTCCCATCAGCATTACATAGTTCCTCATACTGCTCTATCAATTAGTCATGCACAGATATATGCAATGAGTTCAGAAGGAAATTCTTGGGTCTAAACTGTTATGCTATTGTTGGCCTGCACAGTGATGGCTTTGAGCATGAAGTGCCTACAGTCAAGTGTCTCACAGACTCCAGACGTCTGAAACAGCAGTTTATTTAATCAATTGATCATAGGCATGCAGCTCTACAGACAGCCTAAGTGAAGCTGCTTCTGCTTTTCCAAGTCATGTATCTTTACTTTTCATTTAAGAAATTTAACATCTTGCATCATCTGGAGATGTCATTTCCTGCCCTCCCCTCTGTCCCAATCTCATTTACAAACAGTCTAAAATAATGAGATTCAAACTTCTCTGGCCTGCAATACCAGTACTTAAGATGATAAAGAGTATTACATTGATTAAAGACAAATGAGATCATTGCTCATGTTTTAAATGATTTTTCAAGAAATAGAATAATGCTGGGGAAAGGTGATCCCTGTTTCATAATACATCAAAATAAGTCAATGCAGAATTTTTAAACCAGAAGAATGGATTTACTTAGTTCTGCTTGCTTCTGCTTTTAAATCCAGGCCTATAATCTCTACTTTTAGATAATTTAGTAGGACTGAAAGTGCAGTGATTGTGAGTGCACACTCTGTTAAGGAAGCTGGAGCCAGGTAGGGATCTACCAAAAGTCACTGAGATCATACCATGCTAACTGACCTGGAGGAACATTGAATAATCACCTCCCTGGCACCCTCTGCAGCAATCTTGGGGCTCAGCCAGAATTCCCATCCCACTCCCAATTAAATCAGTGATGAATTTCTCAGTGTCTTCCCGAGAAGCCAGCCCAGCTTCTAAAGCTGCCCTCACATGGCACAGCTCCAGGTAGCACCCTCTGATCTTCCTTCCACACATCTGCTTCCACATTGTTCTGGAAATTATCCTGCACACCCCTGTGCCTGCAGACATGAATCTGACCCAAAAGCTACTGAGGTGCTGCCTCCTGCTTAAGTGCCTTTCTCTTTCTTTCTGGTTGCTTAATTTATTACCTATTACATTTGCAGATAAACAAACATCTCACTTTCAAATCAGAAAACTTGGACCATATACTTCTGAAACATCTGGTACTTATACTGAAAATACACTCAGTGAAACTGAATATAGAAAAATTGGAGACCTATCTAGAAAACGTAAGATCTTACAGTGAAGAGAAACTTACCAACTTCATCTGGGCACCATCTAGTGGGGCAAAACTTGTGCAGTAAATAACGTTCCTGTACTGGGATTGCATCTAGATGGTGTTAAGCTGAATTCCAGCAAACCTAACCTGAATAGCCAGCCAAATTAAGGGCTTCTCCAAGAAACCAGTAACACATGGAAGTTATAAAAAGTGAAGTTTGTATTTTACTTTTCATCTAACTGGCTATTTCCTTTCAAGTATTTCTTGGGCATTTTTCCAGCAAATGGTAGGAATGAATTCACCAGACAATGTCAAATAAAAAGTACTATCAAATGCATCACAGCATTTGCTATGAATGTGGACAACCATCATATATAGGACATATATATGTATCTATAGGACAAATATTGTCCATATATTGGACAAATATATCATATTTTGGACAACCATCATATTTGAGGCATGGATTTTGATCATGGCTTTGCTTCTAGCTGGTATCAGGTCACAAAACTACGGACTTTTGCTCTTTCGCTATTTAACATCGGTGAAGGACCCTACTGGGACCACTGATTCTTGCACTTTCAAAACTTTGAGATTTTGCTTCACACCAGTAGGCTGGACCACGAAGTGAGTGGCCAGAATGAGAGGAGAGTTACCTCAGACCTGCGTCCCCTGTTGACGTAGACGCAGACGGGGCTGAAGGCGCCGCTGCCGCAGACGTACAGGTGGGTGCGGTTGTAGGACTGGATCACCCGCACGAAGTTCCCACATCCGTGCTGCAGGAAACACAGAGAACAGTCACTCCACGGGGGCAAGTGTTAGGAGATGTTGGGAACTCTAGAGAACATGACATAGAATTTTAATAGCATTATGGAAACAGCTCTACTGAGTTTGTTGGTCTCTGGATCTGGACAGCTGTTTCTTTTCACGTCAGTTTGCCTGCTCTGGGAACTAGGCTCTCTCTGATTGAGCACCACAGATGAGTTATAGAGCCCACACAGTGCTCCCACTTCCACACAGCAAAACAATTTTCATTCACATATTTCTCCTGCATGAGAAGAAGCAGGACCTCTACAGGAAACCAAGGCGTAACCTTAGTAAGTTTCCCTAAGGACACCTCTGTGTCTTAAGAAAAAATACATTCCTTTTTTCCTCCTGATTTGTTCAACATAAATGGAGATTATTAAAAAGAAAGCAAGTCCAAATATCAGATTTTGCTATTTGTATAAACAATTTATTTCCGAAACTTTAAACTGAGGTTTGCAGTCAATTGTTGCTTTGTGTGGAAGACCTACAGTGACATCTTCAAATCAGCATGAAAATTAAACCAGAATTTTAAGGGCCACACAGTTCACAGTACTGGATTTACATTTTTTTTTCCCTTCCCTTTTTTTTCTTACTCTTTCATTTTTTATTGTGATCAAGTGTTAATGCTTTTTAGGTTGAAAACAGATTTTTCAATGAATAAATTTTCTTACCCAGATCCCAGGACTGCTTTCATATTCAACCATCCAAACCTCATCCAAGACACTGTGAACTGCACATGTTTTATGGGCACAGGGTTGGAAACTGTGCCATCAGTCATCTTCATGAAAATCAGTAGAGTTAATCCTTGTTTAGCAGACTGCACTGGTTTATTTACTTTTAAAGGCATTCACATTTTTGGTTCAGCAGGAGCCAGCACCATACAATGTAATCTGAATACTGGCGCACAACTGGCGTTTCCAGACTGCAGGCAGTGGGTACCACCGACCCTCAGAGTGTGCTCCTGGGGAGTGCAGCCAGCCACAGAACTTCCACACTGCAAAGAACAGCTCAACAAACAGTGCAGCACCACCCCAGAACATACCTGGAAAAGTACTATTACCAGTTTGATTAGTAACAATCAAAAAAGGGAGGAAATGGACACTGCGTATCTTGTCCCATCTGTCAGACTGGAGGTGCATTCTGTTTACATTACCTGATTTTCCAGAATTTCACTTTATAGATTGGCTTGCAAAGCATTTCAAAAGAAAATCAAACACTTCTTTCATTTTGTTTTGGCTGCACTCAAGGTGATCTTGCTTTATTGCCAAATACCTAATTTGTGTGTATGAGTGCATGTGGATTACAACTTACTGTAGGATCCTTGCCAGCCATTTTGCACTCTTCAACCTTGTTTGCTGATGCTGGCCAGAAAATCTGTAAGGAAAGTATTGTTCAAGCAATATATTTATTACATAATTAAAAAAATAAATTTCACTGCCTAACATACATTAATAGATTAATATTTAGATATAATTTCTACTTTGATTATAAAGAAAAAAAGGATTTATGTTGATAAATAAAACTATCTTTGTCTTAGCATGCACTAAACAAAATCAAGGGCCAGGTCTTTGGCTGATATATATTAAGTTTATTAAAAATTTTAATGCAAATTAATCAATTTAGGTTTGTTTTTTCTAAATAAGAGAGCCTTTTCACCACTATTGCCTAAATTACTGCCCACCTTTCTTTACTTTTTTACTTTTACTGTACTTGTAGAAATTATTAAATTTTGGCTAGATTATGACAAAACCTACCTGGAATCTCAAGACTTCACATTGATTTCTTTCAGAAGGATTTTCAATAAATACTTCAATGTCTGAATGCTTATCTGTTTATCTCAAACTGTAAATATTTTGAGCTTCTTCCCTTAATTATTTTGATTTTGAAACAGGAAAGACATCCATTACAAATTTATCCCCAGAAATCTTGTACGTGACAGAGCCTGATAACATTTAGCCTCAAGATAACATAAACAATATCATTAAAAGATCTATGTGTATATATGTACATATATATATATGTAGAACTATGGATTTGAATGCATATGTATATGGCATTTCTACAGATCTATAAGATCAGCAAAGTGAATCTGTTGTTAAATAAACAAATGGAAAGACCGTGTGGAATTGCAGAGAGTCATTCTGAGCCCAATACTGGGTGATCACATTCACTGCCAGAAAGCTTTGTGTGTTTTTCCCTTCTGTTGATTTTTTTATTCTTTATTCTCCAGGCCTACATAAGCTGTTGAAATGCCTCACAGCTTTATACTGTAGAAAATATTTCATGTAACAGAGGCCCTACTATCTAATCAAACTCAGCACAGGATTAAACCCAACGTGCCAAGGACAGGAGGGGGAGTGCCATGCTGGGGCACAGCTCCTGCCAGACCAGGGTGGCTGGCTCACTGTGAGCTGGAAATTAGCAAAAAGGTCACAGAAGGTATTTCAGAGCCTAGAAGGCAGCCCCATTTCAGAGGGAGATCTGGGTACTATTAGGAGGAGGGAAGGATGCATTCACACCGTAGAACTAGAGGCATTTAACTTAAATGTGTAAGTTAGAATGAGCCTCCCTGGGCTCCCTCAACAATCAATTCAGGTGGACAGGCATGTCCAGAGGGTGATTCAGAGCAAAGCCTAATTTAACTGTGCTCAATCACTCTCTGGCCGGGCCCCTCTCTCTCCCCTGACACATTAAAAGCCTTGTCTCTTAAGGAAGGCATTTATCTTCCCAGCTGCAAGCCAGGTATTGCTGCCCCTCAGCCCTTCTGAGGTACAGTAATAAAGCCCACAGATTAAAGGGCTGCATGGCTTTGGTGGAACAAGGCTTTTATGGTACACCTTCAGGCAGGGTAGCAGCTCTGACAGTCTAAAACAGGCAAGACAAAGTCTGTAGACAGGCAATAGCTCAACAGCCAGGCTTCTGGGCACACAAGAACTTCTGCAGGTCACCCATCTCAAAAGCAGAGAGGCTGAATTTCAGCTGGCTTTGGAGACAAGAGAGGAATCTGTAAGCATTTGATAATATTATTTTCACACAGAGCTGCCTTCTACGGTTTGGTGAGGGAACACAAAGTCCTTGGAAAAGACCATCTCAGTAAGTGAGAGAAGCCATAAAACAGGGGGTGTCACTGTGCCCAAAATCCCAAATAAAATAACCAAACCCAAATAATGTCTCAGCTACCCAATTGAAGAGCAAAGGCTGACACAGACATAACAGGAGATTGGAAAGTAGTTCAGTGATTAGGGTCAGAGCACAAAACAAAAAAATGCATAAGATTAAGGACAACTCTGTCCTTGCTTTTTTTCAGTATGGCCTGAGAATGATAGTGTGTATCTTATTCTTCCTTGGGGATTCTTCTCAAAGTGCATCTCCAAACCATCTTATCTTGGAGAGAGGTGGAAAGGGTCAAAACACACAGATTTTCCTTGTAAAGTCAGGCCAAGCAGAATATTGCTTCAAAATGAGTAAAAAGGTCAGTTTTAAACAGTTTTTGAACAGTGTATAGCTTCATCTGCATTGTAAAGCAGATAAAACATGTAATGCATAAAACAAGGACTAAAAATTCAATAAGGTGTGGGCATGGACTTCTGTGTAAAATGATCAAATGTTATGTTTTTTGTCTTAAAAGGAAAGACATGGAATAAAGCAACCTCAGATTCTCAGAATAAAACTTGAACTTACACTGAGGGGGTCTTGGCTTATGTTGTTAATATTCAGAGACAGAATATGATCTTTACTCCCCACATAGATCCGATCCTGATCCTCATCCATCAATAATATCCTGTAATCCAGGGGGCTGTGGGATATCCTGTGATACTCAGAGGTCTTGGTTTCTTGCAGCTCTGAAATAGTAAGAACAGTAGCATAGTAAAGCAGTTCACTCACGTTTCTTGCTTCTCAGCTGAAAGTCTTTCTAAATAAAGACATCTTTGAGCACAAATGGGGCCAGAGAGGGAAGAAAAAGACTTATTAAACACTAGAAAATAATAAAATGGCTGAGGTAAAACAAAGTTTCTTTTCCAGTTTGAATACAATTATTTTCTACATTAAGTAGATAGACATAGCTCATAAAAATCAGGCAATGCTGTTATTCATTCATCTAATTAATTCTTATTTTAATGGATATTATTATTTACAGCTTTGGCTTTTAAGGAACATAATTTATTAAATTAATCAATATGTTCAATATATTCTGAAGTTTATGACTGCAGAAAACCCACAAGATCAATGAGAACTACATAAGAACATTTTACCTCCTTTTCCTAACAGGGGGCTTCACTAAAAAAAGGTTTTTATAATTTTTAAGGTCAAGTTTTACTTTGTTCTTCATCATCATGTGTGGCTTACTTGAAAGAAAAAATTATTCAGTCAAGCCTAAATGTGTCTCTTCATTCAGATGTTTGTTTACAGGTTTGGACCAAACTAACAGAACTGTAGAAGGAGCTCTTATTTTTCTACATAAAACTTTTTTCAATAAAGTGAAAATATCCTTTGATCTCAGCAATGCAGGATCAGGCCTGTTACAGGAATATCATAAGCAAATGCAATATAAGCACTGCTTGCTGCCTTCAAGAAAGCTCAGCCTTCCCATCTTTGCTTGGCCAATATAGTTGGGCCCTCAGTCAGATTGTTTTACTTTTCAGTAATTACAGAAGGGAGATTTCTCAAGAGCTGAGAGCGGAAAAATAAAACCTTAACAATCAATTTGTCTTTGTTAAAATATTTAGCATATAATTATGCCTGCTTTCTTCATGAATATTAGGATTGAATTGTGTTCCCTGTGTACTGTATATTTATATTCAAAATACACAGTACTTATGAAAATGAGCTCTGCTATAATGTATATTCATAAATGTAAGATCTGAGCCCACAGTTCACAGTTGCAAACTTTGTCTGGGACACTATGGCTTGTCACTGTTGATAAAGTTTTTTAAAGCAAAGTTTTTTGCTCATTCATTCCCTATGGAAAACAGTAAATGTCTTTTACAAAATTAGTTTTCTGAAGCTATGGATATTTTATAAAGTAAAACTCTCAAAACAGAAAAATTTCTGTGTATGTGCTCTATTAAAAAAAAAAAAAAGCGCCAAAAGAAGTGTGCCTAAAGTATGCACCCTCTGCAAAACACATATTTAGCTGAAAGCAATTTTTTTTAATTACTTGGAAAGCCATTTTTAATAGCAGGCAAAAGTTGAAGTGCTAGGATTCATACCTGTCTAGTAGAGAACTAATGATTGAAAGAACACTTACCAGAATATAATTTGTATTGATAAATATATGATACATAACTCCAGTTAGTTTTTTATCATTGTTAACTAGTTTCATAGGAAGATGAAAAATATCTCCAGTTACTGAAAGATAATTGTGTTCTGATTAATTTAGATGTGAGACAGCTTTCAGGAGCTGAGTTTCCTACATGCACTTATTTATGGTAATATAAAAAACCCCAAAAACAAATAGTATTTTTCTTGTGCCTTGACAAAAGATAAACCTACAATCAAGATCTACAATCTGTGCCTAAAAAGCTGAAAAAGAACTTGTTAAATATATATGAAAATTGTTCACAGTACTTTCAGAAAGCTTCTTTTAGTGCTTGAGAAATCAAATGGTTTTTTTCACTTTAAAAAACTCCTCCCGGTAAGCTTTTAGCTAGGATTGTCCCAGCAATCTCACCAGCACAGTGCCATTTGAAATTTGGCCTCTGAAATTCTCACACCCAGGCTCAGGCACTCGTGCTCATCCCTTTTCCTGGGGCATTATTAACTTTACCATAACACCCGGCAGCTGTAAGGTGAAACTGCACCTTCTCCTGCCTGTACATCTGATATACCAGGAAAGCACAGATAATCCGGGAGGGTTTCCCACCCAGCACATGTCAATGTGAGCACAGTGCCTGCACAGCAGAACGTCCCTCCTGGCTGCCCCACTGACTGACAGTGCTGACAATGAGAACACCTTGGCTGATGCAAAAGGTCATCATGATCATGATTGCTTTCAAACAAGAGACAAAGACAGCAACAGATTTCCACAAGTTCCATTCATCAAAGTCCATTATTTTCTTGGAATTCTAACCTCTTTGAAATGGTACTATTCTTTCCAAGGCTCCTGAAAAATGATCTGCCTCCATCAAGCTGCTGATGCAAAGAACACCTTATGTTAGGTTACTGGGCTATGGAAACTCAACACCATCCATAAGAGGAAGGAAAGCTGTGAAACAAATACTCTCACACTGATTTATTAGTTTTATTTCTTTCAATGCTGAAGCTTACACTCTGTGGGCTACTCAATTATTACACTCTGTGGGCTACTCAAGAAAGTATGGAGGGAATTTATAACTAATCAAATTTTATTTTCATTTAACAAAATTTACCACACAATCATCGAAGAAAATTTGATTTTTTTAAAAAGATTTAATATTTAGTTGTTGTTGCTTGGAGAAAGCAGTGGCTGCAAAGATGCTGTTTGGTCTTTCACATTCCCTTTCATCTCTCTCAAACAAAAGTTTTTGGCAAAAAATGAAGTAGACATTTACTGACATTCAGAACAAATCTATTCCACGCTCTGAGAACTTAACCAAACATTGAAAGCAGAAAAATCTATATAGAGAATGATGCTACAGACATCTCTCTAAATATTAAAAAAAAATTTGACAATAAAACAATATGCAAGTAACTTTCATCCTTAATGATGCAAAAATAATCTTTGCCTGTTGATTTTCTTCATCAGTTGTGCATTTTGCCTTTCCTCAGGGACAAAACCAACACCAGCTTGAGCCCTACTGTAAGAAATCTGATCTTAGAGGACAGGTTGCTTTAACAAAGAAACAAAAGCTGCAGTGAATTCTCTTTCCAGATTATGCTTATTATTGAACTGCACATTTTGGAGATCCCAATGACTGGGAGTTTTCTCTGTTCACAGCTTACTGACAATTAAAGTCCTACTCTTTAATTATCTTTCTAATCCACCATAAAAATTAAAAAAAAAAAAAAAGGTCATGTTTTCACAGAAGAAATAACAAAATATTTGTGGAATATCTATTGTTGACATCACAAAAGCCTTTGTAACAAACCAAACTAGTCTCACCAAAACAAAACAATTTCAGTTATTAGAAACAGGGTATCCAGGGAGGTATAGTTATCTTCTTACACAGCCTATTATAGCCAAATTGTCAGCTTGCATAAGGATAAATGAGCTAGATCCATCAGGTAGTCCTCTGAATGTCTTATTTAATCACTCAGCCTCAAACTTTCATCGCTCCTTAATTCAAATTCACTGGAAGCACAATGATGAAAACAGCCTGACTCTTCAAGACTAAGGAATATAATCTCTAATCTGTAGAAGCAAGACCCTATGTGACTTCCTTGGTTGACATTTTATAATGATGCTTGATACATTTGTTACTGAAATAAATGCAATTTTTAGCAGGACCTTCCCAAAATGTAACTTCCTTTTTGCAGACTCACATAACCACTTATTACTGAACGCCCTACATAACCAAGAATGATTTCAACATAACCAAGAATCATCTTTATGTTGCAGGGTTTGGTAAGCTCCAGCCCTGGCATGCAAGCATCCCTAGCCAAAGTTCAAAGCACTGAATTAATCCACTGATAAACTGTGGATAAACCACGACACGTGAGGCGCTGCATGCAGTCACGCCTGCCCTCCACCATCCCTGCACTTCCAGCCTAGCAGGGCTTCTTTCAGCAAGCCCAGGATGGTCTGTCAGGCTTTTAATTTAGGATCCCCTGTGGGAGAGTGCGAGAAATAATGTGCTTTCCTCCTCTTTCCTGCTGGCATAAGGATTCAGTCTCAGAAGGCTGTTTATGAGGAAGTTGAGAGCAAAAGCAGAGATTTGGTGTCTGTGCTTCAGAAACAAGCAGGGAGTGAAGCACAGCAATCCATTCACACACAGCACCAGAGATGGGCACAAACTCAGCTTTCCAGGAAGATGGGCTGCATCTCCCCAGGGAACCTCTGCTGCCCAAATTGGCATGGATTTTATGTAGCCCTAGTGATGTGGAAGTTAGCAATACAATTCTGTTTTATTTTATCCTGGGGTGTGGGGTGCACAAATCACACACCTTGTGTACATCTAGCAGCAAGCTCAGTGTTAGCCTCTGAGTACAGAGGCTGTAAAACTCTCTTAAGCCTCATTAAGCCTTGAGTTTGTGCCAACAAATATGCCAGCCCATGCCAAATGCGAGGCTGCAATCTAAAATCTCACCTTCCAGGAACTGGAATGAAACCAATTTTCTTTTTTTTTTTTCTTTTTTTTTTAATAGAAATAAGTATTTAAGTAGAACAATATTTTTGCTTGAAGTGTCAGATGGAAATGGTCCCCTTCTGCCAGGTCATGTTTAAAAAGGTGAAAAGTAATTTGGACATATAGATACTATGCATAATGTTGCTACCATTGAATGGAATGGTTATGTATTTTAAGAATGTGAGTGGTATCTGAGGTATTTGCAAAGTTACCAAAAATCATTAAAAAAACCCCCAAACAAAAAAAACTTCAGCCAGAAGAAAAGGTCTGCTTTAAATATTTTAAATATTTTTCTTTCTACTTTGTATTTACAAATCTCTCTGTTTTATAACATTTCAGCAGAAATGACTGGAAAAGATTCAGTTAAACAATATCAGATATCATAGGAATCAATTTTAATTATTGTTTTTTTGGCTTTATTCTAATTTTTTTTAGTGTAAAGACATGGAGGAAATAAATGCATCAGTTTTATAGTTTACACAGTAGTTGTGGAAATAGTCTGCTATAATACTGCAAGTCTGAGAACACCAGTGACTGCTTTTTCAACTTCATGTACGGAAAGAGAACAGGTAAAACCAGAATATTTCTTTTCAAAACTTCAGAATGAGTCACCTTTGCACTGTCAATATTCCTTTTCTTTGAAGATATATGTATTGATTCCTTCTGCTTAAGGGCTGCGATAAGGGAGCTGCTGAAGCACTTTGCCACTGCTCATGCAGGGTTCAAACCAAAACCCATCCCTCAGCCATTCTCAATCCCACTGTGAACGGGGACACAGCCGTCTCACCAGAAGCAGCCACATGTGCTACTGGTCAGTCCCTTGTGTGCCTTAACCACACAGGCCCAAAAAGGCTCAGATGGACCTCTGACCTTTTCTTTATCTCTTCTTCATGCACCAGAGTTTTTACTCTTTTCTTTAATGCTGTTACAATGAAATCTGGCTTTTTAGATAGGCGGTAATAGCTTCATAAGAACTAGAAATCAGAGATGTGCACACTTGCTTGCATCTGAATCCATCTGAAAGGGGTTTAATTGTATTTTTATAAAAAAAAAAGAGCAAGTGAAAGGGGAGAAAATAGATTTACAAGTGCTCATAAAATCACATGCTAACTAATTTACAAGCTCATTTGAACAAGAGAGAAGAATGGAGTTCAGATAGTACAGGCTGAAACAGAACCCTCTTTTTGCCCAGAGCTAAAATGTATAATCTGCTAGAAGGAAACTTAATTGCTGCATTTGGAATGAGAGTAAATAACAAGGAAATGTCAATGATATCTAAATATGATCTGTTTTAAATATACAGCTTGAATACTTGTGGGTGTACTTGCTACGTGAGTTGAGAGCAAAATTTACACATTACTGGACTGAGATAGTGAAGTCTTTTACAAAGGGAAATCAGAACACCAAGGTGAAGTCTTTGGAGAATCAGGCCCAGAGGTGACTCTAGCTTGTCTGAAGAACAATTTGTCACCTTGAGCAGCTCAACATATAGATTAGGGGCAGTAAAACACTCAATAGCTCTTTGTGAAGGGGACCATGTGTTGATAGGAAAAGACATACCAGTTAACAGTTGACCTTAAGCAGAGTGTTCACATATGTCAGTAGATGGGTCCTTTTTTTTTCCCAATTTGCAAGACAGAAAAAGCTCCTGAAATCCTGGTAACTCACAGACTTTAAAAAAATCACAGTCAAGTATTAACTGCCTTTTAAAAAGTTGTACCAAAAGGGAAATAATTCATGACAGAGTGCTGTTTTATTAAAATTACTGAAATCTGTAACAGAATTTTTCATCTTTTATTTAGTACTTTGAAGGAAAAAGGAGGGGCAGATCCTCTGAGGTGTGGGCAGCTGCCAGTTTTGTGCAGAAGGAATGTGCTTTCTAAGCAAAAGCAAACACACGAGAAGAGAAAGCCACTCACTCGTGTGTGGCAAAATGTATTAACGTGGCTTTGTGGCACACTTATCAACCCAAGACACCCCACAACGTTCTATGCCTCTTTAGTGAAGCTTCAAATTATGAAGAAGAGATATGATTTCATTTTCACAGATGTTGTCATGTGAAATCATACCACATTCCACAACAGAAAACCCACTCCAAAACAAAGAGGAAAAATGTGTTAGTGTTTTCCAAACTGCAGTTACACAGCTATCCTAAGTCTTGCCAAATATTCCAGTACTGAGATTCCTTCACTGAGCATTATGCAAGACCACCCACACCCTCCAGCCATCTAGTCTCACTAGGCTGTAGACACTTCTGGGCACAGTAACTTCAGGTTATTTCTCCATTTACCTCACTGTAAACCTCGAAGAACTCCTCTGAAGTCTGTATAGGCATTTCAATAAAAAAACTGAAAACTAGGCTTCCTTTTTTAGCAAGTAGCGTGCAGTTATAATTTTATATAAATGTAATTTGCACACTTTATTTCAGAAGATGCTACGAATACTGCCATTCTACAGAACTTTCCAGAAGATATCCTATTTATCAAATATTACCTTGTTATTTTCTGCTCATTATTATCCTGTGCAGGCCTTGTTCTCAGTTTTGGTCCCAAAACAAAAAGGATAACTTTGGCAAGCATGGAGAGCCACAAAGCCAAGCTGACTGGGTTCAAGATTACTGCATCTGAGTTATCCATGTCAGATGGGAGCCAGTCTCCTCCAAGCCCTGTGTGTAACAAGCTTGTGTACAACAGCTCTGCAGCATGAAAGCTGCTCTCCAAGAGCTGCACACTTCAAAGTCTGCACAGTTACACAGAATTTAGTCTGCACGGTTACACAGAATTTACCCTTTGGTTGCTTTCCAAAACCCATGGAGAGAGAGGGCCCTTGCCACACTGCCCAAAGGCTGCACAAGCTCAGCCTGGGTGCACACAGTGGCTTTGCCATTGGCACTAGGGATGTTTTTGTTTTCCAGATGCAGGAGTGAGAAGCTTTTGGTTGCCAAGTATGACATTATTTTTGAGACAGAGTGAGGGAAAAAAAAGCCGCACCCCTGGAGAAGTCAGACAGATTCCACACAGTTTTACTTCTTCTGGGAGAAGTATATCTCTTCACTGTAAACTCTTGTGTCTTCTCTCTTCTCTTTTTTTCTAGTGGGCCACCAATCACACCACTGGAAGAATGGCTGCTCTCCTTCCTGTGATACTCAGGCACACAGAGAAATGTTCCAAGCAGGGATCAGACTAACTGGACAGCTAAACCCCTGACTGTATGCAGACACTGAAACTCTTTGATTCAAATTTACAGAGAGATATGAGAAATGGAAGAAGGTGAATTATTGTAACTGTCTGCTCAAAAAATTAATTAAGCTTGAAGCTTGTGATAGTGTCCAAGTGAGAACTGGGCAACAACATGAGATCTGGGAACTGCTTTTCCAAATCATACATCTTCATCCCATTTGCCACTGGGAGAACAAGGTCTGAGTTTACTTTTCTTTAGTTCTGAATCTCATCCAGGTTATTTCTTTTGTGATAAAAGCAAACCTTTCAAGGCTTACTTTTAAGTACCTGACTATTTACTCCCCACAAACAGATGGTCAGATGATGTCAGCTGAGACATCTTTAAATGTTGGGAAGGGAAAGAGAGGAACAGGGAGAGTGTAAGTAAGGTTGGGTCAAAGGTAGGCTGTTTTACTGCTAGAAATGTCTGTCTTTGTAGATTTATCTTTCTGTTCAATCTAAGTGAGTACTTTGCAGAGGTATTGAGGTAATCTGTACACAGTGAAGACAGAATTTGGCTTTTGCAAAACTGACAGCTATTGGGGAGTAGCAGTATGCAGTTTTGAGATGTTAATACATCCTTGCCGATGTACCAACAACTGTGACACAGAACTGTAGTGAAGATCTATCAAATGTTTCAGAATAATCAACACTTGAGGTAATCTAAGTATGATAGCAGTCTCCCAACTTCTTTTCAGACTTAACACCAGCTCACATGCAGTCCTTTTCTCTCCGAGCATATTTTCACCAAGCTGCTGAATTATTTGTTACCAGAGCTAATAAAAACTCATTGAGAAAACAGCTCATCCACTGAAAAATTTCATTATGGCTTCTCTAATAAAGTAAGAACCCACTTCACTCTGGCAAGGCAGAGGAACCCTTTCCATTATATTCCTTTCTCTCCCTCAACGAGCAACCTCCCCAGAGATTCAGCAAATCTCTCTATGTCTGCAATTGGCATTATTGCTCTTGCTGCAATAATCCTTGCCTTTATTGATGTTACCAACTGTACTGCAACTTTAGCCATGCTACTTTATCCACAGATCTCCTTAAAACATATTGTTCCTATCTTCACCAGTCACTTCTCACCACTACTCTGTACAAAATAGGGCAATTTAGTATATGCAAGCTTGGTTACAGTTTCATTATTATTATTATCAATTTAATCAAATTAGGATTAGCTATCAGGCAAACATCAGGCATAAAGAGATCAAGCTAAATCCCACTGCTTAGCTTTCATTCATTCTTCATTAAAATAATATAAAATTTACCCAGTTATGAACTGAAGAAACTTTGGAAGGGGGTAGTTCTCATTCAAAAGAATTACAGTAATAACTTTGTTTCAGCTGACTGCTGAACTAAAGGGTAGTATTTTTATACATTAAAACAATTTGAATTTAGTGGGATATTCATAAAAACAGCCAGGTTGCCCATAGCAAAATCAAGCAAAGAAGTTTATGGCCTGCTGGGTACCACACACAAATAGGTAAACCACTGCTTCTTTTTTGGTGTGTTTTCTTGTTTCCTCAGTATCAGTATGTCAATGGGATGCATATACCTGGTGTCTACATACTCTTGTCTATATATCAGATAATCATCTCTGTATACCAAGTAAAGATAGTTAGCAAGCTCTGCTTTACATCTGGGAAGGATAAAAGAAACACTTATTCTCACTCGACTATGTGAGAAAACAAAGCAGCTGGAGGTCAACAAATGGCATCCCCTGCTCAGTGAACCTTCCATGAACCCCTAGATCAACACGATGCCAGAAGGGTCATTATATTGGAGATAACAAATTTCACCAAGAGCAACAGCCACATTGATTCCACAGTCATGTCACAACTGCATTTATCCAAATCTTCCATTGTCATTTCTATTTACAGAAATTTTAGAATAATAGAATACTTTTCCACAATATTCTTAATTCCTTTTCCTCTATTTATTTGTGGTTCTGTATGCTTTAGTAGAATACCCAGTGTACTACCCCTTGTAGCTTAATTTGAGCTCTTGGATTTAATTTTATTTTTCAGCTGCAAGGCCACCCAACCCTTTCCACTGACAGGAAGCAAGCTGCTTTCTGGACGTGGGTGTTTGGGATGCTTTCTGAAGCCAAGGAAAGTTTGGTTTGGGAGAAAAGCAAAGGTCAAGCCTATCTTTAAATGTCTGAGCAGCTGGTTCTTTTTTTCCCTTCAAATAGATTTTTCTGGTATATTGAACGCATTCAATTCCATTGGAGGAACAGCCAAGTGGTTTCATCAGATTCTACATTAAGTGGTTTTTTTTTTGTTTTTTTTTTTCTTCCCAAATTACAGTATGACCAAACCTGCTTCACTGAATATGGGGTTTGGCCACATCCCCCAGAGGACTTCAGTGGTTGGACCCAACTGGAAATTATTAATTTCATCATCACTGTTTTCTGCTTGCTGCTGAACATCATGGACTGTTATGAGTTTCATATTAAATACAATATTTTTTGTATTAAATTAATTAAGATACGGGGTGAGTTTGTTTAAATGTCAACTTAAAATAAAAAATAAGTATTTCCAAGCATGTGTGCAGTGAAAATTATTTTATTTAAACTTAGTTTTTTTCTGTATGGATTTGGCTCTGTCACTGCTTGGTGTCATTTATAGGAAGTGGCTGTCCCCAGTGCTGACTCCTGGGAGCAGGAGTGCTCCAAGCCTGCAGGCAGCCACGCTCAGTGGGCAGCAGCACAATTGCTGTTTAAACACACAGAACACAAACCTTTTTCACTCTTTTTCGCACCATGAAGACTGACACAAAGAGTGAATTTAGGAGCACATTCCAGAGCTGCATGCTACCATCAATCTTCAAGTGATCACCAGCTGGTATTTGGGTGCACAATAAAAGTCATGTTCAGTGGGCTGGGCACAGCCTGGTGGATTAGAGTCCTCTCAGCTCTAAATCCTGTTCTGTGGTATTTTGCTTTTTGACTTTAGACATGTCACATAAACTCTCTGACTTAGATATGTAAAGTGAAGGTAACAGTTTGGTACTTATTTGACCGGGTTGTTTTTTGGATTGCACTTTGTAATGTATAAAAAAGCCTTCGAAATGAAAATGAAATAGCTGGATGAAGTTATTTCAAATGCATTTCATATGCAAAGAGAGATATTTTTTGTTTGTTTGTTTGTTTCAAGTCCAGATGCTTCAGACTTAATGAGCTCAGCCAAAACTCTGGTTTGGATTTAAGAGATAATTTTTATACTTTTCTGTTTATATTTAATCTGAATGGAAAGCCATTAAAATAAATAAACCTTCTGCAGTCACTCACTCCATGTTTAAACTAGACTTGCCATATTTATTCATCAAGATCACCATTAAGAACTTGGCCAAAAGTGGGGAAAAAAGTATAAGAATTCTCTTGTTTGCATTCACACAGATAGGAAATAAAAAAGATAAAACCTTCTTGTTTATATTCAACCTTCAGTTATGAAACATCTCATGATTACAACAATATCTCTTTCAGATAACGGGAGGCTCTAACAGAACTGAGCAATTAATGTATTTGGATATGCTGAACAACAACAAAGAGGAAAAAAGAAGACAAATCTTTGCTCCCAGGTAAAAAGGCAGAGGAGTGAAGATGAGTAACATACTCTATAAAATACTATTTCAGCCTCCTATAGGTCCAGTATGGAAACTGGAGATCCTAGGAAGGAAGGACTCAATCAGCAAACCAAACCTGAAGGGTATTTAGATTTCTGACAGATTAAAATTGGCACACTGCAGGTACAGGAGAGGAAGTGGCAACAGGATAGAAATCAGCCACAGCCATCCACTTATCTCTACAGCAAACTACTCCCTGTAGCACAGGATGATGCAACTGCCCTCAGCATATAACTCTGTGCCCTTAATCCTTAAACAAAAATTGCATTAATTTAAAGGCAGAAATCATAGATTGTGTCTCTTCTGTATGCCCTGTACTTGTATTTTGGAAGCAGAAGCAAAATAATGCGGCTATTCATTTAAAGTGTAATGTGCAAATATGTAGAACAAAGGAGATTTGTTTCATGATCAGAACAGGGAACTAACTATATGTCAGAACTCCTGGGCACTTGCTCTCTGACCTTGAACAAATCTCTCACCCTCCATTTATGTCAGTTTAACCATCTGCTATATGTTTGTAACAACACTTACCTGTCTTTCAGAATTACTATCAAGTTCAGTTAATGTATGTTTGTTAAAAAAAAAATCAAGTTAAAGGCATTTTAATGTTCAAGGTAGTATTCTAATTCAAGCTCCTGCTAACCATTTAGGCTTACTGCATAATACATTTAAATCACTCTATTTTACAGGTACACAAGCTTTAGTGCTTCTCTTTTGTATAAAGCAATGCTGCCTAATGCACAATTCCTTTTAGCTCCATTAAATAGATGTCATGAATTTGACTGCTGTAGAAAGAAAATATCTACAATGTGATTGTGACAAAGCAAATAGAGACAGTTCTGAACAGCTTTTAATCAGAATTTGTTTACTAAAGGCATGCTTACTTCAGTAGATTTGGCTGTGAGGAGGAATGCCAAATAGTGACCTTTTGAACTCACATTGAATGAGAAATATTTTCAACAGGTTTAAGTCCTTTAGCTGGTGTTTATTAAATAGGGCTTTCACTATTATACAAGACATATTTTGACTAGTTCCCTTAAATAGCTTCACCTTCATAACATTCCACAGTATATTTTCATATTTATATTTTTACAAACTGTTTATCAGTTATAAAAACTAACATTTATTCTAATAACTTCTAACTTTGTTAAATGATCTCCCATAGCTGCTTCTCTTGCTTATTCCATGCTGGGTTACTGGGTGGTTTACTGGCACTGAAAGTTTCTAGAAGAAGGGGTCTCTTACATCAGATGCATATTTAGTGTAGAATAAATAATTTAAACATATTTTTATGTATTTTGATGGCAATCTATTATAATGCCTATATTATCACTGAAGATACTATGATCTAATGATACTGATCTTTTCCATTTGTGCTACTAAAGTCATCAAATCTATTCTTGCTATGTATCATTAGCCTGAGAATTAAAACACTTTACAAAACACTGCATTTTATTATCACTGACCAGTGTCTGTTAACCTGATTTTTCACTGCATCACTGTGAATGTCCAAATCACAGCACCAATAAAACAAACAGAAAACCACTAGCATAAAGTACAGCATTAAAGCATTAAGAATCAATTCTCAACTTTCCAAACAACTGTCAGAAATTAAGTCTCCAAATTTATTGTGCTTACCAGTTGGCTGCAGGTAAAATTTAAAAAAATGTTAAAATAGTAGCTCAGGGTGAGAAATTACCTAGAAGTTCAGACGCTAGGGCTCTAGTCCTGGTATTATAAATTAACCTAGGGCATGGAAAATCATCTTCAGAAAAGTCATCTTCAGTGTGGCAACACCAGTCAGACTCTCCTGGTACAGGAACCCTAAGGCAGAACTGAGGAAAACACAAATATCCAAATACTTCTGAGGATATTCCAAAAATCCTTCTGTCTTTTTTTTTACAGCTATCACAGACAATTTGGTGCAGGTTGGGAAGGCCTGACAGTGTGTATCAGGCTCACCAAAGAACTTGGGCAGATAAATGATTTTGTTCTGCATGCCAGTACACCTTATGCAGCCAACCCAATGCCAAGAGAAACTAAGAAAACTGTGCAGAGTTTTCCACATAGTACACTTTACATCTGTGAAAATATCTGAGTATGAGCTTGGCTGAATTTTCCTGAATTAATATTCTGAATTTAGAGTCTTCATTCCAAACCCAGATGCCAGCTTAGTTGCATTACTGGTGTATTAAATCCATGGTTATACTTCCTTGCCATACTGCACTTCCTTTACTCTACCTTTGCTCATATCACAACTACTTTCACCTCTTCTACACTTAAATTCTGTACAGCAATGCAACTTTATGTTCCAAAATAGGTCCTCCAAAAGAATTCTCAAGACATTTCATAACAAAGGAAACATGCTGGAATCTGGGGAACTATGCTGTCCCTTTAGTATTTCATTCTGTTTCCCATGTGCTACAAGAAAGAGATCATGCAGACTGAGACTACTCAGAGGTCTAACTCCTGGTCTACTCACAAGTGAGCTGTCCCAGACTGGGCTCTGCCTATCGATGGCCTGCCCCTTTACCATGACACATCAGTGCATGCTTGTCTAGAAATAGAACAACGCAGAGCAAATGATTAATGATTTACAGCTTCTGAGATAAAGAACACAAAGAGAAGTCCATCCTTCAGTGCTCCTTGTACCAAATGAAATGGTCACAAATCCTGCACTGCCAAAAAATGCATCAACTTCTTCAGGCATAAAACACCGAACAGCCTTCACTGCCTTGCGAAGGCTGACCTAGAACAGAGACTAGATGGGGCTAAAGAATAAAGTAGGGATTTATTAGGAGGCCTCAACAGATCCACCTTGGGCAGCACAAAAGCCCAGACAGGGCTGCACCCAAGATGAACCCAAAATGGTCACAAAAATGCACGACGAGTCACGGGGTCTCACACTTTGAAAAGTTTTGGTCCATTTGCATATTGGAGTTAATTGTCCAATTACAGCTCCAGCCCATTAAGCCCCATCCTTCTTGTTTTTCTCTCTTCAGTCCACTGCTGTTTATGCTTTTGGGCCTGAAATTTGTATCATTTGGCCCTGGTCCCCAGCTAGAGAAGGAATTGTTTTGTCTCCCTATTCTGTGAAGAGAGCTTACCATACCCTAATATAAAGCTCAGAACTGCACACTAAAGCAGCACAGAATCTGAAAAATATAAAAGCTAAAACCGGAGGCATCAACATGACAAGATGACGAGGGCAGTGTACTTCAGCCTTGGGCATGAGAAAAGGAAACCTTAACAATCAATGACTACTCTGGGGAGAAACATTCTGGTGAATGAGGGGTAAAGAACAGTAACACAAGAATCTAAGTCATCCAAACCAACATTATTTCCTCCTTTCTTATTGATTTCAACCTTCTTCTGTAGGTTCCTGTTTTGTTTTTTTTTTTTTTCTCTAATGACTACAAAAGAAGTTTGAATGATTAACTCAGACTAGATAGTAAATATTTACATGATTACATAAGAATTTCCTGAATATGATAAATTTGAACTTCCTCAATATGATTAAAATACAACTTTGCCTCACCTGGTACCTCCAGGGACAAATGTTACAGACAGTAAGAAACATAAATCCATAAATCTGAAAACAGTAAAGGGTTTGCTTGTTTCAATGATTGACTTTGGGCCACTGAAATAAAAAAAGATTCTTAATTTAAAGTTAATTCTCTTTAACTGTAGTGAACTCATATGTAATTGCATCAAAAACCTCCAAGCAGGACAAAAATCACACAGACAGGAGTTTGACAAAATTGGATTTATCATTGTAAAAAGTAAGTGACCTATGAGGAGAGGAAGGAAGGGTAGGCAATAAAATATCTACAATTTGAATACATTTGCATTAATTTACTGATAACATTAGGTACTGTCTACTATCCCCCTGCCCTGTGCACACTAAGCCAAAGCAAACTTGCATTATTTGTCCTGAAAACACTATTCAAAGAAGCAATCAGAAGGTGACTTTTCATAGATGCCAAAAAATAATCATGCAAGTAAATGTTTGCAGGTTCTGTCAGGCTGCACATATTTAGATGCTGCTCACAGATAAATGATCACTGTCCAGATCATGTAATTAATACTGGTTTTCTCCTTCAGTTCTGCTTCCCTTTCTCCTGCTCTCTAGTAAGGTAAAGGACCATCCTTTCATCTAGTGTGAACTTATGCATACCAAATGAGACAGTAGAGAGCCCAAGTCCAAGTGATAACATTTCTTTTTCAAAATTATAAAGTGCTGCTGCTAAAAGAGAGTTTTCATTCTGCGCCTTGGCCCCAAATTATTCATACACTGCAAAATTCTGGTTCAAGTAGCTGTTACCAAAATCCCTTTAGTTGTCCATGTAGGGCAATTTAAATATCTTGCAGAGTTATTAATAACTATTCTATTACTGTAATTAATATAAGACCTATCAATTACATTAATTAATAACCTTAGTGTGTGGATGTCTGCCTAGCGAGTAGAGAGTGCAATTTGTTTGAACTTTTTTCTCTGCTGCAATGATACTGTTACTCAGGAAATATTAGTACTTAGCTAGATTTAATTGAACAAAGAAAACTATGTCAGTGGCCTTGGGGAAAAATTCTAATCAGAAATGAGCAAGTATTTAAACAAGCTTGCCTCCGTCCTGAAGAAAAACTAAAAACATAAAAGGCATAAAGTAACTGTTGATGATTAGATATGAGGACATAGAAATATGCATTACCAGTCTGGAATAGATATAATATTGAAATATTCTCAGAATCTCATCTCTTTTGCTATATTGATGCTGTTTAGGTTTTGCCTTTTTTCTTTTATATGTTCTCTGTGCTCTTCACACACAGCTTTTATATGTTCTCTGTGTTCTTCACACACAGCATATTTGTAGCTCTGTAGCCTATTGTATTAGTGACTAGTTTTCCAGTACTTTTCCATGGCGTTTTCTTAAGCAGAAAGACAAAACAAATTCCAGAGCTCCAAGCCCTGGGAGGTACAAGCCTCTGTGCTATCTTGCTTCTTCCTGGGAACCAAGGCTGAGACAAACTCTCCCAGATACATCCTCATGGACAAAGTACAATTAGTGCTGAAGGGGGGGTCCAGAGAAGGGGCTTGACCTGGGGGGAACTGCATTATCACTTGTCCTCCTAATTGGTGCTTTTTATCAATTATGCTAATTACCTAAAACCTATAAAAAATGCACTCACCCCTGGGCAGGGGTGGGCTTTTGTGGACATCTTTCCATAACTGCTCCTGAAAGCCTTCAAATAAAGACCTCTTTTATATTACCTCCTTACTAAAATAATCTTGAGTTTCATTTCCAGGTTTGGCAAAAGGCAACTCTATGTCAAGGTAAAGGGAACTCCATTGTTGTGGGTGAGTATGTCAGCGTATCCCACTGTGATAAGGATCATGTTATTTCTGATTCCATTTCATGACACAGATGGTGATGCTCTTAGTTCTTTTGTCTCAGTTTGTGAAGTCACTAAATCAACACATTTTTCCTTTGTCTTGTCTCTGAAATTATAGTGAGTAGTTTATAAAAGTCAATTGATTCAGCTTGCAGCTGGCACCAACCAGGTTCTTCTTACTGAAACTACGTATTTCTTGTAACAAACACCTCTCAGATTAATTTGAGCTCTGGTACTGGCCAGATGCAGAACCACAGGTGCATCATTAGATCTGTCTACTTCTCTTTCTGGCTTTGGTCTGTCTTGTTTATTTGGATTATAAACTTCTCAAGATGGGGCCACAGACAGCAGCTTCTGCATTCCTGTGCAGAAGGACAGGGGTGGCATATTACATAACTCCAGTTCACTGCAATATCAATTAAAAAAAAAAGTTTTATGGTGGCTGAAATACTTTGGAAAATAATATAAACACCCCTTCCTTTTTAATTAGTTTTTTTTTTTTTAAAGTGCTTCTGGCAGGAAGATTATATGTCCCCAGTTTGCATTTTGAACTGCTTGAGCATTGTTCTTATTGGAAACTTTGGTTGCCTCCTGTCTGCTTCATCTGCCGAGAAGTCCAGGGTAAGAATGTTATCATTGCTATTGAGTCACTCAAACACAGTAACAACCCAAACCAATGCCAAATCCTCTCTGGCTGTTAGGATTGCAAGTAATCTAAGGATCATCTTCTGGAGCAAATCAGCAGGCAAGGAAAACACAGGAAAGTGATATGTAACAACTGGCTTTGAATATTAAGCAGGGAGGGTCAGTAGAAAGTCAAAAATGTCAAATGCTTCTATGGCAGCACAAACCACAGGCTCAAAGTCAGGATTGCCACTAAGTAACCACAGACCTGCAGACATTCTAGGAGGAGGAAAACAAGGATATTCTTCCAAAAACAAACAGTTCCATCACTCTTTCTGACTCAGGGAAACAAAAGCAATTAAGAGTAGCTCAGGAGCTCTATGTTAAGAATTCCAGGTTATCTGAAGAGGCATGCCTTGCACCAGTCTCCCTTTTGCATTAATAAAGCTGAACGCCAAAGAGGTGTGAGGTTGTTCATTAGCTGACTGGGCAGGCTGGGCAGAGTCAGCTCTGCTGCAGGTGTCTGAGGTACTGAATTTAGGAGATCAGTTTGTAGAAGCTCAGTATATTCTCACTGAGAGGAAAAATCAGAGGGTTAAAGAAAGAGGGGGAGTAGCTTAGATTCTCTAAAGCTCCATCTGAAACTGTCATGACTGATTGAGGCAAAGCAGAACCCAAAGAGGTAACTCCACTTTACAGATGTCAGTTTGCTTGATCAGCCTCAGGTCATACCTAATGGTGACAATTCCCTATGAAACCTCAGAACAGGTGGAAACCGTAACTCCTCGAACAAATCATCGTGGGCATTTTTCAAAACACCAGGCCCATAGGTCAGTGGTTAGGCATGTTTTCTTCCAAGTATTTAAAAATGCTGCAGGGTCATCCATGTGTTTTACAGGAATCATTGGCAATATAAAGGTAACAAACTGTAACTTCAGTTAATAAAACTTCCAACTTCCTTTCAAAGAGATAATCACTTTGAGGGATGATCCCTCCTCTCTAGATCTTTTCCCTCTGCACTCACATCTTTGGCAATCAATGGAATTCACAAGATTCAACTGAAAGACTGGGGGCCATGTTTTCCATAGGGCAAGGCTAGAAGATTGAAATAAAGCAGGAACTTCTAAAAAACTTTAAAAAGTTTACAAGAACAAAACAGGGACGAGTTTTAATCTGATACAGTAGTAATACGGTCTCCTCTAGGAAAATATTAAGCACTTTGAGTTCAACTGAAAATACACAAGAATTTCCACTAGGACTTCTCAGGAATGCAAACTAAGCATCTTTAAATGCTCAGTTGGACCAATTTTTAATTTCAGGTAAAAAAGAAAGTGAAGAAAGACAATCACTTTTGAGGGAAAAGAGAAAGCAAGGGAATTAAAATATTGGGTTATTTATTACAAATGAAAATACTTATTTCAATGTTTTAAAATACACAGCAGTGTCTTACTGGAAGACAGGAAGCTAAATCTTATCTGGTTGTACAGAAATACTGGGCTGCCACAATAATTACTGCTATCCCAGCAGAGGAAATAATCAACAAGAAATAAGAGAGTTATGGGAAAAAAAAAACAAAAAAACCCAACAAAGAAACACCAAACCAGAAAGAGCAAAAAGAGAAGAAAATACCATTCTAGAATTAAGATTGTCAATACTGAAAATTGGTTTGCACACAGTTTTCTTCTATCTATCTCAATACATGTCCATGCCTGGACATGTTTAAAAGCGCCAACCTCAAGAACGCCTCTAGCTTAGGGATACAAAAAGGGATTGTGGCAAGACACTTATCATAAACCAAAGATGCTAATGTATCTATCTGATAATTTATTTGTCAGCATCAATTCACTTCAGATCGAAAGCAAAATTCCAACTCTGCACAGAAGAAACAGAGCTGAGCACAAGCATGTCAGAAACAGTTGCACCTTTGTAAACAACTCAAAGAAAAATCAGAAATGTGAAGAGGGATAGCAACTCACCAAAAGTCATCCAAGACCATAACTGGGCAGGGCACTTACTGCCAAAGCTCACTTCCACATCCTGCTAGATCAAAGGTGGCACCTTGGCCTTTCATTACACAGAGGAACAAATAATTTGGGAACAGTCACCCCTAAGGAGGTTGTATGAGGCAGAGACAGGATCCCTTCTTGGAGCTTTAGTGCTCTTTTGACTACTCTGAAGCCTTTCCAGTGGCCTTGGAGGGACCAAGTGTCCTGGCTGTGTATTTGCATGGGTAGGAAGGAAGCAGCACACGCTGGAGCAGAAAAATGCAGAACCCCCTACTTTAAACAGCCATTAATGGTTTGTGGCTTAACTAAAAATAACAATGGCTGCAAATACAATCTGAATTTGTTTTTTCTTTATGGGTTCAAATTATGCTGTGCAGTGACCAAGACATTAAATGAGATTGAGTCCCATGAGGTTCACATTTTACTGGCCTGGGAGGATGGGCTGGTTGTTCATCCCCGGAAAACTTGTCAGAAGGAAGTTTTTATTATAAAGCCCACGCTAATAAACTTCACTCCTAGCCTCCCACGTTACAGAAAATTGAGTTAAAAGATCATTCAGCCCATCTGCCTCTCCTACCTCCTAAACATGCCTCCCTTGGGTTTTAAAGCTATGTATTTCACTTAGTTAACTGTTACTAACGATAATTTCTGAGGAACAACAGAAAGTTTTTTGTAGGAAAAAAGAAGTATCTTTTCTCCTGTAAACTTTAAGGAAAAGAAGATTCCCAAACAGAGATATCTGGAGATGATAAGCATGCAATCAGGACTTTTCAGCACACAATAGCCTCCAAGCAGGGCATATGAAACAGCAAAGGCTTTTTACTTCCATACCTTTTTACCAACATTCAAGTGCACTGACAATTCTTCCAACTTGTCTTATTTGACATTTGTTACTCTATACTTCCTGTGCTTTGCACTGAAGGTATATGAAGCTATTTTTTATTTCTGTGTCCTACTAGCAAGGGATTTATGTCACTGCATTAGAATGCTATTACAATGAATAAACTCATCACCACCCTGAAAACAAAAAAAAAACCCAGGGAGGATAGGAAGAAAAAAGAAAACCCAGATGGACAACCAGAGAGGAAAAAGTTCTAAAGTTCCCAAAAAAATATATATTTTGGCCATGTACAAATATCTTGGCGAGCCAATGTCCCAAATGTAAGGGCTTTGGTCCAAAAAGTAGAAGAATTTTTGAAACAGCCACTGACACATGCAATTGCAGAGATGTGCTTCAAAGCAAATTCAGAGCATGAAAAGCAATGTACATTTGCTGCCATGTGATCAGAAGAAAGCAGCAGGATCTGCTGGTCTCCACTTAACCCTGCCATCCTCTTCCCCGTCATCAAAGGAAGGTGCAAATTTTCATTGCTCTTATAAATATCACTGCCTTGAGGAATATTACACAAGTTGAAAGTTCAGAGATGTTTTGTTTTTTTTTTACAAACAAACAAACACAGAAAAGTGTTTGAAGCAATCTGAATAGTGAGACAAATACAAACATTTTTGCCAAACATTGGCCTACACACAGCAGGAATATAACTAAACCTGGTTCAAGACAATTTCTGCTAAAGGAGCTCAGGAGTTGAAGATTTAAAGAATAAAACAAAGTCACTGGTAATACGAAGACCATAAAGCAATCATGAAAATTAGCAAACTATTTCTGTCTTATAACAACAGAAGATCACTCTGTACAAAATAAAACAATAAGAATTTCACTATTCCTCTAAAATAGGGCCAGTTACTAAGATTCCAAGAAAACTTAATTTCTTCCTCGAAATCTTACTGAATGTTGATTCCCACTGTTCTACTAGAAGAAGAGCTGAAGTCCCATGGGAAATGTGGCAGCACCTCCAGTTTATTTGAAGTGGTTTGATACTCCCTGAAGCCCAGTAATTTTGTGAGTTACTTTTTCAGATTCTCTCTTTGACATGATGTTAAGCATGATGTCAGACACAGAGAGAGTCAACTACCGACACTGAGTCTGACACAGGGCTTGGTCCAAGCCCATCAGAGACCTCCCAAGTTTCTGTTCCGGGACACGGCAGGCTCCACAGGCGGGGCCGTGTGAACGGGCGCATCCCGCACATCGGGGCACTCGCAGAGGGCAGGACACGCCGGCTGGGGCTGCAGCCACGGCCTCGTGCAAGGCAGCATTGCCAGAACGCACTCCTGAGCTCCTCCTAGCCTGATCCCTGCCCTGAGAGCCCGTTCTCCCAGTGCAGCAGCCAGCCAGGGTGTCCTGGCACACGCTGCTCCAGAAATCTGTGATAGCCAAGGAATTGATGTGGGGATGACCACAGGGATGGATCATCTGTATAAAGCATCTGCCTTATCAGTGTAGTATTAGTGGCAATAGAAAAACTTTATAGAAATAGTGCAACTCAATAGAAGACTTTATTTTTAATAGGTCATAAAGACAGTGAACTGATGCACACTTCCAGGAAGAATAAATCAGTCGGAAAGGACTGAGCACAGACAGCATGAGAGTTGGCCTTCAAACTTCTTGTGTTTATCACTGGCAAATTATATCTTGACTTTACTGAGGCTCTTCTCATCCCTGTAACTGACTGAATTGCAAAAACAAGCCACATGTGATAAAAGTTTCCCAGCACAAATGTTTCACAGAAGCTCCATTTGTTGCCTAACACTACAGAGGGAAATAATAAATCCTAGTTAGTAATACACCAGTGTTTATGGACTCATAATATATTTGTATCTGTTACAACTAGGATTAAGTTGTATAAGCTATACCTGCAGGCTAAATAATAGCAGTTTTAATTAATTTCTTAAGCCATATAAAGTGTTCAGCTTTCTAAGTACAACAATTCTATTCATCCAGTCTGACTGGATACCTAACAGCAAATCCAGCTATGAGACAATGCAAGCATTCAAATTGCAAAATGTACATGTAGCAATTAAGTAATATGTTTAGAATAATAAAGCAAGTTTTCATAGTGAAAAAAAAGGTGATAGAATATAGCATATAAAAATAAAAAATACATGTATTATTGCATTTGGTAAACAAACTTCTTTTCTCAAAAAATTATTTCCTTTTCCCTCAAGGGAAGCACACAGCCTCACACTCCATGTCCAGAAAGAGCTCTAATCCTGCTTTCTACACACATCCAGGGAAAAAGCAATGGAATTGCTTAGTTTTTGGAGGTTTTCATCTTGAGTAGGAGTGGCCTACTTGACCAGACAGGAGAACCTTTCTGTGACTAGGGCAGCTGCTTTGGCATGAAATTTTGTATCCTTTCTTTTGACCCTTACTTAGGAGGAGACTAGGATGTGAACTATTTATTTGTATACTATTAATTTATTTTTAGTATAGTTCTATGAGGAAATCTGGTGGAAGGTCAGAAACTGGACCATAATAAACCATGTCTCCAAATAAACAGGTTTGTGCTCTTCTACCACACCTTTCTGAATATTAGATTTACAAATTTAGGTCATGCATACAAAGCAATTTAAAAGACAGTAGGTATCAGCAGGTAGAAAAAGACTAAAAATGCAGTAACACTGCCCCAAGGATGTCAAACCACTTTACCCAACCCTTAAAAACAGCTTGGAGAAGAGTGAACACAGTATAGAGAACACAACTCTCAACAACCAGCTCCAGGTTAAAGGGAACAGGTCTTTTACACCACACAGCAAACAACACTCAAGCTTGAGGGTAAGAATAAAAGTGATACTGAAATCAAAAAAGATGGTAGGTCAAACACAAAAGTCAGAGGCTTAGACTTTACACAGCTGTATATGGGCTCACATTTTACGTCTGAGTCTTCAAACTTTAGTAACTTGCTTTCTGTTTAACATTTCACCTAAGGGACAGCCCCTCCCACAGCACAAAGAATCCAGCAATAATCTGGTGTACTGATGGTCAGTCACTGAACCCCAGCCAAACTGCAGCTGGGTGTGCCTGGGTACCAATCCAGCTCCCATTAACTTCACAGTCTCAACAGCTGGCAAGATCCCTGGGCAAACCAGAGCAGCTGCAAATCCGAGTGCAGTGATGTGTCAAGGTGTGCTCAAAACAAAAGCTGAATCCTCACAAAGTCAGAAACCTGAATGTTAAGAAAACATTTTTTTTTTTGTCCTTTGAAGCTGTAGTTCAGTAAAACAAAGCATACTCATCAGTCTTGAAAAATACCACGTCCTTGAAAACCTTTTTAAACCATTTATTGGAAACAATGATGACAGAGAAGTAATATTTGTTATTATTCACTTCTCCTTTGAAAAGAATTAGACCAAAAATAGTAAGTTAAACCTCCCCAGCTACTGAGCACAGAGAGCTCACAATAATCTTGGGAATATTATTTCTCAGTGTAAGCAGAAAAGACAAACAAACAAAGAAAACTGCACAAGAAGCTAGGAAGTCTATTGTTGAGCACTTGACTACATTGAAAATGTGCTACATTCATATGTTGAGCTTCTTTTTTACTTCATCAACACTGAGGAACACTGAATGATTTAATGACCACATGAGTTTTTTTTCTGTCACATCCACACAGCTGACCAAAGCTGCATTGCCTCGCAGTCACATACAAAATCAAATATAACTGGCCTGCAGAAATAGAAAACCTAATTGTTACCTGCCAGTCCTCACTGATAAGTCACAATACTTGCTAATTAGCTGTACAGAAAAGGCCAAAGAAGGAAGCATCAGAAATGAGATTACTGTGGTGAGGTCCTTCGTATGACTCAGTTTGACCAAAAGAACTTACATCTGGACAAAATTAACACTCGTGCTGGAGATTCTCTGAACTCTGTGTCCAAAGTGGCTTGGACCCAGCTGTATGTATGTGTGTACAGAGACACACGACTCGCTCAGGCTGCCAACCCAGGCTTCTGAAGGGACAGCCACCAAGCCACAGGAGGAACTGTGGCACAGCTGTCAGTGCTGCACTTGGGACTTCAACCACAGGCACAGTGAAAGCATGAAACGTGATTAAGTGGAAGATGCATACGTGGAAACAGAAAGAGGACATTTGATCATTGAGAGCACATTAAACAGCGAAGAGAACTGAGCTTTCAGATGTAAAACACACAGCTAAAGCTCGTAATTTACAATACAGGAGTCTAAAAATGTAAAGAATCGCCTTATAGCCACCGGGTTAAGCATTTGAGTTCCAACATGAAAATTTATCCTGTTGCCCATTTTCTTTAGAGCATTGATTCTGTTAACTCTTGTTTCCCCTCCTTGACTCAGAATTGCCATGACCACATACATCAAGGGAAAGAAAGTATGTTCTTAAAACAGCTTTCCACCAGTTGCATAAATATTCTCTCACTGATTTTAAAATTTGCTGCTTGATACCATCTAGAACTTCAATTAAATGCTAAATGTAAAAGACTCTCTTCGATATCAGTGGAATAAAGCCAGAACAATGTAACATTACTGTAAAATTGGCATGGTTTCATAGTAACTCTATATAGCTTTCTAAATCCAAAATTTAGGTTTGCACCCAGCAAAGACTTACTGTTAAAGTGCTGGAACACATTTGCCGCTCCCGTAAAAGTGTGCAAAGGAAGGACATATGTGACACGTGCTCGGATTTCTTGTTTCTGTACCCTTTCTTCAAAATATTCTTGCAAAATATGCCACCAAGAGCACGATGCCAAGTGCCTTAAGGGTCACATTGGGCTTGCTTCACAGGATACAATGATTATATCGTGGTGGCGTTGACACAGAGCCACGTCCAAACAGCTGCTAAAGAGATGACAGAATGCCATCTGTCAGGAAAAGCCATGCCCAGCTGCTGTCTAAGCTGAAGATTACTTTGCTGACATGATGCAGATGGCATGAAAGGCTTCATTACCAGGTTAGTTAACCAAGTCAAGAAATCCAATGTTACAACAGCAAAAGCTTTCTCTAGCCATGACAATGCCTGAAGCAAGTGCTGTGCACACCAGGACACAGCAGAAGGCACCGCAACCCCCAGACAGAAGATAAAAGCTAGTAAGACACCAAAAGACCTGACAGCCTCTGTTCTAAGGCTGCTAACACTCTCTGCCAGGACAACTTGTTTTTATAAACAAACCATGGCTGTGCACTAAGTTTATCCTCCTGCAAGGCTCCCCTGTGATGCAGAGGCTTATCACAGAGCCCCAAGCAGGGACACCAGGGCTCCTCTGGCCTGAGGCACCTCCAGCACTCACCTATGGCACAAACTTAATTCTGTAAGAAAAGATATCTCACCCAAAATGCATGAGAGAACCTTTTTATAGGTAGCTTTGTCACCCAGGTGAGAAAGGAAAAGGTTCTGTTTTCTGGAACTTCACCTTTCTCTTTCTTACTACTGAATTGGAATTAATTTTTTTCATTGCTTTGCACCTCCAAAGTCTTCAAAGAGCATACCTGCTGACATCAACATGCTCCACTGCTTTTCTTTCTGCTGCTTCCAAGAAAAAGAAATGTTTGCTGTAAGCAAAAAGATTCAAAGTTCCCCTTTGAATATGTTTATAGCTTTATATTACTCTGATCTTGTTTTCTTTGTGATTCACATTGCATATCTGCTGATTGGAATAATTACACAGATTTCACTGTTGTAATGTGAAAAGTATGAAAGGAATTTTCTGTCTAAAAGGTTTAGCAATCCACATACTTTCACTAAGATTTGTCCTGTCAGGCCATAATTGCTTCTGAGTGCTCCACCCTCTAGTATTTTCAGAAAAAAAATAATGTAATTTCAAAATATGGGGATACAGCACACTGTGTTTCACACAAATGTATGGTCCTGTAGTCTCTGCCAAAATTTACAAAATTAAAAAGATAAGAAGTCATGCCAAATGCAGAAAAGGAACATTGTTTTAATTATGTATTTAGTTTACAATTAGCAAACACAGTAATTCCATTTAGGGTTGCAGACTGAGGATGCAGAACTCATAAAAAGCAAAACAGTAAAAGAGCTGGATGAGTAATATCATCTTTCCATGCTTTTTTATCTCTTAGGGAAGATTTTTTAAATTACAAAGGATATAGGGACAGTATCAAAATGGTTGCTTTACAACTGGTAATTTTCTAGAATTCTTTCTCTAAAAAATATGGTAGGATTATATGAAATACTAAGTGAATAAACTGTAAACTGTTCCCTCTCTTCCAATATACGCTGCATTGCTTTAAAAAAGTTGGGTACAGTATACAAGAACTCACTTTATATGAGATCAGCAAACTAATTTAAAACTGAATTCCCTTTAGATGGTTATATATAGCATAAGTGTATCATTCTTAGGATGAAAGTAAATAATGGAAATGAAGTCTTGATTATGCACTCTCTGTGGACTGCACCGACCCAGACTTTGCACTACTGAATCCCTGATGAAATGACTCTAAGTCCAGGCATACACAATAATAAATGATGTTCTTGTTGTGCCTTACATGCCTATGGTTAGCATAATACAATCAAATTTTTAAGTGTCTTTATTCTCATAATGTCTCTGTGACAAGGCATTAATGATGACCCGCTGATGGGAAATCACAGACAGAAGACAAGGTGCTTGCTCAAAGCTTGTTAGGCAGAAGGAAGGTGAACTTCCATCTGCAGGAGGCACCCCAGCTGCTTGGTCAGCCTCCTGCCAAAACAGATCTAGGCAAAATTGGCAAAAATGTAATTTTGCTTGGTTGAGTACTGAAACCTTGATCATGGTATGTAACATTTTCAAAAAAGCAGTGAGGGTGCTGTATCCTGCTCATGGCTAAAGTGAGTGTCTGAAGGAGTGATGTAGATCTCTTGGACTTGGACAATCAAGACAACTTCAATTTACCGATTAAATCATGTGCCTTGCAAAGCTTTTGATGCTTTCTTCTTGAAAAGCATTATTAAAATATTATTACCAATATCATTAGCAATATTATTAGTTAAATACTATTACTGTTGCTTCCATACAACTTTTTGAGTCAGTAGAACAGGTCTAAATATCTTACACACAACCACTGTGCTGAAATTCTTGACATACTTTTGTTGTGTAGGCTGACTAAATCCCTTTAAGTGAAAGTGTAATGGTTTTGTACACCCTTCATTATAGAAAATGGAAAAAATGTTCATCTGCTTGCAGGAAAGTATATTTTATCATTTCCAAACAGTTTTTTGTGGTTTTTTTTCCTTTTGAAGGTAATTATAAAATCATAACACATAAAATAATCTTTCCACTATGTTTTATATAAATGCTAGAATTACTGCTTCATTCACATATTAAAAACATAATGCTTGTACTGCTAGTCTCAGTGAAAACTCTCTTTTCTAACACTGCTGTACTAACAACAAAATCAATCAGAAGTGAGGAAATGCATTGCCCACCCAGGACTCAATGCATCAAAGCCCAGACAGTGTTGGTTGTTGTCTCTGCAAGATCCTTAAATGTAGGAGTGAAAAGCTGCCAGTAGCCATTCCGCCTTCCTTTCCTTCCCTTCCTTTTTTTTTTTTTTTTTTTTTTTTTTTTTCCCCTGCATTTTACAAAGAAGCAGCAGCTCCAAGAACAACTTTCTGGCAGGGTGCTGTTCATGCTGACTTGGAAACTCATCTCTGACTCTAATCCAAACCAGCAGGCTGTGAACAAAACCATAGTCTCTGAAGTGCAGCAAACATTTCTCCCCACCTCCCCAGTCTACTGAGACACTGTGCCATCAAAGATTTTATTGTCCTAGCAGGTGGTAAACTCATAGTTACCTACAATTTCAGTTACAAGTCAAATGAGGCACTGTTATCTAAAGGAACATTTTTTTTGTTGTTAAATGGTAAGAAAAGTGAACACTTACAAAGCTGTATCAAGTCATTTAGACAGCAGAGGAGCTGGTGTGGCACAGCAGAAAGCACACCTGCAGTCATAGGTACATTTTAGAAAGATTTCACCTTATAGCTAGAGAACAGAACAGTTATGCCCACAAATGTTGAAGATATATTTGATTCAACCCCGCTGTAATGAAAACAGTCATGAATCCTAAAGGCCATTGCTGCCTTCCAGTAAATCAGTTTCAAATACCTGCACAACCACATGATCAGTGTTCTGTCCTTACATGCCTGCTGTACCACCTTGTTGCACATTCTGCATTACTGCCAGGTAATTTTCCTTTCCAAAACATTATGTCCATACCTTAAATTCTGTGTTGATAGAGTTTTGTACATACCTCTATGCTTAAAAGTCAGGAAGACAGAAATCATCACTCATCCTATCCCTAAGAGTATATTATGCAGTAAATCATTACATTATGCTGCTTTTTAAAGCACCAACCCACCTGGAAGTACAAGGCCTCTAACCTGCTGCATTTCTGGTACAACAATCATTTCTGACATACTAGAAATCTTTAACTAGTGATGTGAAAAACTTGAGTTTTTCTGGAGCACAGCAGACTGAGATACCAAAACAATGATGGTGCTTTATAGAGCTTAAACACTCTCAATACAGAATACAGATCCTGGAATACAGATTCTCCTATTTACTCATAATGGGCAACTTCAGTCTGGCACCTACACTCATAACTGCAAGGCTTCAGAGCTCCCCTACATTTCAGTACTTTTCAGCAGTGCATTCAATTCTCAGTTCCAGGGGTGCATCCTGGACCACCACAATGTTATCAGAGCTAGGGCTTCTGTTTCAAACAGTTTAATAAATGCATTCCTCCTAGGATCCTAATATTTAATCATGAAATATTATTTTTCAGCTGGAATCTCACCAGAAAGCAGATACTGCATACATTCAATATATCAAATATTCATCTTTCTTCATGGAAATAGTTGATCAGAAATGCTAACAGGCAAGTGGGTTTGTCATACGTGTGAGGTAAGGTTGACCTTCATAAATGTGATTATCAAAAAAATGCAGTTAGAGCTTACACTGGGGATACCTCCCCTTTGTGCAGATCCAGCACTGCTTTTAACTCACTGATGTTTTAACCACAAGCAGCACTTACCTTATACCTCTACTAGCTAAAGCCACATAATTATTATTAGTTCTCTGTGCCCTTTCTTTTTCTTCATCAACATAAAGAATCACATCAATCCAACACAATAAACACTTCTAGTTTCCAGTTCTGCTGTGCTTACCTCAGCTGTGGCAGCAGGGACAGCTCGGTCCAAGCAAACCATTCATGTTGAACCTCAAACAAAAAGCAAACAAACCCTAACTACAAACTGTCAAAAGATCTTGTTCTGACGAAGCTCTCAAACCCTTCCTGTCCTTCCTTTCTGCTGCTGCTCAATAAGGAAGGGAGCTCACTTTGGCTCATTCTTTCAAAATCAGATTCATCAGCTGTTTATTCACTCCTCTGCACCCTCTGTGGATATCACTAATTCAAACCAATCTCACCCTAAAAAGTTGTAATTTTTCAGTTCAACATACGGGTGCAGTGACACTTTCACACAAATATATTGTGTATACATGTGAGTTTGGTTGGCTTAATGCCTCTTGTATTGTAGCATTGTAGCATTTCTCTTCAATTCCTGGCAGATCCAGGATGGGCTAGCTCAGCTCTTGGCAGGGGAGGTCACTTGGGCACTATTTGCATGTGCAAAGAAGTCAAATGGAACCAGCTGGTAAATACCAGCCACATTTCTATGGCCTTTCAAGACAACTTCACCGAACTAAATATTAATTTTTTGTTGCACATTTATATGTTTGATGCAAATGTGCAGTATAGTTTCACAAACTGTTGTATAATAAAAGTATTTAGAACTATTGCTGATATTTTTTTGTAAAAGTGAAATGCTTTGAAATACTACCAAAATGCCACTCCAGCCATCACATTAATCCCAGTTAAGGGTGAACAGGGATAAATTACACAAAATTAAGCTATTTTTCTTTGCACTTTTCAGATTGAAAATGAGATCCATCCACTTAATTCATGATAAACTTCACAGAAGACCATATTCACTATGTAGCAAAATGAGGCTGCTTGTTTATTCATTTGCAGAATACTAATACATACTTCTAGGATCCAAAATCTGATAATGTTACTCATTTTAGGAAGGACTGCAGAATCCACAGGAATTAATGAACTTCAAAGGAAGCCAGGGTGCAAAATTTCTATTTTTTCTTTTACATGCTGTACTCTCTTCCTCTCCTGCCCTTGTCACTTCATTTTATTCACTCCCAAAGCCCTGTGGCTCCATCCTCACCAGCCTCTGCTTCTTCCTTTTCCCTCAGGGTGCTGCTGTCTGCTGCCTTTGCTGAATGTGCCCAGAGAGCTCCCAGGTCACTTTACCTCGTTTCCAGTGCTGAAGGTGGACAGGCACACTTTTACAAATGCATCTGTGGTAGTTCAACACTAAAGTTCATTTAATATTGATGACCAAGGCACTCCAGAAGCAGCGAGCAGCAACTAAAGGTGAGCACATGCTTGAGATCACAAAGAACACTCTAATGCACAAAAGCAAGGTAAAAACTCACAAAACCAAGAGAATTGCCATGTCAAAACATATTGGCAGTAACAATGGAGTCATACATTTTTATTTACATTTTTCCTTTCTGGATATATGGCTCATTCCAATGGCTTGGGCTGTATTTTCTTTGAGCATACTATGCCATTCTGTTTAATTTACTTACTCAGTCAAAGATAGATTAGGAATATGGGGTAGCCCTGTAAGGATTCCAGAAATATTAATAGACATTTTCAGTACAGGAGACTCAACTTAGCAAAGTATGATATGGGAGGGAAAAAAAAAAAAAAGCTTGAAAAATTATGAAAGAGGAAACATGAATGAAAAATGTGGGAAATGCCAGGCTTGTAACACTATGTACCACAACCCAAATGATGGCATCACTCAGAGATGGCAGCCATCCCAGAGCTGAATCAGGAAATATGCAATTTTGCAAAGGCAACTGAAAAGTGGATTTTGAAGCAACCTTTAGCCTATTAAAAACATGTCTTATTTCCACTGAAGCTGGTGGCAAAATATTGTATGATTTTATGGATCTCAGAGAGTATATTTAGATTTGTTCATTTTTGTTTTGAAAAATAAAATCTGTACTGGAGCCAAAATTTATGACCACTACTATCATATTGCAGAAAGGGTTTATTTGTAAGTTTGGGTGGATGCTGACCTCTAGACATTTCATTTTTTAATAAGCAGTCTACAATTCCTAGCATACTGTGATGGAAAGACCATGAAAATGAGACAACCCTAATAGGGAACTATACAGAATATATGAGATATACAGAAATGTGTGAAATAAACCAGTAATGTCAAATATTAAGTTATTAAATGCTGATATATGGAAAATATATAATTCATTACCACCAAACACTGACATCTTTTCCTTAGTAAAAACTGCTGAAGAAATAAGTTTTCATTTAAAAAAATTGTTAAAGATTGTGGACTACTGCAAATTACTTGACTAATTTCTGTTTTAGAAAAGGCAAGAATTGCATGTTTTATTTATTATACCATAGACATGAAAGCTAAAGTAATGGACCAAATCAAAATGGAGAAGCAGAATTGGTGAGGATTACAATGTTGTCATACCATCCTGCTAAACTGAAGAAGGATCAATACATCTAGACAGATTCACAATGGTTTTTTTGTGACAAATGTGCAATTCTCTGGAGACCATCACTCCCATTCTTCCAATACAACTTCTGTAAAATTCTGCCCAGTGGAGTTTTTCTTTAGAATCCCAACTACAAATTAAGTCAGTAGCTGCCTGTCTTGTCCTCCATGGATCTGGGGAACAACTGATAACCCCTGTGCATGTAAAGGTTTAGAAGACTCTTATCAAGTTCCCTCCTCCCACACCATGAGTCTTCTTCTTTCCAGACTAAACAAACCCAGTTATTTCAAGCTTTCCTTGCAGGTCATATCTTTTATACCTCTTATCAGCCCTGCTGCTGTCCTCCAGACTCCCTTCACTTTGTCTGCATCTTTGCTAAATGCAGTGACCAAAACTGCACTCATCAGTGTGAAGTAATTGTCTCCTGCTCCTGACATGGACATTTCCACAAATTTATCTGAAACACTTATGCTGCTCATTTCTTAGTCTGCAAAGTAGACTAAATCCAGTCTAACTCCAGCTCTCTGATGTTGCTGCACAATTTTCTTCCTTTTGTTATTTGACCATTTAATTTTCTCTCCTTAACTGCATGCACAGACTTCGCAGTTCTCCTTGTTGAATTTAAATTTATTGATTTCAGACCACTCTTCAATTAAGTGAAATTATTTTCAGCTCTGACCTTATCCTCCAAAATCTTGAAATTCCTCTCAGCTTACTCTCATATTCCAATGTGGAAATTCTATTCCATCATCCAAACTGCTGCTGAAAAATGTGTAATAGAAATAGATTCCAGACAGACACTTTGTAAGCACACTAGAGAAGTCTTTCCAGTTTGACAGCAAAACAGTATTCTTAAATTATTTTCCACCCACTAAGAATACATTATATTAATCTACACCTTAATTCTGTAGTTTACTTTAATGAATTTGAAATGTCAAGTCAAGTTGTAACAGATGCACTTTCTCACATCCATAAAAGCAAATACTCTATCAAAGAAGGAATTTGGATCAGACTAAAATCTACTTCAGACCTTATAAATCAACTTTGTTTAACTCAGTCCACATTTCTATCCTTCCAATGCATTTAAACTGAATTCTACAGCATTTTAGTCAATTCAGAAGCTTTTTAGTTCCCATATTATTGACTTGTAAGTACTTTTTTAAAGTATTTACCTCTGTTTACCTCTTTGCAAAGAGCATCCTCATATTTGCTGATCCACCATGCTCTGGCCCACTTGGACATTATCATCCTTGAAGGGCTCTTGAAAAGAATCACTAATGCTGCACTTAGCGAGCCAGAGAAAGTCCCTGTTATGTAACACTGAAGACACAGTCTGTGGCGCTGAACAGTGATAACAGGATACCAAGCTGCCTTTGCTTGGTAGCACTTTCCCAACTGAATACTGAGGCCAGGTTAAGGATGGAATTTTCCAGGATGTATGATTACTAGTAAATGGTTTGGATGCAGATTCCCTGTTTTGAAGACAAAGGCAATCTTTAGTGGAGATCTGGGCTGTTTCATGCCCTGTGGCATCAGTACCCAGGAAAGCTCCTAGGAAGTTGTATTTGTTATTACAACCATAGCCTTGGAACTGAGGAACTTACACTTCCCTTAAATTTGTCTAGGATAATCAGCCACACATTTGAAATCATCTAGCTTGGATAAATATCCTTTAACTTGCTCTTCTTAAATTATGAACAGCGCTTCTCTCTTCCTCCACGCTAAACTTTAAACTTGTAACCGCAAGATGTTTATTTACTCCCTTTTCAGTCAGCTACAGAATATATACATATATTGTACTTTTCACCTAAATTTCTTACTCATTTCCAGAACTGCAGGATAAAAAAAAAAAGTGCATTACTTGCACAATTCAGAATCAGGCTTAGAGTAAATTATTTTGCACCTTTTGCCTTACATTCCAATATGAGGTCAGGCAGAATATGGAGGGAAAACCCACCAAATAGAACGTGTAACACCAGCAGGGAGGCTGCACTATGGATAAAAAGTGATTTCTCATCTTGGTTTCACCAATAAGGTCATCTCAGTGCCACTGCCACTTCAGTGGGAGAGGACTGAACGTCCTCAAAAATCATATATGGTTTATGATTTTTATGGACATGAGTATAATTGCAGAATTTCAGCAGAAGAGGAAAGAAGCACTCAGAATGCTTTTAAAACACTGTTGTTAAGTTTTTGATTAACTCATTCAGCTTTACTTTTAAACAAAACTAATGCTGTAAATTTCAGCACTCAGGAGATGCAAACTGCCTGAATAAAATCTAATTTGACCCCTGTGTTATTGTGAATTATAATATCATAAATTGTAACATGTTTCCATAATTATATCAGCACGTTTTTCCTTAGTACTCCAATTAGCTCCTTCAGTGCATTGAATAACCTTGAATCAATTTCTTCCTTTTTTTTCCATCTTCATTCCTCAGTTCTAGGAATCATCTGACCTCTCTTGAAAAGAATATTCTTAATTCTGATGGGGCTTTTCAATGCTGCTCAAATTAGCATCTGAGTGTCTTTAGAAATCCTAACAAAATTACTACTGTAGCATGTCCAGTAACTTATAGATGGGAAATGGAAAGTTTAAGTGTTTGACACTACACAATCAAACAGCCCTGCTAAAAGCACTTTCTGACCATCTCAAAACACTAATCAATTGACTGTTCTAGAATTGTCAATGAAAACTGTGGAACAGGCAAGGAGAAGAGCCAACTTCCTCAGGAACACTGAATTGAAGTGTTTCTCTTCCACTTTGCACTTTCTCAGACCTTCATAAATTCTAAAGATAAAGGCCTACAAAAAAGTAGAATGGTAATTTCACAATACATGATCACAAAGCAGCTGAGTTAAATATAGCCTGGCTATTTTCTAGTGTTTTAGTGATTGACTTGATCCTTGAGTAATGCTCTCTTCACATGGTTGGGTTTTTTGAAGACTTCTGTAATGAGTCTGATTCTCACCCATGCTCACCCATGAGCTCTATTTCCAGGCTGATGGGAAGGGGGAGCTCTGTGAATAGCTGACCTGATAAATGGAAAGGCTTCACATTTCACAAGCTCTTATGCTTTCTGATATTTGATAATGCAGTTTGTCAGTTTTTCACTTTTTATCCAACCTGGGATCCTATCAGACAATGCAAACAGGCTCCCTCTGAGGAAAGAGACTCCACAGCTCTGTTTAGGTCATGGGAATCTTTCAACTGACTTTAAGAGACAGTGAATCAGATTTTCAAAAATATGCCAAAAGTGAGCTTTTCTCTGTATTTCTGAGGGCTTCAGACCACTGTTCAGACAAAAGGAAACATGCTAATGTGCACACTGAATTGTTTTATCGGGTTTAGTCTGCCAGGCTGATGTCTGTATGTCTGCAGGAGTTCTTGACCTCCTCATGCATTGCAAGAGAGATTCCACGGCTCAGAGCTAAGGTAACTAAAATCTTTGAAGCAGGCTATAAACATGCATAGCGCACAAATAATCTGGTGGTTTTGTTTCTTGCTAGAGGAAATTTTCAGTGTATTTATAATGTCTTTTGATGCACACTGTAAATTTTCAAACAAGAGGCCACATGTCCTTTCGATGAAACTTTGCTTATAAATATATGTAAAACAAGCTGCTGGAAGAGTTTGGAAGAATTTGAAATAAATAAATAGAAATAGTTAACTCTACAAACTCTACATCACAAAAATACAGCTTAGTTAGATTTTAAAGGCTCAATAAGAAAAGCTCTTGCCCCCACAAGTTACAAAGGGTTGCTAAATAGCTCTTTTTAACTACTTATTTAAGCTAGGAACACCATGTCTGAACATGAGATTAAGATATACACAGCCTTATGTGTTGCAACTCTTTTTAAATAAGCCCCCACAAACCATGCACCTAAAAATTAAACACAATTAGGAGTTACTTTCCTTTCCCCTGCACAAAATTTCACTCAGTTCTAGAGCTGAACTCAAGTAATGTTGTGGATGTGAATTATTCAGACAAGTCATTTTATCCTAAATAATAGAAAAGGAGTGGAAAGGAGTGCCTCAAGACTTCCTGTATTAGATTGAAGCAAATCTAGAGAGGAGACTTATCTTGAAAAGGTAATAATGGAAATGAGAAGTAGGTTTCATAAAATGGGCTATGTACTACAAGATAAAGTCTGAAATTCTGGATATCTTGCTGGTCACCATCCAAAATTAGAGGGCAGAAGTCTTGGCTGACTTGATGAACTTGTATTTTCTAGCCAAAGCCCTGCTCCTGTCTTTGATAACTCACATGCTTCAGGTGAAAAACTACGCTGTGGCGATCCCAAGCACGTGAAAGAAACGAGACTGAACATTACCTCACAGCACATGAAAAGGGAGCTTGTGCTCCTTTTGTACAGGTACAATGTACACGTCTGCAGTTTCCTCTGCATTTGCACTGAAGACTGCCTGCAATTGCTCTGAAAGAGGCAGTGACACACTGCACTGGAAGAGTATTTTAACTGCTCTGAAAGACTCTAGGCAGCATGTGTCAGCAGCAGTGGTGCAAATAACCCTTCTGTGGAAGCAAGCTGGACACATCACCAGCAGCACTGTGAATGGCTTTGCAATGGCACACAGCATAAAAAATAGTTGCTTCAACAAACTTTAATCCACATGACCTGTCACCGTTTTTCTCCACAAATCACAAAAAAAATGAAGGCAGGATTCTTCTATAAAACCCCTAATTTTAGGCCTTCCGCTTTTGAAAATACACATTAAATCCAGGCCTTGATGATTTGTAGGTGGTTTTGTAAAAATCTATCTGAATTTCACAAATATATTTACAATTTTCCTTTTCTGCAGACTTTTTCCAATTCATCCAAATCCAGAGGAGTTGATGTTCATGCATGAAAAAAATCCCCAAAAATTTAAACTATATTGATTCATTCCAGCTGATAGAGTAGTGACAGTCCTTACAAATATGAAAACATTGTGCAGAAATAACTTCACAGACTAGTGTACTACACTGTACTCCTTGGTAAGATCTCCAGTGTAGCAACTACAGACAGGCTGCTCATCAGTGAACAAATTACCATTTTGATCAGCTTTTACAGACATTCATCTTTTGCTGCCCCAAACATTTGAATGAGACTAGGCAACCCTTTCATCTAAATGAGCTGCTGTTGCACAGAGTACCATTAGCTTATATAAACCTGCTGCTGTAAGCATCTATTACCACAGCCTGGCAGTGACATATTGATTTTCAAGCTGGAACTAGTTCCCTTGAGACCAGAGAGCATATGGCTGTTTGTTAGAGCTGCTGGGTAAAACATGCTGATGGCTAGAAGGAAAAGGATGGAAAAAAGTCGGTGTTAGTCATTGCAATTTTCTAAATTATTGATTTGAATTCTTAATATAAGAATGATAATTCAGTCTTAGTAACTGCCTCTTGTTTTTAATCCAAATGAGCTTCAGAATTGGGTCTTCCACTGTGCTTATTATGGACAGGCATTCATTCATGATCATTGGACTTAGAATCAATAGTGATATCAAGTTGAAACTATTAGATTCTGATGTAAAACAAAGTATTGAAAAGCAGCACCAGACACCATTGGTATATATGTAAGTGAGATCATAACCAAACACCTGTTGTACAGAGCCTGGCCAGACAGCTGGACAGCCATGCAATCCAGAAGAGTCTTCCTGTGAAATGCTTAATGGGCTTTATATCAGAACACAAAGAAAGCTGGTTTAGCTCACACCAAAAGTCTGTGCTGTGTCTACCCCAAAATAGCTACAAGGGTAGAATATAATGGAAATTATTTTTCAAATGAGATTCCGTCTTTTTCCTGCACAAAATTCTTCCATGTGTGAATTAGATGAGTTCTTAGTGAACTAAACTTCCATGTTTAGCAGTATAAAAAGTCATATTTATTGAAACTTTTTGGTTTGTACTTACAAATTATATTAAGTGGCAAAGTTCATTATTTCAAATATATTCCAGCTGAGGCACTCATAAAAGAAGTGCAGAGCAGGAGAGGCACAGTAGAAGAGCAGCACATGCAAAGCCCCTCACAGGTAACCCTGAAAGTGCATAGGAGGAGGGAGGGTGGTCACAAAGGGGAGGCAAAACCCTCTTGTGAAAAGACTGCAGGCACTGTGCTGTTCCTCAAAATCCTGCCCTCCCCACCAATCTCTTCAAAATACTGCTGTAATAACAAATCATGAGACAATTCTGTTTCTGGACTGTTACATGAATGCTAAATCCCCTGACAAGCCAAAGTCCCTCGTGGGAAATACTTAGGAGCATTACAGAAAAAAAGGTGGAACTCTTGATGCAACAGAAAAATTTTATATTTTCCTGTTTAATTTATATAGAATTTAATTTAATAAAGTTTAATTTAATAGAATTTAACAGTTCTTCCTTCCATGGAAGCTGGTAAATGGCCTACTGAGGTTAACTAAATTAGACTCCACGACAGAATAACCAAAGCTTTTCATTAGTTCTATTCTAGGGGACAGAAATAAAATAAAATAGTTCTTTCCCACTTTAATTCAGCTCAGTATTTTCTTGACAGGTCTGCTCATGTTGAAGCAGAGTCCATTTCTGTTTTCCTCCTGCCATCACTCCCCACTCTTCTCCAACCTCCATCTCCCTCTGCTGCTGATCAGAGCTTGCCACTGCAGCACTGGTGGTGCTAAAACTTGCTCAGCCCACATTATTCCAGGATCATTTCCTGGAATAACTATATTCTTAAAAGCTTTTCTTTATTAGGAACCTGAAAACTTATTTTCATAATTTAAAAAAATGCTGAGAGTTTCTAGGGAGCACATTGCAGCCCATGAGGAAACTGAAACAAACTAACCTGCAGTTGAAAGCTTTATCCTCTTAAAATGAGTTGAGAACTGTCAAACTAAGTTTTATTAACACTGTCAGGCCAGAGGGTTAGTAAGCAAGTGCTCCATGTCTCCTGAACTTTTCCTAAACACTTCTGGCACATCCTTAACTGTAAAGTTCAGAGACTTCCAAAAATACCCTGCTGAGCCACATCTGCCCGCTGGCAGTGGCATCTCTGCTGGGGAAGGACGCTCTGCTCCCTGCACTGGGGACGGCCACGACCCTGGCCAGGCTGGCAGGGCAGCTCTGTCATCTGGGCAAAAAGTCAAGAGAGATCACCCCTGGCATGGGCAGCAGCCCTGCAGAGCAGAGCTGGGAATGCTGGCTGGCCGTGCTGCTCTCATGGAGATCACATCTCGTGGAGATGGGGAGCAAGGACAGGGATGGGCAGATTTACCCACACACTCACCAGCCCAGGAAAATCCAACTCCCTGCTCACACCTGGGTCAGCCATGAAGGGTGAGAAGCACAGGATCACACCAGGCTCAGGAAGAAGGATCACCATTGCTACACAAAACTCTGCATTTAACTGTGTAAAGTAGTAACAGAGACGAGCAGGAGAGAAAATGACATAAAATAAAACTGAAGATTAGAGGAACTGCTTTCCCCTGATTTTCAGTTCTGATGCCTAATACACATGGAAAAATGACAGACTACCAGACTTATAGATTTTGATGCTATTTCTGTAGTTTTCTCAGTGGCTCTCCTATACAGAGACTGACTGACTAACCTGAAATGGTTAATATTGCATGACATTCAGTTTTTTGGCTCGTATGAAAAACATCTTCACAGTAGGCAATGAAAATGCTTTAAAATCCAAGGACAAATTCTAATGATCCCACTGAAAATATAAGCATTTTGGATTTTATTTCATATTTTTTTCTGATGCTGCTTTCAAATTTTTTCGTACCTTCAAGGAAGTGATAAAGCTAATGGGCTCAAAAGGTACTGCCTACATTCATTACATTAATTTACTCTAATTAAAGAACAGTAGCATCAAATTATTTAAACACCATTAATTGAACACCATTCCCTCTTGCATACCTAAATAGTTCTGCACTTTAGATCTGTCTGCTGCCTGGCACACAGACATTTATCCATAAAGAAAGCAAGATAACAAACAAGAAATTCTTCTTATTTTGCATATATCATATAGTGCAACCCTTTGAAGTCCATGCAAGTTAAAACTGCCTTCAGGTATCTTATGCACCTGAAAAAAAAAACCAAAAAACCAAAAACCACAACAACAACAAATCACCCAACCCATACAAGTCTAACTTATTTTGTTTGTTATATTTACCTGGGTGCTATTTTGTACAGAAAATATTGTAATAAAAATAATATCTTAGAAATTACAAGCTTTTCAGAGCATCATGTGAGTCTTTCTTGCTTTTTATTGTTCTTTAACAAAGGCCCACTCATGCCCCACAAGCACTTGTTTCTCTACATCCCTTTATATAAATGGGGTCAGTTAAACTTTTTCTTCTTAAACTGAAAATTCCTCAATTTCTGTTACACAGTAACAACAGGCATAAGGAGATGATTTTATGTGCATATTGCACAAGAGCAGCAAAGCCTCCACTGCTGAACTACATTTCCATCTCCTTTCAGGGCATGCTGAGGCTGCTTTCTGCAGAGAACGTCTTGATGCTGAGAGAGGGCTGAGGAGGCAGCAAAGTTGTGTAATAAGGACTGCTGGCACCGGTGACAATTGTCTGAGCAAACAATGCTGCACCAAGCCTGAGGCTCACACAAAACTCCAGGCCTAAACATCTTTCTTGGTTAAGTGTGAGACTGTTCAGAGCACAAGTTTATATGCAAGTCAAAACCTTGCTTTCAAATGAAGCCTGCAGCAGAAGAGATGCACCTATTCACTTGATGAATGTACAAAGAGAGGGTTCAGCACTGGCAGCCAGACTTCCTATGAACAAATGTGGTGAAATCTGCTTACACTGCAACATTTCAACACCAGCAAAATACTGACAATATCAGTCACACAGTTAGACTAACAGGTCTAGTTTCTTCATCATGAAGCTTCTGTTCCAGTACTGCTCCATTACGTCAGGATCTCTCTGTAAGCAGCAGACTGCTCTGACACCTAAGTGCTGCAGGGGGAAGTGGGGAGATAAATTCCTGAGATAAGGAAGCATCCCCACCTGCTCTTACCAGCAATCCAACTCCACATGGGCCTCCCCCAACATCTGACAGGGCAATCCTATCTCAGGTAGCAATCAGGAAATTGTCTGAGTGACCTTCAGGTATCATTTTCTTTCACAGGTAAAACTTGGGATTTCCATCTCCAGACAAGCTGACTGGCAAAATCTAAGATGAATTAGTCTGAAAACCTCTGGAAAAACACACTCTCTAATTCATGCTGCCATTCTCCTGCACACGTGTCCTTTAGCAGACAAGAATAGACTTGTGCCTGAATAAATTAAAAAGTTGAGAGCGCAGCCCTTTGCATTTGTGCAGCTGGTGAGTCAACAACAAAATGACAAGTTTCAGGAAACAGCACCCACATAAGCATGTAAATAGAGCTGTCCAAAGTCTTGGCTCCACTACTTCACTAGTTCTGTTTCACTGCTGTTATGTGAGTGAGCCTATGGACTTGGCTCACTGAACTTCTGCCACTTCCAATCTAATCCCTTAATACACAATTAGGAAGGTGATGCATATTCACCAACTTCAAGGCAGGCAGTCTGGATTTGCACACATTAAATTACCATTAGAACAATGGAAGCATATGCACCTGCAAGAAATAAATTAAAAATGCACTGACTTGTATTTAGCATCACTTTGAACACTACCTGGAAGGATCTCATCACAGAACAGCCCTTTACCACCCTGAGTTTATCCATGGAATAATTAACTTATGGAATAAATAACTTTCTTTCCAAGTTTTGCACTATTAAATGTGATGGACAACTGGCACAAGTCCAGATCAGTGTAAGTGTTCAAGAGACTAAAGAGACTGAATTATGAAGGAACATTAGAAACCATGAACAAGCAAATAAACAAACCAAGCATGGCCATCAAGGTAAAAAAAAAATATTGTAAAGCAAGACAGCAACAGTTTCTGTGTGAGTACTCTGTGCTCAAACTGGATAGGATTACTATGGTGCACAAAAGTATAATTCACTGTTACAAAATAGAAAACAAAGGCTCACAGTTAGAAAATAATTCTTCCTCCTGAAATAAAAGCTCAGAAAAAAGTTTCTGTGCTTAAGGCATTCATTACTGAACAAGAGAAAGCACTACAAAAATGTGCTGGAGCAAACATTTTTTCAATAAAATGAGGTGTATCAGAGCATAAGGATTTCAAATCTTTCTGGTTTTCACACTTCCTACATTTAAAACACATCTTTCTATTACAACTGGATTTAAATATTTATTTGTTCTATTTCTTAAGTCAGGGGTCCCAGAGTGACCTTTTGTGCCTGTGTGTATGTTTACACATGTAGATAAAGGGACAGAATATTGTGTGTACATGTGTATACTAGGAAAAGAGAGAGATTTAGATACCTTCCTTACCTGAGGCAGAAAACACAAAGTATTCTGAATTCACAAAGAATAGATATCTATCCTGTTGCTTGAGGGAATGAGACATAAAAGCTCCAAGAACCAAGTGAAGTTAATGAAACAAAGCCAAATTCTCTGCTACTGTAATTTCATTAAAGGTAAATGCAGCTGCCCCCACATACACAGCTGAGAAGTTACTTGAATGACAAAGAGAGAAAAGGGAGTCAGTCCAAATGTGTGGTTTCAAACTGTATTTTTCACTGTCAGCACAAATTCTAATTGCAACACAAGGCAATTTCTATTCATTACACACTTCAGCATTGGTGTACATATTGCCCTGCATTTCATGGGTTTTAAATGAGTATCACCAAGATTGCTCTGATACATATATTGACTACAATGTAGGCCTTATTTTGAAGAAGTGTACCATTTTCACTATGACTCATTTTATTGCTTTGTTCCCTTAACTTTCATAAAAATAATTTAGAAAACTTACCTCACAATTTTCATCATGTTATAGTCACTTTCAGTGCAATAGTTTCCTTCAAGTTGTAAAGTAAATAATTCTTACAAAGAACCAAAAGACAATTAAATTAACCTTATAAAGTTTTAAAGGAGTTATTCACCAGGGCTGAAACCCATTCCAGGACACAGGCATCTCTGTATGTCTGTGTGTAGCTTTTGGGGATCACCAGGAACACAACTGACAGATTTGTTCACTCACAATAGCAAGAACTTAAAACCTCCATGCACTTCTGGCAACACACACAAAATTAACTTGGCTAAGGCATCTGTGAGCCAGTCCAAAGCCAGGACAAAGTGTTACCAACCTTTCCAAAGTATATGTTTCCCAACATTCAGCTTTGGAGATGGAGAACAACGGATCTATGGGACGTAGTCTGTTCAGAAGACAATCAAAGGGAAGATTTTGGGGGCAAGTGGCTAATGCCTCTTGCATTTGGTGGATGTGAAGAACAGAAGAGTGGCTGGCCACAGCTCCTGTCTTCCACCATCCAGAAGATGCCCCTAAAGGACAATTTCTCTGTTTTACAGAGCTAACAGTTACTATAAAATAAAGTAGTAATTATGAAAGCAAGCCACTGCATTTGTGGCTCAGATATAAACTGAGTCTTAAGCTTCTCAGTCAAATTCAGCTCATTCTGTATTTTTGTGTATCATGGCAGAGGCTAAAGACAAGGGTGAAAAGTGAAACTTAATTAACTTTGCTTATGTCTCCTACCTACAACATTACTTAAGAAACCTGGGCTGGAATTGGAACTTTCAACTCTGCTTCCAAATTAGTATGGAAATAAAACTTTTTTTCCTCTCCCTCTTTATTATATGCAGAAAATAAAGTAGTATCTGCTCAGTTCTTTGAATGCAAATTATGTAAGTATTTATCTTCAGGCAATAATCCTCTGTGCACATTCCAGGCTCAAAGTTGTACCTCCCTGCAGACCTGAATAAGACAACTAAATACCAAGGTTTGTGTCCCATTCCTGTCCTCAAAGATTCTCCCCCAGATACTTCTAGATAATGTTTGAAGAAGCCTGATGATTTCTGGAGCATTTGTTTACTTGACAAGGTTACTTCAGCTCCCAGTCCGAGGTGCCCAACTCTCAAGAACAAGCACAGACACAAAGACACAGTGCCTTTGCATTCCAGTCCAGGAGACAGTCTCATAATGTTTTGCCAGGCATTTCAGCACATCATTCTGTATTAGCCCTCACCTTGTAATATTGTTTGCATGCAGTAACTATCTAGTACATTCTGCATTCCAGTGTACAACATTTAGCAGGTAGATTATCTGTTGAAGTTCATCCAAAATATATTTGTCAAAGGTTTTCAAATAATGATGTCAGAGACCTTTGTGTGGGATGTACAAAATGCACATTAGCCACTCCACAGTTTGCTGCTGAGTGAGAAGAACTTAAATTCTCAAATCACAGCCTAACAGTTACCATAGGTATCTGTCACTCACCTGCAATGATCCATCCTTTTCTTCTAGAACAAGGCCTGGGAATGTGTAAATATGTAAATATGAGGATGCTTGGCTGAGAAATTAATGTTGCTACAGAAAGCTAATGAAATTCATTCAGACATAGACTGCATTCATTCTTGTTGATTTTAAGCTGAGCTACTACTGCATCTACCTAAGAATACTCTGAACACTTATTTTAGTTACTGTTCTTATTTCTTGCTCTAAGGGAAATACTTTATGGGCTTTTTATTTTAATTTAATGAGAGTTATGTGTGCTCCCAGTGAGTGCTTAAATGCACTGAAACAGCCATGGTATGTCTGCTAGGCTTATAAGGTATGTAAACCAGACTATGAAAAGGGATGGGATTCCTACCCAGTGGTTAAAGGCACAAAAGAGCCATGGGAACCTTGCTCTGGCCTTTATTTTTGGCTTAGTAAAACAAACCCTAATTCTTTATTTGTCAAATTACTATCTGTTACAGTTTGAACTTTCCTCAAGCCTTACTCTCCTAATGAAGTTTAATCTGCCTCTGGCTTGAAGCAAAAGAGCATTGTGTGTTCATGTGTAGGCAGTGTGAATGTGGTTTTGCAGAAAAGGAAGTCTCCTGAATGTTGGGGGCTAAAATCAATGGAAAATGGAAACCAGCCTATTGCCCTTGTTTTTCCAGCTGTCAAATTTTACTCTTATAAAGCAGACAGTATTTCTTTACAACCTCATTAATTTTTCCTAAGCAAACTGACAATACCATTCACTGTTCTGTGACTGGAATCTCCATAATTTATGCAATTCTTCTGTGAGAAATACTCTGAACCCTTGTGTGCAGAAAAATGAACCTTTCAGCAATGTGTTCAGGGGCCCAAGCATCTCTTATACTTTATTTTACATTTTAACTTGGACAGGGAACTAGATACAGAAGGCAGAAAACGTGAATCAAATCAGAGGAGACAGCAAGTGTGAAAAATTGTAAGAGCAATGCATATTTTAGCCTAGCAAAATAGTATGTAGTATCTTAAGGAGCCTGGAAATAAGTAACAATAGGTTTTCTAGAAAGAAAAGGACATTACAGAGATTGGTTTTCCAAAATTCTTCTATATACTATTTTAAAAGCAGACAAATGGAGGATAGGGAGGGTCCTTTGTTACACGAGGCAATCTATGACTTCACATGTGACCTTTATGTTACACTTGTGTGTGAAAACATCACATCAGCAGCTTTCTGACCCATGCTTTTGTCATGTGAGCAAACTTCTGAGATGTGGTGCACTGGTTAAGATTCAGCAGGACAAGCTATGAACAGGAGTCAATATCAGACTAGAAAGAATAACTTTGCACCTATTGCAAGCTATGGATATTGACTGCATGATCCAGCTCAACCTGGCAAGGCTGGCATTTGGGTTTGACTTTTTCCCTTCCACTAAAGGTTTGATATGCTGGGAGAAATAGTCCTACTCTCATCCTGATTTCAATTAATCTTCTTCTTATTATTATGGAAAAAAAGGCAGCTTTAATCAGCTACGTATGAGACAGATTTAATTGACTGCAGGAGAGACAGTAATGATTTATTGTTTCTCATCCACCCCCATGTTTTTCTCACTGACTAACAAGCATTAGCACTGCTCTGCTGAAAATGAGAGTATTCTGCTTTTGATTTTGCCTTTTCTTCTCAACTGTAGTGTAACATTCTCTCAATTAGGAAAATTAAATATTCTCAAATGTGAAAATATTAGCAGACTGTACAAGACAGAACAACTACAGAGAAGGTTTGTTTCTTCAACCTTTGTCTGAACTTGTAAATTACTGACTTCTTTTTGTGGTAGTCACTTGACATGCCTCATTTCAGTTGCTGCCAGTTGTCATAAGACAGCAAAGTACACAAAAATCTTTGATTCTGCTTCCACCTGACAAACCTCAAAAAAACCTTGGGTGCAGTTGTGATGGATAGTGGCTGAAGAGAAAAGCAGGAAAAAACAAAACTGTAAACCAACTCAGTCTCTATAAATAATACAAAGTGGCAATTACTGGTATGGGCAGTGAGGAAGGGACAGTAGCAAACGTGTGTCCTTTTCATCACTGCCAAGAGGAGCAGCAAGGTCTGTTCCAAGACATGTAAATGCCACCTTGTTAATGCAAAACCACATCCATGGCCCTGAAACCTCTGAGCTGGGTGAATGCTTCATGCTGCAGTTTGGACATTAAAAAAAAAAAATAAATAAAAACATAGAAACTGATTTTAATCTACTCTGTTTTCATTCTAACATTCATTAGGAAGTTGAATACTCTCTTACAATGAAAGACATCATTGAACACTGTCAGATATTGCTGTGTTCATAACTGTACACTCTCTCTTAGGGTGGAGAGTGATTAAATGCAGATTTCTAATTGAAATACTGCAACCACCGGAAAATATGATTATGATCCAAAATTCGGTAACATCACTGGACTTCAGAAAGGCATTTTTTTTTTGTCTCCACAGAGAAATATCTTTTTAACTGTTTCCTTTTGATTTGCCAAAACCAAATGGAAACATGTAAAACAGAGAAAGATTGCTGTAATACAGATGATATGCTGGGCATAAACTCTGTGGACCATTTTGAAATTAAAATGCATCTGACATGAATATGAATTCTTTAAGTTTTGTGCCATAAGGTTTTGTAACACAACGTTCTGTAATATAATCTTACTTTAATTTGTGTGTAACATCCATAAAATTGAAGTTGGAATGAAAGATTAAAGAAAAATCCTTCCTGTATCCTTTTTCTGCCTAAGAGTTGCCTTTGGTTTTGGCATTTTGGCTTGCTTCTGTCTGAGGGCCCATTCTGCCTTAACTACCAAGGTTATGCTGGAGGAGCAGCTCCCAGTTGTTTCAACCTTGATTTGACAGTAAAAGAAAACAAAAAAAACCACCACCACCTCTCCCACCCACCAAAAGGAAAAAATTGAAATAAAAAAGCTTGCATGACTTATTCCTGTATTTTGGGTCACCAGTACGTGTCACTATATAGCCAAAACCACACCAGGAGATTGTTCTAGGTTGCTGTGCTTGAATACAAGGGTACCATTCCTCTGGGGTGGCATATGCACATGGAAGCAAAAAGTCTTAATCCTGTTAACATCATTTACATTGATTATGGCCTACAAGCAGAGCAGCACTAAACCTGTTATTCCCTTTACCTTGTTTTCAGCCTCTTCCTTCACATACAGGAGGAGACAAGGCAGAGGAGGTGTGGCAGCTGGGCAAACAGAGGCAGAATATTTTGCAATGAACTGTGACCCCCAAATCCTAAGCAGTATTTGCAGAAAAGAACAATCTTGTTGGTACTTTCTATCAATAAAGAAATAACCAAAGGTGGTTTTTTTCCTAACTTAATTTTGAAAGAAAATACTTTCATTTGCTCTTCAAAATAAAATCCTCAGCTTACCTAGTCTTTTTTGTCATTGGCATTTATTATAGTAGATAACAGCTGCTGAGACCTTCAATCACAGAGCTTTTGAAAGCTGATGGAAGCATCAAGTTAATATTTTCAATAGCTCTGGGATCCAAACCCATATCCTCAGGATTAAGGCAGATCAAATGGAAATTAATATCTCTTTTCAGACGAAATCCACCTATCCTTTACCATACAGAGAATGAATTTGTCTGTTGAGAATCTAAAGAAGTGAACTGAGATCTATTCTATTTTATTCTTCATATACAAGAGATTTTGGTATTGCAAACTGACACAATACTTTGGCTTCCCCCAGCGACAAGAATTAATGCCCAAAATGTAAATTAATAGGGAACTAATAAACAGGCTTTTCCTTTTAAACTGTATATAGAAATTGATTTTTGGAAGGGATCAAAGGGCATCCACAGAAAATTATAGAGAAGTTCCTCTATGAGTGGCTGGCAGGTGATTTACTCATAGTGTCATCAAACTCAGCTTCAAGAAACATTCAACAACTGCCATGGGCACTCAAAACACTCACAGTTGTTCACATTCTCTGGAAAAAAAACTCTCAGTTGTTGACTGTAACAACACCAAGGCAAACAGAATCCTCCTTTTTTCTTTCCCAAATGGACACCAAAGCAACTTAATAGCCAGTAAGTATATACCAAGAGAGATATGTGATTCTTACAGTTTTGAAGTGGCTGAATCATGAATTGTTGTAACAGACACAGAGTCAGACTCTGCCCATTTTACGTGCAGAGATGAACTTGGAGAGGGGTGAAGGGATGGTGAGCAGATACTGAAGTGAGCAGCTCATCACTAGAATGACAGGGTAACTTTCCAAGACTAAAAATAAGCCAAAGAGAAGATACAACTTTCTGGACCACATGGCTTCCATGGAGAGATGAGAGAACTGAGTTTCTTCAGTTTTAAAAAGAAAATGTAAAGAGGAAATCCTAGAATCAATCATGGACTGGTTTGGGTTGAAAAGGACCTTAAAGATTGTCTAATTTCAACTCCCTTGCCATAGGCAAGGACACCTTCTACTAAACCAGGTTGTTCCAAGCCTCATCCAATCTGGCCTGGAATGCCTTAAGGGATGAGGCAATACACTTCTTGCTTATGTGCAAAATAACCTGCTAGAATGCTAATGGAACATCGATGCCAAAGAGTGGGATTTCCACCACTGCAATTTTTAATAATTTAAGTGGACTTGTCTCAAAGCAACCTGATCTAATCAGACCTGCTTTGGGCATGATATCGGCTGGAGGTCCCTTCCAAGCCACGGGATTCCATGATTCTATGGCAGACAGCAACAACAGAGGGACTTTGATAAGTAATGCCAGTCAGAGACCAGTATAGGCTTGCAAAAAGGCTAAAGAAATCTTCCCAAAGTCTGTACAGACTAATAAGCAATACACTTCTAATGGATTTGTCAAGTATTCAAAATATTACAGTGTAAACTGCAGGCAGAAAAAGCTTAAGCTCAGAAGTATGTATCATGTTACTAATTTTTTTCTATGCTGGTTGTATATGTATGTGCACACATCACTAAAGAGCAGAGCTTGAGCATGCAAATTCAGCCACTTAAATAAAAGAAAATACAACAGCTTGGACAAATTTAGGATGCTACGCATTCAAAACAGGATGTGGCCAGGTAATTCAGAATTTTTTAACCGGACTTGCAATTTTATCATATTTCAGGAAACAGTTTTTGCTATACACATATAATACATGAGATAACATAAAATTTGCCCAGAAGTAGACATGTATACCTCACCAAACACAGTGTCTACTGTAGGAATCTGCTTTATCTGTTCTATGTAACATTACACACACAGACACAAACTTGGAGAATAAGCCAGAACCAGAACAAGATCTAGTATCTGTTCTGAGACCAAAATTATACCATGATATATGGTTGGAAATGTTATTTATATAATTTAACCATTATTCTGATTTGGTAATAAAAGAGTTCAATAGAATTTAATAAATAAACAAATAAAATTATTATAGAATTTATTTAAAGCTGTAAATTTAGCTACATACTTCATGCTCCATCATAACGTACTGATTTAATCATTGTATTATGAAAGAACTCAGTTTAAAAAGAAGGCAATCTCTTTTTCTTAAACAAGAGAAAAAAGGAGATTATGTACAGAAAATACACATAGAATCATATGACATTGTCCTCATATAATTCCATGTAATGCTGCATATCTAGGATTTTTGCCATTCCTTAGAAGAGGAATTGTTATATTTTACCATTCAACCAAATCAGACCAACCCATGATTTTCCCCTCCACACCAGGAAAATCTATTCTATTTTTTACTGAAAGAAAACAATTTACACAACATGTAAATTGTTTCAGTCTTGAAAACACGCACTTCAGGCACAATCATTTGCAGGGAAAAAAAATCCTAAATAAAAATTCCTGATGCTGAGTGTTTATGGCTTTCATTGTGGACAAAGGCACACAGGATGCCAGGTCAGTTGGGTCAAATTTCTGACCTTTTTGAGAGAAGCTAACTTTCTTCTTCAGAACTACTTGAATAGATAAGCCGTACTGGAAACTCTGCCAAAATAGATGCCAACGTCTTAACCCTCACACCTGCTGATCTCTGATAAAATCACAGAAGCACAGAACATGCAGATTGGAAAAGACATCTGAAGGTTGTGTCAGCCAAAATCCTACTCAAAACAGAAATGCCTACTGAGGTGAGGTGGGTTTGCACAGCCCCTCACCTAGCTGAGCTTCAAATACCTGGAGCAGTGCCCGGTCTGTTGCCTCCTTGGATAACCTGTGTCAATGTCTCAGTATGCTGATAGTAAAAACAATATAAAACAAAACAAACAAAAAAGAAAGAAAGGAAGGAAAAACAAAGTAAAAAAAGGAAAAAAAGACCTATCATCTAAACAGATGTGACTGTGTACTGTTGAGAGGAGTCTGACTCCCTCATCAGACAGGCACCATAAGAATCTCTGCTCACCACGTGCTCCAGCACCCACAGCAGCCTTGTGGCCCCTATTGCACCAGAATCTTTTATGCTGGGAGGGTCCAAAACTGAATAACCTCTTTCCCCAATCTTTCATCTCCACAAATCAGAACAAATAAATTGGCATGACTTCAGCAAACTTTAACACATAAATGACACAACAGCCCAGAACTATGCTCCATTCTTATGTGAAAAGTAATATTTTGCCTCCTAATTGAACCTTAAGAGAACATATGTGTACTTTCTTCAACACAAGATCTGACATCAGATTTGAAGTCAGCCTCAAAGGAACTGGAAACTACCTCTGGAGCAGACATTAAGGGTGAATGTACTCATACTACATGAGCTGGGGTGCAGTATTTTGTGCCTGTGAGTAACCTTTACAAGCCCCTTTCACCTCCTGGTGCTTCCTGTATCACCCCATCACTCTCCACTGATAAATATTTGCTTTCTTTAAAGGGCCTTTTAGTGAAAAATTGCCCCACAGTCTCCCACATTTCCACACAGAATTTAAACCTATCAGCTAAGAATTAGACCTATTTTGAGCAAAACCAACTTTAAGCTTCTCAGCAGACAGGTTGGGGCTGTCACAGACACAGCGCTGGAAAAATAAGCAAAGGCAACAGTAAACAGTGAGTGGCCACCTTGTTTATTCAGAGTGCTGTGGTTTATTGATGTTACACACAATTTCAAGTTTAGTTGATCTTAAACGTTGCATGTTTTCTCTCACATCCAACCCAACGTGAAAGTGATCTCCAGCTGGCCAGGGAAGCTTTCAATAGCCATAAGCAAGCCATAAACCCCTTGCCATGCCACTGTCCCCTTGTGCAAAAGCAAATAACCTTGAAGCAAAGATCTGTCACAGTCACCACACAGAGTGAACAGAATAAACTCAGCTGCTTGCCTCTTGGAAAAATCCAGGCAGAATTCTTCCACCTCTTTAAGAACAAGGTAAGAGAGGAAGTGAGCATACAAGGAGAAGGACAGGCTGCTTCATAACCAGTATTTAATGCTTGATGCCAGCACCAATACTAATACCAATACCAAAATCCCAGTACCCATAAAAATGCACTGGATATAAGCACAAATACAGTAACAGTAACAATAATAATAATGGTGAGGGGTCTCATCACTGGACTGCAACACTGCATATAAATGGAATGTCTTTATGAAGAAAATTTAATTGCCAATGACACTCTGAGAATCTGGAATAAAATCTACCTTTTTATTTTTTTAATAGCAAATGGAAATTAAGTCATAATTTCAGGCAGATTCCTGTATCTGAAAAAAAAATCAAACTCAAGTAAGATTGGCTGGTTGGATTTTCATAATTAATTCTGTGAGGTTGTCTCCCCCACCCAACACATCTCTGTAAATTACCCCAGTAGGTATGAACCCTGCCCCTGTATTGATTCAGCTGGCACAGCCTTGCTCTATAAAACCCTCCTCTGAGCCCCTGCATCAGGGTGGTCGCTCTGCTCTCCCCAGCTGCTGGGGGGATGCTGAATTCCTGTGCTTGCCCTTCTTCCCCAGAGCCTGCTCTGACTAGTCCAGGGGCATATATACCCAAAAATGCACCAAGGCTCATGCCCTTTCTCTTGAGTAAGACCATGCTGGTGCTTCATGAACCCACTGCTCACCCTCTGGACGCTGGGGAAAATGAATTCATCAGCTATAGAAGCACACACTGTGCAAGCAGATTCTCCCATGTCTCAAAGGAAAGAGTGTGACCAGATAAAAAGTCTGTGGTGTTTTGGATCTGGCTGGTGGGCCAAACTATGCCAGCCAAGTTCCTAAGTCTTCTCCTAGCTCCACTTTCTGGGCACTGCTTATGCACTGTGGTATACCTGACTGCACCTGAAAGCTTCAAATTATTTTTGCAATTTTATGCAGCTTAGCCTTTCAGCTATTACTGTGAAATTAAGAACATATTTACCTGAGATCAGGAAATAGTAGAGAGGGAGCTTGAAAAAAAAATGGAATAAAAATACTGACAAATGATTCTTTACCTACTTCACTTTTCAAAATTTTGTCTAAAGAGCCTAAAATTTGCAAGTATCCATAAGTAAAACAGTGTTACTGCTGGAGAAATGAATGGCTGACAGTCTTCTCATTTTAAAGGGATTTACCAAAGCTACAAAGATGGTAAGTTATTAGAGAAGAGGTAATGGCTTTACAGGCATATTCATTTTCATATTTAAAAACTGTGTATGCACTGTTTTAGTTCCTTAATGCAAACCCCAATAAAACACCTTATGGGGGATTTAAACTCTTTTGTCTTTGCTGTAGGTTTGTCTGCTTTAGGTAAAAAAAATTTAAAAATATATGGTGCATTATTTTCAACAGCAGCAGGAAGTGGGTTTTTAGTCAAATCAGCTTAAAAAATTCCAGCTGTGTTCATGCTGAAGCCATCACAAACTCTAAGCCTGGGATCACTTCTCCATGCCAACTAAAGCCTTTTCAGGCCTCGAGAGGTAAATTTTTGAAAAAATGCCAAGCCTCTCCTTGAAAATAACATCTTAATTGGCTGATATTAAAAAACCCCAGAAAGTGCCATTCTGAAAATTCAAGTGCTCCCATTTTTGTGTTCTAATTTGATATTTGCCTTGTAAGAGCACTCAACATACTCGCACAGAGACTGTCTCAGACAGCTGCAATGAGAGGCATGCAGGCTGGCTGCTGCAGACAAGGAGGAGCTCCTAAGGGCCATAGAAAGTACAGCTCATGATGTGTACCCTGTGCCATTGTAATGCACCACAAAGGCCAAAGAGGTGTGTGACAGACAGTGCTGGACCCAAGGAAAAGAGTGTTTCATCCCCTGGCTGGCTGTGGCTCAGAGGATATCTCAGAGGAGAAGGAAAATCCACTCTGCTGAGAGCAGTAGCTGTTCTCAAGGAGTTTCTGTTTAAGGGTTAGGTTCAAACCAAGTAAAATGCCTGGGATCAACAAATGAAGGCTTCAAACTGATGTATCTATAACACTGTTCTAAATAAATATGCCTTTTTTTCATTAAAAATAATGAAAGTATTTCATTATTTCAATATTAATGAATACATCTACTGTTACTGCCTTCCCCTCTCTGTTTCCTGTTGCACTATCAATTGTAGTGTGCATATCTACCATGGTACTTCTCCTGTTCAAAACTTTGCATCATGAAAAGGAAAGAAAACGAAGCTCATAATTTTCAGCCAATTGAGCTAAATAAGGGAACAGACACTTGCCTGGCATATTTCTCTTATGCTTGTAAATCTAACTCTGCAGCTCCTTTGAGATGGGAGACTGAGAGATCAAGTCTGATTTACACACATGTTAAAAGGAGACAATTGTTTGTCCAATTTAATTGATTCTCAGCTGAAGTAAATTGATTTACCTTGCACAACTCAAAGCTTTTGAAAATAAATATATTTTCATTAAGAATGGCAAAGAGAAATGGTATTAAACAACAGAAAAGAATTGTTAAGCAACAGAAACAACAACAAATGATAAGGAGAACATGTAACCGAGAAAGCCTATTACTGTCAGGGAGGGATTTACAAGACCTTGTGTTTTTCAGTTCCATTTCAAAGCAATATCAGAACTGTGAAATTGCAAAGGCAATTCTAAAAGGAGACAACAGTTGAGACAATAGTTAAAAGTGAATTTTAATACATTACACATTTACCGTGTAATTCTTAAAACCTTTTTTTTTTAAATTTTGGAATGCCATTCTGGCCTTCTTAATGGCTGAAAGCAGAGCCTGTAATTAAAAGAATTTGGATTCGTGTTCTTTTTTAAAAAAAATAGAAGCAACTGCCAATACACATATTTTTTCCATGAAGAAACTTGGCAGTCCCAGCTGATTGTGATGTCTCCTCATCCACATTCTAGAAGATAATTTTGGTGAGGTAATAATTTATTCCAGAGCAATGTGTAAGATTAGGCAGAACAGTTCAGAAGGCTGAGTATTCATCCCATTGTATCACTAAAAATTGCATTTCACAAAATCATATTTACATTTGAAATTTTTACTGGAAATAAAACATTCTCACAAAAAGAGGATGCATTTCATATGAAGTGTTTACTTACAGCCTCCAAACAAAAAATTTAAAAACCCAAACAAAACCAAAACTATTCTTCCTTTCTCAATATTATCAATGCCATTAAAAATTACATATAACATTGGGAGATGATGGCTAAATCACAAATTAAGAGCTCAGCCCTGAAAGTTGCTCACAGACCAGTCTCTAATCTCATGGTGATTTGAGGGCCTTCACACACCAGATCGGGGATTCACTTCTCCCAACAACACACAGAGCTCCCAATAAATCCTGTATTTCTTGCAACTCCCTGACAGCACTCACTGGAGTTGTGTACTGGTGAAATGCTTTCCAGAGACTTTTTTCTATCAAGGTGATATGATGGAGAGTTACAGATTTTTTTTTTCTTTCATGAGAATGATGAAATACCATGGCCTAATTTCTTGTAGGTAAGATGTGAGATGGCAAGAAACACCTTCAAAATGCTGCCTTGGAATAAAAGTCTTGTAAGATTGTAAGTTAAAACTATGTGTACTGTGTTTCCAAAAAAAAAAAAAAAAAATCTTTGTATAATCTTGGGTATTCATTGTGGTAATTGAGGAACCTTTGTAGCACTCACTTTTGTTTAACTGATTTGTTGGGTTAGAGTAGTAGGTGGAAATATCCCAAATACTGTATAAAGGAACAGGAAATAAAACCTCCACCAACCTTGCACACAAAAGAATCAAGAAACTTCTCATTAAGGAGGAATAGTTTGCCTTACATTCACAAGGATAAGATGAAGAGCTAAACTCTCTAAAGGGATGATGGTCCCAGATCCAGAGGGGTTTCATGGAACAGGCAGAGCAATCACTGCCTATCTTCTTTCCATTGTTACACCTGAGTCTTAGCTCCAGTAAATCACTACCAGGATTTCTGCTTCCTGGAAGAAGCAGTGTCAGTGGCAGATGAAGTAACAATGCAAATGCAATTGTACCAAGTTTGCACTGAATAAGGTAAATTCTCTGTTAACCACAATCATTCTCTTCATTCCTGGAAATACACGTTTATCTTGATTCCCAGAAAGAGAGATACAATATCACCCTGATTCACTCAGGTAATGGAGCACATTTTCCTCAGCTGTACCCCTGAGACTCCACCTCTGTAATCAACTGAAAAACATACAGCCTTCTTTAAACCTGGTGTCTGCTGAGCCAGGGATGCCTGAGTGTAAGGTGAGGTAAGATGAGCTGAGGAGCTGCACTGTGAATCAGTAAACCGTGTCCATAGTACAAAGACCTTCCCCTGAGAAACTGCCTAGTCTTTTTATTAAGGAGTGTTACTGAGAACTCAGAAAGTCAGCACCAAGAAGAACAAAACACACACGTTGAGGGAACAGCCAGTTCAAATCACAGCACAAGTTCTTGGTCTCTGTATTTATTCATGGCAGGACCTCAGTCAACGCACTTCAATAAAATGAGTAATTATTGTGAGTCACGTCACTAATTACATCTGATACACACAAAGGCTTGTGCAGCTCCACATCTCAAAGTGCACTGTGAGCTCATCCAGTAGGAGCTCTGTGAGCTCACAGAGGAGCTCTTGTTACTGGTACCCAAACACTAGAAAAAAATGGGGTATTGGAAATGTCTATGCCATTTCTCTCTCATCACATTTTTTTAAGTATAAAAAGAAGATGTGTTGTAGAATAATGGCAATATAACTGCCTACGTAGGGAGTGCAGCATTTGCCTTGGACAGGCAATGCAAGAAAGAACTGTAATGACAGAGCAATGGAATTGGCCAAGATAATCTGCTTTCTTCTACGACAAGCAGAGAGCGCCAAGATGTGAAGAATCTGTCAAAATGTTCTAAGATAAAGTTTAATTTTTTCATACCAAAATTTAAAAAAACAAACAAAACCACAGCTGGTTCAGATACAGGTCAAATTGACTGAGTTCAGGAACATGAGGAGATTAAAGGAAGTAAGTAATCTCTTAGAAAAAGATCTACTCATTAATGTGCAAGAAAAAAACAAGTCTACACAAATTTTGTCAAATTCAGATGAGCTTTTCATCCAAGAGCAGGATCAAATTTGTAGGCTGGTAATTTGTTGCCTAGTAATTAACTACCTTTGGTTAATCATCAGACACCTCTGTTGCCTGATAATTAACCACCTTGAAGACGTACTTCTTTGTGCTTTCCCATGAGGGTTCCTCTTACAGTAATTTTAGAGCACAAACACAGAACTGGACCAAACAGCACCTGTGACTTCAGCTTTACTGCAAGACCATTTTCACAACTGAAGTCAAATCACATGGCACAATTTAACTAAATACAGAAACAATAAATTATCCTCTCCTGTGAACTCATGTCAACAATAATGACACTGAAGCCAATGAAGCCACTCAAAGACACTGGCACTGAACAAGAACGTGAAAATAAGCAGATTCAATATCATATGGCATACAGGACCTTTAACCATAGAATTCTAGAAAGAATACAGAGGTTTTTAAATAATGCTTCATTTAATATGTTTGATTTTTTTTTTTTACATTTAACTCATAGCCTTTTCAACAATTGAATTTCAATACAAGATTTATAGCAATAAGCCTCTGTTTATATAATAGAGAATAAAGAAACACAAACAAAAAAAGGCATAGAAAAAAAGTACAGAGAAGGCAGAAGTGTAAAAATTACCCCCAAAGACTGTAATTTGTAACAACCAAAGCTGTCAATTCGAGACCCCATCTGGAATACTGACCACAGCTCTGGTGTCCCCAAAATAAGAACCTGAAACTGTTGGAGCAAATCCAGAGGAGGTCACAAAGTTGATAAGGGGACTGGAGCACCTCCCACACAAGGACAGGCTGAGAAAGTTGGGGCTGCTCTGCCTGGAGGGGAGGAGGTTTGGAGGCCTCCCAGCAACCAGAGGCCTTCCAGCATCTCAAGGGGCTACAGAGAAGCCAGAGAGAAAGGCTCTTTGGCAGGAGTGATGGGACAAGGAGAAATGGGCATAAACTGAAAGAGGGGTGAATTTAGGATAGATCAGGAAGAATTTTTGTACTCTTGAGTGGTTAGACACTGAAACAGGTTGCCAGGGAGAGTGTGGATACACCAACCCTGGCAGTGTTCAAGGGCAGCTTGGATAAAGCCTTAAGCAACCTGGTCTAATGGGAGGAATCCCTGCTCATGTCAGGGGATGTTGGAACCAGATCCATTAAGATCCATTCCAACCCCTTAGCATTCTGTGATTCGATAACTGTAAAAACCAATCTTCACTACTAAAGATAAAACAGTACTTTAGTTTTAGTTGGCTGTATTCAAATAAAGTTTTTTTAGATCTCCAGTGAGAGACAATTAAATTGGAAAAGTTTTCATATTGTTGGTGCTCAACACTTTATAAATTAACATTATTTAAGATCCATGAAGCTGTGAAACCATCAAATCAGTTAATTTTGAGAAAATATTACCCACAATTTGCTGAAAATCAAGCAACTATATGAACATTCAAGGTAAGTTCTGCATGTAAACAAAATTAAACCATGGATCTCTTTCTTTTTTCTCCTCTCTTTTAATGCTTTACTTCTACTTCATTTCATAAATAACTTTCATTCCACGGACACCAAAAAAGATCCAATCAACTATATGAGTGTAAACCTTTGCCTACTAGACTGTCATCAGCACAAAGTCCCTCAAATAATAAATGAACTTTTTATTAACTGTGGTAACATTACCATTACAATAAGGGATTGTTTAAAAACAAGTTGTACTGCTGTTGCTCAAGAGCGCAAGGAAAATGGTTCTCAGTTCCTTTATTTTTCCTTGAGGGTAACCACAGGGGTTGCATTAAATCTTTTAAAATATGTTGACAGTTGAATAAGTGCTGCTGTTGCTCTGGTGACATTTTATGCACTTTAATTGTCATTAATGAATCTGACTGATACTTTCTTAAAATTCCTTTACGTGTTCTAGTAATTTTATAACAAAGAGAACAACAAAACTGTCTGCAAATTAGCCTTGATCCACTTCTCATATGGAATTTTCACTGCAGGCAATAAAAGAATCTGCATGGGAAATATCTGCTAGACCAGACATTTAAGGCAGGAACGCATTACACGTTCCCAGTAAATTGTGAAATTATCACTTTGCTGTGTATCACTGTGTAAATTTAAATCCCAAAGAAGCTTTGTTTTAAAAAATACACTATCTGCTTTACTATTTAAAAAAATCACTCTATCTGCTTCAATCAAATCAGAATTTGATGTTAAAATGGTAGGGCTCAGCATTTTAGGGCTGCAACAAAACCCAAAAGGTTTGTTTCATTCCAGCTCTCTTGGAGTTGGAATGAAACAAAGTCTGACACTAACCTGCAGTCTAGTACCTCCTTCCTTTTTCTGGTAATACTCCCACTGATTTCAGAAAGGCTTTTCCCCTGTGAAGACTGAAGGATACAGCTCCCAATTATCTGTTCAGGAACATGCAGTGACAAGAAGGAATGCACAGAGCTTGAGAAACAGCAGGCACCACACTTGATTGTTCATAAACAGATAAGGTAAGTCTTTTGCTATGAAGAGAAAATAAACTATGGTGCTTTAAATCATGATAGGTGATTTAAGTAGATTAAAAAACATCTATTCCAGGGACAAGGAGCCAGAAGAGGCAGGAGGAGGGGGAATAGTGTGCTAATGGTGCAGGGAGACATGTTGAGTCCTTTGCCTCCCCCGCCCCAGGTTCCCAGAACAACAGGAACACAGCAGATGATTCCCAACACTGCTGCACCTGCTGCAGCACAGGCTTCACATCTTGGCAATTTCAGAATAGGAAAAGCTTGGGGCCATCTTTTTTTCTTCAGCTGCAGCAGCTCTTCAAGTGCAGACCTTGTACAGGTACCAGTGGTTTGAGCCATCCCCCTTGAACAGGACAATCAGGTCGCACAAAATTGCCCCAGGCACACCCAGAGCCCCTTTGCCTGGTTCTCCTTAAGCCCAGTTCCCTGTATTACCTGAGCTCAGCTCCAGCCTGACCTTCCTCCAGCTGAGTAAATGGCTATACAAGGTGCAAGCAACAGGAATCAGGCCTCAGGGTTCTGTGGAGCACAGCAATTTCCAAGGCACTCGGGGTGCAGACAGCAGTAAGTTCCACACTCACGTCATACCCACAGCTAACAGCCTCAGTTAAGGCATGAGCTACATTTTAATTAGACAAGGGGCCAGGCTTTTGATTTCAGAAACAGAAGTTAGGGTTGCAGTCCTTCATCCATTGAAGTTAATTGCAAAATCCCTATTATCAGGCTCTTGAGGTATTACCCAGGCGCACTTTTTAATTACATTTGATTCTTAATGAAGTAGATGGCAAAGAGAAAAGCAGCCCATGATTCAAATGATTCACATTTTTATCTTCCCTGATAAAAAACAGAATAGGTCAAGATACTTGCTGGATTTTCCCATGAGAACTGCTGCAATGTGAATAAGCTCAATTGACTTGATCCTGAAGGAGCAGGTTAGCTTTGAAAAGCATCACTCATTTTCTCCTCCTGTATACACTCTACCCCCAAAACTTATGCAATGTAATTGTAGACACTGAGCCAAATCCAATTCAGAACATGAAAAATATCACATAAGTATCCTAAGCTTGAATGACTTGTCTTCATTGTCTAATGTCATTTAAAACATAAGGAGTCCTAATTATGGTTTTATTTTCAAATGATGCACTTTAAAAGAGTGACAATTCTCCATAAAAACTGACAGCTTCTCAGGGCAAGGAGACTGCCAAATAACTTGGTATTTCTACATGATTTAAAAACAAGAAGTTATGAAGCAGCTTATGAAGAAAAAATGTGTTATGACACTAGAGAACAATAGCTAGAGAACAATAAAAAGTTTCACCTTTTTCTATTACATCTCTACTCATGTACGCAAACAAAGATTTATAGAACAGAAATTCATACTACAGGTGGGACCATTACCTTGGTATATACAACAACCTCCAAACTCTTTTCACATAATGAAAGTTGTTTCTTACCATCTGGAAATCAGGTTTAAAAATAAAACTTCTGTTTATATATTACACAAAAAGCTTAGCTTTTTATTTCAGACATACTTCTCATATTGTAAAAACACATAGTTCATTTTTTACTTTTATGACTTCAAAAGACCCAATAAAAATTTAGGACCTAAAAATGTAATTTCTTCTTCAAAGGTTGGCTGTTAAGTATGAGGGAGAGTAAAAAGTCGGTTTTAAGAAAATCAGATAGCACTGCAAGGCTCTCTAACCAAGGCAGCCAAGGAGGGTTCCAGCAGGAACTGGTGAGGCAAGGCTGTGCCCCCAGGGCTGGCACAGGGGACAGAGCCCTTGGGGCCCAAGGACCTGACCAGACAAAGGGGTCACTGCAGCATGAAGCTGTCATAGCCCCTTCTAAAGGAAGAGGGGACAACCTCCTTTCAGGGACACAGAAACTAAGGTTTTAATTCAGTATTTTTCAATTCCTGGGTTTGGGGTCTTTTGCCCTATGGCTGCTTCACTGTTTCAGCCTTGCAGGATACCTGTGATGAGACAAAAGCTCCTGAGTTTCTGTCAAAACCATTTTCCTCTCATTATAATTCTTTCCCATTCACAAGGCTGAATACCACAAGACATGAACACTTCCTACTTCATGGTCATACCAGAGATGAAGGGAAGCTGAGATTACTTTCAAAGCCACCAAGGAGATGGTGTGGCAATCTAAATCAGCCTGTCGTGCATAACTGTGGCAAACCTGCAATGTAACACACAACCACAGCCACACCTGCCTCTGTGTTGAGTTGTGCCAAAACAGCTCCATCTCCACTAAAACCAGTGCAGACTTTAAACAAGGAAAATAAACTCCTATCCCTACTTCTTCATTTGAATTCCCTCTTGGAACTCAATTCCTACTACTGCTTTTAGTGGAGCCATGCTATTTTACACCTATTAAGTACTGCATTGATCAGTTTAGGGCCCCTTGTTCTATAATTTAATTATTCAAACTCTGGTTGGTATTTGCTGAAGGTCTAACTTGGCAGTCTCCTTCTGGACGTCTCTCACTCTCATGTTCACATAGTTTCTGATCATTGTAGCAAGTAGAAGTTTGAGATACTTACTAGCTCTACTATTTTTAAAGCAATTCTTAGAGATTTCCAGAGCACACAGAGTATTCCCAAGGCAGTGGCAGGGCATCCCTGCACTAATGAACCACAGAAGCCATCCTAATGCAAGCAGTATTGGTGCAGGAAGTAGCAAGCCCTCATGCCTCAAAGACAATCACAGAAAAGGCAGAGGGCTGGAGAAACTCAATGCCTCTATAATTAGCGACAGAAAGTTTCAACTCAGATTTAACAGGCACTGTAAGCTGAAGAACACACACATTCTGAAGTGGTGGCTAAAATCAGCATTTAAGAATAGAAGAATAAGTTACTTTACTATTAAAAGCAATACTGGTGCAATTGCAGCAATGAGGTACTGCTCAGCATTTCAGAAGTAAAAGAAACTCTTTTGAAAATTATAATTTTCATTGCTGGGTTACAGTATGAAGGCATCAGCGACTGCTACACGGTATGTACATCCTGCACGGAGCACTAAGTGCACAAGGAATGGAATTTTTCCAAAGGACTCTGTGCCTGGCTAACTGTTCTGGTAAAACTTCAGGCAGCCTCATTTTTAGAATATAAAGTGTTTCAGTTGACTGAAAAGGAAAGCAACTCAAATCATTAATAATCTCCACCACATGTAATGTGTTATATTTTTTCCAAGCAAAATTACAGATAAGAAACAAGCCTTTAATTGTTAGTAAGTCATAATAATCCAAAATAAAAAGTCCACTAATTATTAATTATATATTAAATATGCATCTACAGCAATAGGTAGACTCTGGTAAAAGAATCAAATTTAGGCTGACAGGTGCCTCAGCAACAAACCAAAAACTGTAATTGTGGCCACAGATCAAAATGCCAGTTTCTACTCAGTTATTGAATTTGAGGAGAAGAAGAAAATGTTCAATCATAATATTTGTTTAACAATGTTTATCTTCTTTCTTACCATTGAATGTTAGGAACACCCTTGCTTGAGGCTGGGAAGATCCTTTTACACTGCTAAAGTAAATAAATATCCCAATCAACACGTTCATTGCAAGAAACGCCATCTCTTCAGATTTGCAACTTAACATCCAAGAAATGAAACCTGAAAGAGAGAAATATCACATTACTCTTCTCATACACTCTTGTGGAGCAAAAACAGAAGTATGGAAAGATTGTGTTGGAGGCCTCTTCCAGCTGAAGCCATAATTACGGATGTGAAGGAGGTACAGCACTTCTGTTTTTCTTTTGTGCATCTGCAAGTGGCTTTCCCCAGCAGTTTTCTGTGCTGGCACAAGAGGAAACTCTCTGCCTCTTAGTAGGAACCAAGAGAGCCCAACTTTTTGCTAGGGCAGACTACAGCACCAGACTCAGTTTATTTAAAATGAAGACAATTCCACCTGCTGGAAATATAATTATGCTAAATGTCAAGGCAGAGCAAAGCAAGGACAGGAGATAAAGTTTCACGAATAAAAATCTGGCTGATATTTTTAGACATCTCTCTCTCATGTTGAGTGAGGGGGGGAGGTTTGGGTTATTGGTTGTTTGGTTTTTCTTTCTTTTCTTTAAACATCTGAAATCAAAGGTGCTTGGAAATGAGACTTAAGTTTTAGCAAGCTCTCTAATCACCTTCAAGTTTTTCTTTCAAGAAATTCTGGCTGTGTTATATCATTAATTTCAAAACTGTGAAACCAAAAGTATTTCAACATGCTTGAAACTGTTAGTCAACGTTTGCTTTTTGGGCTAGCTCCTTTCAGGATACACACCTGCTCTCACTGACTCTTACAGGGCACTAAGAATCCCAGAGTTGGACAATGATACCACACTTGATATATCTGCTACTTCTCCTGCACATTTGATGAACCTTCATTTATAGGAGTTAACTGCTGAGAAGCCTGAGCATCTCAGAGAATCAGAAAACACTCCAGAACTCTGTATGTTTTCTTAGTTCAGGAAGGACTTGAGATTACTGAAATCACTGGAGGAAAGTGTCTTTTCTAATGGACTTCAGACCAGATCCAAAAACCCAGCCACCATTAGAAGCTGAACAGTGCATATCTGTATCACATCTGCTACTAAGCTGCATCTCTCCAAAAACTGTGAAGTGCAAACTTCATTTTGCCTATCGTAACAACTATGTCAGCTCAGCTGCAAAAGTGAGAATACATAACGCTGTCATTTTAGGCCCATTTTATTTCACTGCTTTTATATATATATATTTCTTTTTGATGCAAATAGCCTTTCTGCTAGACACCACTTATTAGTTAATCATTCAGGTGATATACTTGATTTTATGGCAACAGGAAGCACTTTGAACGTCACAACCCCTATAGCTAGAAGACATCCTTAAAGGCTGTACATTTATTTTTATTAAGAGACTTGTTACCTGTGCAGTCAGCTTGGCAATCTTCACCTCAGCTCTGCTCCAGCACTACAGTCCCTCCAGTGGAAGCCAGTATTTCTACAGCCAATACTTCTACAGCCTCGTTCATCCTGTCCCTCTGAGGCTCACACCTGTCCTTAAAGGGCCGGCTGTAAGCACCCGGCAGGAATGAGCTGTCAGGCGGGGATGACTTTAGGTCAGCACTGGCTTGGGCTGGATCCACACCACTGATTTAGCGGTAAAAGCCCCGTATCTCGTTACCACCCGTGTCAGTCCCCATCCACTCACTGTAAATCGCTTGGAAAGGCTTCTCGCTGTGCACGGGGACTTCACACCAGGCTGGGGGTGGGAAGGAGAGCGCGCACGAAAGCGCAGAGCTCTGCAGCCCACACGCTGAACTCTCCTTCGTTATCTGCTCTGAGTACTGGGAAATGCACGGAGATCAAGCAATTCTACAACTCTGCTAATTGACAAAAACAACCTTGTCAGAAATTTGCCAGCTACAGATCGGGTCTGTAGGAAAAACATATCCATTCTGGCCCAGTTCCAAATTATCTCTAAGGGTCTGTTAACTAATAAAATGATAGTTGCAGAGTTTTTGCCAAGAATAATTTTTAAACAGGCTGCACGAACTCTAGTACTAATGTTGCTTTGTGGGCTTTAAATTTAAAACCTTGTGACTTGCCCATGGGATATCCTTTAACTTACTCGTCTTCTAAGAGAGAAATGGCATTAAATCCCAATAAAATTTCTTTGTCAGGCCAAAATAAATAGCCAATCATACAGAACATCTGATTTAACAGACACAATGGGATAAGTATTTTACAGTAGTAACACTATGCTTTCTTTGCAATATAGATAAAAAGTCAAAGAGGAACAAGTGTGCGGCTTTCCTTCTGCCTTTAAATTATACTGTAGGAAACAATAATAGGAAAAAAAACCCTTTCAGCTCTCTTTCCCTCCCACTCTCGTGCCTCCTGCCAATTCTGGTGTAATCAGTTAGAGGAGTGAAACATTGCTACATCTCATTGCTCAAATTGCAGATCTTCACCGTTAACACAGAAGTGACAGGCAAATATAAGATTCAAGTGCTGAGCAGCATGGTTCCTACCCAGCTGTTAGGCCCATAAATATTAAATGCATACAGTGACAAAAAGGTACCTCAGGGTGCCTGACATGTGAGTTATCTAATGGAAATAGGTTTAATTTCAGAGATTTACAGAGCTGGTAACTGACAGCTCATTGCAGGTTAGACTCTTGCTATGGGCTTATATCCCAGCTCTGAATTTATCTCAGTAAGTCATGATACTATATTCAGCACGTCCAGTGCACATGATCTCTGCTGACAACACACAGACCTAAAGCCTTGCAAGTACTTTAGAATCCAACAGGACAGACAAAAAGCAGTGTCTAATTGCATTTCTGTTCTTACATTCTAGCGTTAACTGTACACAAACAGAGAAACCGCTAAGAAAGTGAAGTAGTGAAGTTTCGCTGCCACGGAGGTCGCTGGCAGCATGCGGCACGGCTTCTGGAAAGTATCGCTTTGCTAGGAAGCGCTGTGCAGGTGTCATCTGCTACAGCCTGGTCCCACCCCTAAATCCTGTAAGGAAAATCATTTGGCAGAGCAAAGAAGAGAAATGAAGGAGAAAAAAAAGACTAAAAAACCCTGCCAAACACGGAGTATGCCAATCTGGAAAGCACTGGTTTAACTATCTGTGAACAGCAGCAAATTCCAACCATCAGAGACATTTCACATCTATTACAGAAAAGAAAGAGAACTTTAAGTTATGCTTACCCGGCTATTGGAAGCAGCAGTATTACTGATTTCTGTCTGGTTTCTATCAGTTTATAGACTCCACTCCTGCTACCAGAACATTTTAATTCCAAACCTGGTTCACGGCAGAGAGTAAAATAAATAAAATAAAAAAAAATAAAAAAATAAAAAAAAAAGGGGGAAAAAGAAGAAAAGTCTTTTCTCGTAGTGGTTGTAAAGATACTCTCGGCTCCTCTGTGCAATAATCCTGGCAGTGACTCCTGAGGCTCAGGGAGCGCTTCTCCCTTGCGCGCAAGCACGCACCTAGGAGTGAATGGAGCGGCCGCGCGGTGCCGGCGCTGGTTTCCAGTTACAGGCGCTGCCCTGCCCTGGCCGCCGCTCCGGCGAGGCGAGGCTCGGCAGCCGCCGGTGCATCATTAGCTGAGCAAATAGGGGCTGGAGCTCATAAATAATGGCGAGGCCACACCCCGCCCTGCGCGCCGCCGGCTGCCGCCCGGCCCGTCCGCCCGCCCCAGGCAGCGCCGCGGGCAGCGTGCAGGGCAGGCTGAGGGAGGAAAGGGGCGCGCAGGGCGGGCAGAGGGGCGTAAGGAGCGCGCAGAAAGCGCAGAGAGGCGCGCATGGCGGGCTGAGGGACGCAAGGGGCGGGCACGGCGGCGTGAGGGGCGCAGCGCCCGCGCTCGGTCCCGCGGGGCTCGGCCGCCGCAGCCCCCGGCCCATCGCGCCCGGAGCGGGAGCGAAACTCGCCCGGAAAGTTTCTGCCCCGCCGGACGGGCCGTGCCGGGGCTGCCGGAGCGCTGCTGGGGCCGGGGCAGGACCGGGGGAAGCGGCGGGACCCGGGCAGAGCGGCCCCGGGCCGGGAGCGGAGCCGGGCCCCGGTGCGGCCGCGGGGATGCGGGAGAGGGCGGAGGCCGGCAGGGGTCACTGTGCAGAGGGAATGGGAGCGGGCGGCCGTGACGGGGAACTGGGTAACAGGCAGACCCTGGGATGGGGCTCTTAGGCTCCCCGCGAACTATTTCCGAGATTCAAAACTTTAAAAGCGAAGAAGGTTAAGAGAAGCGTTAGGACAGTGGTTGGATTCAGCCCTCTTGATTGATCCAGGTGTTTTCCCCCAGTTTTCTGAGGCTTTTTTTGCGGAGATTGGGAGCTGTATTTGCTCAAGCTCAGTTTTCCCCGAGATACGCTGAGCAGCCTTTCCCGTTTGGTGAGATTTGTGCTCTTACAGCAGCGGGCCAGCACTGAAAAATTTGTCCAAGGTGTCAACTGTGTTAAAGCCCAAGATTTTCCAAGCAACATCACTTGGGGTTTATCTTAAAAACCATCACTTAGGTTTTCCTAAACTGTCTGTGCTGCTCTGACCGGCTGGGTGCAAACTCCTTTTGGATCAGGATTTTCACTTTTGCAGAGAGAGATGGTCTGTGATCCTGTCAAGGCAGTGTGGGTCGCTCAGCACGACTTAGAGGGGAGCATATCTCGTGGTGCCCTTGGAGACATCTCCCACAGCCAGAAATATGTTAACCAGTAAACAAGTACCCACAATGAGTGTGCACATGCTCAAGTTAAGTTTGTCTCCAGCTGTTACACACTCTGGCCATACTAACCCAAGCAGTCAATAATAGTGGTGGTATTATAGCCAGGGATGAGGGAATAGCCTGAACACAGCACCCTGACTAAACAGATTTTGTCTATACATGTGGATTGCTTTATGGCCTGTGTCTGTTGGTTACTTTGTGTAAAGGCTCTTTTGCATGAGTGAGGGTCACAGGTATTTCAAAGATGGTATATCCCCCAGGCTTCAGTGCCGGGCTAGCAAAGTTAGTGCTCTCTTCAAGCAAGAAATTTCAATATTGTATGGCACTCACCATCCCAGAGGATACAAAAGTATATGGAATGGTCTGTCCTCTGAAAAGTCAGATTTGCAGCTGATGCCAGAAAATAAATGGATCCAGAATTTTTGAAAGCTTGATCCACTTCAGATCATGCCTTGAAGATTAATTCACTGATGCTTTTAGATGAACCAAACTCTTGAGATCATGAGTCTTAAAAACATTGGTGCTCTTCCAATCTCCTCCTTAACACAAATAAACTACACAGAAATGTGTGAACACTTGCTGTCCCAGAGAGTGGTTTAAACTAAGCCCTCAGTTCTCTCCATGGGCAGGCAGTGTGGTTGTGAACATGATGCTGCTCATCCTTGAGTTGTGGTGGTGTTCAAATGCCTCAGTTTGACAGCAGCACCCTGGCAAAAGGAGAAGTCACTTTTGTGCTTTGGAAAATCCCCACAACTAAGTGCAATTAGAGATTGTCATGCCAAGCAACAGAAGTGAATCAGTCAAGCCAGTGTTCTTCCTCTTGCTGTGATCTACACAGGGTGATTCAAAGGAAAATACACAGAAAACCACAGAACAAATACGAAAATCTTTCTCTTCTAGGAGATTTTGGGGAGATGTGTAATAGGTGATGATACCAGTCAGAGGAAAAAAAGAATGTTACCATGAAATACCAACACTAGAATTTATGATGATTCTGTCCTCCCCAAATACTTTTCCTTTAATAGAAAAAGTCTGCTTTTTTTCTTTTATAGTACTGATTTTCTAGGTAAGAGCACAAACACATACTCCTCAAAGTAAAGAAAAAATAGAACAAAAAGAATAATGCTCAAGCATGAATCCACATCAGCATTAGTTAAAGTCACTTGTGTTTTGTCAGGGGTTTTGTGTATGTATGGACACTGCAGGGCCATCTGGCTAGCTGCACTTCTTCACATGTGCTAGCTGCATTGGAGATAAAGAGGTAAAATGGAACACTGAGGAAAATTATGGGGCTTTCCAACACTCCCTCATGGACTTTGGGCTTATAAAATAGCAAATGAACTACAAAGAGACAAATGCAAAACTTTAATCTGCGAGATACCATCACACTCATATCTGATAGGCAAAGCCAGAGAATGCTAATTTTAAAAAGCAAATTGAAACAAGAACAAGCTTGCCATATTGATTTATTTGTATTTAACATGTGCATATGTGCAGGTCAGAGCGTGATAATTAACTTTAAAAAGCAGTTTGAACTTCACAGCTGGGCTAAGAGAAATGGTTAAAGTTTTACTTTAGGAGTTTTGTAATAGCATGCATTAGCTTCAAGCAAAACTCATGGAATGGAAATTACTTCTCCCAATTATGAGGTGGGGTTTCAGCATTAACTGGCATGAATCAGCCCTGTGAGTTCAATGAAAAGTATGCAAGACACTTGCTTTCCAGGCTGTGTGTTTTACAGCCTAACACGGGGATGAGGACAAGTTGGACTGTGCTTTGCAACTGATTTTTAATCATTCCTCTATTACACAAACAGTATGATCTCTTGTACAGTTTGCTTCTGGTTCTGATTTCTTGCATGTGAGATGTATAACCAGGGGCAGTAATTCTGGATCACATCACACATGTGAGGACAGAGTCAGGCCCTCGGTCAGCTTCGGAGTTGGAGCAGTTCTGATCTTGCAATGTGATCTGAGCGAGCAAATCCCCCTGGCCAAAACAAATAGAGCTGATTTTGTTGTATCTGTGCATGGTGTTTGCTTCTTACCCAAACAAGTCATCTTAATGGACCCAAGCCTAGCTTTAGACCTAAACATGAACTGTAGCCTGTAAAAAGAAAGACAAGATTGGATTTGGATTTCTACTTAGCATATGGGCTTGAGGGATGGCCTTTTTGTTTTGCTTTGGTTTGTTTTGTTTTGTTTCCCCTCCCTTAGATTTTAAGCTCCTGAAGAAGTGAACATCTTGTAGGAGACATTAGGACAGGAAGGAACGCAGGTTTAAAAGAAGCAGGAAACTAAGAAGTATAAAGAGGAGAAAGATAGGAACATTCTGAGAAGCAGTTGGATGTTTAAAGGCAGGACAGTGGAATAGAATCAGATCATTTCACTGGATTGGCAACAACTAGCCAATGTGAAGATCAATAGGCTTAATAGTCAGATTCTGCTTTGAACACAAGCACAGATCAAGACAAGATCAAGTGCTAGCTATTATAAAGAAAAATGCAGTAAAGGCATAATAAAGTGAACATCAAATGGAATTAATTCCTTCCTTAAAAATCAAAGGAATGCTGTATACCGTAAATGTCAGCTTCCAAGTGATTAGAGAAAATGCTATTAACATCTATTTTCTCTGCCCTCATTTACGAGTGTCAAATCACCTTAAAGAAATGCAGGGTCATTAGGTAATCCAATTAATTCATCCTTGTTTATTTTCGTTCTTAGAGTTACAAGAAGTAGGGAAAGTGTGAAATATATCAGCACTTTGTTGTGGGAAATCTATTAGGTGTTTGTTTTGACAGTGTGCTCATACAAGCAGCAATTTACATTCTTTTTCACAACCAATAGTTCAAGGATTCAAGAGATAATAAGGATAAGGTTCCTGGTGATACCACTGTGTGATCAGAGGTGGCATAAGGTCCTTGGACGTAGTGTGCCCCACCTTGTCATTGGCCTTGTTCAGGTGGGTCAGTGTCAGACTGGTCATGAAGGCTGAAGATTCTTCACCAAGGTCTCAGCCTTATAAAACTGATGGCATGTAACCAACAATGAGCTGTCAAACTGAATTGATCAGTTTGCTTCTTAATGCTTAAAGTTCTGTGAAAGTCCATTTAAAGGAGATAATTTGTCTTTTCAGAGCTTAAGAAAAATTAGGTGCTTAGGATCAGGGTTGGTGTGAGCACGTAATGAAGTACTACTACCTGGATGGGAGCAGGGGAAAGCATTATGCTCTCAGCTTGATAAAAGTCCCGTTGTCTCATTTAATAAACCCTTCTCTGAGTGGGTTCCCTGGAAGTCAGTGAGCCAGCACTTCATAGATAGTAACTCTGCCTTTGAAGAGACTGATTTGGGCAAGGTCATAATCAAATAAGTCCTTCTGTGCCTGTACCAAAGATGTGAGCATGTTCCTGGTATGCTACCAGGCTTTCATGCTTCCTCTTTTTTAGTATGGCAACCACATTATTGCTGTTTGTAGGAGAAAGACTGTGTTGTAGTCAGATTTTCCACTTTTTAGCCACTATGACTAAGTGAGGTCAGTAATAGCTCTTGCACAAAGCTGCGTTTGAGTTTTTAAGAAATCAAACAAGCAATCATTATTTTGCAAGTAGATGAGTAAGAATATTTATAATGAAGACTTGAATGAAAGAAAGGAAAGAATTGTTGATGCACCAGGGATGGTTTCAGGCCAAGCAAGCTGCAAACAGAAAAAAGCACAAATGCATAGAGGAGGCAACAGTTTGTAATATGTGCATTGGAAGTACTTGGAATGAAGGTCATATGGTGCAAGGAGTTCTATAAACACACAGGGAAATAAAGCAGCAGCAGCTATGGAGCTCTTTATCCAAACAGATAAAGAGAAATAGGAGGGGAGGGAAGGCAAGGGATTACTGCAGGATAGAAGGGACAGTGACATAGCCCTGAATGTCATGGCCATTTCCAGCACATGCCACTCTACAGCCTGCTACTTGATCTGTTGCTGCATCTACAGGGCTCACAGCACTCAAGGGAGTCCTCACTCTGTTGGAAGGAAGTTGTGGTAAGGTATCTTCTCGTCATCGTTTCAGCTACTTCAGTGTTTGTAGAGCCTTGTATGAATTACTGTTTGGGTTTTATTTTTTTTAATAAATAAAAAAACAAAAGAAGGCTTATGATTTTTTTAACACTCCTACAAGCCTGATTATAGAAAACCAGTCTGGTCCCAGATCATATACCAGCACAGTTCTATTTCCCACCATCCTTCATCTTCAAATCAAGAATAATGACTGCATACCTTACAGTCTTCGATTTGTTTTGTTCCTCTGTAAGCACAGACTAAGCTTTACTGATGGTATTCGCCATCTAATTGCTGACTATGTATTGTTTGCATTCTGCAGTCTATTCCTTTAGAACAGGAGCAGAAGAACTATTCTGTGTATGCCTTGTCCTTCCCTAAGCATGTCCTCTTGGCCACTTGTCCCATTTACTCTCCCTAAGGAAGTTTTTGCCGTGCAGAAGACATAAAAGAACTTGTGTCTCCAGATGAAAGAGGAGCAAAACTAACAAAAAAAGTTTGTAATTTGAAGCATACATGCCAAGCAGAGCATTGACTGAAGCAATCTGAATAATGCCTGCTGTCCCCGGAGATGTCAAGGGTCTGTGCATATGGGACCAGAGAATGCTGAGGGATGGAGCTGGCATCAGAGTTATCTCCTCTCCTACAAATCAAGCCTGATCCTTTTGCCTTATGCCCTAGCTCTCAGAGGAGTTGGGATTTTAAACCAGATCACTCAAGTAACCCAGTACGACCATTCTTCCATTTTCTTGAGGAAACCGAAGAAGCATTGACTATTTTAATGTAAATCAAATATACACTTTAACTTCCCCAAAGTGGGAAACATTGAGATACTATAGAATACAAGCTGTAATTCTTTACCACAGCACTAAGGAATGCTTTCTTGCTTCCAGCAGTCTGATCCCCATTTCTCAAACAGACTGTCATGTTGTCTGCTGTGAGGCAAGGTTTGGCTCTGGAATCATCGTGGTACAGCTGGGGTTGTGCTGATGTTTTAGGTGCAGTGCTGACATTTTTGTACTTTGTTACACAGATACCACTGCACTACTAAGCTCCTAAAGAAGATAAAATTGAAGCTGTGCTTTTGATTGTGTTCTGTGCTGTATTCTTGACTGTGTGAAGTCTCAGGAATATGGCCTGTGCTAAGGCAGAAACCTTTGTCACAGGTGCCTCCAAATGCTCCTGATTCCATGGGGACAGGAGCTCTGTTTTCCTTTTTTCACTGTCAGTGCAATAGATGTTTTGAGAGGCTCTAAAAAACGCTTTTTGCAGTATTTTAAGTTGTCATGCTTGAGTCACCAAAACCTTTCTTGAAAGCTACCCTGTGGTATGAACACTGTTCATTAAAATGTGTTGCATCAAAAGCCTGAGCAAACTCTTGGCTGGATGGGAGAAGCTGATGAAGGCAATGTGTGTTCAGTGGGGTTTAAGGGAGTCTGCTGAGTATGTTCCATTCTTTGTATGGCTTTTGGGCCTCAGGACAACCAGGATATGGGTTAATTTACATAACATTAAATCATCCGCTTAGAATCAAATTTTATTAGCTAAAAAAGTACTTAGAAGTAGTCATAGACTTTGACCTATGTGTTTATTGGCTGTTATGGATTGGAAATACACTTTATTGCTATTGTTTTATTAGTTGCCTACTCAAAGTTTGCACAGGATTGATAGAAGCACTTGAAGCACCCAAAATACAGTATCACGTCACATTAGGAACCAAGCCTCAGAATTTGCTGTCATACTGAAAAGTTTCCATTGCTTTAAATTGGTTCTTGGCTTTTTATTGAGAGAACTACAATTTAAAGTGAGTCTATGATTGTATTTTTTTTCTTGAGCACATAAACATTCCACTAAATATTTATCTTTTTTATATGAATGTCTCCAGAACATCTGTTAATTGAATCTTTATTTGAATCTATTAGCAGTATTTTGTTTTAAGCCAAAAAGACTAAAAAAAAATTAAAATATATAGTCTGGATGGCAGCCAGTACACAATATCTTCTCCAAAGTAACACCTTTTTAACTTAAATTCAATTTATTTATTGCCCATTATTCAAAGTCAATTAGGAGTAAAAAAAAGTCAAAAGACAAGCACTGCATTGATACAAAATATTTATTAAAAACTTTATTATATGGCATTTTGCCATTGCTAACATTTAAAACACTTACTTGTGCTACTTCAAATTTATCTTAATGTATTTCCAAAGTATTGTGAAATTGGAGATAAACATTTTCAGTAATACTTTGATGCACTCTTGCCTATTTATTCCCTGCACTTTACTTATATTACAAACACTTCCAGAAATCAGTTGAACCCTTTGTTGCCAATATCAATAAATATATGTATAATACATGCTTGCTCTTTGCTTTATGTATATTCAATTTAATTTAGCAGCTGCCAAATACCACTCATTAAAATGTTCCAAAGATGGGCTCCTTATCCTAATTGTTTAAAAACTGCTTTTAAGACAGGTTTTTCCTCTCAAATATTAGAGAACGAGAGGAAGCATAAAGATGGAAAAGTTAGTGTAACGCATTGTGACTGTAATATCATGCACAGCATAATTTTTGTTATAATTTTTTTCTTTCCAGGATAAGTTTTGTTTTGGGTTTTTTGTTTTTGGTTAGTTGGTTTTTTGTTTGTTGGGTTTTTTTTCCTGGACATCAATTTAGCCTATAAATGATCTTAGACTAAATAAGTTTTTTGAAATCTCTAAATTTTGCCATAAGAGGGCATTATTCATGCACTTAGACTAGAAAATGCATCTCAATATACAGACATACATTGTAGGAAATAGTAATTATCCACACTCATGAACCAATGAAGTAAAAAAGAAATATGAATACTTCTTTAATTAGGAATACTTTAAAGAAGTTACTGGGACAGGGATAGTTCACTGTGCTATGCTCTTTTCCTTGATAGTCTGAAGATGCAAGAGGAGACCAAAGATGAGGCAAGGACTGCTTTTGCAGTTTGGAAATTACCACCTAAGACAAGAAAGCCAAAAGTTTGTGTTTCTACCTATGGACAAAATTCAGGAAGTGTGCCAAGGCAGAGTTAGCATTAAGCACTTGTTCATGCCCTCCAGGAAAATGGAAGTTAAAGAGTTAGAACATGTGTAAGACTAAAGACACAAATCCTTAAGTTCCTGCTGTGAGTAAAAAAAAAAAATGGAAAAGTACTTAATCCTGAGCCTCTAACATTTTTTATGAGTGATGTAATTTGTGAGGATGGGAGGAATACAGAGATGTGCCCTATCAAATAATGGGTCTGAGAAACCTTTGGGATGGAAAAGAATTGTCTTTTCTCCACTCCCCACCAAAGAATTTAGAGTAGAAGTTAGATCCTAAAATATAATGTAATGACTTCTGCTAATGTTAATGAGTATTGGATTGTTTCCCAGAAAAATAGAAAATCTTCATTCTGGAACAAGAAACAAACAGAAAATACACACTAAGTGGAGTTTTCAGAGCCCTCAAAGAATGTTACCATGCAAGCTGCCTTTGTGCTCTTGAACAGAGATGGACTCAGGACTGCACACTCTGGGTGTCCTGTGCAGGGATTGTCAACATCTCCCCCTGTGCCTCTTCTGTCAGGTATTGAAAGTGTCTCTAGACAAGGATTTTTTTGTGTCATCCCCATCCACCCAATCACCAATGCATCCTTTCAATTCTGAGTCTCTCAGAACAGAATTTTCTGATTTAATATTATTTAGCATCACAAAGGATGTGTTTCATTGTCCTGTTTCCTGGAATAATGTACTATATCACATGATCACTACCTTTAAATCCCTTTTACTGACAGCTATAAGGAAAAACAATGTGACAAGCAGAATACAAATTGCTTTCAGATATGTTTTGGGTATTCTCCAGCTTGTCAATTCTTTTTTTTTTCCATTGGTTTATACCAGAAATGTGCAGAGATCCAGCAGTAATCTGTTATTTGCAGAAACTGGTAGTTGAAATATAGAACTGAATTTGGTCATTTTGTCATCTGTACAGTTTTATGAAGACCAATTAATTGCTATCAAAAGAATCCTGTAAGGAAAAGATTTATATGCTTTGAATTTCAATCCACTTCATCACTGTATGGACATTACATTAAGAGTTGAAAAGCCAGAACTGCAGCTGGCTTGAAAAATAATGTTCTGATCAAGCCAGTAAATTCACTGAGTTATGAACTTACAAATAATTTGTGTTAACACCTGCATATTTTTTTAAGAACTCAATACACTCCCGAAGGCAGTAATATTTCAGTGTCAATAATGGAATCCGTGCTGTTAGAGATGAAATTCATCAATTGAATTCTGCATCTGCAACCTCAGATTTTTTAACTTCTTTCTCCCTTCTGCTTTAGGGAAAATGACAGGAATTTTGTAAAATTCATCAGATAACAAATACTTGGAATGATGGACTAGAGCCCAGATAAATTGCAGCATTCCAGCTGATGTCTTTATTTAGAACAGGTTGAAATCACACAGCTCCATGACTGGCTGATTTTAGGAGGGTTGTCCTTTCTCCACTTGTGGAATGACTAGTGGAGCTGCTTGTGTGGATTTACATACATGCCTGAACAAAACTGTAGGATTTTAATTTGTCATACATACCAGCAGCTGCTCCTCCAAAATTCTTCTGGTATTTTTTTTCTGATCTTTGTTGATACTGCTGTAATTCTCGTTGTTACCTACATACCTGAAGATCAAAAGCAATAAATGGCAATGGAACTCAGCTGGAGATGAGTGTCCACTATTGTTTGTACCTGCTTGGGAGCAGGGAGACTTCTGCCAGGTAATCTCCTTTATACTGCTAGCAGGTTTACATTATCGTTTAATGGTAATAATTGTAATAAAATGTATTCTGTAGTTTTTATTTCTCTATCAGAAACATTGTGCATGCTGGGTACACAAATTATCTACAGGTTTCAGTGTTTTTCCAGTACACATTTCAAAATTTTTTCCTGCTACCTTTAACCCACAACTGCTTTGTGAAATGTTCTTTTAGGCATTTTATTAAAATTGTCTTGGAAACAGGCAGTATCCAAGTAAAGTATGAAATTTTCATGTATGAAAGAGCTGTTACTACTTTCTTAGAAGAAAATATTTTTCATCACTCTAAGAGTGGCTTCCATAGGCCAGCAGATACACTTTCCTTCAGTCTCTTCTGTGTCACTGATCTAAAGGCAAGCTGCAGCCTTCTAAGGCTTCAGACTTGTACCCAGGTGTCTCGTTCTCCTGTTTCTACCTGGTTGATGGAACTAGTTTTATTCAGTCTAGGTCTGGTGAAGAAAAAAAAAAAAAGATAAAAAAGACTATAAAGAAGTATCTTCTATATCTTTTATTCGCTGTTGTGGTTTTGGACTAAAAGCAAGCCAACAAACAAATAAACAAGCTTTTCCCAACACACCCCTGCAAAAACCTGATACAAATGTACAACTCTTAAGTTTCTTCTGTGATCCTGATGGTTAATTCCTGTGTGTCACAGCTTCACCTCTCTTCCTATGTGCCATGGCTTTACCTCCCACAGAAAAGGAGACAAGGAGACTCCCTCACTACAGGTTTACTACATGTTTTCTCCAGCTTCTTTATCTGAATGGGAATCTTTACAGAAAGCATGTCTCTCAACGCCTTTTTCACCTAATGCTATATTTATTTTAGGTGTTTTTTGAAAGCTAATCCATTATGACTCCAAGAAAACTGAAAAGCTTTTAAGAAGCCATCAGCAACATCCCCCAGAGCATACCTGTGTTTTTGATGTCATACAAATCTGCTTTGTCAGAGACAGTGTCCCACATTTGCTGTATTTGTGTGAGACATCTTTTCAAATCCAGAGAAGGCATGAAGTTAGCAACCTGGCTAAACTTGAAAGGGGTCACTGCAGGAAAACAAAGAATATTTATCAAGAGTATTTTCTATCATATTTCGAACTCTGTCTGCAAGCATTCAAAGAACAATTCTGATATTCAGAAATCCCCAAATCTTTTAAAGTGCAAATAGATATTTGTGAGCCATGTCAAACAGCCTCATTCATGCTTATCTTCATCTTTAGGTGATGACTGGTTAAAATATTTTTGAATAATGAAGGCATTGTAAAAAATCAAGTATATTCAAAAAAGGTGCTTGAAAAGAAAATTATGCTCAAGTTATTGAATACATTTTTCATTCTGAATAGTTTGTCAAGCTATTTGCATCTTAGGGAGGATGTTGATTTCCTAGGTGGTTTTAAAATACATGTCACTTTGTAAATATTTAAAGATGCTAATTTTATATTCTTATCATAGAAATTACTTTTGGACAACAATCTTTTAAAGCATCTTTGTTAATGAGGAGGTATTTTGAAATCTCTGCTGACTACTTCACACCTTGTTTGGTGGTTTGCACAGGTGCAGGGTGATGTAAGTCACAATCAAAAGAGAGTGATTTAACTTTTAAGGGGGTTTTTATGTTCCTTTTACACAATTGTTATACCTGAGATACATGTGATTTCCATAAATGGAGTTAGTAATTCTTATGGCACAGAAACAGAGAATTTGTATACAGGTCATCTCCTTTCAGTGAGCAGCTCCCCCCACCCGCACACAGTCTAAACAAAAGCCATTTTTATATAGGATGTTTTAGTATGAGGGAATCAAACAAATTTGGGTTTGGGGTTTTTTTTAATCACTTAGATTCCCTTTAGAGGCTATATCATCTTAGCTGTTATTAGTAAAAAATAAACTGTAAATAACAGCATCAAAGGGAATTCAGGGTTAAAGTTCACTTTCTGAAAAAAATTACAAACATAATATCTAGTTATCATCACAAGCTCCAGAGAATTAGAATTAAAGTATGTTTTATTAGCATTTGCAGATCTAAGAAGCACACCAAGATCAAATGACCAATAAAACTTTCATTTTTTAATCTGTAATCAAAAGAATTTCAAATCCTTTGGTATTTAAAATATACAGAGAATCCCAGACACTAAAATGTTCAATTCTTTCAATACTGTTTCATGCCCCTTTTCTTTAAGGTCAACATTTTCTTTAGAAATTTCTCTCTGAGGGTGAAACAAAATCTCCAAAGCTATCAAAGCTGTTGCTCTACATAAATAAACTTGTACTCTATAGGAAACAGGTGAAAGTGTTTTTTCTTTCTGCATGTCTGCCTAAGTTGTAGGTTTTATCAGAGCATCATGTAAATATTTGTATCTGCTGGGGACTGCTTAAATTAAAAAAATTATACTATATATTATATAATTGTATCATACTATATTATAATATATAATGCATAATGCAATCTGTGATAAAGGAGTTCATGGGTTGCTTTGTAAATTTTATTCATGTTAGCACAGTACTACTCACCTGCAGTCACTGGAATTATCTTGTTGACAACTTTTGTCACATAAAAAGTGAATTTAACTAAAGTGCAGAGTTGTGGCGTGATTTAAGTTTGCAACTATTTAATCTCTTTCCATCCCTTTTAAACATGGGACTAACTCCAGAGTTAAATCCAGCCCCAAAGTAGGATCACTTTGCTCTTTATCCCATCAGCTCTTGAAAATCTCCAAGGACTGATGTTCAGTCACCTGGCAGCCTGCTCAGAGAGGTGCTCATGGGCACCCTTGCAGCAAAGACTTTTTTCCTCTTGTCTCAGCTGGATTTTTCTTTATTGCAGTTTTGGTCCATCCTTCCCTTGATCACCCCTTGTCCTTCCACTGTGCTCCAGGAGGAATTATCTGCCGCGGTTTTTGCAACTCCCTTTTACGTAGGGAGCCTGCTACATTGATCCTGCTATTTGAGCAAGTCTGCCATTTAATCCCCTTTGTCTGTCCTATTTTCTAGTCCTGTTTGCTCTTCCTTGCCTTTAAGCCAGGATCTAGGTGTCAAACTTTGATCAGTTCTGGTCATGGCTACTGTCTGTGAGGCAAAGCTTAGGACAGTGTGTGGGGCAGGGGGAAACAAGATTTTCTCTTTCATATACAAACAGCAATGGGGGATTTCTGAATCCGAGACTAAGTGGGCATGAAGCAGGAGAGAAAGAGCCAACGGAGTTGCACAATCTACACAAAAAAGCAGCTGCAGCAGATAGTTAAATTTTCTGAGAGTAATTTTTAAATATGTCTTTGAATTTAAAATTGAGGGCTGCTGCTCATAGCACAAGACTATGTATGAGTACTCCATGAATGAATACCTCACTGGCAATCTGGCCAACTTTGTGTTAGGGAGGTGAACTGATGAATATATACCATATGTTTAGATTGTGTAAGTGGATGCAATCCTCAGCAACTTCAGAGAAGCTGTCCTTGTTTACACCAGCTAGGAGCTAACCTTGTGCATATAATTTTCAGCTGAATAAATGCAGATGTTAGCTTTATACACGATTTACAGAGTTTCAGGTTGCCTTTGTTAAACAAGGAAACTAGCCCACAAGTTTGGATTTGGCAGCACTGCACTGCTCTGCTGTCTGAGAAGAGACATAGGTTTGGAAGTGAATGTGGCATTTTTTGAGCCTTTGGAAAAAAACAAATGCTCATATGTCCTACTGTACAAGAACTCTTCCAGGGCAGAGAAAATAAGGAAATGAAAAGGAGGTTATGTGGAACCTGAAACAGAGAAATATGGCAGGATAATATACCTGAAACTTCACAAATTGCATACCTCCCTTTGGCCAAAATACTCATAAGTAACTGCATCATGTACAGCACTGGCATCCTAAGGATGCTCCAGTTTACCAAGGGCCAGTTGAATTTTCTTCAAGTCTGTATTCAAATGATTTACAACCATTGCAGAAAATTTGGTCCTTCTTGCAGATGCTACCATTATCTAATGATAGATGCCAAAATAAAAATTTGACTTGTGATTAATAACTTCACCAATCTTCCTGAAATCAGTGGAAGGTTCACATTTAACTGTTTCCCAGAGCAGAAAAAGAGTTGTTAAAGGCCAAACCTTTAGTTATTTAACTGCACTAGCAAAGCCCTTGAGGGCATGCCAATTAGACATGAAAAAAATGCTTACCATGATGATTTATTTTATTTCATTACAAGAATACATGTTGTTTTAAACCTGGCTGACTTTTTCAGCAGTGTTTGCAAACAGTTCTGGGATAAACAGCAAATGAATGATGATGCTGACAGCAATCTAACCAGGCAAATGTCTTTTGGTACAAACTATCACAGACAAAATTTGCTGGTGCTACGTGTGCCAGCTTGAATGAGTGCTGGACCAGGATCCCAAGGCTTATTGTAATTTCAGAAAAAAGTAGGTAAAGATGCAGCCTGTATTCTTATTATCATGTATATGCTGATCAGTATAGTATCATTGCTTGAAGATTGTATGACTCATTCTCTGATGTTTGTTTATCTGTAAATGCAATCAACTCAATCATAAACCTTATAAAGAATCAAAATCTGGTTTTGCTTCAATATGTTGTGAGATTAAAATTGTAGTCCTGGTGTTAGGGCTCTGCACATAGTGATTAAATAAAGATCCCAAGGCCTGTGTCCTATAGAAGACACAGGACATTAGAGTAGCTTGGCAGGGTGAATCCTCCAGGCCTTTTGGTCTATGATCATACTGATCTAAAAGTTATTGTGGAAAAAATAAGTATTCCTTGATGCAAGAGACCTTTCCACTGACATTTTATGTGACAGGGGAACAAAGCCATCTCTCTTAAGCAGTCAACCACTTTTTCTGCAATATTGTGTGCTTCTCTTACCAGTTTGTTTACTGTAAGGTTTGCTCAATCATTTATGCACTGGAATAAATTTACTAGGCTGACAAGTTTCACTAATGAAGATAAAGACATTCAGATCTGCAAAGTTTGCTATGGTTTTTCTCTCTCTACTTTTCCTGCTAATAGGAGTTCACTTCCAGCCTGAGTTACAGGGTTAGAGATAGCTCTGAATGCCAAGAAGGAACATGCTGGATCCATTTGTGTTTTTAAGTAATTGCACTGTGTCTTTGACTTTGGTTGCCTTGATGGCAACATCCTGTGCTGGTAGCCAGAACACCATACAATTTCTATAAGTCTCTCTCCTTGATCTTCTCTTCAAACTACACCTTATTCTGGTTTTCCAGCTAAAATTAGTTATCCAACTGGCATTCCTGCTCCTTCTTACGGTACTTTAAAAGCATTCACCCTCAATTTAAATGCTGACTTTAATAAGCCAATGTAAATTGCTCTATGCAGCTATTTTATTTTTACAGTACTCAGAAGTTCTTCCTCCTTTGGAAAAAAGTCTGCATTTTGCCTGTTCATATTTCATTTTCTCAGGACTATATTCTCAGCCCATGAATAAAAGTCTTTACACTATTGACTATAATAGTTACACTATTAGCTATGAAAGTGGAAAGTATGTCACTGATCTCTTTTAAAGTGATCAGTATCCATCCTCAGTTCCTTTTAAACCAAAGTGAATCAATAGAATCTAATGAGGAGTGATAACATTGCACACCCTGTGCATGGGAACAGTAATTCCTTCCAAAAGCTCTTTTTGGAGCTTTGGAGGAGCTATATCTATAAGAACTAAAAGCAGGGTAGTGAGATATTCAGTGCAGGAATCATCTCCATTCTCCCTTGCAGAAGGAGCAAGTGTCTACTCTTTCTCCTCAATTCTACTTCATATAAGAAAGGAAAAGACCAACATCTCTGAGAAATTACATAAATGACATGTGTCTTCATTTTCTAGGAAAAAGATATATGAGCATAGAATGGGAGATTCTGGCACTGTGGCTACAGTTTGGCTCAATGGAGTTCTGAATTCAGGTATGAAAGGTTTCTGTAAAAAGTACATTTTTCAACTAAAAAAGAAAACAGTATTTGTAGCACATAGGAACTACCAGCACAGTCCTGCAACGCCCATGAAATTAGTCACATCAAGACATCTCCTGTCATGTTAATGTGGAAGCTTTTAGATTGAGTTCCTATGCCTCTCTCCCAGATTTTGGCTGAGCTTTTGCTCCAACAGACAATGAACATTCCAGAATTTCATACTGCTGAGAGCACTATTTTCCTCAGATGTCTTGAGGCAGAGGTAGAAGCCAGCTCTTGGTACTTTTCTTAGAAAATAGAGCCAGGGCAGTTGTAAATGGGGATTCCATCTAACTGTACAAATATGTCATAGAAAAATATCTTTTACCAGACAGTATTTTTAGGGAAGTCTAATGCTACCTTTTCCTCTTCAAAGGGCCCCACCTGAATAGAGCCAGATATAAGTACCCCAGTACCTGAGCTGCTGTAGGTGATAAGTCCTTTGTCAGCTGAATGTCTCTCTCCCATTTCTGAAACACAGCAGATAAATTCAGCTATGAAATCTCTGTTATAAAGTCATACAGTTAGGATGGCTTTGCATGTTTTGACTTCTGTTAGTCTCATGAGTTTAAAATACTCTGAACTACTTTTATAATTCTTCTAACCTCACTGATACAAAAGTTCTGTGGAAACAAGAGCTCACAGTCTGTCAGTGTTCAAGAAGGAAAATAAATAAAGAAACTAAAAAAAACCATGATTAAGTTAAACATTCCTTGTTTCATAATGTGTTTACCTTGGTATCCCCCAAAAAAGGAACAAGGTAATAAGGTTGAATGAAGATGTAAAGCAACTTTCACAAAAGCAACAGCTGAGCAGGTTGGACCTCCTCAACCTACAAAAGAGAAAGTATATGACTATGATAAAGATCAGCAAAATAATTAGCATCATAGAGAAGGCAGATAGGGATCTATCCATGTTTTCTCCAGTGCAAGCTTCATCAGATGGTCCCTGTCTAGTACCATCTCAGAGTAGAGAATTTCAAAACAAACAAAAAGCAGCAATTCTCCAGGCAACAGGTTTTATGGCTGTGTAGTTCTTTGCCAAAAGATGCTTTGTTTGCAAAACATTTATATGGATTAACAGATAGATTGAAGGAGCACTTATAAATAAATCTGAAAGTAGATTGATACAAACAGAATATTAGTGGTGAAATATCATAGCAGCTTGGTCTGATTCTCTTTTTCCTGCTATTTGCACAGGTGGACATTTCTGGAGACATTACTGGGCAGATGGACTCTCAGAGCAGTGGGGCTGATTTTGCATGGGGTAAAAATGATTTGTCCTAGAAGTACATCCCTGCAGTGATGCTGCCATGATGATGCTGCCATGAAAGAGTATGGATTTCCTATTTATCTGGAATTTAGAGAAAAATAACAGGTATAAAGTGGGGATATGATCTTGTGTCTTGACTTGTGTGACCAGAAAATTTTTCATTTGGAAAGGGATCAGTTTTCTAGCATTTCATTTTGTTGTCTTAAGAGGACTGATTTAGTTATAGAAGCTAGCATGACATGCCTGGGGACATTAACTCACAGAGCAAGCAGACATATGGGAGCTCTGAAAATGAGGATTAATAAGTAAGTCTGCTTCAAACTTAGTAATTAAATTGATGATACTCTCTTCTGGTAGTTTGGTGATGATCCATAAAGCTGGATGAGACATAAAGTTGATCATGTGCTATTATTAAGTACCATATAATTTATTTAAGGTCTGATCTTGAGAAGTGAAAACACTTCTGCAACATCTGAGGACTTGCAAAATTGCAGAGCTTAGCACTTAGCCAAATTGGTGATTAGCAAGAACAGAGAAATTAGCCCCGTGGTCCTGGGCAAATTCCAACTAATTGAAAGTACTGTGTATAGTGGTGCTAACGTTTTCCCTCTGGTCTGGTATGGATAAAATATTTTTCAAACCTCCTCCCAGAAAAATAGTGCGCTAAGTTAGAAAAATTTATGTTCCATGCCATGGATGTGGCTGTATTCCAACACAACAGAAATCCTGAGAATGAAAGCACAACTACAGAACCGAGATCTCCTAGATAACAATTAGGTGTAATGCACTGACTTTGTATAAAGGATCAAAACATACAGGGATTTTTTTTCTCAGATATACAGACAGATAAACAGGTTCCACTGGCTTAGAATCATAGGCTGTGACAACAGACATTGTGTATTTTGAGTATGAAGGAATAAGGACTTTTTTCATACAGCTCATAAACTGTATGAGCTTTTGGCAGGAGAATGTCAGAACAAAGATCTATTATAAAGAGGTAGGAATCCTCACATCAAAATGAAGGTGATTTATTGAACTTTCCCATAATTATATGGGAAAAATAATTAAATCACTTCCACTGCCATGTAGTGGCTGATTTTTTTTACATGCTCATGAGAGAATGTATAAGATTTGCAGATTATGGGTTGTATCTCCTGTATTGGCAGCTCTAAGTATCTTGACTGTGGATAGTGCAGTCAGCAAGTTCAGTGGGATGATGTCAGTTTACTCCTAATGAAGTCTGGGTATGATTTTTGAGCCTTTGAGATCTGTTGGGATTGTGGAAACAGACATATTTCACATAATATCTGAATATTTTAAAATATCTTCTGGATACAACACTGCCATGATATAATAAAATATTAGTAGATGGCCACAGTTATTAAAAAAATGTACCCTTTTGTACAAGCCACCTCTGCGACCTTGTGACTACCAAAATAGCATCTAACATCTTGCAGGGCAAAATTTCTCAGCAAGGCCCAGACAGGCCTAAGAATTGTATCACAGAGGGATGTGTGTGGATTTCTGATGGTGCAGGGGAAGGGGATCTGTCCCTTGGCTGTGGGAGCAGACCAGCAGCTTTCCCCTGCCTGACTCAGCACAGGTTTCCATGGCAGTCTGGGCTCCAGTGCTGGGAATGCAGGGGGTGAGCAAAAAGGAGTAGTTTTACAATACCCCCTTACTCCACTGCTGTGTCTAACTCTTGCATTTCTCACTTTTGAGTGCTGGCAGCAAGCACTGATACAGGTTTGAACTTTCAAGTTGGAATTTTTCTGTTGACAAAGACAGTTCTCTGTACCAGGCAGCTCTTGGGTGGAAAAATTATAGTTCTACACACTCAATTCCTATCTGTCTGGTAGAAATGTAAAAATATTTCAAGATGTTTTATCATACACATCTAGGCTCAACCATGTGCATTCTTTGAAATGTTTGGCAGCAAGGTGTCTGTCAATTGCTAAAAGCCCATTTCTGCTTGGAGGTTGTGTTTGATTCACTATGAAAAATTAGTACAATAACTTAAAGCTTAAAGGTTATTAGTAGTTCCTGTTTCATTTTGCTAAGGATTTTTCACTGAGTCCCACTTCTATTCCAGAAATAGGTTATTAACTCTGCTAATCCTGTAACTGTGCTTATTTCCTTTTTATAGAGAACAAAACTTTGTCTCTTGATGCTGTCCTTCTGCAGCATTGTATGCTTCTGAGCATAGTTTGAATGCATTGGCTTGATATGAATAAACTATATAATACTTGACATTCCTAGAATCATGTATTCATAAAATGGTTGGTTTGGAAAGGACCTTAATGACCTTAAAGACCAAACCTCTGCAATGAGCAGGGACGGCTGCCACTAGACCAGTCTGTTTAAAGTCCTGTCCAACCTGGCCTATGGGGCATCCACAATTCCTCAGCGCAACCTGCTCAAGTGTCTTCCCACTCTCATAGTGAAGAATTTCTTCCTTAGTTCTAATCTGAACCTGCTGTCTTGCAGTTTGAAGCCACGCATTCCCCCTTGTCCTGTCACCACATGCCCTTGTAAAAAGTCCCTCCTCAGCTCTCTTGTGGCCTCCTTTAGACACTGGAAGATGCTCCAAGATCTCCCTGGGGCCTTCTACAGGCGGAGCGAGCTCAACTCTCTCAGCCTGTCTTCGTGGAAGTGGTGGTCTGGCCCTATAGCTATCTTTCATTGGGATTAGACTTGTGTTCTTATCTCTTTGAGATGATAATTTCAGGGTTTTTTTGGGTTTCTTTTTCTTTTCCAAAGGAGCGTGATTAACATTTCTGCCTTTTCATAAATAAGATGTTTTTTCTATAAGTTGGCATGTCATGGTCATTATCCTCAGTAACATTGCACAGTTAGTTGTGTCTGAGGATGTGTGTGAAGGTAATGGGATTGTGCAGGTGTAAGCAAAGGAAAATCATAATGGTAACAGAAAAAGAGGAATTTGTCTGCTGAATATTTATGGATACGCTGAAGAGCACAGATAAAACATGCAGGGCATTACCTAAGTCTGGGGAGAGGAGTGGGAGAAATAGCTGGGATATTTGATTGGGCATCAATGACAACCTTCACAAGTTAAAATAAAATTGAATTTCAAAATAAGTAATTCAAAATCAGTAATTCAAAATCAGTTTGAATATCTGAAGCATTGGTGTCTAGTCAGGTTAAAATGAGTATTGAGTGTTACATCTGCAACATGTTCTAAATTGCTTGCTTCCCGTGCTTTTGACAGCAAATTTATTTGTAGTCAGGAACTCAGTTTCCAACATAAAGGGGTGAGGTTTTTGAACTCTCCTAGCTAACAGACCTATTGTTTGTGCGTCCTCCTTTGCTAGTACAATAATTGCATTTCTTTAAAAGCTACACAGAACTTCAAAAACTCACACACCAAACAAAATGTAAATGGTTCTGTGACCCTGTTAACCCACTTAAGCTGACGTCTGTTATTACCACCTCTCCTTTTGCTTAAGGGAAATAGCTGGGTTTTTTTTTTTTTTCTTTTCTTTTGCAACAGTTGTTACATCTTGGGTCAAGCCAGTTGTTCAATGTCCAAATAAAGAGGAAGCTGATTTTATGGCATGAGTCACTGATCCTATGATGCAAGTGGTGTGCTTTTATTTGGGGCTGGGAATTTTGAAGGGTGAATGACTGAGCCCAGCATCAAACAGTGTATCCTGTAACTGTGTGGGGAGGCTGGCCATGACACAGACAGGAAAGATCAGTGACATCTGTGTTGATATTTGCCACTTATAACAGAAAAAAAGGCCATGCTCTTTTTCTAATAATAATTAGGGTCACAATAAGTTTCTGTTGAACTTTGTCATGTTAGCTAAGTTTAATGAACCCTAAGCAGACTTGTAAGAATATTGAAAGTACTTCAATGTTTTTGTATATCCATTTTGTATTTTATTTGCTTTTGGAGATATAGTATTTTTTTTCTTTTTCTAAAACACAGATGTGAAATTCTTTGTGTCATTACAAACTCTTAAAATGGATAATGTTTTATTTTTCATATTTCTGATTTTTTATTTTTCCTGGATGAAATAGAAACTGTGGTGAGAACTGTAATAATTTTTAGTCTGCTATCTTATGGTTTTTGATTGATGATTTGGCTGAGAGATTTTCAGATGCTATGTATACACACAGAGTTACTATGAAAGCACTTAATGGGATTTTCAGAAGTTTCTGACTTATCCTGATTTCATTGGAAGATAGGACCATCCTGTCAGGCATCTGTAGGCCACCAGGCATTGATTTGTTTTCACATTCCTCTGCCAAAAGGGTGTTATAAACCTTGGTGTTTGATCCTTACTACTGTAAGTATTTAATCTCAGTATATTTATATTCTATTGCACAGGGAATTTGAATCTAATATCTCTTGGGAGGCTATTCCTTAATTTATTCTTCATATGTCTGTATTCTTCTTCCATGTGCTTTTCTTGGGTTATTACTGACTACTAATCCTGCTAACAAGTCTGGGGCAATGCAGTGGAAGTACCTTTTTTCTCTCTCTGACTCTAATTGCCTTTTTACCTCACCCTTTCCAGGTAAATATTAAGGTGGGCTGGTGAGAATGATTCCCCTGATGATTCTTCCAGAGGAGCAAGACCAAAAGCTAACTTGTTAAGTCACCTTAACCTCATCAAGGTGCAAGCAGAAGAGCTCATCTGGGCATTTTTCAGAAGACCAAGTGAAGAAGTTCTCAGGCATCTGGGGAATTGCATGTACACCTGGTGATCATGCATTGTGTAGGTGACCGAAAGGTTGGGTCTTCCTGCCTCTCTGCTCACGTCCCCCTCCAGCTACTTCACACTGCTGTGTCTGCCTCTGAGCAGGTTGCCAAACAGAAAATAATCTTTGAAAGAAGATTTTTTCCCCCTCTTTACTGTTCTGCTGGTTAGGGATGTGCTCAGAAACTCCAAATATCTCTGCACCCCCAAAGCCTGACCAAGGGTTTCTTCTCCTGTGGAGGAATGCTGTGCTTCACAGTGTCTGCAGCTTCATAGCTTCCACAGCTTCAGCCAAAGCTCATCCTTAATCATTACAATTTCTAAATCATCATATGCAAATATATGCTAAAGTCTAAAAGTTTGCTCTAAAAGTTGGATTACTGTGCTGCCTCTTTCGTAGGAGATAATGGTAGGGTGATTAAGGGCAAGGAAAAGGGGCTGATATGGAATTTTCCACCTTATTATAAAGCAGCTGACAAGACTGCAGAGGTTATTCTGGCTCTTTTGACATTCTGAGCTGTGAATAGCCACTTCATACTCACTCAGCAGTGATCTGGGCATATTTTCTTTCTCGTGGCCTCATCCCAGAAATCATAACAACTGGAATGTGTTGCTTCTGCCACACATACACTGTGTACTAACTGTTGCTAGGCTGCTTTGAGCTTCCTAGTGGCACTGATGTGCTATAGAAAAGGAAACTAAAACAAGGCAAGGAAAAACAAGCCCTATACTACAACTGATTTTTTGTTGCAAGACCTTTTACAATACAATTTTAGGATCAAATACTGACTATTCTCCATATCTTTCCTGATGTGCCAGAACCCTCATTTTTTCACAGCTATTTTAATATCTAATATCCTCCCTCAGCTCATGTTGATAAACACTAGAAAAGCTGTGTCCTCTTCACAATATCTTCTGTAGCAAGCTCAGTGTCTCATAAGATTAATCCATAAACCAATCAGGCTTTCTTTGTGTGTTATTCCTCAAGCAGAGAGAGCTACAACAAGAGTAAAAAAAAAAAAACCAGCACTGAGATGTCTGTAAGCTGTAATGCACCCTGGCAGAAAGAAAAAACCCTTATTGTTGAACATAAAAACAAAAGACCAGGTCTTTTCTTTTTGACCTGATGATTCATTTCAATCCTGGCTGGTTTTTTACCTTTAGCAGAAATGTAAACACTCTCCAAAACTCTTCTGTTCTCTGTATTAGCATAACAGGGATTAATCAACAATATGCTAATTTTCTGTATAATTAAAGCTAAATACAAGGTGGCCTCAGTCAAAGCCTTTGACCATCATCATGCAGAATTCTTGTTAGAATCTGTTGCAGAGAACAGCTAATGTAGAAGTGCATGTTAAAGTAAATGTAAAAGTACATTTTAAAGGAGTGTTCAGGCAAGGTTTCCTGATTACAAAGAATTCAGAGTAGAAAACGTAGTGGTTGTTCTCCAGACAGCAGTAGAGTAGCTGGATCTAAATCACACCAGACTTACTGAGTATCTTGCAATGGTATTGTCTTTTGCTTATGTTGTTTTGTTTAGAAAACTATTGCCAAGTCAGAGATCTGGAGCTTATTATAATTGGTGTATGATATATAAAATAAAAAAATAGCTGATTGAAATCTTGACCAAAAACAAGAAGCAAAAACTGCCTCAACAATCACAGACACAGCAAGAAATAACAGACAGCTCTTTGTGTAATCTGTGTCTTTCAAAATTACTTTTTACATTTTTATTTCTACATCTGTTTTTACCCTTCTGAACAATGTTGAGTTGAAAATTTCTTTTTCTTAAGAACTTGCCTTTAGAAACAGTCAGTGTTCTGACAAAGAAGTCTTTCAGGCGTCTGCTATGCCTTTGGTGGATATTTAAGCTTTTTTTTTTTTTCCAGGAGTAGCAAAAGAGAAATAGTCTTGATTTCTCTTTTATAAACGTTCCTTTATACAATGAGTAGTATATACGGTTCCAATGCTGCATTCTTGCAAAGCTGGTGAGATCAGTAAGGCAACACACTTATAAAAAAGAGTCCAAAATCCTTTTTATTTAAAGACAAAATAAAATAAAGAAATTAAAAATAATCATTCACAGAAACTAGGAGAGAAAAATCTAAGAAAGTATGGGTAAAGAAAGTGAAAGATTTTAAATTCCATGGGTTAATTTTGCTTTTTACCCTACTTCTGGTAATTCTTGAGGTTTTAAACCTCAAGAAGTACAAGCACATTTTTTGTTTTTAAGATTTTTCCTCAGTATTTGCAGACCTCTGTGGATAATAAATTATGTCCAGCAGTGGAAGGAATTCCATTTTGCTTGGAACTATAAGTGATAAATCTTGTTATAACTTCTAGAAAATTCGGAAAGGTTATTTGTAAATTATTACGACTTCAAACCTCTTCAACTTGATGAGAATATATAACCCTTGTTATTTGACATCAAGTCACAATATTAAACAAATTTATCATCTTGTGAAGAAATCAAGTGACTAACTTTTGAACCTACAACAACCTTTTCAATTGATTCAAGGACAGAGAGACAAAAATGACCAATTCTTGCAGTAAATTTTTGTACTCAGATATTGCACTGACTTTAATTGCCTGTTCCTAGAGCAAAATCTTCACTGGTGAACAAAAGCTGCCCTCTTAAGTTAATGAGCTGCATTTTTACCAGACCCATAGGCTGGTTTGGGTTGGAAGACACCTTACAGGTCATCTTGTTCCAACTCCCCTGCCATGGGCAGGGACACTTTCACTAGATCAGGCTGCTCAAAATCCCTCCCAACCTGCCCTTGAACACTTCAGGGTGGGTTCTTAACACTTGCCCTTAAACAATTTCTCTGGGCAACTATTCCTGTATCTCAGCATCCTCACAGCAAAGCATTTCTTCTTTATGCCCAGCCTCCATATGCCCTCTTTAGATTAAATACCTTTTTGCCTCATTCTGCCTCTAGAGACCTTGGTTAAAAGTCTTTCTTCATCTTTCTTATGAGCCCTCATAACATTAAAGGTGCTCTAAGGTGTCCCCACAGCCTTCTCCAGTCTGAACAACCCCAACTCATTCAACCTGTCTTTCACACAGAGGTGCTTCAGTCCTGTGATATTTTTACTCTTCTCATCTGGATCTGCTCTTACAGATCCATGTGTTGCTTGTACTGGGGACCCCAGAACTGACCACTACTTCAGGTGGGACCTCAGAAGAGCAGAATACAGAGGAGGAATCACCTCCTGTGACCTGCTGGGCATCTTTTTGTAATGCAGACCAGGATATGGTTGGCCTTCTGGGCTGCAAGTGCCCGTTGATGACTCATGCCCAATTTTTTCACTCATCAATACCCTCAAGTCAATCTTCCAGCCCTATTGTCACTGAACCAGGTGCAGCACCTTGTACATGGCTTTGTTGAAGTTCATGAAGTTTGCACAGGCTCCCTTTTTGAGCCTGTTGAGGTTTCAGATGACAGAGTATCCACAGAGCCACTCAGCTTGGTGTCATCTGCAAACTTGCTGAGGGTGCACTTGGTCCTATTCTATAGATCATTGATTAACATACTAAACAATTTTGGACACAGTATTGACCCCTAAGGAATACCCCTGGTTACTGATCTCTATTTGGACATGGAGCCATTGACTGCAGCTCTTTGAATTTGCCTCTGCACCCAATTCCTTATCAATCTGATATTCTATTAATCAAGCCCCTACCTTGCCAATTCGGAAGTAAAATGGTGTGGGGGACCTTATCAAAGGCCTTACAAAAGTCTAAGTAGAGCATATAATTTGCTCTTCCCTTGTCCACTGATCCAGTCTTTCACAGAATTGCAGTCTCATGAACATTAGGCTCTTTCAGTCATTTTCTGTCCTTCTGCAGCTGATCTTAACAAAAACTTCACTCCATTTACACTTTTTAAAGCTCAAATAGCTTTTAAACAAGCCAAGAAGGAATAAATTTGTATATATTTGTTCCACAGATGCAATTTTGTTTGTGTTCCTTTTAGTAATAGCAATAATACTGTTTTTCTTTGACTTTAGTTTAAATTGGTTGGAAAATTTAAAGCTGAGACCAAGAAGGTGATCTGAAATTCATTAAAATTATATATGAAATCTGTTTATTGTAAATTCTACTATTACAGGGAATGAAATAGAATTCACAAAGACAAGACTACATTGTTAAGAGATTTTCCTTCCTACCTGAAAGAAATAAAATTGTAATGTTCATTTGGGAGAAATATGGAGACAAATACATGTGCACAGTGCTTTGCTTTTCTTCCCCCTTCTCACCGAGCATTTTCTCCTTCTTTTCACAGCTGGCTGACCTAATGGACACTCAAAAACTAATGCAGGAATCATACCCTGAAGGATTAGCTGTGTCATTTAGCCCTGGCTCTCTGTGCAGGGAAGTGCAGCTCCCTACCTCTCTGAAAGGCAAACTTCTTGCACAACTTTGTCTGTTGTGTCATCAAACAAGTCAAGCCAGAGCTTTTTTTATTTTTTTTTTCCCTCTGGAATATTGAGCTGCCTTTCCTTTTTTAGGCAGTGAATGTGTAGGAAGCAGGGTGAGCCTCCAGCCTGAGCCACTCCCTTCCTCTTTTGGGCTGTGCAGCTGTGCCTTGGCTTTTATGAACACGTGCAGATAGATGTGAACTTGTTTTGTCTGTACTCCAGGGTAGGTGGATGGGAGCCAGCTCCAATCTGTCAGAGAGCTGTGGTAGCACAGCTCTGCACCAAACCTGCTCAGTTATCACTGAGCTGCAGTGGCAAACTCCTGCCTCTCTGTAGTTCAAGAGATTGGGAAAGGGTTGGGTCAGGCCAGATCAAAATCTCTGCAGGGTGTGTATGGATATTCTTCCAATCTGGGTCTACATCTTTATTCCACTCTTGCACAAGATGGGGATGGGGTGGAGGCAAAAATGGAAATGAAGGGAAGCCTTTTTGCACACTTTAATTTCCTCACTATTTTAACTTCAAGCAGTAGTGGTTTAGCTAGTCTAAAATAGCTATAAGAGAAATTAAGGGCTATATCTATTTATTCACTCAGTGCAAGAATTGTCAGTGTTTGATTTAATTTGACATTGATTTTGCCTTTAACTGGTAATAATTTGAAATGGACAAATTTACTCAAAGTCCTTTAGATTGTTCAGGATGCCTCTCCTGGGTATGTGCAGAAGTTTAGGTATTTACTACAGATGTCAACAGCTGTGCTGTGCTGTGGACTACACTGTTGTACCTGATGCTGTAATCAAGCTCACCTCCTTCTGATGTTTATAATGCTATTAGAAATAGATGTCAGACAAAACCATACTGTTAGAAAGGGGAACTAGTTGTACTGTAATGATTGTAATTGTAATTACTTACTTCTAATTGTAATGATACCAAGAGCACCTAAGAGTGCCAGACAACAGTCAGATGATATCATATTCAAAAAAGATGTGTAGGGGTAATATATAGGGAAGAGTGTGAATTTGTATAAGATTTGTGAAGTCATATAGTTGCTTTGAAAAACTCCAAGATTGTGTGTCATCCATCTATTATCCTAAATAAAGTTAAGAATGGGCTAACTTGATTCACAGTACCAGATAAATCCAAAGGAATTTCATCAAATGTATTATTTGGAACAAAAAAGTTAGGAAAGTCTGTAAGGCTGTCAATTTTTCTGCTTTATTATGAAGAGAACATGCTCCAGGGCTGCTCCTTTAAACCACAGAGATGAAACTGCACCAGATTCAACTCCCTTTATGCCACACTGTCTTGTCATATTACCCCACCAAGCCTCCAGCCCTGCACATTTTCAGCAGCACAGCTCTAATGTCGTTTCACACACCCTTCACTGGAAAACCCACACGTAGTGTAAATGTGTGTTGGGAGAACAGAGAGAACGTGTGGAGCCAGGAAGAGGAGTGTCCCTCTAGTGCTGTGCAGTGTGGTTTCACCAGTGTGCTGTGGGAAAGCATTAGCCTGCTCACAAGCCACACTGCATCACTTGGCATGGGGAGCCAAAGAACACTGCCTGGCAGAAGCTTCCAGAACAGTTAAGTACAGCAGTAATATATTTAAGATGGGGTTGTATAAAAGTCCTTTAATTCAGGTCACTCCATTCTGGCTACCTGCATTTAGAAAGAGAACTCTAAACTTTACAAGTACTGGATCTCAGAAATCTCATTTGGCCCAGCCAAAATCTGATGTACTGTGAAACAGAGGTCTCAAGGGAAGCTTTGGATGTCAAGCATCTGCCTAAGTAGCACATTTCAGCAACTGAATGTCAAACGAAAGCTGGAAACAGTATGTAGAAGTGTGAACACGCATCTGTGCATCTGTAAATACTTTATTTCTTGAAAAATGTAATGCCATTAGTCCCAAGCTATTCAGACCCTGAGTTTATCAAATATTTTTCTTCTGGATAAAATCAGGGCCAGCTTTGGAAGTGGGGTGCTGAAGGCAGTGCATTTCATGCTTTGTCTTTTATACAAGCCATTCATTCATGACTTCCAGGTATTTCCAGTATCCTACAGATATTTGAACAGGGATTTTCAGCCTTTCAGAATAATCCCTTATCCTTTATGCTTTTTGCTAGCTTGAGCTGATTCTTCCCCTGACTCTCATTTTTAAACTGTTTTATTTTAAACAGAATGCAAAACCAAGGGGAATTGGTTGTTAGCATAAGCATTACTGTATTCCCTCAGAATGGTTTCTCTTTCTAAATATTTCATAACCTTTTTCAAGACAAAATGTGTCAGAGAAGACATTCATAATACTGAGTGACAGAATGCCCATGATGTAGCATTTGTGGCACTTTTATGGAAGGTAGGAAATGTAGCTCAACACTCAGAAGAAAAAATCAATCTGAGACACCCTGGCAAATGCAACAGAGATCCAAGGGAAATATTTATTTCAGACCAAACTCCGCCATGCCCACACCCCCACCCCACCCCTATCCCCACCCTGCTTAAACAAACAAAAGTAATCCTGTTTCAGACTTAATTTTAAAGGAGGGAGAGGATTGACTAGTCAGTTGACAGAAAAAAAGCAACAATTGCATAATCCATCTGAAAGGAAAGCCCCTATTGAGGGAGAGTAGAAATAAAAACATTGGTCTCTTTAGATTTAATCCCCCTGAAAACTGGAATGTTTGACTTTGTTACTTGCTCACAGTTGGCTGCAATTTACTGATAAATTTTCTTTATTACACTTGCAAGATGTTGCTCAATTGGAATATATTAAAAAATCACTCAGGAGAGCTGTGGGTGGCATCCTCACCTCACTAAGGTCAATGAAAATATATCATTGTGAATCAGTTCCATCCTTTAAAGACAGAATACCCAAACTGAAGCTGATATAAACTTTATAGCTTCACTGGAAATTGTTTATACATATTACACATTGCAGAGCAATGTGGGGATTTTGAAGCTGTCATTAATAAGTTCAGCCTCGCTGTAGGGACACAGAAACCAATACATATGTTCAAAGAAATGAAGATAGCCTGAATGGGATTTATCTTAACAGCTGTGGCCTCCTACCTGACACCTGAGATAGTTAACCCAGGTCTGTTTGTAGTCTTTGAAGAGGAGAAATTTAGGGAACACTTAATCTCTTCATGAAGGAGAAAGGTAATCTGGGCTGCACCCACCTTGTTTATTGGCATTGACTGCGTAGAAAGTGTGACTCTATCAAATGTAGAAAACTATTACATACCTGCACAGATATGTGAGATGGATGTCACTGTCCTTGTCCCTGACCTTGCCTTCCAATGCATCTGGGAGATTTTTAGCTCTTTGCTGCTTACAGCTGAGCCAAAAAAATACCATATCTCTCTTCAGGCTCTTTCCAATTGTTTTCTTATGGGTCTTTCAGAGGAAAAAGCAAGCAAAATTACACATGTTTTAAATGAAATTTAAAAAAATTCCAAGCTCTTATAAATTTTTGTGGGTTTGGTTTGGAAATAGGCAAGGAAGGGGAATAGTTGGTAAATGGAATCTTATTTTTTTTTCTCCAAGATGCTTCACCACTCTGAAGGAGCTGGAGTGCAGACAGGGAGTCAGTTCAGGACTGACACACATGCACATATCAACAAATGTGATTAGAAATCACAAGACTGCAAACCTTCATTAATTTTAATAAAAGGGAGAATTGCAAGAAAGACAGTGCAACACCACAATGGAAAGGATTTAATTTCTGGATGTGTTTTCCTTCTTTGAAAGAAAAAAAAAATAACAGTGTCTCCTTGTAGTTGGTACAGGTTGGTTTCTGTATGATTAATAGGAGTAAAAACTTCATAGTGTTTTAATTTTTCAGAAAAGTTAGGATTTATATCTCAAAGCTAGGATGGCTTTTAGTACTTTAAAGACTTACTGGGCCTTTTGTGCCTGCAAAAACCTCTTAGCAATTTCCCAAGAGAGGACCATATAATGTAATTTCCAAGATTTAGAAAAGGTAAACATACTGATTTCTTTTTCTAGCAATGAAAAATACATAAAAATAAAGAAAATGGGATTTTTTAAATATTTAATTTTTAAATATTTCATTTTGGTTTAGATTGGCCTAGTAAGAAGACAAATGTCAATTTAAATTATTAAATTCACATTAATCTGTTAATTATGCTTAGAGATTTCCAGTGACTATTTGGGGACTCCTTTACATCAATGATTTCCATATATTTCAAATTCCGTTCCAAATTTTAATCTATACCTTGGAATGGTATCAGAGTAGTCTGAAATATTTCTGCTCGAAAAAATCAAGAATAGAAACGTGAGGTTGTCTCCTGAAAACCCTGGACTGTGATGAGCAGTATCCCAGGACTGTGATGTTGAATCTGTCATGCTCATCTTGAAGAGTCTACTATAAAATATTTTCCTTCTGGGGCTTCTTAAATCTCTGAAACAGTTAAAGATTAGGAATGCCATTTGTGGCCTGACTCTCCATAATCTCCTGGACTACAAGAGTTTTTTTTAAATGTTTTAGTACTGGAATAAATAATATAAGCTTTAAGTCTGAGTTCCAGCTTTCAGTTTCTTTGGTCTGAGTATAATTTTAAAATATCTGATTTACACAAAAAGTTCAAGAGACAAAACCTAATTTTTCTTTTTACTCTTCAGTATAGGAGTTCTTTTGCATGAATAAAGTAATTTTTCTATTATAGCTAAAAGATGTGGTAGATTATAATTTTCAGTTTAGATTCAGAGAATTCTGGATACAAAACCAATGTAATACAGACTCCACTTTTTTTTTTTTTCTTTTTTACTGAGTCTCAATTCCAAATTCTTAGATTTTTGTCTTCCAATAAAACTAATAAAAGACATATGAAAATATGTTAAAGAAGAAGTGTATTCATGCTGAGCTGAATGTGAAAGCATTTGGGAAAACTATAGACTGAATGCCAGCTGAAAGATCTTCCAAATTCTGTCTGAGCAATTAGAGTTTGAGACAGATATGGTATTTCCAGACCTCAAATGTGTATTTATGTACCAGGGATTAAGAAGGTGAAGAGGAGTAAAAAAAATCAATTGTTTCAGGAAGAAAAGGGTCATTTTACAGTACAAATCCTTTGTACACTGGTCTGTGCAATATTGTAGGAGCTGCCTATAGACTTGGCAGTGAAGGAGGAGACCAATGCCAGTCCTGTGTTGTGCTCAGAGCAGAGGAAACAATAGAACCATTAGAAAGACAAATTCCTCCGAATGAGTGCCAGGATGTGAAGTAATAAATATTTTCTGCAATGCAAAAAGAGTAACAGTGTTTTCATCCGTACCAATATGATATGGAAAACTTACTTGAAACTCTCAGTCATGACCTCAGGCTGGAGAACCTCCTCACTGGAACACACTTCAAGGGTTCAATGTTTTCAAGATTTTATGGGATGTTTCAGTGAAGCAGCAGCTCTCTTCCAGCCTTCCTGTCTAAGGACACTGCAGCTTCACAGTGAGGATTCTTATTGGCAGAATTCAGTCATTCACATCCCTACTGGATTATTGTAAGCCCTACAGACACCTTTGGAGCAGAGTTTCATTGCCAGCTTGAGAAACAACTCTGGAGCACCAATAAAAACAATACATATTGTGGGGTTTTTTTGGTTTAGAAGTGGGAAAATAACAAGGATGGACACTCCAAGGGAGAAAAGATGAAGGTAAAATACTCTCTGCAGCTGTTGAGCTGTAAAAGTTCAAGGTGTAGAAATGTGTTTGGTTCCTGTGGCTAGAATATAGACCAAGTTGGCTGTAGACCCTTTAAAGGTGTTTTAATGCCCATGCACACCATGTCTTTGACAATGTAAGGGAGAGCTAAACTCTTGCCAATAATCTGGGAAGTGTTTTTGTAACCTGGGGTGTTTGAATTGAAATTTCAAGTTTGTTGTTGAAACTTCTCTGTTTCATTCAAACTGCACATCTAGAAGGTACATTTTCCTAGGTCAGAGTACAGGTATTTAACAATGATAAACACTACAAAGGGGAATTTAAATAAATTGGAAAATTAATGTATTTGGGGTTATTTAAAGTGTCCTTAGAAAACAATGCTCTATCTCCATCCTAAAAACTTCAGTGACATTCAGAGCTCAAGCCAGAGTTTGTATTTGTGAAAAGATTTGTTTGTTTGTAATGTGTGCTAATGGAAGAAAACAAATCTATGCATGTCTTTTGTTTTCTCCTTCACAGAAAACACATTTTCCTGATCAACAGCAGAGTATTTATACATTACAGAGTCACAGAAACACTTATGTTGGAAAAAACCTCTAAGGCCATCAAGATAAACCATACACACATGCTTGTGCACAAAGTGCCAATACTGTTGTATAAAACAATATCTTGGTCTCAATGATCTTAGAGGACTTTTCCAACCTAAGCCATTCTATATAGTCACTAAATATGTAAAAATAATTTAAAATATATATGTGCATATATAGACATATGTATATATGTGCATATATGTGTGAGGATACACATTCACACACACAAATTTATACATATTTATTTTTATACATGCATAAATCCAAACCAACTGGATTGCTCAAAGTAAATAAAAGTTACTCTAATACAAGAATAAACTTGATGCAAAATTAAATGTCTCTAAACTGTAAATGGATTTTTAAAAAACAATATGTTTCTATTAATGTAAAGATGTTTTGTGCATCCAGCACATAGGAAAATTAGTACTTGTAGCATTTTTAGGATCATGATGGGTGAAATTTTTAAAGAGATTATATGGTTGTGTTTGAAATAGAAATGGTAGATTTGATTTGGTGCCCTTGGTCTGTTTCTCACCGTTTATTGGTAACTGCTATTTATGTTTTAAAGCTTAGAGAGATGCAAATGTGTCAAATCTTGAAAAGGTGCAGTGAGCTCCACTTTTGGATCTTCACAAAGAATGGACTCATTGAATTCTTTAAACTTCTGCCTTCAGACTGAGATGGAAGGCAAGAACAGCTGTTCTAAACAAATATTCTAGTTAGAATAAAGCAGTCAAAATTAATAAAAGAGAAAGGATCCAGTAAATTATTGTTATTGTGGTACATATTCTTCAGATTTGTTCTTGTATATAGCAGAACAAACTGCCTTTTTGAAATAAGCTGACATATAATATAAATTTTTGATTATTTGTCTTTACCTAATTTTTAAACAGATCCACCCACATTATTAAAAACTAAACATTGTTCATCAGCATAGTTGGCTTCAGAATTACATACAGATAGTATATTCCACTGATTTGAGCTATTTGGTGCTTGAACTTGATAGTGCTAAATTGATGATGCTAAATTCTTATGTGTTCAGCATTTGCCAGAGTGCATTAGAACTAAAACATATTGTTTTGATTGTCATATTTTGGCTTCAGAATGATGACTTTTTTAGTTCAAGCATTTTAACTATACTGGTTTGGACTGTCCCCAGTGCTTTTCAATGACTTTTTTTTTTCAGCACCAGTAGGTTTTGGTAATAACATTCCAATGCTAACACATTTATGATTTCACTGTGATTCTCAACCTGAGATATCACAAAATCAAAGGTTTTGATGGCTTGTGTTGATGTTTATTTAGATCATTTCCATTTAAAAGCTGAATTGCAAACACAGTGAGAATAGGCTTTCTTAAGCTTTCCAGGACTGTTCTTCAATCCAGCTTGGAAATTTTTAAAAAATAACCTTATTTCCATTATTTGACAATATTTTCTTCCTGTACTGGATAATGCAGACCAAAGGTAGAAATTATAAAAGGCCAGAGACTTTTATAGAAATTAAGTTGTCATTTTAGGCAGCTGACATTTATTTTATGAATTTGAAACAGTAATTAAATTGTGCTTATCATTATGAAAATGAATATTGTAACTGTTATTATAATTAATGTTATTGTTGTTCTGTTGGTGATGTTGTCATTACTACTATTATTAACATTATTCCTGTTGTAATTAAACTAGAGAATATTTGTAGAAATTGGCGTGTAAACATAATTACCGCCAAAATTTGGTCCTCGTGCATTGTCAGTTCTATTAGACTCCTTTGAACTTAACTCTCAGTGATAATGTCTTTTTCCAAAGAGGTTTTCAGAAATTCTATTAATTTTTATATTCATTATTATGTGTGATGCATGTTTGCATGAATTGCTAGTTAAACTGCAGTTTGTATCAGAAGTCTAACTTTTTGCAGAAGGCTTAATTCTCTTGCTGTTCATTTTCTTGTAGAGTAATTGTAAAATATGCTGAATATTTTATTAAGGGAATGTGTTCTGTCCCAAAGAGGGCCAGACAGCTCAATTTATTTCTGAACAATGCCTTGCTGTTTGACTCCTGTGTTTATATCTAACCTAATGCCTTATAACTCTGGTACCTGGCACATATCACATTAACTAGTACATGTAGCCTTTTTATTCAATATATGCAGCTTGGCAAATCTAGAGACTGTCCCATATACAGCAGCTTCAAAACAGCAAATCCTTATTGTCCATCTTCCACCTCTGGCCCAGGAAACCTCTCAGTCCACAAAGGTTTCAATGCCATCATTTATTAAAAGTCACTGAGATATAAACATATGTTATTAAAATGAGGTATATACATAATTTAAAAGAATTAGAGAGGGACAATCTGTCTTCATGCCCAACAAGATGAAAAGGCTGTTTTATTTTAAAAGTAATGCCAGGCACTAGAAATCACTTGCTATTTACCAGAGCTATAGATATAAAATATCACACAATGTTGGAAGATCTGCTTTTAAAATTATTTCAGTACTAAACATTGAGATCAAGGTGTAGAGTAATTACCCAAATAACACAACTAAAAGCTACAATTCCTGAAAGTAGGCACCTAGGTTGTAAACCAGCAAGGAAATTAAGAATAATCAATGTGGCTGAGACTAAGGAATCTCTGAAGGCATCATCCTCAGCTACCCAACATGATAAATTAAGAATAGAATTTTTTTTTTAATTTCCCCTTCCCCTTTTAGCTCAAACATCAGGTCTTACATGTTAAGAGCATTTTAATTTAAAAAGCGTTGAGAAAAAGAATAGAAATAATTTTCCTGCAGGGCAATTGTCAGGTTGCTGTCATTCTTCTGGATCCCTATGTTCTGCATCACTGGTTGTGTAGAGCCCCAGCTTCAATGAGTCAGAAGTTTTCTTCTTAAAATTTCTACATACCTCTTCATTTTCTATTAGCACCAAAGCTCAAATATTCTTAACAGCATGTCTGTTAGAACACTTTTCAGAAAATATAAGGATGGTTTTGAATTCCCTCAGGTTGGAATGAAATCAGATTTCTCACTTTTTAAAATAAATTTACTTACTACATTGCTGCTGTGTGAATATTTGGGTGAAGGTCAATATCACAGTAAAACAAGGTGAAAACAATTCCAGTAGCTGGAATACAGCAATGATATAAAATAATTTTTATTGGAGTTTTCTTGGAGAGAAGAAAAGAGAGCAGTAATAAAATACTTACACCAGGAGAAATATTTGCAGACTTAACACCTACCTAATTTACAAACGTAAAGTCAAGTGCTAATACTTGTGCAAAATGTTGCCTTTGAATATGTAGAAATAATGCTACAAATCACAGCAAGGTGTATAGCCAGAGGTGCTTTTCTATGGGAGAAGATTTTATTACTGGCGGAAAAAAAGGTTCAAAATGACTGTTCTGGGAATTATTTAATTATTTCATTCAGTGGGATATAAAGGCAGCTGGTACCTATGGAGCAGAAGGGAAAGATGAGAAAGCCATTACATTTGCCTTGTGGTACAGAAAGAGAGAAAGGGCAAGGGAGGAGTAAGTATTTTTAGAAATTCAGTGGAATTTTTTTTGCAATTGATCCTCTAAAATTTTCCCTTGCTCATAGCAGTATGTGCTCATACCCTGTGGGCATGAACTGAAACCACAGCCATGAATTTCAATGGGCTTTACTGGCACAATTACATCATTGTGTTGCCTACATCATGGCAAATTTTTTTATGAAGAAGAAAGATACAGAAAATCTTGGAGAAAAAGTACTCTGTCTCACTTTGTTTTGGGCAGCCATAATTTGTGGGGTGCTGACAGACCTTTCTCACTGTGGTTGAGTTTTACATGAGATGAAATGGAGTAAAACACACTAGACTTACATCACCTTTCCAGAATCCAATTCCTTTCATTCTCTTTGGAGTAATTCAGATTTCTCTTTTCATCTGAGTCACAAGGGTGCCTCAAAAAAGATGCCAGAGATGAGCTTTTATTTTGGGAAGGAATACTTGTTTTCCCCATGTCCCAATAATCACATAAAAGGGATTGCAGGTGCTGCTCACCCTCTGCTCCTCAAAGGTTGGAACTAACCCAGGTCAAAATTTCCACTCCATGAACTCAGTGGGAAAACTCCCACAAACTGCTGGGGTCAAGAAAGGTAACATTAGATAATTGTCACTCTTCTGTCTTCCCTTTGGCCTCAGTAAAATAGGTTGAAGTGGTTCTGACTCAGATTTACAGATGTATGGTTTTCAAGCTCAAGAAGTTTTTGAATGAAAGCCGAGACACATATTCTTTAAATGATTGCAGCATGTTTGGGATATAGTTAAGTTACAGGGTGTGTACAGCAAGGAAAAACAGTCTAGATTAAGAATTGTTTACTCTGCACACCCTAGGCAACATCCCCAGTTTTTAGACTTATATGTGAGAGATACAGGATTTCTCTGAACAAACAAGATGTAAATCAAATAATAGCAGGAAGACATGTAATACTAACACATACTTCTAAATTGTGAGGATTATGTCTGTCATTTATTTGGATGGATAAATTACCATTTGCACTGAAGTAGAATGGAGATTCTGTGTTGTCTGCTGAACTAGCTATGGTTAACTATGGAGTAATCAAATTAAGGAGGAAATGGAAATGGCTGAAAGTCATGAGGTGTCAGTCAGCATCATGCAGACAAATAGGGGCAGAACAGAAATAGTGCTGGGGATTAAAAGTGTTGTGTCCTAGAGCATATGCAGATGTTAACAAAGAAAGAAACTGATTTTCTTTGAGTTTCTTTCAAGTTTTCCTTCAGTTTGTAGGACTACGCTAATGCACATTGACTACACTACACTAATGTACATCGACTTATATATTTCCTATGAAGTGGTGCCATTTTTCCAAAGTAAAACTATTTGACTTTTCAATTCAAACAGCACAGATTGGCTGAAGTTAAAATAAATGAGATTTTGCATGTACTGTCAGGTATTTAACAGGCAGTTTTCTGACTGAGCACATTTGAAATGATTGCAAAATATACCTGATTTGACATTAATTTTATGGATTTTGTTCCTGCTAAAGCTGATAAATTATGATTTTCATCTATCCAGAGGTTTGGTTTCAGACGAGGACAGAGATTGGTGAAAAATAATCAAGCAATCAAAAAACTATATCTAAATTCTTGAAAGGAGAGGATTATATTAAATAGGACTTGGGGGAACAAAAGCAAAAAGATTTTTTTTTTTTAATTGTACAAGTTTGGAACAACAATATACCCTTGCAAAAAACCATTTTGCATGGAAAAAAAGCACAGTTAATTTCTCAAATAACAAGCAAGATATGAAATACAGAAATCAGCTTTCTTAAATGAATTGCTACAAGGAATCTGTGTACTATCTGGGCACCAGACCAGAGCAATTTGTGTGTGGTCGTTTGAATGAAAAAACAATATGCAACTCTAATTGAAGGAAGGGGAATTTGGCCTGTAGAATCATTGCTTACTAGTCAAAACAGAGATTTAAGAAAATATAGACTTGTCTTTATTCTAATATGTAGTTTCGGAGTAAATCAAGGAGTGCTCTGTTTGGATTAGATTTTGCTGAATGCCCCTGTTTACTTGTACTAAGTGCTGCTGAAGAAATAGAAGAAGACATAGACCAGACATTCTATAATTTAAACAGTCTGATAACAGAAAACACACAGTATGCTAAGGGGAAGTGTCTGTTGATTTTGATTTACATTTCATTCATTTACTAATTTAAATAGATTTAAAGCCACCTGCATTAATATGAACATATTTGACTAAGAGTTGGCCAAAGACCAGAATAGCTGCAAAAGCAGCAAAAGAGAAGGAAAGTCATGTTGTAGAGCTAGAAATAAGGTGAAATTTAGCAGTACAAATGAATTCATGAAGATCTTAAGGCTAAGAAAAATTAAATTCACGGCACAGAACTGTTTAATCAGGAATTATACATAAGTGCTGCATAAGTGCTGGATTAAAGCACAAGGCTTAGGGTGCAGATACAGGCATCTCTGGGGAAGGTAGCTGAAGAGTGTCAGCCTGGCCCCCAAACAAGCCAAAATCCTGAGTTGAACTCGCTGACCCTCCAGTCACAGCCTGGGGAGAGTTGGAGATATCAGGATGATGACCCAGCACTTGCTCTTAAGCAGAAATTATTTAGTGCAGGACTGCAGCTGCACTCTGGCTTCATCCCCAAAGACCCAGATCCAGGCTTGTCTGTCTGCTCAGCACAAATCCTCTGACAGCTCATAGGGGGAAGGTGATGTTTAGAACAGACTTCATCTTACCTGCTGAAAGTGAAAGGACAAAACATAGCCAAAGCCAGAGGGTTTGAGAGAAAGCGAGACTCAGTGTTCAAGGTGCGGAGCTCGGCAGTTTGACTCTGCACAAAACTCTCCTGGTTATGGCTCTGAGCTGACCTGGGCTGGGATCCCAGCTGGTGGGACTGCAGCCTGGAAGGAGACATGCATTCCACCCACACCCTGATAGCACAAACATTAGCAGAGGGACCGTGTTTCTCCAAGGTTCGTGCCTTACCGCAGGAGCGCAATCTGTTTTCCATCTGCCTCTCCTAGCTCTGCTCCCTCCACCAGTGAATCCTGGAGCAATTTCAGCAGTAGGCATGTGGAGTGTGCTTCCTTCCCTAAACCGCAGAGTGATTAGGGCACTCTGCTGAGAGAGATGGGTTTGAATACCTCTAAGCAGGTTAAAATATTATTTCAGTCTTTTTTGTCCAAATCCTGAGACTGGAAGCCAAAAGTAACATCAAAGCAGTATAATTTCCTTCCTGTGCTTAGCAAAAGTTTTAGTAACATGATGGGCATACAATGCTTGTACAGTCCTCAGTTTGATCTTGTTGCCAGCAAGGAAGAAATATGCTAATTGTAGTGGATTCAGTTGTCTGTCGCTCAAAATTACTTATTTTGAGTGTGACTGGGAAAAAAAAAGTCCCTTGGGAATTCTTCGACTTCCTTATTTTCTTAATGGATAATATAGCAAATAATTTAATTTAGTTTTGTTCTGCATTAGGAAGCATAATATTTTTTTCTCTTCTGGATGCGCAACACCCTCCAGGCCCATTCCAACCCCCCTGTCCTGAACTCTTTAATTTTTGAAACATTTTTACAAGTACTGAACTCCCTGTGTTAACGCTCTCCCTGCTGCAGCACACTGGTGGAACGTACAGTCCTGTTCCAGATCCAAATGTTTGGCGTGGTGTTCCCAGCTTGGAGTCAACTGTTTATGACTTTCCTCAGCAGCAAGACAGCACTCTGTGATTAAATACACTCAGATTTCTCTCTGTTCTGCTTTGGTTTATGTTGACCAAAAATATGACAACTAAATTCACCTACTTGGAACCTCACCAAAATAAATCATCGCTATTTTTTTAAAGCTGTGGCCCTCAGAACAAGCCAGTAAACTCCTAAGGAAAGAAAAGCTACCATAAGTAATAGGCAACAATTTTTCTACATGCAAAACAAAGGTAGAATTAAAGAGGAGTACAACACTGGGCTGATACTGTGTCACTGTGCTGCAACAGAATTTTTATTTATTACCAACAAACTGTGGCTCTCTACCAGTACCTGAAAGGAAGTTACAGTAAGGTAGGGCTCTGTCTCCCAAGTAACAAGAAATCAACAAGAGGAAACGGCTTCAAGTTGCACCAGGTGAGGTTTAGATTGCATATTAGGAAAAAATTCGTCACCAAAATGTTTGTCAAGCACAGGAACTTCCCAGGAAAGTGGTTGAGTCACCTGCCCTGGGGATATTTAAAAGATGTGAAGATGTGGCACTTAAGGACATAGGATTAAGTGTTGATTTAGTAGTGCTGGATTAACTGTTGGACTAAATGATCTTAAATGTCTTTTCTAAGCTTAATAATTCCATGTCAATTGCAATAAGACTATTTTTAAATAGTATTAATTTGGTTACCCTGATGTTAATTGCTGTAAAATATGATTAAAATTCTTTAAGTTCTATTCACAACTGACATTTTCATCATTTTCAAATACCTTTGTATAGTAAAAGATGGAGAGAAGAAGGAAAGGGCTAAGAAAATATGAAAATCCTTTTTATTATGTAAGTCAAACTTCAAAATAGTCACATTTGTGACTATTCACAAAAGTCACAAATTTGTCTGAAAATACTTCCATGGACATCTTCTATTTTCACAGGAAGGTCTCTATTTACCACATTACAGTGTGTATAGCAGTGGAGCTGACAGAGATTTTTGTTTGTTTGTTTGGGGTGGTTTTTATTAGGTTTGGCGGGGGGGGGAATTGTGTTTATTTTGGGGCTTTTTGGGTTTTTTATTTTGTTTTGGGTTTTTGGGGGTTTATGTTGTTGTTTTTTTTCCTTTTTTGTTTTTGTTTAATTGAGCATTCAGATACTGAGTAGAACATGGAAATATGAAATATAATGATTTTGGTGGTTTGGACACATGCAGTGTGTAGGAATCTGGCATCCTTCCTTTAGTTTATAGAAATGGTTTATTTATACAAAGTATAACTGTAGCAAAGTAAAACATTTATAATCAATGAAAATTTATCTGAAAAAAAACCAAAAAATATTTCAGTAGGGGTTGCTGTAGGAGAATAATGAAGTGACTGTTCTTCAGCTACACAACGCACAGAACCACCCAAGGACAGGCTGCCCTGTAAACAAGCACTAGCTGCTATCTATTGTTTTACATTATTATAAACTTTGAAAGGACAAAGTGTGATACCATCAAGCCCAAAAATCTTTTATGTCAGTTTTGTGCCAGTTCTAGGTCAAGCACTGGTTTATTTGGGTGTAGCATATTTGACCAATCTCATAAGATGAAACTTACTCTTTTTTTCTAAAATGTTTCAGATTCAAGATTGAGAGGCAAAAGTGATACCAGAAGCATGATATAACAGTTAAAGTCTGAAAACCAGAGAATAAAGGCTCAGATTTTAAGGTTTTATGATTTTCAGACATTCTTCCCTAGGAAATACTCCAAGGTGAGCATCCAAAAGTTTATTGTCACAGTCCTGAAACACTTGTCTCCAGTTCTGGGTTCCAAGTTTCATCTGGTTGCTATTAAAGCATACTTTGAAAACCTGATCATTTGCTACTTCTTTAGTGAAAATTATTGAAGTGGGCAGAACACCCTTAGATAATTACTATTTACAAAATGTTTCTTTCAGTAAGGAAGTTTATGTAAAAACAAACTACGAGACTAAAGAATTTATCTAGTTTTAAAATTGATATTGCAATTAGGCTGATAGAAAAAAATAAGCTTACTGTGGAAAAGAAACAGCAGGTTGATCTAAGAACAAAGAATTGCTGTAGCCAGGAAGCTCGTTTGAAAGTCTGCATAGGACTTGCAGTGTCTCAAGACAGACAGACAAAGCTTGTTTCACTCTAAGACTTTTCAGGATCTGCTCTCAGGTTTCAGTTCCTTCCTTTCCTGCTCCCCAGGCCATTAACAGCAGAGGGATCACCCAGAGAAAGAAAAGGGTGCCAAGGGCTGGATCTGCCAGGGTCACAAGCCCACTGCCCTTCCACCACTTTGTCTTGAGCTGTTTCCCACATGGCAGCTCCCATCAGTGCCATAAGGAGTGGGTGGCTGCTCGTGGCCCTTTCCTGGAAAATTAAATAAGTCTTCCTGGAAGAGCTAAGAGAGGTTCCTGTGTGTTAGTAAGAGAAGGAAAAAGAGAACACACCACCTATCTCATTGACTTCTTGGGGAAACAGCACAACTAATAGGTTATTGCATAGACAAGGAATCCTTTCCTCTTAACATGATCCCGGGCCAGTATTTCAGGAAAAAGTTAAAAAAACAAAACAAAACAAAACAAAAAAAAAACAAAAAAACAAACTGCCAGAATGGAGAGTGTAGCAACATCCTCATTATGACTATTGGATTTAAAAAATATTCTTTCTTGTGATTTACCTTGCTCTGGGTAACTAGAGAACAGAGGTAGGTTGGAAATCTCACAGGGTTCACTGTTATGGCATCAAAACTTCCACACACAGTACACATTAGATTCCAGGCATCTTAATGTGAGATTTGTTACCCCTTTTCAAGAGGTTGGAGTCCTGATAGGTTCAAAGGCCAAGCCCTTTCTCTTTCTTTTCCTAATCAAACTCACAGAGGTAGAAGTTTTGACCCGTCAAGAAGTGGATTCTGCAGAGCAAGAGAAAGTGATCCAGCTATCAACTTCATGACAAATGGCAGTGATTATGTCCTAGCAGCCATCTGGGACTAATTTATGGCATCACAGGTGCACAGGAGGCAGAGGAAAGTAGGCAGTTCAGTAGGGAAAGGACCAGTAATTGTCTCTCCATTGGGACTTCAAAGGTTAATTGATTAGGAAAAGCAAAAATTACCCAGACTGTAATCATAACTGTAATCATAGTTATCTTTTAACAAAATAAAAAATAAATTCTTATTAAAGGGAAGGAAGGAAGGAAGGAAGGAAGGAAGGAAGGAAGGAAGGAAGGAAGGAAGGAAGGAAGGAAGGAAGGAAGGAAGGAAGGAAGGAAGGAAGGAAGGAAGGAAGGAAGGAAGGAAGGAAGGAAGGAAGGAAGGAAGGAAGGAAGGAAATTGAAGTACAAATGAAAAGTATTTTTATCCTTCAACTACCACATTGTTTTGCTTGCTTAAAATGTTTTTAAAAGGCAAAGATGTATTTTTAGTGAAAATATTTTCTTCCATTATAGTGACCAGTAAGAAAATACTGAACAGCTGTAATAGCTAGAATGTAATACACCCTGTAGAAAGCAAAATATGCACTTGAAATGAGCACTGGACAGGGAGCACAGCCTGATAAAATTCAACACAGAACACCTAAATGAATTAAGGTCAAACCCCTCTTCCTTGATTTTGCAGCAGGTTGACTGACACTGTCTGCAAGAACGAGTCTGGATTTCTGCCTGTGATCTGGGAAAAGGTGCTTAAATTTGCTCTGTGAGTAGAAAAATGTGAGGCAGCCATGGGATGGAGCAGTTTGATCTCTGTTCTGGTTCGAGCCCATCCAAGCAGGGGCCAGGAGCTGCTCAAGCTGAATTTCATCACTGCGATATTAATATTTAGGGGCAATGCTGGGAGAGTATTTGTAGAGACTCACATATTTTGGTTCTATGGAACCTTAATGATTCTGCTGTAATAGTCCTGCCCCATGGATTTATGCTTCCTTCTGTGAAAAGACCTGCACAATATTCGTATAGGCATTTGAAATCCAAATATTTAATATTATTCTTTTACAATATTGAAAATTTAGTCAATAATGTTGTAAAAAAAATTCTCAAGGCAGCAAAGCCTAAATTAAAAACAAATAAAACAGCTTCAGCAGCAGTATTTTGCTTGCCTGCTGCATTGTTTTATTTGTTTTTCTATGATCACACTGAATTTGCCTGAAATAATTAAAATTCTTATTTAAAAATAATGTTCTTTAACACCATTCAGTACATCTCCCAGATCCCTAAGCATTAATTATAAACAGATTTCATATAAAATATGACTGTAGTGAAGAGCAAAAATAATGAAAAATATGGTGGTTAATTCTTTTGGTTGCTTACTGGCCAGAAAAAAAACTTTTATTCAGACAAATGATCACAATCTGAATGAATTAAATTAGTTTGTTGTCATGCCCAGAAAACTGGATTGTGAGTGAGGGCAAGGGATTCAAGAAGGCTCCATCTCCCAGTCCTGCAAAAGAGATCTGTTAACAGGTTTCCTTGTATTGGTCGTCTGAGTGTAGTAAATGACTCCAAAATATGACAGCTTTACCCCAGATTCAGGAAGTGCCCAGGTGGGGGTTAATGAGGAGCAGGAGTTTCACTCTGCCTCTCTCTGCTGTGCCTTCTCTCCACAGACAAACCCTAGACCATAATCCTGCAGTGACATTCAGACAGACTGACCCAATTCCACGCTGATGGAAAACATGTTCCTCTTCTAAAATCATAAAATTGGCCCATTAATGAATAAATGCATGCTAAAAGCAACAGCAACAACAAAAAAATCCCAACCAGACAACAAAAAGCCCAAAATACCCTTCTGAAATTGTTCCATTGGTTTTTTAAGCTTTATTTTTATATTTCTCTCTTTTTACAGTGAAGAAAAATTGGAAGATTTTTCTAGGAAACGGAACTGAAGATGTCATTCTGATGTAATGAGTGGTTTCAGAAAGTTTAGATACAAGAAAAATGTCTTCAATTATCTTAAACATGGAATGGCTATTGTCATTGCTGAGTCAAAAATAAGCATTCAAAGAGTAAATTATTAACATTAAGGCATTGACATTTTTGCTTTGTCTCCAGTGAAAATGTGATTACTTCATTGTTATTTTTTTATATATTTCTTTTTGCAGATAAAAATATATTTTTCATGGAGCTTCTTTTTGGTGCTATTTTAATGCCTCATTTCAGGGAGGTGTGGTTAAGGTGATTATTGGTTCTTGCTCCCCAACTGCCTAAATAAAATTTAGGCAGCTGGGGAGAAAGAACCAATAATCACCTTCTGATTTTATCAGAAAATAGATTATGTTGGTTTTGGCTGGGATAGAATTAGGTAAAAACCATTATTTTTACTCTTTTTAGTATATGATCTGGTTGCAATATTGATTTTTCAGAGATGGACAAATGCCACAGGAAAAAACCTTTTTACAGAGAGGATTCAAGGAGCTCTAGGGATGGTGTTCAGGCAGATAATCTCTGTTGGAGTCACATTTTCCCTGAAGTGTGGGTTGGTTCAGAAAAGTATTTGTTTTCTTGATAAGAAGCCTTTGGACATTTTCCCAGGTAGTGGAACTAATTCATGTGATACACTTGTGTACTGTTACAATCTAATTTTGATATCTTAACCCACTTTTCAAAAAGATGTTGTGTTTTAACTTTCTACTCCTTAGCCTGCAGGTGAGATTAATTTCATTATCCTTTCTGCTGCGGCAGATCCTATAGGACCTCTCATCTCCAGGGTGTTTTTTTGTATAGCAAAAGTATTTGAAAATAATATTTGTAATAAACTAACACATAGAAAACAAACACCATGGTTTGAAGCTTAATCTTCAGGTGCTTTTTAAAGAAAATAAATTCAAATGCATCCCTAATATAATATTTTACTTATTTACATTGGAAACAGCTTTAGGTGGATGAGGTTTGCCAGTGATGTACATATGAGAAAGTGTTATTTCTCTGCATATGGATCCTCTTCTACTGAACAATAAATACAACTGTGAAGATCAGAACAGCAGCTTTATATACACACAGAAGAAGTAATAGGCTCACCAGTATTAATATGCTTGTGCTTATCCAGTTTTCCTGCTGGAGGGGAAAATAAAGGAGAAAAAATTCTTCTACCTAGAGAATTAATACAGAATTTATTGCATAAGCACATACTCAGTTACCTCTTGATAGCTAGCCATAAACCAGAGTTCCTTTCTTTGTCTTCTTCCTGAGTTATAGGTTAACAAATCATGATTTTGGCCTGCAGACTGCATGCTATATTATTTCACTGTTGCCATACTCTTCCTTCTCTGTGCTGTTTCAGTGGTCCATGTTTCAATAAAAATACTCTCCTCCGCTCTCTTATTTTTCTCCAGAATGCCTCAAAAATAGTTCTAATAAAAATTGTCTTGCAAAATCATATTTGCATACATAATTTCAAAGATTTATACCAGAAATACAGAGAAAAAATTGTTTTCATAGTTAGTAAAAAAAAATTATAAAGAGTGATTGTGAAATGTCAACATGAATTCCCGGGTTGCATCATGAATTTCAAATCAGCATGGCAAAAATAAGAAAAGGACACATTTAAATCACTTTATGTGGCTCCTTCATCTGTACAGAGGAATAGGTATCAAAGCAGGATAGTAGAGGCATTCAGGTTATATACACAAAGAAATTTAGAAAGAAAATTATGACAAAAATAAAAGCTAGAAAGTAAATTCTGAAATTAATTTAGTGTCACTCCTCCATTTCTTTCAAGCTTACACTCATCATATCTTTTCTCATGACTGACCTTATCTTTGGGCATTAAAATAAGTGCTGTAAGATCAGGTCTGAAATTAATTAGGCCACAGATTTCAAATTCAGCCTATCCTGATGTTTGTGGTCTTTTACATTTGAAAGAATGGACCTTGAGAACTCACTGCTTGAATCAGAAATTTCTTAATTTGGCTGTCAGAACAGAAATTACTTTTATTCAAGCCACAGAGGATTACTTAACTCTAAGCCTCACATTTACTTCAGTTAGTGTGATTGAGGAGTGTGGTTGCACTTAGTGCAGTTAGGGAGAAGAGGATACAGATAAAACTTTTTCTCCTCTCCTCTAAGGCCAGTCAGGGTGAAGTCGTAAAACTCAGCTGTTTGGGCTGATTTTAAAATTTTAAATTTTTTTTTTCCTCCTGGATCACATGATTTAATAAATCAGCTGTAAAAACTTGCATATTCCTCTTCCCTTTTGTTGAACCTCAGTTGCCTCTGACATGCACTTGATAAACACAGCACCAAGTGTTGACACATTGTAAACCAGATCAGGGCAGTTGATGCAATGAGCATTCCCTGCATTGTGAATTCCTGTTGCATGGAGCAACCACTTGAGGGGTTGTGGGGTTATTGCTCACTGTCCAAGTGATGGATGGAGGATATCAAACAGCTGAAGTGCCTTTGTGCAGTGACTCAAGTAGCAGAGCATGACAAATAAATTAGTACTTTATATTTAATAATCTCTCCATTAAAAAAAAAAACCAACAAAATAAAACAACAACAAGACCAACAACTTAAACAACCAAAACCAAAACAAAACACACAAAGGAAAAAAAAAAAAAATGCAGCTTTGATATTCAGGGAGGTAGAAGCTTAATTTCCTTGGATAGCATTTCTAGCATAGCTTAATGACTTAATTAATGTTATCTGTCACTATGGGGATGCAATTGTTTAAAAGCATCCAGATTGATTTGAATTGACAGGTTTTATTATGGTTAGAAATTGAAATAAATGGTTGCAATGCTCTGAACATAAAAGTAGTGACAGGTAGTGGGGAAAAGGTGATGAGTGAAGAAGAGCAAAAAAAATGTCTGGAAACAAGTGGTCCATCAAGAATGACAAACAGGCCAAAAAAGCCAAGAACCAGACAATGGTAGCAAGGACTACTGAGAGAATGAGCCCAAGCCATGATTTGTTGTTGGTTGCTTTTGAGTATTTACTGGTGAAAACAGAGTGAGTTTTTTACTAAAATCCATTAGTTTAGAGTTTAGCCCAGGGACTAGAGACAGCTGTGGCTTAAGTTGAGACAAGCTGTAGAGCAAAAGGGTGAGTATGAGGGCTGGTAACAGGGAAATTAAGGCAAATTTTTTATGGGCGCAGAAAAAAAAAATATCACCAGCACAGTTACAGGAAGCAGTGTCCCTTTTCTTTATTTGCTTGTTTTTATGGATCCAGTTCTAATAGCTGTGTTTTTCTCAGGCAGCCTTCAGGAAAGCAGAAAGCAGAGCAGAGAGAGCTCAGGCAGGTAGGGGTGGGAAAAGCAAGGCTTTATGCTTCCCTTGTTTCTGGGTGAAGAGGCTGTCTGTGAATATCCCAGATATAAGTAAAATTTGGGGTAAATTCAAGGCAAGCTGTTTTCCTTTCATCAGCTTTGTCCTGAGCACTGCAGCTGAGCTGGGATGGTGTCTGTCCATGGCTGTGTGATCACAGGAGGTTTGGTTGTGGCCCTTCAGCTCTGGCAGGAAGGGAAGAGGCAAAGGCAAGCACTGAGCTAAGCCAGGTGCACAGAAAGCTCCACCTTGGCTGTTTATTGCTGCTTGTTGCTGCTTATTGCTGCAGCCAACCCCTTCTCTGGGTCATTTTGGTGCCTTGTGAAGGCTGACCTAGAACAGAGACTAGATGGGGCTAAAGAGTAAAGTGGGATTTATTAGGAGGCCTCAGTGGATCCACCTTGGGCAGCACAAGAACCCAGCCAGGGCTGTACCCAACATGAACCCACAATGGTCACAAAATGCACGACTGGGCACGGGGTCCCACACTTTTATAAGTTCTGGTCCATTTGCATATTGGAGTTAATCATCCAATTACAGCTTTAGCCCATGAAGTTCCATCCTTCTTAATTTTCTCTCTTCAGTCCCCATTGTTTATGCTCTTGGGCCTGAGATTTGGATGATTTGTCCCTGGTCCCCAGCTAGAGAAGGAATTATATTGTCTCCCTACTCTGTGAAGAGAGCTCACCATCCCCTAATATGAGGCTCAGAACTGCACACTAAAGCAGCATAGAACCTGAAAAAAAAAAAAAAAACTATAACCTGAGGCATCAATTTCATCAAGCCACAATGTTAGTGGTAATATCAAAGGGATTAAAACAAAATCCTGTGGACAGTTGTACATTTTACTGATGCCGCTGAGAAACACTCAGCCAGGACTTCATCTTACAGTTAAAATTTTATGTGACTGCTGTCAGTGAAAGCAGTAATGAAAACACCATCATTGCTAAAGTTTCATTGAGGGATGTACTTGAATCTTGTTTCTTTTCCCCCAAATGCTAATAATATCAAAATGTCACAACACAATTGACAAATATATATATTTTAAAATGGCAGCAGGAAATGGGCTCAGAAATAAATTGCAATGTGATTAAAAAATAAAATAAAAAACCATCTCCACCCAACTGCTGCAGAAGAGAGGGAAAAAAATGTGTTTGAAGATCTGTGTAAGAATAACTTGGAAAACAAGGAAAAGTTTGAAATTAATTTTTTCCCTGCATGGAAAAAAGGAGTATTTTTGAGCAGGGCTTTACCTATTTTCTGAGGATACCAAATAGTGAGAAAGCAGAATGAAGAGCACAGAAACAATCAAGGGAGCACTCAGTGAAAAGGAAGGGTGCTGTTTATTCTCCAATTTCACAAGAAGAAAAACCTTGAAAGACTTTGTGAAATGGGTATGGCTGGGGTGGTAGATGTAAGTTCAGTTCTTGACATTTCCTTTAAAAATATTGATATCTTGATATAGGAAATATCTTGATATTTCTTTTATTTTGTGCTTCTACTGCAGGTAACACAACAGAAATGACTCTCAAAGAAGATGCTTTCCCAACCATTTAATGGTGCCCCAACCAATGCAATAATATTGCACAGGGTTTTTCAAAGGAGCTTCCTGAAGAGAGCAGAGGAAAAAGTTACATTTTGTTTCCACATGGTGGAAAAATTCCAGATACATGACAGTGAGCTGGAACAGCATTTTGGCCAGAAATTCTCGGAAACCATAAGACAGAAAATATTCCTTTCTCATGGAAAAACAAAAAAGGAAAAAAAAAGAAAAGAAAGAAAGAGCACTTGTATCCTACTTTGGGCCCAACATGAAGGGATTAATTACCACCTAAGAAGGTGACAATAGTTGGTGTCATCCCACCCAAAGGCCACAGGGCATGCACAGATCCTTCACACTCTTGTTTGAGACTCCAGCTTTTCTTGGGTGAAGTAATAGGGCAGCTGTGCAAGCACGAAATTCAGAAAATATGGCTTGAAAAAGCCCCAAGAAAGCCCCACACTCCCTGCAGACCCCAAGCACATTTTCCATTTGACCCTGGAGCAGGAGAGGCGGCAGAGGCAGCACCAGAGCGTTCCTGGAGAAAGGGAAGATGCAGTGACTCAGAAGGAATGTGGAAACTTGAAAATAGACTTGGCAGCAAGTGAATAGCTGACGCTGGTGACCAAGTGATGGATGGGTAATATGAAGTGACAATGAGCAGAGAAAATTATTTCCCTGTGGAGCAGGCCTTTTTGGGCCCGTATCTATTGCCTGTAATTTATTTTTGAGTGTGATTCTGCAGTTAATCTTTTAGTGCTGAGGCATCTGCATCAATTTGTGAGGCCTTTTCATGCACGTGTAGGGATTTCTATGTGGATTTCGCAGACCTTTCATGGGGTTTCTTTCTTCTCCTGGAGTTCACACCACATTAAGGGCTAAGTCTTTCACAATACACAGAGGTGGACAAAGAATGTCTTGCAGATTTCAGCTTCTGTTTCCTTAAAGTAACTCATTCTTACAAACTAAACCCACATCCCATATATTAAAAAATTTTGAAAAAAGGTTGGTTATTTATTCTATGAACTGTATAACCAAATTAAGACAGGAGAGTCTAGAAAGAAAAATTTTTCTAACCAGACTTTGTTTCCCTAAATATTTTGAAGTCCAAATTTAACATTAAAATACAGAATTTATTGAAAACTGTGCTTGTACTTTAATTCTCTACCACAATTTGCTCCAAAATAAGTTTTAATGGAAACAGATGACAGTATATTTCAGAGGACATAATCATTGAATGTAGTTTTTAGTGTCATAATTCACTCCAAATCATTAACTCTGTGTTAGAAGAACTGTGTTTTCAAAAGTGAAACTGCCTGGGCATAAAACTGCACACTGAATTCTGCAAGAGGCAAGCATTTTTATGGAAGGCACAGAGAATCTGCATCAAGGCCACTTCAGTGAGAAGCAGCCCTCCAAAGGAAGGTGCTGGGTGTCTGCATGCATAGAAACACATTTTAATCTAGTGTCATCTGTTTCCATTAAAACTTATTTTGGAGCAAATGCTGTAATTTAGAAAACAAATGAAGAGATTTTAATGGTCTCTTGGATGCAATAATTCATTTATCTCTCATATAAATGAAATTTAATATTAGCTTGGTAAATTAGAAATATGCTAAACACATAAAATATCTGTCTTTGCTAAGCCTTTTAAAACACATCAAGGGTAGAACTGAAATTATAGTAGCTACCATAAAAAAACCCAACAAAACAACTTTAGTGCAGCCATTCAGCAATTATGAAAGGAATATGATGTATCAGATACTCTTGGGTGGCATTGCTGAGAAATGCTGACTTTTTAATGGTTTTTGTGGTTCACACAGAGATGTAGGGGAATAAAATTAGAAATGCTGTGCAGAATTAGAGAGGAAAAAGCTGATAGGCAGGACATCCTGGCCACTGAATTTGTTACCCTGAGGAGCTACACAGTTCTGCCTGAACATTTGTTGTGCGCTTTCTTGCATTTTTATGCCTTTGGTTATAATCTCTTGGTGTCAAGGACTGCAATTTATGAGGTGGACCATGCTGTTAATTCCAAGGGTTTTTGGTAATTCTGCTGCAAGAGGAGACAGTGTTCCAGTGCAGACGCCAGGGGTGCAGGCGCATTTCAGTGGTGCTGAGGGCAGCTTACCTGCCGCAGCAGAAATTGCCTCCCTGCAAACACCCAGCAGCTACAACCTCACTGAGACTGGAGGGGAAGAGTGTCGGTTTCTCGGCTGTTTAGGTGGCCTGGAAAGGCTCGGGGATGGCCTTGAAGAGCTCGCGCTTCAAAGGACGAGAAGAGGCTTCAGATCTTTTCTCGGTCTCGGTGTTTATTAATTGTTTATCTAAAAGATTTTCTCTTGGCCCGACAGAGGTCTGCACAGCAGCCAGCCATGAGCACACTGAGCGCCCCCGGGGCGGTCACCTATCTTTATACTCGAAGTTATGTATACAATATTTATTATTTTTCCCCAATACTTTTTACCCTTATTAACCAGTGCACTTTTAGTAATAACCAATCCCAAAGTGCCAACATCACCACAGAAGATGGAGGCCGAGAAGAAGAAGAAGAAGAACAGGACACGCCCCAATTCCTCCATCTTACTTCTTTAGACCCCCCTGTACATAAATCCTAAACCCTGTGTCTCACACTCTAATTAACTTATCCCTTCACCATTCACCCAGTGAAATCCTCCCGTCCTCATACAGGTGTCGTCTCCTGTGTAGGATCAAAGTCCAGCCACCAGACACTTCTGGCAACATTCCAGGACTCCCGAGCCCCCCAAGGCTGGTCTCGGTCCCTCTGCACCTCAGTCCTGAGGTGCTGAGATCCCACAGAAGAGCTCCAGCTCCTGCCCAAAGGAGGGGTGGGGATGGGCTGCTGTCAGCTAGACAGGGCTAGCTGTCATTGTGCCCCTGAGCCAGCCACGCTCTGGCCTCACTGACGGCAAAAACTTCTCATGGACTCAACCCATAGCTGGGTCAGTGGCGTCTTTGTCAAAAAGGCAAATCTATTTTTCTTCTAGTTCCCAACTTCATAGATTATTATGCGATCTTACATCCAGTTCTGACACTAAACTTGTAGAGACGTGATGGTTAAATCTGCCTTTCTCCCCCATCATATTCATACAATTATTTGTAACTCATAACTCCAAGGTTTGGGAATATGTGTACAAAACTCTACATACAGAGCTGCAGAGATATCAGGATCAGCCATAAACTTGGGCCAACAAGGGACAGAAGTGGAATGAAGTCTTTTGTCTCTTTATCCATGAGATTGTAGCACCTTAACCTCATGATTGTCAGTTTAACCACAGCTAATGAAAACTGGTTTTTATGTATGTATGAGAAAACAGCTCACAGAAGCTTTTTGAATCCAAATTATGATTTTTTTTCCTCAGGCTTTACTGCTGTAGCTGTTCTTTTGCACTAGACCTCTTATCCATGCTCATTTGTGGCCTTGCAAATTGGGCATCACAGCTTCTCTAATCTGACCACAAAGATGCTGATGAGACACGTTTCAGGTTGCAAACAGTATTAGCCTTGTCTTTGAAAGGCCAGATAATAAAACTGTAATATTCTTTCTTGTCTATGTAACAAAGGCATAGTTTATTACATTATCTATTTCCTGTTACTATCAATTTTTGTCAGTATAAACAAAATAAAAATTTAATATACTTATTATCTGCAGGACACTTAAGGATTGTCAAAATGTTTGCTCATCCAAGGAGTATTTCCAGACACTATTTCTAGATCCTGACATATATGTTGGGCAACTTATAATTGCTGTTATAAAAAAATAAAAAAGCCCATGCATTAATGTGACAATATATTGCAAACAAACGCCATTTTTTGCATAGGTCAGTGATAAAAAAAACCAGATTAGGATGTAGTTGGCGCCCTGGTTTTGAGCTCAAACTTTTATCTCCCCTTGAGAGAGGGAGAGGTTATTACTCAGAAGCAGAGCTTGTAACAACATCAAGTTCTGTATGTCACAGGCTTTTAGTTAATATGAAGTCAGGAGGAAAAAATGTGTGTTCAGTTTTCCTGGCTTTCCCCAAAGCACTGCAGAGAGCAGCAGGTGCTGCATGGAGCATGCACAGAATCAGTCATATGGAGGAGCCAGGCACAGATTGCAGACTCGAGGAACACAGCGATCAGGACCCGCTGCTCTCCATTTCTCAGCCAAAGGAGAAGGGCATGAAGAATCCTAGCACTGATTTTTGAGCTTTAATCTTTTCAAAAGCCAGGTCAAAAGCAGACTATCTCTGTCATAGACATCTTTTTCTGAAAAATCCTTTGCTTAGGATTTTTTCTCCTGAGAAGCTGAGAGGCCTCAGGAACAAAATGTAAACAATGGTTATCTGCTGCTGTGGAATGCAACAGGTGCATCTGTGATTGGTCTCATGTGGTTGTTTCTAATTAATGGCCAATCACAGTCAGCTGGCTCGGACTCTCTGTCTGAGCCACAAGCCTTTGTGATCATTCCTTTCTATTTCTTAGCTTAGCCAGCCTTCAGATGAAACCTTTTCTTCTATTCTTTTAGTATAGTTTTAATGTAATATATATAATAAAATAATAAATCAGCCTTCTGAAACACGGAGCCACCATTCTCATCTCTTCCCTCATCCAAGAACCCTGTGAACACTGTCACACATCTCCATGATCGTGATGTTTCTGATGTCCTTGGTTGGCCTGTGCAGCCTCAGCCAGGCTGGTTCCCAGCCCCATGCCCCCTGTGCTGTGACTGAAGCTTCAGCACTGTTTTCCCCCTAAAGGACATGATCACTCTGGCATACATTTAAAGGCATCCTACCCTGCATATTTGTTTTGCAATTTACTCACTAATTGGTCTTTTTCTGATCGTGATTTATGAAAGGCTTGCAGAAAATGAACAACCCTTTCAAGAAGAGCTATGGACCGACATTTATTTATCATGATTCTACTGACTCTGATGTGCTTATTGAGAGCAATATGAACCAAACTATTCTTCCACAAAGTATTTGTTCTTCTTTCCAAGAATCTAAAGAGATTAAAGTCTGGAGTATTGAAAATGTAAGTTGTTAATGTATTTCTTTAACCAGAAAAGTCATTCAGACACATGCTGGACTTCACATGGAAAGCACAAAGGTCAAGCCATTGCTCACAAAAGACTTCTATTCAAAATAGTTTGGCTTCAGTACCAAAAAAGCTTAATACAATTTAGGCTGAAGTTGTTTTCAAACTGGATCATTTGAGTAATCCAATTTGCAGCACAGCCATAGAAACAGTTGCATCGGTTGGATCAGCTGTAAGGGTGTGATATGAAAATTGGAAAAAGCATCTTGAGGTGGGAAAGAAAGGGATTTGCATTGATTCAACCCCCAAATCCAGCATAAAACAATAAACAGAGATTGTTAAGTGGATTTCTACTTACCTAAAATGAATAAGAGAGACAGGCAAATTCCAATTAGGTAAGAAAGAGTTCCAATAGTCCCTTAGAAGGAAATGCTCAGTTCCCAAACTGTAAAATGAGCTTTATCTCAGGCTTTTGGAAACTACTCTTGATCAGATATGTCCATACTGGATGAATTTGTTAAAGGACTATCCTGTAACTCCTGTTCAGTGCACCTTCCACACACAGAGGAGATTGCTGCCTTAAGATCAATGCTTAAATGGACAAATATTCAAAGAGAATAAAATAGTAGCTAACATACCAATGGTAAAAAATGTTCTTTGCAAAGGCAGTGGTGTAATACAAATTGTCTTAGGCATACAACAGAGTTGTACAGGTTAAGACATCACCAGCAGAGCTGTGAACCTAAAGGAATCAATTGGAATTATTCAGTTTGCATGAATTTCCTTGTAGAGGAACATAAAGGAAATGGTAGAGAGAAAACTGTAACAGAATATGAAAACAGTGAAGGAAATAGGAATCTGTGTGACTTAAACATGGAAAATAACATGGAAAATTATTTTTTTATCTTGATAGAGAATAAGGGCAATTGCTTACATGGGGCTTTGTGCACCACAAATGGGTTTTGGTTTTTTTTTCCTAGATAAAACATTTTGAAGAACCTCAGGCTGCCTGCAAATATAACTTGTAATTTCTGCTGTGGACACATGTAGTGTGTTCCATGGGTGTTCAAGCAAATCCAGTCAGTAGGGCAGAAGCCACAGGGCACCACACTGTGGATCCCAGAGCAGCATCAGCTTGTCCCAAAATAGCAGCATCACATGAGACCAAAGGTCTTCCTGAATTAACAAATGATGACTATTGTTATTTTAGAAACAGTGTCTTCTGTATATCACTCTGTGTTTGAATGCTGCCATAATAATTTCTGCATTGCTTTCCCTCATAAAACACTACTTTATGATAGAAATAGATGTATGAATAGTAAGAATAAAGGAAATCCACTAAAATACCAAGACCTGAGAACTGAAATAAAATTTTGGCATCCTAAAAAAACCATATAATAATCAACATATTTTATAAATTTCTTAGAATGTTACTGTGTTTCTTCAAAATTGCTTAATTTTTTTTCATGGAGTCATCTTTTTAACACAGGATTTTTTATTCTTTGCTTTGGAATATCTGTGAAAAATCTGCCATAGAATAGACTGAGATAAGCATGAGGAAAAAAAATCTCACTTAAGCTTTTTCACTTTAAGAGCTAAAACTTGCATTCAGGTGAATAAGTGATTGCATAATTATTCTTTTCCATCTTTAACAGTACAGGGAATAGAAAGAAAAATCTCCAGAGATCTGACAAAGGAGATATGAGAGAAATATAAATGAAAAAAGAAATGAAACAGATCATTTTATAGCGTTAATGATGTGTAGCTATGAAATCTTTGCTTGAATCACCAGAACTACAACACATTTTTCCTTCTTAGTCCCTGGTGCAATATTTAAAAACATTTTACTGGTATGAACGTGAGTCAGTAGTTTCTGTGAAGTCTTGAGTACCATTATAAAAACAGCTGAGTGTTCTTTCTTGGCACCTGAGAAGGAGTTTCAAGCTGAAATTTTTTAGAAAAAAGAAAAAAGTTCAGGGAAACAAACAAATAAATCTCATGCAACTAAACTCATTTCACCCTCACAGACAGCTGGTTGAGCTTGCACTTGCTATTTGAGGTCTATGTGTGGAAAGATGCTGTGTCCTCTGCTCTGCTCTCTAGTTCCCAGAGTCTGCAGGCTCACTGATGTCAGGAGGAAGATGTTCAATGATTTAAGTGAATTTTGGAAAATATCTCATATTTCTGATCTTCCCTATGTAGAAGAAAATAGTAACTCCTCTAGTTCCCAGAGTCTATAGGCTCACTGATGTCAGTAGGAAGATGTTCAATGATTTAAGTGAGTTTTGGAAAATATCCCATATTTCTGATCTTCCCTATGTAGAAGAAAATCGTAACTCTTAGTTCCAGCCAGAGATAACAGGAGGGTGAATGAACGTGTGGCAAATAATGGGAGGTAAATATTTTATAATATGGAGTGGGATAAAAAATTGTATTAATTATTTAAAATATGTACAGTTCATTTATCAAGGTTAAGTATAGACAGTCTTAGAGGTGAAAATAACCAAATTCGTGAGGTCACATATCTCAGAAATGGCTTTTATTTGCCTCAGTGTATCTCTTTGGTCAAAGGCGTTTGTGAACAGCCTGTGGCACTTCTGATACACTTTGTCAGCATGGAATGCTTACTGGCAAGTAAAAAATGGAAATAACTTGCTAGTGGAGAAGCAAAACTGCTCAAAGTTAGCTGTGCTGTGATAGCGAGCAGCCTGTTCACCCCTGCAATCCCACAATCCTGACTGCACTGTGGGGCAATTCCAGTGCACTCCACACTGGAATGTGACTCAGAACATGTGCAGACCAAACCAGCTGGAACTGCATTAGCCAGCATTCTGTACTTCTGAGGACAGATGCTCTCTGGTCCAGCAGACAGCTCCCTGGTTAATCCTTCAAAATGTTTTGGACAAATCTGAACCAGCAGAATGGGTTTATACCGTATCAGTTCTTTGTGACATGTGGTCACAGAGTTTTGGAGCCTCAAAGACAAAGTTTTTGTTTTTCTGAACCCTAGCCCAGGTAAACATGAAAATAATTTTTGTTCCATAGTACCAGATACTACCATGCTGAATGGTTTACAAATGGGACATATGTGGTCTCTGCAATGCAAATACATAGAATTTTACTTTAAAACAGAATCAAATTATTGCACAAAAAAAAAAAATTAGACTTTGTTTTTTTCTTTTCTTTTTCCTTTTTTTTTTCCTATTCAGGTGACTTGGGGGCAGTGCTAACCTCATGCTTGTTGGCCTTAACTCTATGCTGATATTTATTCAGGCACATTGCATGTATCCATTCTTTCATGGGAAAAATTCCAGAGGGATGTAGCATTTTCTCTCCCCATTCCTTTCCTCAACCTTGAATATTTGCCTCAGGAACAGAAACTACCCAGAAACCAACCAAACCCAGGTCCTTATCCAGCAGGATGCTGCTCACACTGATCTGATTTTTCCTAAAAGCAGACTACTCCCTAACTTTAAAAAGTGGGGTCATGATAGGGAAACAATGACTGTGGCACTCACTGCAGCTCTCACTCTTCTTCTGAGTGAACACAACTGACTTAGGTTTTCAATCTAAATGTATCCTGAACTAATAATGTATTAATTTGGTCATGTTATACAAATGGGAGCATCAGGAAACATGATTTTTTTTTTTTTCTTTCAATAAACTCACTTTACTCAACCATGGTGAAGTTCAGGAGTCTTTGAGAGGGGAATACATTGATAAGATAAATCTGTGTAGGAGACAAACAAGTCAAACATAGAATGACACATAATAAAAGCATCAAGTCTGTTGTTTACATCCTAAGTTAATCATATTTTAGCAGCAACTGAGAGCCTCAGGAGACAGAGATAAGTTAATGAACACCAAGGGACAAATGAAGACTTCTGTGACCCAAAAGTAATGCTAGTTTTTTTGATTAAGGATGCCTGGTTTCTTACCAGCACAATAAAACAGATTTTTTTTTCCTAAAATCTTTTTTTCTAAACCTCCAATTCACTGGAGGCAGCAATTCAGTGGGGGACTGATCCAGTTCCACTGCAGTCAGTAGAAAAGATGCTGACTGGGATTTGGATCAAGTCCTTACAACACTACAGGGTGGGGTTAACAATGTAAAAAGCTAACATTTCCAGATCTATCCAAGACCAGATGTGCAAGGCAGGAAACCATATGATTAGATTTAAACAATAAATAAAAAAGGAGTTGCCCTTGTTTAGAAGCAATTTCCACCAGTGGAGATTTTCTAACCATGACTACATAGAGCAGGATTCAGCATTAAGTCACTGAGTGGCTGAACCTCTATCCAGCAAAGCCTGAGGAATCTTTAGGGAGTCAGGATTAGCTGAAAGAACAAATGTAAGAGATCACTTCACGTCCAGCTAAAGCCAACAAGGGTTATAATATTGAACTTTCTTCTGGTTTTCATTTTCAGCATTTTGAGCTGGTTATCTTTTTTGAATCTCCATTGTGGCAGGATCCTTTTAACTGTTGTAGTGTGTTTCCAGTTAATAAAAGTAGGCATTGCTTGAAACAAGACATATTCCTTGAAAGGTGTTTTGCCTTCTATTTCCTTATTTTTCTCTTTCTCCTTCCCTTGATTTTCTCTTCATTCTCTTGTCTTCCTTCCTCTGTACTTTTCCTCCCTGCTTTCTTTCAATTATTCCAGGAAAAAAACACCAAAACTGCAAAACTCAAAATGAAAATTTAAAAAAAAACCAAAGCAACAAAACAAACCAATATGTCAAACCAAACCCAAGTGGCTTGTATATGATGGCCTTACTTATTTCAGCAATAAAAGCACATGATGGTGGTTACTGAAACAAGCACAATCTGGACCTCTTCCCTCTTTTTCACTTTGTATTATAGGACTTTCCTGTCTAAGCTGAGTTGAAAATATTCTATTGCAGCTTTTTTTATTTTTTTGCAATCAGCTTTGCAATTTTTTTTTTTCCACTGAGATGAATGTTTAAATGAACTGAAAGGCAAATCTGAAATTTTCTAACTCCCTGTATGTTTCACATACATGGATGGAAATTGTGACTGCAACTTTTGAGGTCATTTACCATTGCAAACACTCAATCAGTGCAGTGGTGAGAGAGAGGGGAGGTATGAGGTTACTCATAACTGAAGCAGTCCCCAGAACCTAATAATACAGTTGGTCAATGTTTTCAGGATAAAGAACCCTGTGCTAATTTGTCCTTAAGACAAAAAGTTTTCACAACTGTGAGTAATTGTATCAGCATTTGGAAGCAGCCACTATGCAAAAGGTGCCTGAATAGGAGCTGATGGTTGAGTCTTAGACACATTTAAAACTCTAAATTTACTAGTCACTGTTTTCCCATTTATTATCACTGTGTAAGTAAGGATTTATGTATGTTAGTACAAAGGTGAGCACTGTCCTGTTTTTATTTCCATTCTTTTCTGTGTCAAGGAGGAAATCACACACACCTGGAATGTGAACCTCTACTCATACTGAAACAACAGTTTGACAGAACAAAACACTACTGTTATAAATCCCAAGGCAGATGCTGTGAAAGCTTCTCTCTACCTTGCTTAGTATCACATTTACTCTATAGTTAAAAGGTCTCTATACTGTGGCAATGGTAATTAAAGGATAAAGTTAGATGCCATTTTCTACCCTTCCCAGTGAACATAACTGACTTAGGTTTTCAATCTAAATGTTTTCTGAACTAATAATATATTAATTTGGTCAATTTTTAAACTGAGAGCATCAGGAACATTAGGAACATTACTTTCCTAATAAGCAAATTGACCATTTATTTTATGCCTAAAAATGTAGGTTTAGAAAGTAAGAAAAGTAGAAAAAGTAGCAACGTTCCTAAACAATGTATGGAACTAATATGGTACAGGAGGCAGAAGATCAGTTTCTAGGCTATAGTTCAAAACCACTGCAGAATATGTATGCACAGGAGAAATCGATTCTTCAGCTTGATGGAGGTCAGCCTGTTCCAGCTGAGGTCACTCTGATTAGTTTGGGCAGCTACCAAGCCAGCTGGTAAACAGATGCGTTCTTATATGTTGATGGTTTAGAATAAATTAGGCCAAAACTTTGTTTGTGGTCGATGCAAGAAATCTGATAAATACAGCCTTGTGTTTTCTTTAATTTTTCTCTTTGAAATTTTTAGGCAGCAAAAATATATTATTATACATTGGAAAAGTAAGTTGACAACATATAAAAACCACAAACTGAAACTGCACAAAAAATTTGTCTGAGCTACACCATCCCATCATTGCTACTGTGCAGTTTCTGATGGGTTCTTCAAGAATCCTGTGTCAAAAGTGCCATTTTTCATTTATTTTACAGTAATTCCCTGAGGTACAAAGCAAGTCCTGGTGTATTCCTTCCTATCAAGATGTTATGTGTCTTTCACTACAAGGCAGACATGCTCCTGCAATTTTTTCCCCAAGAAATCACAATGTCTGCTGCAAAAGCTGCTTTTGCTCTTCTGGAAGGATATTGCTCAGAATCAGGCGCAGCACTCAGTTATTTCTCATTCCTTTCCCCTCCCCCAGTTTGGGGGAGTTGGGGGAGGGTTGAGAGGCAGTAAATGGAGTTTTTTGTTTTGTTTTGTGTTTTCATGGACTTTATTCAGGCTTGGCCTTAATTAGATTGTCTCAGAAAATTTACAGTCCCTTATAGCTGGCAGTCTTTGGCTGTTACACAAACACAGCCATGGGTGCACTGGGTTGGATTCTTCTGCTGCTTCCTGCATTCCCACTTTCTCCACTCACCCAGTGGCATATCACTGATTTACACTGCAAGCAGTCAAATAATATCTGTTGGCTTCACAGACACACACTGGTTGCTTGCCTTGTTAAGTGACACCTTTTTTATTTGCCATTTCTGTAGGTGTCCGGTCCCAAAGTAACTAAAGCAGGGGGTGTAAGTGGCAGGGAGGAACAGGACAGGAACAGAAGAGGGTCTGTACCAGTGCCAAGGGTCTGCAGAGCAAAACCACCTGTTGGTAGAACTCTCAGATCTGCCCAGGGACTGCTGCAATTGTTCAGTGTTAACTCATCAGAAGATACTAAGGGTGAAGGTTAATGCAGGGTTTCTTTCATTAAAGTCACAACTACAACCGTGCAATGGAATAAAAACTGTTGAGCCCATCAGAAAGCTGCTGATAAAAAATACATTTAGTAACTTCTACATACAGCTGGGACATATGGGCAGCATGCTTTACAATTTTGTTACAAATTTTGGCATATGCATATTTCATCCACAGCATCAAAACCAGCAGCATATAATGAGTGCAGATGCACAAGCTGGATGCTGAGATTAATGTGAAAGCCTCCTTCATTTCATCACTTTTGGATCTGCCATAAAAAAAATGAAAATTCAAATGCCTGGTCAGCAGTCAGCAGATATTGTTATGCTGTATGTTATTTAAGGACATTTGTCACAGAAATGTGAAATTATGTTGTGTGTAAGTTAAGAGTAGACATTGTTTCATAACACTGCTGACCTGGATATGAGATAGTGGAAAATTTGCAATTATCTAGCAAATAATTAACACTACTAGTAAAAGAAACTTTTTTTAGAATTTTACATTTACATGAATATTTGAGAACAGAGGTGAAGAAATGAGAAGAAATGTTACAAACTATGAAGAAATTCATGGCAAATGAGAGATGAGTGGAGATTGAAAACACATACATAGATTTTACAGAGCAGATGTCCTGCCATTTGGGTTCAGCACTTTTCATACTCTAAAATCAAAATCACATGAGGGCCTTTGGAAAGCTGAGTTTTCAGGCTGTTTCCCCTTGTGATCTGTCAGAAGTTTTCCATTAAAAAGTACCACCCTGGACTGGATCTTGTTAAGATCATGATTCTGATCTCAGTTCTTTCCTCTCTCGCTAGTAAATGACCTTTCATAAGGATTTCTTCACTACTGATAATCTGTTTTTTTCTTACTTCATAATTTTTATTGTTAGTGTCTTTTTTTTCTGCCTGCTTCCTCAAAACAGTTGTAACCTCCCTTGAGAATTCACAGCTTTCCAGAACCGGAATGAGATTTCCCTTCAAGGAAACTTTTTTTTTAAAGAAACTTTTTCTTCCACGCTTCAGCCCCAAAACTGTGGGCTCTCCCTAAGAGCTGTGCTTCCAAATACTGTGTTCCAAATACTGCAATATTTGGAACAGCACGGGCTGCTGTTCCAAACTGCACAGCTTCCCCTGCAGTGCTGCCAGTGATGCTTGGGAGCATTTGGTCCTGGGGCGCGCTGGCATCACTCCTGAGCTGTGCCCCCCTGTTCTGTGCAGCCACCAGAGGACAGATGCAATTCTGAATTTTGGGAGCAGCTCAGCCACAACATGTACCTTTCACAGTTATCTACTTTCCCAGTCAAAAGGCCATAATTTGGGCAGCATTTGTGATTTGGCTCTTGATGGATACTGCTGGGATACACACACAGGAACTGAACACAGAGCCTGACTTTGGCACAGGCCTTGCTGGAGGAAGCTGCATCCCTGTTTTACCTCCTGACCTCACATATCTCATCATGAGAGAAGAGGGAAAGGCCTCAAGTTTCTCCAAGGTGATTTAGATCGGATATCAGGAAAAATGTCTTCACTGGAAGGGTGGTCAGGCACTGGAAATCAGGGAATTGGGGGTTTCACCTTCCTGAAATCTTTAAAAACCCTCTAGATGTGGTGCTTAGAGATATAGTCTAGTGGTGGACTTGTCAGTGCTGGATTAATGTTGGACTTGTTGATGTTATAGGTCTTTTCCAACCTTAATGATGCTGGGATTCTCTTCCTATGACTGGGAGCTTGTTAGACCAAGAACTTTTTAACACTTGAGTGACAGAGAAGTGATTAACCTTGTCATGAAGTAGTGCTGTACCTCCAGGAATTCTAAGGAAAGGCTGGAACTGTCAGTGTATGAGACCCAACTGCTGCCTCAGAAGCAATCTGAGCTCCAGAGCTCCAAGGGCAGCAGGGACTCTGTGCTGTGCCATACTCTGGGAACCCCTTGGGCTAAGGGCAAAAGTCCCCATAACTCAACCTACATGACTGGAGGCAGGGGTTGTAAAGCACTGGATTTAAGGATTCTAACTGCTTCTCCAATGCTCCTTCTTTTTTACTTGATAATATCCATACCTCTTTGGGTCAGACTCTGTTATGCCTAGGAATGGTTTCAGAATGCATCCTAAACCATGGGTAAAGGATGGGTTTGTTCATTCCTTCCACATTGCCAATCTTCCTCACACAGACCAGCCCCAATGTGTCCTGCATGTGGAACCCCACACTGAAAAGAAGGGAAGAGTAACACAGCTCAGCTTTGTGGTTCACCACGAACATGGCAGCACTGACTCTGAACCACTGCTCCACAGCAAAGCCTGCTCTCAACCCACAGCTCACTACAATGTCTGAGTTTTATCTCAGTGGGTCTGACAAGTGTTACGCTGGGATCAGCAGTGTCCAAGTTAAAGCATTTCTATCAAGAAATCAATAAGCCCCAACCAACAACTTAAATAAGGATAATTTTAGGACAGCAAAATAACAGAGACTGATGGGATCAAAGCAACCCTTTAAACCATTGGTGCTTGAACATTGCTGCTGGTAGTGGCTCATTTTAGGGTGGTTGGCATTCTGACAGCTTCAGAAATATCTCTGCACACTGAATGGGAGAAACAACATATCTCTACAGCTGCATTTTGAGCTTGCTCTGTTTTATATTATGTTTATTATTAAAAATCCCTCATGCTTTATATTATTTTCATATGTTGTTTATGAGTGGTTAACAGCTGATTATTATCTGTGATGCAATTCAAGCAATGTATTGCAAATGGTTGAGAGCAGATCTGTGCAAGAGACAGAGAGTTACAGTCTATTGATCTGCTTGATGTTTTGGCAATTGACTGCGGCATTTGTTAAAGAAGGAATCATTACTTACCTGGAAAAAGAACGGTGTGGAGGGTCAACAAAGGGCAAAGAAACTCCTGCAGGTTCCAGACCAGTGTATGGACTTTTCTGCCATCTCTCCTTATTTAGAGCAGCCTGGTCCAACTTCTCCAATGGGTATGATGTGCTGCCTTCAGGCACGCCTATCCTACAGTTTTCTGCGTGTTCTTCAGGTGTTTGCCAGGATAATCTCTGTGCTGCAGCATGCAGAGGCTGTAAATGTGAATGTAGGGCTCAGCATCCCTGAATATTACATTCCCATGTAATGCCACTGAATATGAGAGTGTTTCAGATCAGGATCAGCTGCTATAAAAGGTTTCCAGAGCCTGACTTTGGGGAGATGGAGGAGGCTTGGCTGCACACACTCCATCATCCAAGTACAACTGCCTGCTCAGCTGCCCTTCATGCTACAAGGACCTTGGACCTGAAAGCTCTGCCCAAAGGCTCATCCATTTTCAACTAAGAGTTAGTAAGAGATCAGAGTGTGGCTTTTCCAGCCTCCATGTGGAGAAGGAAAGCACAGAAAGTAATTGGTTCCTTCCTCAGCCATGGGCTCACTGAGTGTTCAAGGTAAATGAACCTATTCGTGGTAGAGACTGAGTCTGGAGTCTGTAATTTGAAAGGAGTGTTTTTTTTTTTTTGGGTTTTTTTTTTTTTTTTTCTGGAATATATCAGAAAACAAACTGTTTAAAAGAAGATCCAGGCATTCCCGTAAGAAAAGAATTAAAGATTTTAATAGAGGTTACATTTACCAATTCTTGATCAAATTATAACCTCCAGAGTATGTCAGTCTATGAGGAAAAAAAAGTGTCATAAAATCTGATATATATTATCCTCAATTGCCTAAAAATACTGATATAAATTGTCTGGATGAAGAAGGTAGTGCATACAATTTTTTGCTTTGTCACTGAGTATTTGGAATTTATAGACACTGTGGAGCTCTGCAATGAAATGTAAATAGAGCTATAAATATATGCATAATCTTTGCTAAGTCAGATGAGGTCTACTGAATGTCCTGTTCTTGTCAAAGCTTCCTAAAAGCCTCCTTATCCTCTGGGAAAGAGAAACTTTGATCATCAGTATAACAATTATAGATGCAGTAGATACATAGCACTTTTGTCAATTATAATACATTTTTAAAGTCTATTTTTCACAGGAATTTCATATACAGGAAAATATTAGACCTTTCTTAATGTTGAATTTGGTTTTGGTTTGTTTTTTTTTTCTCAGTATCTGATGGCTTCCCAATTTTCACCTGTTTCTTAAGATAATGAAACACTGAAAGACACAAAGCCATCTTCATGCTGAAGTGGATAGAGCCTTTGACTCTCAATTTAAGTTTGGCTGCAAGAGCACATGCAAACCCCAAAAGAGTCATGCAGCAGTTCAGGACCAGCATTCTTTGCATATCTTTGTTTTCACCCTCCCTCCTTGCTCGCACTGGGGTCTCTAGGTAGTCAGTGCTGGCTATTTTGGATGATCAGAGCCACCTATGAAGGTCAAGTGATCAGTCTGTGTGGCCTACAACAACAGTGAGAGCATTAAGGATTATCCTGTTAATTTTATTCATGTGTGTGGTCCTGCATATTTCCTGCCTGTTGTTTATATTTTACAGAATATTTTTTTTCCTGGTTACTCAGCATATGATATGGATATAGTACCTCTTTCCTATTTAACTAATCAAGCCTTGCTTTCATCCATAAAGTCTTCACTACTGATGTTTAGGATCAAACCAGGAATAGATGAATGGGTGTTTCTAGTGGAAGAATCATTTAGTTTGAAATATTTGAGGGAAATGATTTGTGGTAAACATTTGTGTATTTATATGAGGACTTATAGCTGACCTTGATTGCCCCAAGGGAGATTTTATTCGGGAAAGTCCATATGTTTCAGTACCAGCAGAAGGAATAAAATGACACATTTCATCTATTTTAGTTAAATAAACATCTTGCATGTCTTTTTATTTAAATTAATCTGTTCCATTTCACATGCATATAGTTTCCCATGAAAAAAGTGACTCCACAAGCTCTCCATTGAAGTAGTATTGCTAGTGATTGAAAATAAAAGAACAGAGGCCTTCCATCTGCCTACTTGTCTCTCTGTATGTGTAAGAACATATTTATCTACTGATCTCTCTATCCTCAAACTTTCAAGCCTTGCTGTTCCTACACACAAGCCTTGTGTCAGATAGTTCCCCATCCAAAAAAGTGGCAGATTTGATTTTGATTTCTTTTCTCTTTATTTTACATTTAATCAGGTTCCACTACATGACTTTGGTTTATTCTTTTTATTTCTAGGTTTTGTTTCTCTTGAAAATGTACCCTGTGTTGCTATTTATTTTCAGGTAGAACAACTCTGCCTCTTTTACCTCAGTTTTTTGACATTCTTTCTTTTTTATAGCAAAGGTATTTGCTTGTAGAGTAATTGTCTTATTCTCCTTAGAAAGCACATCTCACTCTATGTCATGTTGTTTTCACATTTTCTTCACTGCACATCAGTCTTGCCCTTTCCAGAAAACACTTCATTGTGCACCCTTGTCAGATGCTTGAAAATCCCTATTGATGCAATTGTGCTGCATCTCTTCACCACCTGAAACTCTTGCCTGTTGAAAGAGTCTTTCTGGGGCTTAATTTAGTCTCACGCCTCAGTCCTCTATTAAAAAAGAAATTTAAATCCCATCTCCTTCAGGTGTGCTCCTGGCAATCCATAAGGCTCTCCACTATACTGCTTGAAAGCAAATTGCTTTGTATCTGACCTTGTAGCACCTGAGGCCCAATCTAGCAAGCTATGGAAGAGAATCATGGAATCAGTGGCAGAATCATGGAATAAGCTGAGTTGGAAGGGACCCATCAGGATCATGGAGTCCAACTCTCAACCCTGCACAGGGGGCAGGAGCTGCAGGATCTCCTCATTGCACAGGAGAGAGAAACATGTTCTTGTTTTGGTAATGTCCTGGTGCTCACCCTGTGCATATCTGCCCCTTACAGATGATTCCTTCAGCAGCATCTCTGCAGGACCTTTCTCACATGAAGTTCATTACAGGATCATGGCTTGCTCAGAGCCTGATAGCAAAAGACAGGCTGGGAACTTGAAGACCTTACTGACAAGAATCCACCCTTTTTAGCACAGAAAATGCATTTAAACTAGACCAGATGTGTTCCAAAATGTAAAGATGAGTGAGGAATAAAGGCTTGTGTGATTCTTGATACTCACATTCATTTTGAATTGAGACCAGTGATTTGTTCTAATTTAGAAGCTATAATACTGTCATGATTTGTTTGGACCGTGGTGATGTTCTTTATTTAACAGGATCATTTATAATAATTAAATTAAATAACTTCCAAATTAAACATCCACAAAAGGAGGGAAAAACATTAATATTTTTCCTGAACAAGTGACTGAAATGCACCTTGACATTCTCCTGATTCCTGTGCAGCTGTTACCCTTCGCAAAATTCTATTATTTGTCTTCATCATGGTTCAAAAATATAGTGTGAAAGAAATAGAAATGAAAATAAAATGGGAAAGGATTTTGTCTGAGTATTCTGTGCAATAATTATTCTGTGGGTAGCAGTAAAATACAAGGCCATCTATTTGTTTATTTCCAGTTAGTTGGAAGTGTATCGTTCTGCCAAAAGCCTGAGAGCACAGACAGAGCCTTTTGTAAGAGATCTTGGGAATCAAACCAACTTCCATACACTGCAGAGAAAATAAACCTGTCATGAACGACCTTACAGGAACAACCACTGTGCAGTGCCTGTCCTTGGGTGTGTACACAGCTCCCAGGGTAATCAGCAGAAGGAACATGTGCATCCTTTTTGTATCTCCTCAACTCTCTGCATCTCCACAGAGCTTACACAAATCATCAGGATTAAAGAACCAAGTCCAGACCCTACCAAAACTCCCTGAATACCTGCTGATATAAACTAGGACATTGTCTAGCTTCAGGTTTGCTCCTGAAACAGCTAATATTGCCCGAAGTTTTATAGAGAGGGGAATTCTGTGCATATTTATGGTATCTTACATCTGTTTCTTGCACATAGCTGTCCCAGGATATTTTTTTTCAGATTTTTCTGATCCGACAATTTTTCCTCAAGCAAAAGGGCAAAAAAGAGGGGAATGAGAGGAGCTTCTATCCACCCCAAAAGAGACTCACTGACAAAGTGGATCCAACAACTAAGAGTGCTCTAATTTCCTGCCAATGCAGTACAGAACAGGCAAGATACAGCACGTTTATTTCTCTAGAGCAAAATAAGAACAGAGGCCACCAGAAGTGCAGTACAATGTGTACATTACCCACAGCCAAGGACTTTACCTCAAACCATGGACAGACAGCTGAACACTGACTGAATTCCACAGAGCATTATCCTAGAAGGCAGAGTGTCTGCCCACAGTGACAAAATTTTTGGCTGTCAGTTTTAACTTATCTCTTGAGCCCTTTTATTTATTTCAGTCTTAATCCGGAATTGTATTTTACAGGGGAATGAATATGGATCTTTTGTAAAGCAGTTTTATTTAGCAGGTCTTCTCATTTTTTAAATATTGGGAAAGGAGTAAGACTTCCATGGCTTCCAGACAAATGAGACTTAGAATTTTTAAGTCTTTGACTTCCACGTTGACCTTTCGTCACTGCTGAGTTGCTGTCAGCCATGCAAGACTTGACAGAACAAAAGTGGGATTAGATTTCAGAGGCATTTACTACCATACTCACTGGTTCAGACTCTTTAGTGCATGACCTGAGAAGTAATTCTGTCTTGCTGCCACAGATGGAAATATGTAGATCCTAAAATCAAGCTCATGAAAGTATTTAAATAAGCAAGATGGAGAAGAGGAAGAAGTGGAAACAAATGAGCAGCAGCTAACAGGTTTGGCAGCTATGTCCCTTTCAGAAATTGATTACATGGACATTTCCATCTCTTAAAAAGGGCTTTCTTATAAAACAGCCAAACACCAAAAGAACTGAGTGAAGGAAATTAGCAGGTATGTTTAGAAAAAAATATAAAACAACCTTTAATGACTTGGGCTGTTTTAAAAAGATGTGTTCTAAAGATATTTCACTTACCCTAATTTCCTGTTCTACCTGGGTGTGATCTGTCCCTGAGCTTCTCAGGAATGCCAGATCTGAAATCCAACAAGATTTCCCATTCTCCATTGAGCACTGATTGAAATGCTTTGAAATTAAACAGAAGTTCAATGGGCTTGAGGGGTCAGACAAAAGAAATCCAACTTTCTCTTTGGTCTGGAAATCCCAGGTGAGGACATTGTATCCATGGGCTGCAGGTGTAGTTCCATGTTCCACATTCTCATTCTGCTGTCCTTATTGAAGCATAAAAGCATAAAAAGAATAAGCAGCAGCCAAAGAAGAAAATCTTAATTTGGTTCTTTTCCCTAAACTCTCTACAAGGAGATAGACCCAAGAACAAGTGTAAATTCCTCTCTAATCTCTGGGAGACCTGATGCAGTTTTGAAGGTCATGCAGTTTTAGAAATGAGGTCTAGGTTTCAAATCTGAATTTCTTACTTTGGATGTGGGAAGTCCTCATTTGATTTTTTTCTTTTTTGAAAATGTAGCTTAGCTAGATCAAGAGTATTCTCTCATTTCCCAGTTCTACAATGAAAACATCATATTCTGTGTTTTTACACATGAAACTCAGCATCAGGGAGTTTGCTTTTCCAAATAATTAAATAGCCCCTCAAAGAATATAAGATGATTTTGCAGCTTCCAGTAATCAACTGAAGGAGCTGAAGTCACACACCACCAAGTGCAGAACTGGTATGAGTTCATAGCGCTGCCTCAAATTTGTTCTAAATATTTTGATAGGGTAATTTTGTCCTGGCAGCCTCAGGATCAGCTCAAGTATCATCTGTTCTCCTGCAGCTCCACAGAAGCAGCCCCAGCACCATATGGTGGGCCCTGGCACAGCTCACACGCCACAGCTGAAACTCGGCCACACGCGCGCAGCACCGCGAGATCGAATTGCCGCCGCTCTTACTGAGAGATTGAGTGTCAATGAATATGGAGCTGCTCTTATCTGCCATGGTTTTTTAAGAGAAATACTCCACTGTTAATAGAAAGGATTGGGCTTAAGGGTGGGAGATGCTGAGAGTCCTCCTCTCCTGTCTGATGTGCCATGGGTTGCTGCCTCAGCAGTCACCAGGGATATTCTGCGCTGGGGATGCTCAGCCCAGGGACAGCTCATCTGTGCCACTGTGACACATCTGCCCCGTGGAAACCAGACCCAGTTCCTGGGCCTTGAGTCAAGCAAAGTCTTTCAGTAGCTGTTGCAAGGCTGTTATTTGCACAGATGTATGCACATGCACAGGAGTGTTTTCTTAGAACTTTCTGGCCAATATCCAATTAATCTTTAACTACAAAACCTCTGTTTAGAAACTGCTTTCACTGTGACCTTTCCTCAGAAAATGTATTTTGGTCCTATGTAATACTAAATTGAATACTAAATAAATAATATATAACAGTACTCATGATATTAAGTTAAACTACTTTCAAAACTTTCTTTTGGTGCTTTTTGCACATTCTGTTCCAGTTCCATGGATATAAAAAAAATCTATATATTTCTAGCTGCAACTTCATTCAGTTCATAAAATAAAAATAAAGAAAAAAAGCTGAGGAAATTTTAGGTCTCTATTATAAGCCAGATATTTCTGATACTTTATGACTGGTATAACTCTTGGGAAAAAAATTGTTTAGGAGATTCACAGTCAATTTCAAACTCTATAAACTTTTTCTTCTGGAAAAAAACCCAGGTGGTTTGAGAATTCTAACAAAGCAGAAGAATGGTAGATTAATTTAAAATATGTTAAGACATTCTGTTTTGTGAAGAACAAATGTTTTGTTTCAACTTTTAGCTCTTAAAAGCATCTCAAACTTCTAAGAAACTCAGTTAGAGAACTGCTTCAAAAAGATTTATTTTAGAGTAATGAAACAACAATTTATTTCTTAACAAGATGAATCCAAATTTGCAAAGCAATTCTGCAATGCTGAGTGTACATTTTTTCCTAGAAAATGCTTATGAATCCAGCTCTAATCAGTTCACACCTGCGTAAAATGAGTGTAAGCAGATGTATAATGCTTCTGTAAGAATGTGGTATTGCTTCCACTCACAGGGGAAATCCTGGCTCCAGCAATGTCAAAGACAGTTTCTCAAACTCATTTCTTCACACCTAATTCATGTTTCATCTTTAAGAATCTGTGATTTCACATTAGGCTAAATATTGCTACTCTTACTGGTACAGTTGCCAAATCATTCACATTAAATAAGCTTAGTAAAGCAACAATTCAGATTTTTACTTTATCAAGGGCCAAAATATTGGTTCATGCCCTAAATATTTCCTGTCTAGACTACTATATTGGGCTTTTGGACTGATTTCCAACTTTTTTTTCTATTATTGTTTCAAAGTGAAATGTAAAAAGCTCTATAGCTTGTTTGTTCCTTTTCTGAGCTCTCAAGAATATGATGGGTTTGTTTGCTTGCCTCATCATATTAGGAAACTCTACCTCTGGTGAGGAATCAATCCTGTATTTATATTTGAATTGTGATTATATGAGAAAACAGGAACTGATTCTGTGAGCTGAAGATTAAAATAGATAATGGCAAGCTTGCAGCACTGGCCTCTGAAGTACCCTGTTTATTGCACTCTGATGAAAGATGAGGACACCCTGCATTCACTGACTCAGTAGAGACAAAGAGGTCAAATATTCAGCTGGGTTTCGTTCATTCCTTTATTCTGGATGTATTTAAGTTAACTGTCACAGCTAAATTAACCATATAATCTCCAAGAGTAGCTCCAGATAATTATTTATACAGATAGTCTCAGGTGCTTGTCAGCCTTTTTAGGAAGTCTGTTTCAGTGTACTGAGAGACCTCTGATCCTGAACAAGACTAGAATAGATGCTTAACTTTAAGACAGCTGAATTAGATCAGGAGAATCCTCTCTCTCTCCTTTTCTGGTGGATAATTTGAATTTGTCAAGGATGCCTAAGAACTGTGGTGACTGTCCATGGAATGGTAAATTTTGATATTTTCAGAGTGGCTGAACATTTCATTAATGATTAATAATCCATCATCTTTTATTTTTAATAATAGATTGAGCTTGATGAAATATGAAATTTATTACATTCAATAATTCTAGCCCAACCTTTATTTTAATGTCTTGTTCCCTAACATTTGATTGAATGATCCATCAGGATCTATAGCATACATTTAAGTAATCAAGTTTAAATTTTCCTATTTTCCTAAAACATTAACTTTTATTTCTTTGATGTTTGTCCATGCGCAATTTCTATCTATCTTTCTATCTTTCTATCATCTTTCTATCTATCTTTAATGTTCTTCAGAAAAATGTGAACCAAGAATTACTCATCAACAACACTCTGTGCTTTCTTTTGTACTTGGGGCATTGGCAGCTTCTCTGCTCCTGTGATTTTGTAACCTTTGAGATTTCAGGTGAGTGACTGTGTACTGTCATCATGAATTCTGTTTTATTGAGTTTCATATTTAACGTGTTTTTATACAGGGAATGCAATTCATGCATGCCTCCCAACCAGTAGTCCAACAAAGCTCAAGTGTTCTCTTGATCACGTTGTGCAGTTTTTAACAGAGATTTTTGGAAGATTTCCAATGAAAATGCAACAGAAGCAGACCAGGGGAGGTTAGGCAAACAGTGCTGCATTATACATGGCTACATTTAATATTATTGCTCAGGAAAGGCTAAAGAAATCTAATTGCTCAAAGGGACCATTTCTGGGGAAAAAATAATGACCAGAAATAAATGTTTCAGAATCATCTTTACTTTGAAGAAATGATGGACATCACTACCATCCCTAGTCTATGAGATTTTCTCTCTCTGTGAAACTTTCCAGTGGTCAATGGTATGTGAATCAAATGTGTTTTCAAAACCACTTGTAGATGATTTTACGTTTTACCAGTTTTATCCTAAATCTTTGCAAATATCAGCAAATGCAAAGCAAGAGATGTATTGAATAAGGTGTAGGCTATAAATGCTTCATTATTCTATTATTTAATAATTAGTTTGTTATTTATTATTTAATGAGTTTTTAGAAGTAAATATTTATGTCTATTGTGATATTCCAAAGAACACTATGCAGTCTGTCTTGTCTAAACCTCAGTGTCATGTGATGTCTTCTGCTCCTGTCTTCTTCCAGAGTATTTATTTACCATGGGCAGATCTACAAACAAAAATTCTCCATGTTCTTTTCTCTATGAAGGTATTCTAGGCAGCCAGCCAGTTCCTCATTCTTTATACTGGGACAAATGGGAGTGTACATGAGCCTGTTTGTCATCTCCCAGCTGATGCATGATCCCCCAGAGAGCAGGGCTGGGAGCACTACAGCAGCCTCTGGGCTCTGCTACAGGAGAGCAGATGGCCTTAAGGAGCCCCTGATCCCAGACTCTTTCAAAAATCTTGATGCTTTTGGGAAAAAAAAGAGCAAACATTTTAAATTTTGGAAGTAGCATTTGTTCATTCTCTGACATACTTTCACTCATGTATGTACATCAGATGCTTCATCAGATACTGAATTTTGCAGAAGAAAAAACAAAAAATGCCTCTTTTATTTCCCTTTATGTTTTTTTTTTTTTTTTTTTTTTAAAATAACTGTTACATTACTTTGGGTTTAATGTAAAACCATGAGATCTTGAGCCACTGCAACATGGATAGAAATGTTCCAGTTGCAGATGGAAGCACCTTTCTATCAAAAAATGTCTGACTAATTTCATAATGCTCTTGTTCTGTTAAACACTTTCCTTTTCCTCAAAGATTTACCCAGAAATCAAGATTTTTTTTTTCAGTGGACTCATCATTAATCAAATATTAGTAACTTCTAAGCCAATATGTGTTGATGTATACACTGCATTTGCTTCCTTATTCAGCATCATCTTTAAACCCCAAATTTTTCAAGCTCATAAGAGCAATAGAGAGTATTTATTTATCAGAGACTCATTTTCAGTTCAGGCTCTGGTTTTCCAGCACTGGTATGTGTGCATTATTAATATGTGAGCCATCCATGTCTGTCTATATCTATATCATCTATGTCTATCTATATCTATACATATATGCACATATATAAAGATAGATATATTTCCCCTCTAATATTAAATTACAAATGCCTTTTTATTACCCCACCTCTTCCCCCTCTCTCAATTTAGAAGATCCTTTGTAATTGCTTCACTCAGCTGCTCTTCTTTTTTAACTCTCCTGCAGATCTAAACACATGGCATTTGTAACAATATATTTATGTGCCTAATTTTAAACTTGCTGACTGAAAATCACTAAAATTGATTCAGAAATTAATGCCTTTAGAAGCTGCAGCAGCACAACTTTACTTGCCATCAGCTAGTGGAAATTTAATAGAGCTGCCCTCAAAAAAGTCATTAGATTTTATATTTTGTTAAAGCTATTACTGAACTTTCAGAACTAGCCACTGTAAGAGAGGGGGTTTGTGCTGTGTTTTTTTGTGTGTCTAGACATTGCCTAATACCAAGAAGAGAGTTAAAAATTATAAACATATTGGCATTTCATTTTCATGCTTATGGATGTGATGACTTCACACAAGAATGAAAGAAAAATTCTTGCTGTCAGCAGACATATGGAAATATAAGAGTGTTCCTATACCCTTCATTTCTCCCTAGGCTGGGATCAGTCTCCTCTCTCAGGATGCTGCAGGACATGAATGTGCTGTTGCCAGGTCAGAGCTGCCTGGCCAGCTGCAGGGTCACAGCACACACCGTGCCGGTGATGAAGAGACAGAAGGATGCTTAGAAACTCATTCAGCAGCAGAGACAAATCTCTCCTCTTTCTTTGGGATTGGAAAGAGGGCAGATGATGTCAGGAAAGTCAGGGCTGTGAACAGGTTTTCCTTTTCTCTTTTTCTGAAATCTTGGGTAACCAACTAATTTGCTCAAAGCTGACACTGTACGTATGTCTTGTCCTGCCATTAAGGCTGGGTAATTTCTCTACTGAATTTTTTTGTTGCTGTTGTGTTTTAAGGGATGTAACATCATGCACAGCAGGGTTCGACCTTGAGAAATAAGCTGGACCCTTAAAAACAGATTTCCAGCTAAAATATTGAAATGAGAGCTTGTCGGATGACTTCATCATTTTCTTCTCCTCCAAAACCTTACAAGACCCCCAGACTTTGGACTCAAGCCAGGATCTCTCCAAGGTCCCCTATATTAACATGATGATGTCACCAGAGGCTGGGAAGGGATCTCTCACCTTGACCTGGCCAGCTCTCCATTCCAATTGCTTCCCCATGCAAAACTCCGTGCTCCTTGGGTGAATGTCAGCAGGGAAGTCTCAGAAGCATTCATGATTTATGTGTTTTATCTATCCAGCTTTAAAAAGCCACTCTCTTTATGGCACGTCAGGGAAGCCTGCTTGAAATAAAGCTGGGATTGGTGAAGGCGCTGGAGAAGAGAGAAAGCAAAGCTCTCTGAGGGCATACAAGTAAGTATTACATGCATCCTTTATTTCTTTATCTCATATTCTATATTGATCACAAGTGTAAATAAAAAGTAAACATAATCATTGCACACGAAAAAACCCAACAAAAAACAAAAACCAACCCAAAACCCCTTTATGAAATCATTGAGATGTTTTAAGATATAAACAGAAAAATGCTACAAAAGAAAGAAAGATGCAATTATAAACACTTTGTAAAATGCAATTATCCATGGTTCTGTATGACACACTTTATGTCTAAAGAATTAACATAATTGGATCAGGAAAAAGAGTCCCTGTTGAAAAGGTGAATGGGAAGCAGCAGCTTCAGGGAAAGGGAGCTGAAGGAAGGAGAAAACCCAACATACTGAGCAAGAGTGAAAGACATGCTCCAACCACAAAAAAGCACAAGGCATGGGTAGTTTGGTCCAGAAACCTGCCTGTTTCTATGCTATAGACTCACTGCTCCCTGTTTGCTGAATTAGCTTAATCCCTTTTACAGAGAACACAAATTCAAAAGAAATTACTGGTGTATGCTTGAGATTTACATAGCTGCAAGTTAGAAAAGTGGTTTGTAAAAGGATTCAAAATCAGAGAAGGAACCACAGAATCTTATTTCAGCTGCTTTGGGGTCTTTCAGAATAACCTATGCCAATCAATAGTCAGAGAACTGACACAGGCTATGCATGAGGCACATACTAGTGACAGCAGAGGTGGATATTAATGGACGCTAATTGGTGCAATTTGCGTGCAGCATTATCATTAAAATAAGGAAAATGCAGCAGTGAGACATTTAAAAAGAAAAAAAATCAGTGTATTTCAGTATTTTCAAAGTACACCTGCTCCAGTCAAAAGCTGAGTGTCCAGAAGGCAATTTCCCTGCTTTAGGAAGGGTGGTTTCCTTTCTGGCATGCATATGCTCTCTGTGCATATTCTCTCTGGTCTCTATCAATTAGCTGGGCTGTCTCCCTACTCATTTGCTACCGAAGAGTCAATTGGTAGAAAAAATATCCTACATTTAATAAAGAAATTTTTAATGAAGTTTAGTAATTATTTTCCTCAACCTGTTGCATTCAGATGTACATGAATGCAGAATGGAGAAAAGGTTATCACGTGTAGAACTTATGTTTACTTTGCACACTGTTGGAAATGTTCTATTCATGTAGATTTTCACAATTGTGCATGTTGACTACCTTGCTGGCAGCTATATCTAATTCTGATTTTCTTTTAAATGCAACCCTACTAAGAGGACCCAAAACAGCATAAATTAGATAATTATATGTTACCATCATAAAAGACGTATTCTCAACTCCTGCTAAATTTCAGCTGCAGCTTAGAGCCTAGAGGTGATAGCAGCAAGGACGGGAGAGTGAGACTGCTTTATTTGTGCTGTGTTATTTATTTATTTATTCACTGTTGCAATATCATCTCTTACATGCTACAGACTGCAGAACCTTCCCCTGTGAGTTCTATGTCAAACTTATATGTGTTTTCTATATCTTTTTGAAACCTATCCAGTCTCAAATTATTTTTTTCAAATGAAAAATATTGCTGTAGAGTCATAGAATCATGGGATATCCCAAGTTGGAAGTGACCCATAAGGATCATGAAATTAAAAAAAGAAACTTGACTCCAGACTTTTTTGCTGCACACATGGAAGTAGGATAAGTTACACAGTGCTGTTTAAAAATGCTGTTCAGTGAGTGATACCACAGTCTGGATTGTAACTCATGGATGAGGCAAGGAAAGGAACAAGACAGATATCTAGGTTGCTGATATTTCTGTCCTCATTCATGTGACATGATGGTTCATACTGCAGAGACACAGATCTATGTCCACAGCTTTCATAGCTGCTTCCTGACATTTAGCATTTGGTCAGGGAAGGCACTAAATGCTCCAAAAAAGAGTCAAACAGACACAAATTCTTACACAAGAGGTACAATTGTCACAATTAAAAATGAATAAATAAATAGGTAATTCTGATCAGATTTTAAGTTGACTTTGGTTCTAAGTATAGCTTTATGTTACTAGCACATTTACATCAAAATAGCCATGAAAAACACATTTATGGCCATTGGTAAGACTGTCTCTTGTAGTTCTTTGCATCCAGAAAGGTGATGCAAAGTTAAAAAGGAAAAACACAAATGTAATGTCTTGTTAACAACACATTATTGATTCTACCTTTTCCTACATTTGCCATTTACTTTGGCAGAGGTATTAAAATGGTGAAAGTGGCCTCACATACAGTTTTTGAAACAGATACCTATATACATCTCATTTTAAAAAACAAGTATGGTAGCATTCTGAGTGATGACCAAAATAGAATTAATGTTTCTGTTCTTTTCTTAATATAAACAGTGGAAAAAATAAGAAATGTATTTTCCTGCCTTTGAATCTGTTTGTTTTTATTTTTTTTTTTTTTTTTTTACTACCTCTCCTCACTATTAAGGACAAAAAGCAAATGACCCTGTAAAATAGAACTATGGAAACAAAAGACATTTAAATAATACTATTAAATAGTGGAGTTTTCAAGACTTAGATGCCTGCCCTTTCTGAACTTCTCTTAGCACTAGCTGTGTTTTGTGCCTGATGCATTGTTTCCTATCCTGCATTTTGTGTGCCTGAACTGCCTAAACTAAAGGAAAAGAAAAATTAAGAGAACAAACCATTTGGAACATTTTGAGGTTCAAGTCAATTAATTTTCTTTTTATGTTCTCTGCTGTGAAATTGTTTGTTTATGAGAGAGCAAAAATGATAATGTTGGCTAATGAGATTAGAATACAATTAAGCGTATGAAGTTCTATATGCAAGAAGTAAGAAAGATACCCTTTGTTTTACATTGATTAGTGCATGCTAAACACATTTTAAACAGTAAAATCTGTCATACCAGCAGTGACAGTTGGAGAATTTGCTTCTAAGAAGACATGGCTAAAAAATATGTCAGGAAACTGCAGAAGTCACAAATTTCTGTTCATTCATCTGCAGACCATTCTGTGGGAGATGAAGCAGCTCCTACCAAAAGAACATCTTTCAGTGCTGCCATATTACTCTCATTGCTGATGAAATTATCTTATTTTCTTCATGATTTTGGTCCATATTATTCCCTTTTGCAAATATGTGCGAACAAAGAAACATGAGAATTATGGTATCAGCCTAGAAGAATTATTCACCTAACCAGTATTTGGTCTCCAACAAGGGACACAAACTGAAACCAACCAAGATAGCAGTAAGAGCAAGGAAATTTCTACACACTCTCTCCCAGCTCCTAGCAATTTTCAGCTCAGTGATTTTGCTAAGATACATGAAGTTTAGTTATTCCCTGTGATTTTTTTTTCCCTTGAACTTTCCAAGTAATTCTGTAAATTTTTGGCATGCACACCATCTTTTAGAGGGGTGTTGTACACACCCACTCTTTTCTGCATGAAATGTTGCCTTTTATGTTTTACAATTGAGCTCTCCTTACTTCACCTGTATTGTCTTATTTTTATCCTGGAAGAAAATGAACTATATGTCCCTAATCTTCTTTTCTCTGACACCGATGACTGTGTAGACTTCTTCTGTACATCCAAGTCATCATTTTTTAGGACAAACAGGATCTTAGTCACCATTTCAGTCCATAGAACACCTTTGTATCCCTTTTTTGCACTTTTTCCAGTTTTATTGATATAATTTTGCAGATATGGAGAATAGATACACAGTTTTCAAGAGCAGTGTACACAGTATTTTCTGTTGTGCTCTCTATTTCCTTCCAAGTAATTCTTAATTGCCTGTTATTTTGACTTTTGGTTTTGAGTTGTTTTTTTTTTTTTTTTTTGACTGATCTTTGAACTTCCATTTTTATGACTCTGCCATAACTCCAACTTCTTACAACTGGTGTTGCAATGGTAACTCAGAGCCCATCCTCCTATATGTGATGCTGGATTTCTTTTTATTTGAGTGCAGTGTTTTATGCTTATCCGTTTTGAATTCCCTCTCCCATTTTATGACTTTACAGCTCCATCTCATAAAGTCCTTTTGCAAGGCTCTACAGCCACTGCCCATCTCTATTTATGTGATTAATTTAACAACCTTTGCAAACTTTCTTACCTCACTGATCCCCCCCAGATCAGTTATTTGTAGGATAAACCTGCAGATTTGTGCCAATGTCCCTCTCTTGCAAGGTCTGGCCATATATTTCAGCCTTATGTTTACCATCCTTTTAGCAAATGATTTATTAAGCAAGGACATTCTTTTTATGCTTTGCTCCTTAGATGCAAATGCTGAGAGGCTTTGCCAAGAGCCTTTGGAAATCCAATCAAAAGTCTATCAGCAGCATACCTTTGTTCCCATCGTTTTGTTGGTTATTTTAAAGTATTCTGTAGGGTTTTAGAGACATTAAATCTTTTTGTAAAAGCACTACTGACACTTTTTAAACAGGCTATATATAAAGGTATCCATAGATTATTTTCTTTATTACAGTTTCTAGTAATTTGCTGAGACAAAGTATCAGACTTGGAGGACTGGGTCCTTCAGAATTGCCCGAAGGCTTTCTGGAAGTTTTTGCCACTTCCTGTCATCATATATCACAGCAATTTTTACAAGGGATTGCACATTACTATTAACATTTCAAGCATTTAATCCTTTAGGGTGGCCATAGATATCCTGGGTAATTGCTAAGCTCTGTGTCTGGAATTTTCTTCTTGATTTTGTTTATATGCCCCATACTCTGTGGTCAGTTGAATTTTAGGCAGATGCTCTGCGAAATCTCTCACTATGAAATGTTCTGTTTTAACTAATTCCCTCCACTGTGATCCCCAGTTGCTTTCCTTATGTGATTGGCTCCATAGAATCTATCGTTGGCTTCCTCATTTTGAGGAAAGAAAAAAAGTAAATTATTAATGGTATTTAAATTTATTTATTTTTGCAACTTTTCTTTCAATCTTTTGTTTTTCCTGTGTTATGGAGTTTCCAGTGGTGGTCAGGCTGATGTAAATTTCAACATCATCCCTATAGTAAACAAATATTTGACCTACTTAGTTATTTTTTTCTAACCAGTTAATCTTTTCCTAAACAATTTTTTTCCACCTAAATTTATTATTTATGTTTAAATTTTCATTTACAAAATTCCTCTATGTATAAAATCAGAGACATAGTAATACGAATGGAATTATGAGTCTGCTGTACCATATTTTATATGCATTTCCTCACTGCTCAAAATGAATCTGTACATGCATTTTAACCTATAACAGATGGTGGGAAAAGAGCAAATGATGAGCATCTTCACTGGTATAAATCAACTTTATTCTGTTCAAGGAAACTTCCACCTCTTCCAGTATCTTATGTTTAATGGTGCTGTTATTGGTGTTCATGGAAAGCATAAAAGGACAGCAAAAGCACAGGCTGGCATTTTCTCTGACAGCTCTTGGCTTGGTCACTTCCTCAAAGGAAATTTTTATGTTTTATAGTCCCCAGAGCCCTTGCTCCTGGATGAGTCTCCTGGAATTGCTATTCTTTCAAACTTCACAATATCCCAATTGATTTATTTACTTATCTTATTAGGAGTGCCTCTTAACAGAGATATTATGGCAGCTGATAATTTTACTCTTTTCACCCGCTACTGTGGTTTTGGGAAAAGGGCAAAAATTGTTCTGTATGCAATATACAACTGCTCAAAAATTGCATAACACTGACTTTCCCTTTAAAAATGGTTGTCTTTCCATGGAGATTAACCACAGCTATCATGATTAAAAAGTCAAGAAGTAGGCAGGAATAAAATGTATACCTTTTTAGTTTGTTTTTAAATTCCATTGTCATCTACTCAACTTATCTAAAGTTTGGGTAGCAGTCTGAAAAAACTTTGTATTTAACTGAAAGAGAAAGAAAACTCATCTGACTGAAAAAAAAAAAAAAGGCTCTATTTTGGAAGAAGCTGTGACCAGCTGTTAGGATCATTACAGCCCAAAGTGCATCTGCCACCCATGAATATTTTAACTACAATGAAGAGTTTTGGGTTTTAAACACATTTCTTATTTCCTTTAGCCCTTGAAGCATTTTGCATATATGAAGATGGCCCAATAAATCATGCTCAAATTATCTAGAACTTACTGTAATTAAAATTTATGAATTTATGTTGTGTTTTATAGGGGAAATAAATTTTAAATGCTAAAATCACTTTTGAATGTAAATTTTACCACTGTACACAACATTTTTTGGTCATAACGATGGAATTATATAGTATTTAACATTTCTGCAGTATAACTCTCCCTCACTAAATTCTTTGGAACATTCACAAATTTTTATCTTCAGATAAACAAGCCTAATTCTTGATGAAGCTAAGAACCACACTTAATATTGGCTAAATTACAAAGAAGAACATTTTGTCTGATAAATGCAGCTTTTAATCTGAGCATGAGTTTCCCTGAAACAATTCTTGCAGTTGACACGAAGACCCAAATACTGATTATGTGAGGGTTTATTTGTTAAAGTTTTATTACTTGCAGCCTGAGCTATCCTCTTTGATTTCCCATTAAACTTCATTTGTATTTAAGCATTAAATAACCTAGGTGTCATTTGTCCCTCAGGCACCAAATTTACATAGTTCATGTCCACACTGCTGCACTCTTTTCCTCTGCTAGACAGAGACAGAGCCCTCCCATCTGTGCTGTCTTTTGGGAGAATTCCTATCTGAGAGGATAATCTGGAGCAAGCAAAAACTGATCCACAGGGCACAGAATGCAGTACCCTGTTCCAGTCTAGACTCCTTCATGTTCACTCTTACTGTAAATACAAGCCTCAAACAATTAACGATATATCAAAGAGTTTTGTTCTTCAGAACTGAATGGGTGTTTTCAAACTATTTATTTAGACTGCTACAGTTCAATATTTGGCTTGACATCAGCAAAGGACAAGCCAAGCCACATGGTATTGCTTATCCTCGATGTTTTTGGTTTTTTTTTAACAAACAGCCATGAGTAGAAGATATAACTAGAAGAAAAAAAAGGAGTCAGAGGTTGCTTCAGTTCTCCCTTCACCAAAACAGAAACAAAACATTTTAAAATCTTTTAACCTAGTCTATTTAAATAATCAGTGTCAGTTCTTCATAGCAATTTACCTCTTCACACAAATATTATGATTCCATCATAAAAAACACAAGTCAGTTTTTCTTATATCAAAAGGAAGGAAAAGCTCTATATGGAAAATGTTCATGAATATTATATGAAAAACCAAACAACAATGACAGTGTGCAACTTCTGAAATCTAAGGATTTTGAAGATTGTTTTGTAGCTTACATATACAAATCTAATTGTAAGGAGTTCACAGCAGAATGAATCAAATGGGAGGTAAAGTTCTTCAAAATTTCTGTGCATTCATTTGCCCATTGATGCTCGCACTGAGGTACTGATTGTTTTTGAAGGAGTGTAGCACTGCACTCAATGCAAAAGAACAACACACAGGATCAGCACTGTGCTTTTCCTGTTGTGATGTTATGACCTTTTTTATGTGATGCATTATCTTTCTACACCCAGCAGGCACCAATGTACAGTGTCAGAGCTGCTGTCAGATCCAGTTCTCAGCAGGAGGGGAACTCTTTGCTTTTGCCTCTAAAGAGGAGCTGAAATGATGGTAGCATGATGCAAGAGGGACAAAGTAATTCAGGAGAATAAAGAGAGATGGGATGTGGCTACACTTTGGCTGACAACAAGCTCAGTGGTGGCTCCAATTGCAGTGCAAACAAATAATGAAGAGCAAACATCAAGGTCAGGATTCATATGCAAAGAAAAATGCCTACGTTTAAATGCCAATGTACAGATATTTGCATGCAAATTAGACACCTCTGCTCTGATTAGAGGCAGTGGGGATATGCATGGGATGACACAGTTGCCAGCACACAGGTGCCAGCAGAGATGCTCCAAGCCAGGAGTGCTGTGCCTGGTCTCGCTGCTGCTGCTGTAGGGTGGTGAGAATGAGCAAAATGTCACTGCCTGCCCAGGCCCAGGCAGGAGAGCCAAACCCTCTGTCAGTTCAGTCAGTCAGGCCTGGAGCCTCCAGCCAGTGAGATGCCAGAGTGTGTGTGAGGTGAGCAGAGCTGGGCTCTGGCCTCCATGGTGGGCAGACAGTGATTACACATTGCACTGTGAGTGCCCGTCCAGCTCTCAAGTAATAAGGACATCTTCATATGTCTGGGTCTGGACCTGCACGTGACCTTGAAGACCTTTCTCAGGTGCCCACACACTGATGCCTCCTGCTCTTTGAGGCCCCTGAGGGGGCTTTGGGCTCCCATGTGATGCACTCTGTGGGAAACTTCTGATTACATGGTGTGACAGCCAAAGCTCAAACGAGAAACCACAGGGCAACGTGATCAATGACCTGAACCTCAACTTTCTGCAAATTAAGAAAGGTGCTGAAGAAATTCTGTGTTGCATTAAGTCTTTGGCAGGTCAGGCTATAACCCTGTTTTCTGCTTGGCAATGTATTTTTCTCCCTGGACCTCATGTTTTTTTCTTAATCTCTATTTCTTCTCTTTGCAGGATCTGCAGACTTCCTCATGTCCCAGACCCAGTCTCACCCTGTTTTGCATCAGTCTCTCTCAGATCCTCACTGAGCTCCTTCAAAATTATTTCAGAAGAATTTTCCTTGTGGAAAATTCACCCAGTGCAGTGGATGGCCATCTGCACCATTGTAACAATGCATTTCAAGCCTTCTCCACCTCACAGGCACCCAGGGACAAATTGTCCTCCTCCTCTTCCACTTCAGTCCTAAAGAAATATTTGAAATGGCAGCTTCATCTGTAAAGTTTAATGAGATTATATGCTTCCTTAGCATGCTGAGGTCTTCAAATGATATTTTGCAATGAAAATGGAGATATTTTCTTTAAAGAAAATAAAAGAAAAATAAAAATGCTACAATGATTACAGCCTTCAGCATGAATTTGAACTGAATCACATGCTTTCCTAGAGTAAAACAGAACAGCTTTTTCCCAAAAAATTGAATACATTTTTTGTAATGTCAACACTGAAACAAAGTAAAAAAGAGGATATAGACAAGCTGTACATAAGAGAAAAGAAAAATTTCTTGTACCAAAGCAGGTTTGAACTAGGAGAAATTATCCTTGGCAAATGAATACTCTAGAAATAGAAACAGGATCTCCAAGCTCAAACTGTGACAGGAAGGTTAGAGATGCCTACTACCACTTATTTTTCATAAGAAAACACAGTAATCAGGAGGTTTCTCATGACAATAATCCTTGAATAAAATGGAAAAATAAAAAGAGAGAGAATAAATCACTCATTCCAATTTCCAATGCTACTGGTTGTTATCATTTCTCCAGTATTCAATGGCAACAAATCCCTTTTATCAGGCCACCCAACCTTCTGTGTTGAATTGTAAATGTTGTGACTTTGCAAGATGTGAAGTGAAGAAAAAGCTCAGCACTAAGAAAAAGTCGGAGTTCTTCATAACTGAAAATACTGCAGAGCTGCTATTCATATTCAAATAAGAGAAGTAATTTCTTTTCAGAAGCAAAGTTGGGACAATCTGCAAATTTAGGACTAGTGACAGAATTGTATAGAACATGAAAGTGATTTCCAGGTGACAAATGAAAACCCATGATACATAGTAAAAGCAGCATTTCAGTCATTGGTGGTATAGTTAGGAAAAACCTCATCGGTTCAGGTTAAATTGTCTTCTGAGACATCAGTATGGCTTTTGACCCTTCTGTTTTAACTTTTAAGGATGTGTTTTCAGAAAAGCTGCTGGTTTTTTGCATTGTAGGACCTTATTTGCAAATAAAAGCAAGTGCTAAAAAAGTTTAAAGTAATTAAAGGCATTAAAAACAGTGAAGCAAATCAATTTGGTTTTTACAATCTCTACTGCATTTGCTGTACAAAGGAAACATTCCAGCAAGTGAATGTTCTTTTCTCCAGCTTTCTAATCTGCAGTTTTACTGAAACTGAACTACATCTTATTTTGATACAGAAAATAAAATAAATGTTAGCGAGATCTGTACTTAATGAAATGTGTTATAAATGAGTTGCAGTGCTTTTTCCAACTGCTAATTTGGTGGCAATTTGCACAATGCAGAGTGCATTCTGCATTGTGAAAATACATTTGGATAAAGACAGATGCAACAGCTGTGACATTTTGTGCATGTCTAGATTGTTGGGATTCCTTAGAATAGTCCTCAACAAAATGCTGCTGCTGCTGCTCCTGCCACCATCCTTGGATGAAAATCCATAGTGCTGAGAGCCAGGCTACATTCCTCAGTTTCCTTTTATAGGTATTGGATAAAATCTTGGCCCCAGTAAAGTCAAGTCAAAATGAAAATTACCATGGATCTGAAATGGGCCCAGGTTTCTCTTATGAGAAAAAAAAATCCTGTTTTACTTAATACCTATATTTCAGTCTGAATTTTTCTTATTTACTTCCCAAAATGCAAGTGCATTGTACGTTTTATCAAAGCACCCTGAGCTGCTTAGTAGATTTATTTTCTTTAATATTGGAGGCAGAAAGAGGTTATTGATCAATCTTATGCTAAATGCTTTGTTTGTATGTGTGTACTCACATGATGGCAGTGTTTGCTGCATTTTTGTACTGCTTTACCATAAATATTATTACACTTATTTTATATTAAGTGTAAAACCAAAAATATGTCTATTTACAGCAGGACACAAAGTTATAATTTGCAGAGATTTTGTGGGTAAAGAAATCTACCTTTTTTTGGCTTGGGTTATTCCATAACTTTACATTCAAGTAATATGCATGAGATAATAGTTGGCACAGAATCACAATAACTGTATTAAATTATAAATATGTTCTCAATATTTTAGATTATACACTTAAAAATATTGAAACTGAGGACTGATTGTTTCAGATATTTATTAATTGAATATGGGTTATTTGTTAGAATCAGTTCCAAGTTAGTAGTAGTGACTAAAAAAATCTGTATTCTGTTTAGGAGACTTACTGGAAATCTGTGATCTGCCTCAGTCCCCAGTGTAGCACAAAACTTTCCCTTTCCCTTTGCAAAGCTGCCATCAACATCCAGGCAGCTTCCACCAAGGCTTGCTATGCCGCTGGAAAAATCAAGAAAGGAAAAAGGAGAAATTATTGAAGATGCTGAAGTACAATTTACAATTTTTCTGTTAGTTTTGCAAAATCCTTAAGGGAAGTTTTGGCTTTAAAGAGCAAGAAAATTTGTGGAGTTTTTAATTCATGTTTGGAAGAAACAAGCGGTATGACAAGGATTTAATTGAGAAATGCTTCTCCAAAGAAGGGTATGGCTGTTTCCTGCAGGTAAGTGTGAGACAAAAAGTACCTTAGGAAATTATTAGGTCTGGTAGATAACCACACTCATCTCAAGACTTGTTATACAGCTTGTAACATCTAAAATTTGTTATTCAGAATTGTTTTATGCAATACATTTTGCTGTTTTGCCCAAAGAAAATAGGCTCAATGGATGTTACTTTCAGGAATAGCAACTTGGAATTGCTCATAGAGGGCCCATCCATTTTCCTGCATAAATGCATCCCAAAAAATGTGACTCGTGTCATTTCTGTTATGTAAATATTACATTTAGCCAGTTGTGCTGCAATGATTAGGTATCTGTGGCTAAATGAACACATTCAGAAAAAGAAAAACATTTATGTGTTTGATGGCATCCTGTTTTTTGTCTCTGATTCAGTCTTTGTTCTGCCAAAAATGCTGGAGATAGCAATGGAATTTGGACTACGTTCTGATTATAGCTATCTGGTCAAATCTGAGCTGCATCCATTCCAGTTCAGGGAATAGAAATACCCTTCATCTTAATGGGTATTTTTCTAACCTGTCCCCCTGAAAAATCAAATTAAAAAATGGAATTTTTTTAGAAAACAAACCCAGACCACATTTGTTGTCAGAATATGACCAAAATGAGTATTTGGAGTGGAACTTGATTGGACAAACTGTGTAATGGACAGTTCAGTGGGAAAGAAAATGGGGTAGATGAAGAACCATTGCTGGCAAAAGCAGACACAGCCCAAAAGAAATAAAAATTTGTAAATATAACTATCCTAGCTGAAATAACATCTTACTAGGGAAATAAAGTTTTGTGTCTATTTTTATTCCTTAAATGTACAGTCCAAACCTCTCTTTTAATTTTTCGCCAGGAATTTCTGTAAAAGGGAAAAATAGTATCCCAGTATGACATGTTTCCAATATTCAAATTTTGAGACAATTATTTGAGTCTCAGAATTTTCTCTTCTACTCCTTTTGACTCCTGCATAAAGCCACAGTGGAATATTGCAGAGTGTGTGAAATCAGTGACATAGAGGAGTCCTAGAAAAAAAGGCATTGAACAGTCATACACAGCCCTCCAAGTTAACCATTTCCATGAATTTAGTACTTTGTAAAAACAAAAGAAATGTTTAAAAGTAGGGATTGAGAATTCTGTTTCTTTATAGTTCTTTTGGCTGCTTTGGTGACCTGAAGTTAAATTCGACTGAACTCCCTTGCAATGAAATAAATCTTTCCATCTCTAGGATAGGTTGAAAAAATAAGCACTGTGATTACTCTGGTAAATCAGGACTGTCTGTGGTCAGGATAATTTACATTTGAATCCATATTGCTTCTGAAGGAAAATTTTCAGGAATTATTTTTTGATTGCTTCTCAATCAGTTAACCCCTTCCACAGTCACATCCAAGAAATGACACCCGATTGAATTTAACTTCTTTAGGACCTATAATTGCACTGGTAAATCACAGGTGCTCGTTAAAATGAGAAAAGGAAGTTAACAAAATATTTTGGAATTTTATTATCAGTGCAAGAGCATGAAATTAGACTTTTTCATGGCTTAGGGTTGTTTCTGGTGTTCCAATGACCTTAGAAATTCTCTCCCCACAGTTTTGTTTGCCATGGCAGGAAGCACAATGCCAGGCCTGCAGTTGTGACACTTCAGTTCACAGTTTTCCTTGCTGAAGTAAGTCAAAGTACATATAAATGTTTATGCACTGTCAAAGTACTTAAGAATAAAAATAATAGCATGCAGTAGGCAGGCAACCATACTATAAACTTAGCTTTGTACCTTACCTTCTGCTCTCACTTTACATTCTTCCTTCTCTTGGCATCCTTGGCAACACGACACTTCTTCTCTTTCTCTTGTTGTATGTCATGCTCTCTAAACACTGAAATCTGTTCCAAGGCTATATTGGTAAGAAAAAATTTAGTGACATACCACTCTAATAAGGCTAACAGAGCATTGGGTTTCTTAGAACTTGCTGGAGCCTTTTCCAGTGACGTGGTGATTGAGCACAAGTACTCAGCACAGCTCAGTGCTCTGATGTGCTCTGATGACCCCAGGGTGGGGACAGAAACATCCCTTTCAGCAGGAGATTGTTTCCTGATGGGGCTGGTCATGCACAACACTTGTGGTTTTAATCCCTGTCTGAGGCCAGGTAAATCAAGAACCAATAAATGACCCATGGAAGGGTTTCTCCCAATAACTCTGTTCCTTGCTCGTACAGAAGTTAATTGTCTCTCCATTACAGTCCACTTATACCTGCCATATGTTGTCATTCATTATTTACAATTTCTAGGCTCATTATCAGACCATTAAAGCCATTTATTTTAAATCTAGATAATTTTAAAATATTCTATTATGAAACATGTCATAACTATGTGAACAATCAAAGACTGTTCTCTTTGTTTCCTTTTTTTCTTGAAAGAAACAGGAATATGATCGATATCATATGGGCTTGCAGTCCTTTTGCATGAGAAGAATTTGTTCTAACAAATATTCAGCTGCAGTTCTTGGCTGCTGAGGTACACTTTGTTTGTAAGAATTTCCATTACTTGCTTTTATTTTGACAATCAGGGCATTTCAAAGTTCTGATCCATTCTCAAAAAAGGATCTTCTTTTGTAATGAAATTGCTTTAGAAAGAGAAGCACCAAAATTACAAAGTTTTGCTAAAGTACACTGTAAATATAATATAAAATTGTTCTGTTTGAATCAATACACTTTGGGCAGTTTGGATAGTTCCAAGGAAATAGACATGGACTTCATAAAAAACTACTGAAAAGATCTCATATAGAAATGTATAGAAACACCTCTGACTGTGCAAGTGCTCTGCTTGAACAAAATCCTTGAAATATACATAGAGAATTTATGGATTTTTTCCACTATGTATTTTTCTAAAAAATCCTATATTGATGACTCCAGGAGAACATAAATGATATCTTAGGTTATTTTTTTGTCATTCCACACACTTTTTTTTCTGTTGTGGAACTGGAGTTATTGTAGATGTGCTCGGTGTGGTTTAATTTGAAGGTGAGCCAGGGCTTTGTATCTGAACTGCTGTAGCTTGTGGATGGTATTAATCTCTCATTTCTAGATGGTGTCGGGGCATATGTAGCACATAGCATTTAGAAAATGGCACATTTCTTGTAAGACATACTTCTAAAGGGAGAATCTTCCTTCATTTGGAGAGCTGTGCTAAATGATAATCCTGACTGTATAAGGACAGTCCTGAAGCCCTCAATCAAGAATGTCAACTCAAACAGTGTGGATTTCCCATCTCCTTGCCCTTGGACATTCTCAGATCAGAAATGAAACTATTTCAGATCTCAATTTATGGAACTTAGATTTCCCCCTTAGGGTCTTACCCTAGAGCTTCACCAAGAGCTCTGAACTGAAGCTGGGTATTGCACCACCAAGTTCTGAAAACTGGAGATTTTTATGAAGGGCAAAGTCTAACACAAGTATTTTCCTTAACTTTTTAGAAGAATGGGCTAAATTTCAGACTTGATATCATCCAGCAGTATCTGCTGTGTGGCACTGAGGGACAATGTGCATATGGAATAGGGAATAGAAACCACAATCTTCAAAACATATCCAGATGCTTGATATCTTTCAGCCATAAATGATAGCGTGTTGAGTGGACAGTACTAGCCCAAATATACATCCCTAGCACAAGGAATATCCCCAGAAATGTTATTTCTCTTTTCCTTTACATATTGGATTATTTATATGCCTTCTGTGCTAACGAGTACTCAGTAAGGCAGGGAAGGGCCTGGTCTTCTAACTGCTAAAATGCCTCTTGATATTTAACCTAGATTTTCCTTTGCTCATTTTCATAAGTAACAATAGTTTACATTTACTTTAAACTATCAGAACATGTACTATGAAAGGAAAATGGGGCAGACTGGGATCATAAAATGCTGATAGTTAGTGGTTTTTGTATCACTGACATTATTTGGACTCAAGAGTCTAGTAAATGTGAAAAATATATTCCTTAAACAGCCATAGTCTTCTTTATTATCCAGGATTCTTTTTAATTCCAGATTCAGGATTATTTTTCAAACAAAATAGTCAGATTCAAGCAAATGTCTTTTGCTGTGCCTAAAATTATTTTTCAAACAGTGGCTATTGTTCTTGGATCATGGCTGTGGACATTATCTTGCTTTCTTTTAATGCTTCACCTTGAACAGAAATAAAATCTACTTCCAGAAACTGGAACAGAATGGAATAGCTTAGGCAATAATGAGCATGAAGATGAAATGGTATTATCTGGGGAAGCACAGTTCTATCACTGTAAAGCCAGGAAATTTGTCATTTTCTACTTTATTTTATCATATAATAAATTTGTAGTGAGAATAATGGAACTTGGGCCAGTGTGTTAGTTACAAAACCACACTGTAAATAGGCCAGATATCCCTTTCCTTCTTCTGTCCCTTCCATAGCTCAGGCAGGGACCTTAACTCAAGACTGTTGCTTACTCATTTCTTGGTGGATTTGCTAACAAGAAACTTTACCATATGAGACAGAGAAGGACAGTGGCAAGCTTAATCTAAAAAAATGGGTAATACTTATGAAATGACGATGATCAAAAGTGAATAGAGCATTAATATTTTGGTATTTTTGGGGAAAACAACATGTAATATCCTCCGGAATAACCTTTGGAACAAGATATGAATCTAAGCAGAAATTTAAAATAGAAGTGACAAGCATCTATTATTGTAGTTCAGTTCCATCTCCTAAGGACAAACATCTATCCTTGCTGCCACAGACCACAGTACACAGCAAGTAGCAGGAAATTCAGTATTTTTCGCAGACATGATTGTTATAGACTTTGATTTTGTTCCAATTCTACCTTTCTTTGGTGAGTTGACAAAAGAGCAGGAAACCTCTATTGACAGAGGAAACCTTCCTCCCTTGATCTCCATCACACTGGACTGGGACCAAGACTCAGAATCTGGCAGACAAACACTTAGAAAAGATCATTTTGTTCAGAGAAAGGAAACCTTGTTTGTTTCAGCTCCAAGCAGAAACAGACTCTGGCCAAGACTCCAGGACATGCTATAAAGGGCTGCTTTAGCAGCAGCTGGAGTTTGCATGGAGGAAATACAATGTGATACACCCTAAAATCAGGAAACTTCAGATCTTTGAGGACATATGTTACACATTGCAGACACCATACTTTTATGTATTAAGGTAGTAAGAAGCATATATTACCTGTGCTGTTATATAAAGCTGGACTTTTGAAAGATTAACCACAAAATTTGATTTATATAAAGTAGTGTGAGCATCCAGTATAACTTGCTGTACATTGTGCAAACCTTAATCACACTGGGTCAGGGACACCAAGGTGCTGGTGATACTCATCATTCTTGCAAGGTCTTACACTACAAGTGAATTATACCAGCAAAACAAGCCCACAGACCCAGCAGACACTGCAGATCAGCCAGGAATCTGATACCAGCTGGTTGTACTTTCATTTCTTTGCTGGATTCCTTAGTTTATTAATGATTCATCTGCTCCGATCAACAAAAGTTGACTGTGCATGGAACTGTTGGCAACAGCTTTAATGGACTTCAGATATCTGAGCCAGTTAGCCAGAAGGGTTATTAAATGTTTGCAGACTACTTATCTATTCATAGAGGAAAAATATTTAACCTTTTCCCTTGCAAATGCAAACAAATCATGCAGATGAAGAATATACTTCTATCTGTTTTAAGGGCACTGCACCTTAAGGTTGTACAACCAATTCTCTATAGGTCCGATTTTCTTCTCATTATCCTATTTCTGCAAAAAATTAGTGGGTTAGGTGAAGAAATCATCTGAACCAATACAAATATCATAAGAATTCATGTGGAGTGAAGCAACTGGAGAATACTAAAAAGGAAAAAATTACATTTTAATTACTAACAATGATCACAAAAGCACTGACCATGAAGTTGGAACTCCAAATCTGACCTTTTAAGGCAACAATATTAGTACCACCAGCACTAGGTCTGGAAAATATTTTGTAGTTCCATAAAATCTCTTTATCCCTGTAAATCAGGCATGCCACTTGTGACTCAGTTTACTTGTCCATACCTGAATTTACTCAGACAACTGATCATGAATTCAGGACAAGGCATAGAGACTGAAATGAAACACAATAAATTTTGATTCAGCAGGTTTTGTTTGAGAAGATTTTGTTTGAAAGATTACACAACTGATTCTTTTTTATCAATTCTTGACAAAACAGCTTTATTATCTTCATGTATAGAAGTATAATTGCAAAATGCAGCATTTTCAGCTCTGTCAGCTGTTTGCCCTAATAGCAGTTTTCAAAGTATGTGAAAAATAAAATTCATAAAAGCTGCACTCATAATCTGTAAGTGCAGATCAATTTTCAGCCTATTTGTCTTTTTTTGTTTACTATTTATAATGGCTGAGAAACTCCTACAAATAAAAGAACAACTAGGAAATATTTCCTTTAACAAGCCACACTTTAAGTTACTGCATCTGTTACCAGAGACTGAGAGAAAAACAACTTCTATTTTCCATCATTAACAAAAATAACCGGAATGCAGTTTGTTTAGCTAGTCTTTGATGCAGGATACTGAGAGGTGTTGCTCAGTTTTCAATACTTTTTCTCATGTAGTAGAAAGTTTTTATCCATTCAGGGAACCCCTTCTAGGAAGAAGGATTATTCAAATATTATTTAAGCTTTACTTCAAAGATTTAAATGAGAATAAAATATACATTTTGCATGTGTCTGTGCTGACTCAATTAGGACCAATAAGTTTTATTTTATTTTCATTAAAGTATTCCTACCATTTCTGTAGTATCAGACTTCTGATTTCTTTTCCTGGTTTCCCCCTATATAATTTATTCTCCTGATGTTCACAGATGCTTCTGGCAGTGGCCAGAAAGAAGGTCCATTTCTGTGCTAGAGTTGTGGGGTTCCACTCAAACCAACAAAGCCCCAAAATTAAAGTGACAATGTCTTTTTGTTCCACACTCAAAGTACTGCTTTATGCCAAGGAAAAATGGCAGGAGAGACATCTGTGGCAACACCAGCAAGTAAAGAGCAGCAGCAGCATAAATCAAAGGAGGTGGAAGTGATCCAAGATCAGCCATAAACATTTGAACAGAAAGGGTGAAGGACTGAGTCACTGAGCTCCTTTTGAGCAATTCACGGAGAATGATTTGGGATGATTTAGCTGCAAAATCATCCTGAACACTGATCCCAGGGCATTTTAGGCCTCATTAACACACAGAAACTGCACTTGCTTAGTCACAGTGGGACTGGGCCAGATAATAAATGTTAGTCACAGAGGGAAACTCTCCCTCCATTGTGTGATCCCTCCCATGTCTCAAGGATTGGACCCATGACTGAAACCAACAGTGAAGAGTCATCAGTCTTTCCTTATTTCAAGAAACACCTGTGTAGGAAAAAAAAATGTTCAATTTTAATTTAGCTATTTAAGAAAAATATTACTTTGTATTACCAAAAGTGACAGAATTCACTCTGCAATAATACCAGTCCCTGGCTTCATTTCTTTGCCTTCACTAATTTTTTTAGTTATTATTTTGTGAAGTCAAAAGAGCTAGCTGCTGGAAAGCATGCAAAGAATGGTACTCTTACTGCAGTGCAATATTAATTTCTTCTGGTTGGTGTTTAATCCACTAAAGACATTTCAAAGTATAAAATTTCATGGATTCAACATGAAGTAACTTTAAACAGAAAGATCAATGACTGTTATTCCTCTTAATTTAAAACTCAATTTTTATTTTCATTCATGAAATGAACAAGAAGACTGTAGAACATGATATCCCAAGTTAATATTCTATTTCAAAAATGTTATCCTAATTACTTTATGCAGTTAATGATGGTTTAAACTGTTTTACTGGACGAGAGACAATGATTAGAGAATGAAAAGGCCCTAGGTAACCCAGTTAAGTACCTAAGATTGATTGCTCCTTGCTGTATATGTCGGTTGCATAAGGGGAAAGGGAAAGAACAGAAAGAATCAAACAGAAATAGCATAACAATATTAGCCAGGATTTTGCATTTCAAGGACACTGAACAGGACATTACAATATCATACATCCAATCTGTAAAAAGAGTTTACATGTCTTTTTGTACAATGAAATGAAAAACTGGAATTAAAGACATTATATATTAGGAAATGAGAAAGCAGGTAAATAAAAGTTGTGTTTTGGTCATATAGAGGTTTACCAGGTGATTGATGGCAAGAACAAAACTTCCCTGTATTATTGACCCTACGCATTGCATCCTGTGAGTTTACAGTTTTGTTTCTATTGAATAAATTAATTTTGTGCAGTGTTTTCTTGAAATTCAAACAGAATGAAAAAAAGATAATTATCTCTTCCATTTACAATACCAATAAAAAGAAGGATGGATTTACAAAGAGAATTGCATAAAAAAGCATGTTTAATAAACTTGAGGATTTAAATATCAATAAAACAAATTTAACTTATTTTTTATTAGTAGTAATTAGGAAAAATAATATATTTTTCCTAATCAGACCAGAAATCTACTTTTTTTAAGCATGGATTACTCTGTGAGCTTCCAAACTACACTACTGTATGCAAGTCCTATGGAAAAGTCCTATTGAGTACCTCAAATTCTCCCTGCTTACTTGACTTGATATCTGATAACATCTGGGGCATTGACTGTCTAAAAGATGGTAATTTTCCATAGAGTTCACACTTTTCATGTTTTCATGTCAAATTTTCTCCCTAAATGTAGGTGGAGTATTTCAGCAGGAGACAGCTGAGTGACTCAAGGGAGTTTCTTTCAGGCAAGCGCTTTCTTCTTGAATCTTCCCTCATGAAATAAATAGTTAAATATAATTGTCAAGTTGTACAACTATATTTCTAAATTCATATTTGGAGGCAAGTGTTTCTTCTAGCATAAGTTATCTTGAGCTAAAAATGCAATAATTTTGACTAGTTTTGAATTCTTTAGCAAAGCCCTTTCTTGAAACCAAGTGCTCTACAAAGATCTACACACTTCAAAGCATTTGTGAGATCAGGTTAGAAATGTTGATATGACACAAAAAAGGGAGACCTGATAATTTCATGGTTCTAATCAGAGTTTCTGAGGGACATTATAATTAAATCTACACGTTTCCCAAAACAACCCTACTTCCTCCATGTTTCCATTTAGCAGCATTTTCCATTAGTTAAATCTTGTTTCTTCAGTAGGTGAACCAGAAAACAGAGTTCTCTTTCTCTTGCAAATGAAAATACACAGATGGGGAAAATCCACAGTTGATGTGTGCTCAGGCAGTGTTTGAAATATGAGGAAGTTCGTAACAGAAGCCCTCAAGCTTCCATCAAAGAAGCCAAGGTAATAGACACACCAACTGTGTTGATACTAAAATGGCTGAAACACCATAATTCTTTTTACAGGCCTCATGGCTTGATGTCTACCAAAAGTAAACATTAAATCTATCTTGAGCAGGTTACCTCAGCAACCTCCTCATAAAAGAGGAGCCATAGATTGTCCTCTAATGTTTGCAGAACTTGAGAGCATGTAATAGAATTCCCTCTTGTCTAACAACTCACCTCTGCGAATACTCCAATTTCTTCAAGAATTTTTAATAGACTTTTTCTCCTTAGATCTTGAATGTGCCCATTGAGTTTGGAGGATTGACCTATTCACCCCTGGCCATTTTAGGTGTAAGAAAATTTCTGTAGGCCAAAACTATAAAAGGATCTGAAGAATAGTAGCAGTTAAACTTTTCTTGCAGGCAAGACTTTGCTGAAGATATTGGGCAAGAGCTGTTGGAATTTTTCTTTCCAGTGTGTGTTGAATTCAATTTATTGGAAACAAATTTGAAATCGAAAGCAATAGAAAACAATAGTGCTTTTTTTTTGTGTGTGTGTGTTTCATTGGTGTGTATCTATATACACACCCATATACACAGTGTAGAAAATGCACAATTTTGGTGTTGGGACATACTGTCCCCAGTGGGAGGGACCCCAGGCTGGAACACGGGAGGGACTGTCCACCCTGAACAGCAGCAGAAACAACTCGTGACGAGCTGACTGGAACACCCATTCCCTGTTTCCCAGTGCTGCTGATGGGGAAGAGGCAGATCTTGGAAAGGAGGGAAGGGTGGGAAGAGGGTGTTTTTAAGATTTATTTTAGTTATTATCCTGATCTGGTTTTGTTAGTAATAAATTCATTTAATATCCCCAACTTGAGTCTGTTTTGCCCACGGTGGTATTTGGAGAGTGATCTCTCCTGGTCCTTATCAACCCATGAACTCTCAGTCATATTTTCTCCCCCCTGTCCACTTGTGCAGGGGAGTGTTAGAGAGGTTTTGTTGGGTGCCTGGCATCCATCCAAGGTCAATCCACTACAGGAGGTGAAGAGATTAAGTGGCTGTGTGGGTGCTCTCCTTCTTTGTTGGGACCATTAAAAGCCACAGTCTTTTAAGTTGTAGATTTTTTTAAAATTATTTAATATTACTTTTCCATCCTCATTTCTATCAACCAGCTTGCTTTAACTCCCACATCATAGAGCAGCGTTCTCACTGGACATAGAGACCAAAAATTGTCAGTATATCTTATGAAAACTATTTCAAAATTGACCAATCCTGGCTTGGAACTGTTCAGTTTGTTTTCTGGCTCTCATTTACCATTAAAGAAACACTTGTCACTGGTTTTTATTCCTCTGTAATGAATCGTTCCGATGCGCTTCCTGATCTCTCATGTGTAACATTCCTTCTTCACTCCTAATATCCTCCTTGAGATGATTCATGGAGCTATGCCTGGAGCCCTCCTCTCCAATCTGTCCACCCTCCTTGTGGTGCTAACTCCAGATGTTTTGTGCATGTTTGCTTTAGTGAAATTGCAAACTTTTTCCACACCTAAATCTTTGAGTGACTTTGCCCAGTTTACTTTCCTTACTGCCTTCCTAGTTGATTAAAGCCTTAAATCTTACTTGATAATCTTACCAGATTTTTTATTTCTTTCCCTTACACTTTGTTTTGAATTATATCTAAAATACTTTATTAATAAATGATTGATTATATGCAGTTATAAGGTGAAATCAGTTTATCTTTTACATTATGTTTGTCTTTATTTTGAAAAAATATCAGACTTTATGGAGAAAAAATATAATCAAAGAATTACTTGATGAAGAAATTTCAATGGAAAAATTAAAGAATACCAAAGAACACTGTATCAATAACAATTTCTTTGCCAACAAAATTATTGAATTAACATCAATTCCATTAATTACTATTTATAAATTACATTGAAGAGTGTTTCACTAATCAGGTATTGCAAGCAGTCAGAAAAACATTCTCTCTCTCTCTCTCAGGAATCTGATAATATAGTAATTAAATGCAATAAACCAAATATCTTATTCAACAATGTGCAATTTTACATGTGCTGTTGGGTGTTTTCCTATGTCATTTTTCTATCTCTTCATGAACTTAGAAAAATAAATTGTATAGAAAGATTGGAAAAGGGCATCGAGGTTAGAAAAGTGTTTCCCATTATGTGAGAGCAGCAACTGTAAGAAATTTTACAGGAGGTCCAAGGAAAATGGAATTAATCTTGTATTTTCTTTCAATAAAGTGACAACAGAAGTTTCATTTCAAGTAATCATTTTCTGTTTTATTAGGGAAATTATTAGAGTGATAAAGAGCAACAAACCTGCATTTGATCTCTCCGTGTAATCAGTTGAATTTCAATACTTATGATATCAAATGTACTTTTCTGTCCAATTTTGGATATTTGTAAACTTTACCTGTCTGATTTTTTATATCTTCCCAGAGTGTAGCTTAGTGCAGAGCAGCATTGGACAGAACAGGACAGGTGTGTCACAGTCTATTTTCAGTGTATTTTTAAAACCTGTGGTAGAACTAATTAGAGATGCTGAATATATTAACTAGAATTTCTACTATACTCATGAAAAAATAATTACTGTAAATTATCAACATTTAATGTAGGAATTATTGTCCTTCTTGAATTGTCTATGCCATTTAAACAAGTCTTAGTCACAGGAAAATAAGCAGTACCCTCCATCTGTAAAAAATAAAATGATCACTCACAGCCTGAAAATGTCTAACATGGAGCTTGGCAGTTATGTATATGAAAATCCAACGTCTGATTTTAAACAAGTATTCACTGAAATTTAACAGATACATTTTTTCCAAAAGAATCATCAGAGCTCTGTAAATCATACTTATTTTCAAAAAACACTTGGAATGTAATTATTCTGGAATAAGTATCCTATTAAATTTAGTTATATTTTAAAACAGTTGCTGCATAGTTCATACAGACTAAACCAAATGGGCAATATAAACAGATTTGCCAGAGGTCAGTGGTTATGAAGAGATGTACTCTATATATACAGACTAGTTCATATTTATAGACATACAACTCCTTCACATATGCATATATATAGGCTGAGTATTTCCTTCATGCTTTCACATTTTCATCTTTATATATATATTTCTTTTCTCATACATGCATACATTTAGACCATGCAGTGTTTCAATCAAGTTTTCAGAAACAAATAAATTTGAAATAAAATTGCTGCATTCATTTGCCTTTAAAATTCAGATTTAATTACTTTTTAAGACATAATATCTCTAATAGATTTCACACTAACACTGGTATATTAGAAACTCAGTATAAAATAATTTCCCTATAGACTACAGAAGTTTATGTATAAAATATAGATGTTTGCACTTAAAAATTGTAAAGGTCTTTTTTGAATCCTAGTTTCCCTACAATCTCTCTATAATAAATAATTTTAGATTGTTTCAATGAAGCAAGCCATCATAGTATTCAGCAGATTATTTCCACAAACTTCCCACTGTACTCCTGACTAGAAAAGTAGCTTATAGTAATAAGTTCAGAAGTAAATGAGGACATTACAAGCCCATAACTGACTCTAAACTGCTGCAGTCAGGAAATCATATATTTGATGTGTCTGTGTCTGCATTGCTTATATAATTTTACATAGTAGTTACAAAAATATTAAATTTTTTAGTTCTGTAGGAAAAAGAACTCTACACAAAAATATATATCAACCTATCTCTGAATCACCTACACTGAAAACTAGCGTATTTTACATTCAGTTAGACTATTTTTTATAATTGAAAGAATTTTGTTCTTAATGTGAATTTATAGCAAATATCTCTGCACTAAAGTACAAAATAAACATCACTAATTTTGAAATAATTAGGAAAACAAACCATGTCTTTATTGATCTTATTAATTTTATCTAATGTATTCTATCATATGAATATGTCTTGGTTAGAGAAGACTTTATCAAATGGATGTTTACTCAAGAAAAGCATCCTAGAAAAATTTTGGCCTGCACTTTCTCCAGAGTAAAATATTCCTTATTATTAAGGAAATATAGGTTAGATCTCATTTTTGATAACAAGGAATATATTTATGATACGCCAAAACTTTCTCAATCCGATAATGCAACTTTGATTTTATTAAATTTTTGCTGAAATTTTTTGTTGTATGCTGAGCACTTTCAGTCTTGAGATGAAACTTTATTGTAACAATTGTTGTTCCTGACATTCCATGCGATGAGGCGACGGGATTTGCCCACTGGAGGACACTGGGAATTGGCTTCATGGGGAATATTTGTGCAGCCACAGTGTGTTGGAAGTGTAGATGCACTACCCCGGCTGAGATACAATAATTTCCCTGAGGTGAACCCCAGCCATAAATCTGGCAGACATGCCAGTATCTCCTTACTCATCTCACATTCCCAGCAGGACCTGCTGAGTTTTTCTGGCTCTGCAGTTTCTGTCTGGCACGAATCGTGCCGGGAGAGGCACAAAGAATGTAAGGGATAGAAATGAATGGGATCTGACTGAATGGAGTTTAGAAGCCACTTGTTGCCAGTGCCCTTCTTAAAGAAGGAAAGTAAAACCCCCAAATATATATGACTGAAATATGCTGTACACATGTATCTAAACTGAAGAGAAATTGAGCCCTAAAACTTGGGGGAATGTTACGGGAGGACCAAGATAGGAATGAGGCCAAGGGTGAAAAAAAAAAAGCACAAAGGAATAAATAAATAAATCCTTTGTTCAAGAAGAGAGGGTTCTGATGTGTACCCACATCAGATTCAAAAGGAATTCTCAATTTTTGCCCCTTTTTCATTGCAGAACTGCATAATTTTCTGGAAAAAAAATACCAGAAAAAACATAGAGAAACAACTTAATATGATATTCTTTTGTCCTTTTAACAATTGGGATTTATCCTGCAAAGAAAAGGCATATTAGATCAAGAAAATTTGTACAGGTACAACATGGAGTTCTTGAACAATCAATCCCCCAAAACCCCTCATGTTTTACCACAAATGAAAACCTTTAAAATTACCAGAAAAATCTGTCAATCTTATAAGTGTCAAGCTGGATTCTGGGTCAGGGACAGCTAAATGTACCAGTCAGTTACAGATTCCACAGGATATTTAAAGTGGATTGCAAGAGACTTTATTCAGAAGTTATAAAGCTTTGGCTTTATAAGGCAATTTCTTCAAAGATTACTACCTAAAATATTAATGGTCTGTTCTGTTGTTTCTAAATAGGCAGTAGATCATTGTGCTCCTTGGCACGATGTTACATATTGTAACAAGTACCTGTTTTCATGGAGAGCTGTCTGGAAGAGGGAAAAAGATCTATTCTGTGAATTTCTAAATATATTCCCTTTGGGAAAAAAATAATCCTATTCCATTTCCACTCCTGATTTGTAAAAAAAAATTTCCTTATGCTCAACATTGTTGAGTAGCCCTTTTAGTTTCTTTCAAACTATTTATGAAATTAAAGAGATATGCGAAGGGTTAGTGCCAGGTACTGCTTGAAAAAATTCCCTCAGGTCTTGCCACACAGTCAGCAGTAATTTAAACTTAATGAGTTACCACTCATCAGCTGTGCAACAGGAGCTGACTGTGCATATTCATCTCTCACCTGAGGTCTGAAATAAGGGGTGTTTAATCTAAATTATGCTCATTACTAGCTCTAGCTCAAGTTAATGGGTTTTACTTTGCAATTTGGAAAGCCTGTAAGCATAAACAATCAATGCATAAGATTACACCACAAAGGTTCACTAAGTCCAGCAAATAAAGGTTGATGTGCAGAACTGCACAAAAAGACAAGGAAAGTTTCCTTAACAATGGAAAATGCAACCATGGTTAATTTATTCAAGTTTCAGTAAAATTGCATCCTGCAGTTCTAAGTGACTCCTTTCTGGAGAAAAAAGTAATAGGACATATAGCTCATTAAAATTCAAGGTAATATATTTAGTTCAAAATGGTTAAACATTGAAAGAAGCATATACTAAAGTAAACCACTTTAACTAACTAAAATTTCTGTATGGTTGAAGGTTGACTTGATCCTGGTAAGATGAAAAAAGAGAATAGGAAATACAGTGTCTTAATAAATATACTTTAGTACTAAAATGTAGTAACCCAGTGGCTGAGAATCTTAACTTTCAAGAAACTGAAATTCCAGTATGCTTGTCTGTTTTAAAAGTCCATATAGGATACATTTCTTCATTTTATGGAGACACTGTGTTAAAGATGACAAAAATGCCAAAGAAATCAACTAAATTTAGGTTGCTAAGGAATTAGAGCAGTGGGGACGTCTAAGTGTATCAGATCTCAGGAAAGAGTGAGATGCTTTGCCATGTTTCTAGGACTTTATGTCAATATAATTAATTTGTTTTACTAAATTCCATGGAAACAGATTTTTGTAAAGCTGGAATAAAATGAGGACAGAATTATAAGATTGTTTATGATTACTGAATTCATATTTGTATAAAAATAGATGGAAGAGATAATAAACAACATTTTCATAAATAATATCATACCAATATCTTCTGTGTCTAGGATTCTTCACTGCTGACCTTGACAAAGCACAAGATCCCTTAAATAAAACAGATGAAATTTAAATTTTTGACGTCTAACACACATGAAAGAATTTTTTGTTGTGAACATATAAGGGTTCCTAACACAAATTTTAAACTCTGATAGATGATGTGTTTATCATACAAATTCATTTTAGCTTGCATATCTATTAATTCAGATGGTTTAATGTTGATATCAGAATGACAAAGACCCTGGAAAAAAGCAGAGTATTACACATTGTTTAATTCTTGTAAGGAATTGGGAGCATGATAAATTCCATTCCTATGTGTCTGTTTTAACAACTGTTGATAATGTAGATAACAAATGTAATAACTTTGGGAAACTGGACAATGGAGAGAGGAGAAAGAACGAAAACACATTTTTCTTAGGGTGCTTTAGCAGGTGCTTTTATTCAAACATTAGTGAATTCACATTCCCTCCAAAGAGCTCAATCTGCTTTCCAACTTCAGTGCATGTTTTGGTGCATTGCGGGTTAATGATACATTCTATTCAATTGACCTAAAAGATATAAAAACAGAAGTAGGATGACGTGAGGCTTCTTAGGCATTTTTGTGAATCAACTTTCTACCAGAGCAAGGTCTGCTAGCACAGAAAAAGGGAAATCACTGTTCATTTGGCCTGAAAGCAGCAAGGCATCACCTCTAAGAGAAATGGTGATCACTAATTTCAGATTAGCCACTTATGCCAGATCATTTCACTCAGACTAAACCTCAAGCCTGACTGTTTCTGACTACTCATTGCAAACATGGTATTTACTGTCTGTAAGATATAGCTGTAAAAGCAAATTTTACCCATGTGTACAGGTTGGGGGTTTTTTCCTCCTCAGATTCAATACCTTGCACCTCCTCTCCAATCCAGCTACCTTGTTCAGTCTCCTAATCCTTCTGGATCTAGTCAGATATAAAATCCCTTCCTTACTGGCAATTTTCACTCGTTCACTTCAATATTCCCCTTGTACACTTGTCCTGTCTGTTTTTCTTAGCTGCTTCTCATGTTCTTGTTATGAGCTTGACTTCTTTTTGTTGTGAGATATGGAAGGCAGGACATTTAACATTTGTGCTGTACCTGTACAAATTTATTTGATCTAATATGCCTTTTCAGGATTAATCCCAATAAAGAATATCATATTAAATTGTTTCTCTATTTTTAGGGGTATTTTTTTTCTTTAAAATTAGGCATTTGTGCAATGAAAAAGGGGCAAAAAAATGAGAACTCCATTTGAATTTGATGTGGGTAAACAATCAGAATCCTTTCTTCTTGAGCAAGGGATTTATTTATTCCTTTGACACATAACATTCCTCAGATCTGTGTCAGGCACCTTGGTGCCTTCACATTATTCTCTACATGAGATGTTCATCATGGTTTGTGTCTGGGTTCTTGTGCAGCCTCTAAGATCTGTTCAACACTACTGGTGATTAAGATTATACTTTTGACCATCTGATGAGCCTTAAAGGACCCTTGAAGTTTAGGCAAAAATATCCATATGAAATGATAGTATACAAAAATGATGCAAATATGTGATGTATTTATGACCTATAAAACATTAAAAAAATATTTGTGATTACATTCTACATCTCCCAGTCACTAGGTTTACCGATAATTTTTTTCAGGTAGTATTTGATGTGTGAATCCTCATACTAAAACATCAGAAAATATTTCTTATAAAGCCAAATATACCTTTCTTATAAAACCTTATATACCTGTTCATAATAATTTAGAGCTGAACATATAAGTGATAAAAATGAGTTTTTGGTCATCATTGAAACATGGAAGAGTGAATAGCTATGGAAAAATGAGTCATGTTTTGTTTTACAATCTGAGGATTTGAGCAAATTTTCAGCTGCAGCACCATATTCTGCCCTCAGTTTTATACTTTCCTGCTTTAAAGTAGAGGCAGAAATTGAAGAGAGAAAGGTGCTCCCAGTAGACTTGGTTTGACAGGGTCTTTAATACTTTTGCTATTGTACAAGTCAGAAAGAAATCAAAGCAGCTCTCATGGCTTCCAGGACTGACACTTAGGAAATACCTAAAAAAACTTTTTCTGCAGTTCCTGGGGCAATAAATACAGAGCCTCATAATGCAGATTTTACAGAGCAGTTTTCTGAGTAGCAGCATGCTGGGGTTTAGACTTTATAGCAGGACAGGGATAACTTTATTTTCAGTAGTTTACATGCCAGCCATATGGTTATACCATACAGGAAGAAAAAAATTTTAAAATTCACATTTGGACGATTTTTTACTTTTTTTTTTGTTCAGGAGGAGCAAAGGGTAAGTTGTCACCTATTCCTCAGTAAGATTTCTAGTATTGTTGTATTAAAGCAGTATGTCCTTTAACTATAATATTGGAGATGAATAGTCTTTCCTCAGCTTAAGGGAAGTTTTATTCATTTATCTTCCACTATACAGGAAAAAACCTTCAGGCTATCTCAGAAAAAGGCAAGATGCTACTTTACACATGAATATCCTAAACACTGAGCAAAGAAATCAGGCCTACTTCACATCCTGGCTTAAAATATGAAAGCTGTTAATTTAATGTATGCATTAAAGAAGGACACGCTTATTGTTATTGACACACAATAATTTCTGCTATGAAAATGGAGTATACTCTGCTGGATTCAGGACAAGGATCTGAATCAAACTGTCAGTAGTTGTCCAAGTATGCAAAGCAACATTGTCAAGAAGGATTCATTGCGTTGTCATAGTGTCTGCAAAATGTCTGTGAAATGTCTTCTTTCAATTCTACTTTTCCATACTGTCTGCAAGTGGGCTGCTTGGGAAACAGAAAAAAGGCAATCACAGTCCCACTAATTTTGTCAGTAAGAGGAAACTACTTACTTTCATTTTTACTGTGTTTCTTTGAAAGGATACTTGCTATTTTTTTATCTTTTTTCCTTTTCCTAGAGGAAAGAATCATTTAAACAAAAAAAAAAAAAAATAAAAAAAAAAAAAATTATGGTTTTCTTTTGTTTTCCTGAGTTCTTTTGATCCATTTTTCAGCTCACTGGTTGAAACCTGTTTTAAAGAGGATATGGAATCAACAATATAAGGTGAATTAAAATTATCGGCGTGCCATTGGTATGTAGGCCAATCTTCCGTCCCAAGAGGCTACTTAGAAATGCATTCTATAAAGCATTCTTTGCATTTTAGGTGTCCATACACTACATGGAAAACCCCTGTATTTCCTAGACTAAGCCTATAATTTATAAGATGAGTAAACCTAAACTAGATTTATTTAGTGAACCAAGAGTGTATCATGTAGCTGTAGCATGTGTTTTGTTTTATCTGTAAAGGTATCTGCAGGGAAACAGAAAGTAGAATGTATGTGCCTCAGAAACATTCTTTCTCCTCTCATGAAATCCAGGGTGGTAGATTTTTTGTACCTCAGTTCCCTGGGATGACTGAAAAATCCACTTTGAGAAATGTATTATGCTTGTTCCGGAACTTACAATAACATATTTTTCAAGTTGTCCTGTGCAGGATGAACAAAAATTATTTACTGGCTAGACATCTGTGAATGCAGGTGCTGGGGATGAAAAAGAACTTTTCAAGATGAACAGCATGCAAGTACAAACACTGCATGGGCTGTCACCTGGCATTGAGTCACGGTCCTTTGCAGGTGGACACTGAGCAATTATGGCTTGAAATAAGCTTTGTCAATAGGCATTGCAGTATAAAAATATGCACAGCAAGCAGTGCAGCACATTGATTTTGTATGTATATGCATGCAGAATTGCCTTTCAGTCCTGTCATGGAATCCTGGAATGGTTCATGTTGGAAGATAATCTAAAGATGACCTCAAAGATCATTTTGTTCCAATCCCCTTGGACAAGGCCATTTTTCACTAGACCAGGTTGCTCAGAGCCCCATCCAAACTGACCCTGAATGTTTCCAGGGACATCTATCACCTCTCTAGGCAGCCTGTTCCAGTGTTTCAGCACCTCATTGTAACAATCTTTTCCCTTATATTTAGTGTAAATCAATACTCTTTTAGTTTAAAAGCATCACCCCTTGTGCTAAACCAACAGAATCTACTAAAGAGTTTGTCCTCACTTTTCCTACAAGTACTGAAAAGCAGCAAAAGGATTTCCCCAGCCTTCTCCTCTCCAGGCTGAGCAATGCCAGCCCTCTTAGCCTGTCTCCATCTCTGGTCATGTCTGTGACTCTCCTCTGGACCTGGCCTTAGATGTCCATGCTTTTCTGGTCCCACAGAGCCCAGAGCTGGGTGCAGCACTGCAGGTGGGCTCTCACCAGTGCTGAGCAGAGTCACCTCCCTCGCCCTGCCGCCCCCTCTGCTGTGGGTGCGACCCAGGATATTTTGTTTGTCTGGCCTGCAATCATTCATTGCTTGCTCATTACAGTTTTTGTCCTTCTGACCTACATGTGGCTGTCATCCTAATGAAATCCCTGCCACCCAGCAATTAACATGCCACCATGTATCATTAAAATATTTGTCAAGAATGGGTGGAATATTCTACATGTGCATATTAACACTGATTTTGCTTTGTTTTATTACAATCTCAGCCATAGCATACATAGGTGAAATATGGTACTGCCTGAAATTCAGTGTTCTGAACCAGTTTATACATTTTTTGAAAATAATAATTCACCTGATTAACTAACTAACAGGTAAATATATTCAAATTCACTTTACATTGCAGTTGAGCCCAAGAACTGGCTGGACAGTTTAATCCATACCTGGATTAAATTATATTTCTAGCTCCTTCAATGTGCTATTCAGGAAGTGGAGAATGCTCAAGAGCATTAAAGGAAACTGCAGTGATCCTATTACAGGAGAATATGCTGCTAGATGGATTGGACACCACCATTTTTCTCCATCTTTCAATGGGAGTAGCATAAATAAGATTAGGTGAAGAAAACACTCAAACCCATATAAAAGCAATTTCTACATAATTTTTGTGGGGTCATCTTTCCAGATGCCCATCTTTCTCAGGAATTAATGATGATGAATTTTTCAAGACAGCATTTTAAACCCGTGTTTTCTCACTTCTCATATACTGGACTTTCCCCACTGACTTAAGAAAGCCATTGAAACTAGTGCAGTGCCAAATGGTTTATCTCATAAAATCTGAAGTGTTACCTTAATCAGCTAATGAACAGCCACTTCAGAGGCATAGTCAGCTTTCCATTTAAAACCCTCCCACTCCTCAAAAATTGTGCAGTATTGAAAGAGGTAAACACTAATTATTTCCTTGAGTACACTGTTCCTAAAGGACCAAATTTCTTATTTGAACATTTTAAGCACAGAAGAAGAGCAGTTCCCTTTTGAAGTATAAAATGATTAAATAAGAAATACTACACCAATTTATGGGGTAAGGAAAAGATGAAAATGGGAGAAAATGAGGACCATTAGACCCTTTAGTTTATTTCTTTTATTAATGAGATTGTAATTTATGGATGCAAATCCTTTGAAAGAAGGAGACACCCAGTGGAATCTGAGGTATTTTCAGCTTGATGAATTTGTATATGTCAGAATCCAAAGTGTGAAGTGAGATACTAGTTTTTTAATTCCATTTTGATTCTCAAGCATTTATCAACTTTCTAGTAATTAATTGAAGATACACAATCAGCAAATAAGACCACAAGTTATGCTTTCAAAATTCCTAAAGTATACTCATATAGAAACCATCTACAATAAATTTTGTGGAAGCTGTACAAGGTACCTTTAAAAACAGCCAAAGAAGTGTAGCAATGCAATGGCTGTATTTAGACAGAAAATGCTGTATGTCTGTGTGTTAACAGAGCCTGTATGAAAGTCCCAAAGTCTCATAAAGGTGTCTTCTTTGCAGTTTTGATACTTGTTCAGATCTCTGGCAGCCCATGGATTTCCAGACATTAAGCTTGGCTTCTATAATCTGCATTTGATTAGAAGCTCAAAAGTTTTGGAGGTTTTCACGTGTGGACCTTGAAGGCACTCAGTCCTGTCTGACACTGCCCCTTTGGCTGCTCTCTAATCCCACACAGTGACTCTTAAATTATAGATAGGTGTTTTTTATCATGTCAGATATATCATTACAAATCATTAGATACAATAAAACCATAATGGAATAGGTTTCAGATGATTGCAGAGATGGATTTTGTTTTATTTCTCTGTCTGTGTTTCATTCTGTGAGTACATAGAACAGGACCTGTTGGCCTTTGAGTTATCTGACCACTTTGTGCTCTCTCAAGCCTTTCCAGGGAGAGGGATAGCAGTGAAGAAATAGACAGAGGAGAAATGGCAATGGAGACTCATCAATTTTGAGAAGTTATTGGCAGCATTTTCTTTTGGACATAAGTTAAATCCAGCAGTTTTGCATTGCTGTTGCAATCACATCCATTTCCACATCTCCAGATGGAGCTGCCGCCCTCCACCCGTTGCCATGGAGCTGTGCCTGTTTTACTCCATTGTTTGCAAGAGGGAAATAGGGCCCAGGAGTTTTAAAAATCTTCAAGAGACTTCTGACACAAAGCAAAGTGCTTTCTTACCTCTATAAGAGCTCTATATTTTGACAGAGAGTAAAACGCATTTCCAGCAAGTAAACATGTATTTTGGCAAGTCTGAATAGGACAGTCTTAAATATGAAGTGCTCACAAACCAGCCAAATCCCAACTTGTAATGCTCAAATTGGCTAAAGAATATGTATGGCAAGTAACATAGTCCATTTTAAAATAAAACAGGCCATTACTTCCATTATGATTCATTGTACATATATGTCAATATCAGGTAAAAATGACAAATTACATTAGTTTTCTTTTGTCTGAAAAACTCGGTGCATCTTTTATCAGTGTTTATTTCTCAACCTCCAAGAATTAAGAAGAAACTTTGAGTACTGAAGATTGCCATCTCCATTGCATTCAGACTCTAAAAAGTATCTTACACCATTTCTGCAGCTATTCTCAGACTGGTCTGTTCCCTGGTTTAGAACCTGGTTGTTTCTGGCTAGATTAATCTGTCGGAAAACATCATGATCTCCTTCCAGCCTACACAGCTGCCCTTTATTACAACAAGTATAGGTTAATTTCATATGTATATATTGGAAATTAGGTCCTCTATCCCTTTGTGTTTCTATGACTCTTACAGTACAACCTGCATGTACACCCTGTTATTTAATTCTTTACATAGTTAAAACAGTTTGGTTCAGGGGTTTGGTTTTTTTTTTTTTTTTCTTGTAGAATGGGAATTCTTTTCTTCACATTTTACAAAATCAGTTGCTTTTGTAAGCTACTGAATAAGATCAGAATTTCAGGCTATGGCAGCTGCCCAAAACTTAGGTGTAGTGGAACTCCTTTATGCTCAAGAGAAAGACCTTAAATTTCTCTTAGAAACCAAAAAGCTTTGCATCTTTAGACTATAATTTCTAAAGATCTGTGCTATAGACAGCTGAAGTATCAACAGGTTGTTATATGAGTCTAGGACTTCTAGAAAGGTAATCTTTTCAAAAAATGTGATCACAGAAATCAACTTTTTATGAAGGCCACAACAGGCACCTTGGTGTCAAACAGATGGGAGCTTTTCCAGAGGAATATTCCAAATATCACTAAGCACAGTTTTGTGGACACAGCACATGAGGTGTTCCAAGGCAGTGATGGGATGATATGAGGTCTTGTTAGCTTTTATTTCCTGTGTGATTTCAGATTAATTTGTAATGATTTTTGAGAAATATGTATTTTACAGATGTGATACATCAGGAAGAAATATATAACACTGACTACCAATGCTTGTCAAGCACACACCTAGAAGATAAAGCACCAAATTAGACCTTGCCTCTTTTTCAATGTAGCTGAAAACATTGTTTTTTCAAAGGCTGATGTACCAGGTCAAAGGGCTGCACAACCTGGAAGAGCTTGTAGGCAACTGGTTTGCTGGATACCAGCTTGAAAGACAGGTGAATATCTTAGAGTCTGAAAATTTGCACAGTCCATGAAAGGATTTTTGATTCAGGGTTTTGTTCTAAGTACATGGTATTTAACTTGAAGGAAGCTAGCTGGCCAAAGGGAGCAGACTGAAGGGTTTGAAGTTAAGATAGATCTGTTCAGAAAATGATCTTTGGTACCATGACCCAGATTTAGCAAAGAATTGTGTGAATCTGTATTAAGTTAAGCAATACCTAACAGCCAGAAACCCAAGAGGGATGTGCTCAGGGAAATAAGGAAAGGTCATGGGTCTAATTTGCACAGTAACTGTGAACTCAAGAATTGAGCAGAGGTAAAAATGTGGATCTATTGTATTTAATTCTTTTCTGGCATGTGACATTATAGTATGCTTTTATTTTATCACAGAAGAAGGAAATTAAGCATGCAAATCTCTATTATGCAACAAATTAGAGGTTTTTGTATTGGTTGTGTTTTTTGTTTGTATTCCAGAAAATGATGCTTGTATTTCCTTTTTATTAAAAAGTCTATTGTGAACTAAAAATAAGGATAATATTTTTGAAAAAAGAGAGACAATTTCCCATTGACAGTATGTATTCTGTGTCTTTGAAGATTCTCCATATAGAATTGAAACTCGATATTTTCTGGGAAAGAAATGGGATCTTTCTAATAGATAGCTCAGACTGTAGTTATAGATTATATACAAAATTATTAGTTGAGATATTTCAGTCTTGATCTGTAGGTAACCCCTGCCTTCAAACTGCATAAAATTTTTTTAAAGCTATCTTAATATTGATATGTAGATTTACTTAAAAATGAATTGAAAAAAACTCATGTAGTAAGGATAATGTACTAAAAAAAGGTAACTAGCTGATGCACGTGATAGGTTTTATCTCTAAAACTCCTTTTATTCACCAGGAGTATATAAATGACAAGAACTGATTTTGTTGATGTGGAGTCATAGCTGATTGGAAGTTTGTGATATTTGAAAAAAAAAAAATAGACTAATCAATTCAAGTTTCAACAATTTAGCACATTAGTCAATACATAATTCCTGGTAAAAAAAAAAAGTGCTGTTGGCTGAAAAATGTGTCTTAGGCATGGCAGCTAGCTTGCATTTCTCATAAGGAAATTATTTGGGTCATTTATAGTCTTGTAATAACAAACTTTACTGTTTGTTCTGGAAAATTCTGAGCACAAGTAAACCTACTGTAAGTACTTTGTGAATAATCTTGTTTCACTGAGTTCTATGTTAAATTTATTTAGCAACAATCATTGCTCAAATTGTTAACAATGACCCTGTGTCAGTGAGGATGCTGCAATTTTCAGTGTTTCTCTTTTGAAGGTAGATATAGATCTTCACACAAATCAGTCTTCCCTCCACTGGAATGGGATGGCTCTTCCCTTTCATTTCCAAGGCAATATCAGTTTCACACTTCTGTGTGGCTTTCTTAAGACCAAAATCAGAGAACCAATAAATCAGCAGCATTCAAAAATGCAATATTATTTACTAGAAATAGAGTAGGATTTAAAGTCTTTGTTGTCATAAACTACAAGAGGGTTATATTCAATTATAATATATGACAAACAAACCTGAGTAAAAATATTGACCAAAACTTTAGATAGAAACATACTGGATTTATACAGGGCATGCTGGCTGTTGACCACAGAGCTCAACTCAAGTAATCACTTTCAATCTTAGAGGAGTTACTCCTAATTAGAAGTGAAACTGAGAGAAAAACCTGCCTTATTCATTGCTGGGTTTAGGGCCTCATTGGTGACAGAAAATGTTGAAGTTAAATTTGGGAATTCGTAAATAATTTGTCAGGAGTTTTCTGTGCCTGTACCCCCTCCTCCCCAGTTGTAGGCCAGTACAGAATGTGTACAGGATGGGCACATGCTATGGCCCAAGTATTATGAACATTTCCACTATCATGCTGAAAGTAGAGGCTAAAAAGCTTAAAAATGTGAAACATAGAGCACATAAAGATCACATAAAGATATTTTGTTCAATGTACTTACTGCATGTTAAAAACTACCTCAATAGAAGATACAAGAGCAATAAAATTCTCTGAAAATCAATACCCAAAATGTTTTAAGGCCTTACAGTATTATCCACTTTGCTGTTTTTCATTGGAGGCACCTCCTGGGTGAGGATGACCTTGCTGGGCTGCTGAATGGACAGAGGAATTCCCTAATGGTCCCCTGACAGAATGAACATTGAGCAGAAGTGCTTGCACAGCAGGTTTGCAAAGGAGCAGCAACATGGTTTGTGATGAAAGAATAAAACTGGGTTTCCAGTAAGCACCAAAAAATACCAGCTCTTCCCTGAGGAAGCAGGTATTTAGCTGTTTTCAGTCATGAAGCTTGCATGAGCACATGGATTAATATCTCCATATGTTCTTCCTCATCCAGATCAGTATGAACTCCAGGAGAATTTCCAAGAAATCTGGAAACTGTATAGGGCCAATGTAAACCAAGTACTTTAGGTGCCAAGAAACTGTGATCTTGTCCAGATCCATACCACACCCTACATATGGGTTGTGTCTAAATAATACAGTGTAGGCCTAAATATACTTCTTAAGGACTTGCATATGTCCTTTGGAACAGAAAATTCCATCAGCTATTCTTCTATTCCTACCGTGCTGACCAATAGAGGTTGATGGTATGAAGAGACAAGTAAAGAACTAATTCAAAGTTGAACTCTCTATTTTTTACAAGCAAATCAAGCAAGTCATCACATCTTAGTAAGGAACAAAGAAAAAAAAATTGCTGCTCACATACTTCTACTCCAAACTGTATTCATTATTCATTTTAATGGTTCAGCATCAAGACTTTTATGTTTCAGAATTGTCCCACATATGACTTACTCTACACTGCACAGCATCATGCCAATCTTGATGCTACCAAGACTCCAATAGTTTAGTGCAGAAAAAAAAAAAAGAAAGGCGTATCTAGAATTCTTATTCTAATCAGTATTTTTGGAAGAAATACCTTAGCTGCCTCTATTATCGCGCCAGGCTGGCAGCAGAGGATGGCCATGGAAACTGGATTCCTTAAAGAGAAAACGCATCCAGAACAGAAATTCCTGAAAGATGATAATGTGCTCTAATCATCATATTGAGGTTCTGAGACAAGGCAAGAGGGATTTGGGAAATAACCCTTGAAATATTGTGGTGTGGACACTGCACCACCAGCACTAACTGCACTCTGTGAAACCACTCTGTTGTTTTACTCTCCAATGTAGGCATAGCCACATTGTAAAAAATAATCTCCATTATTCAAGTGCCATCTGAATTGTGTGGAATATGTGAAGCAGGACTTGATGTCCTATTCCTGTGGTTGAGCAGAGAGGGGAACTGGGCACCTTTTTTCCAGTGTCTCTATTCCTGTGAAATCACTCTACAGAGATCTTCCCAGTCTCATCCAGAACAGAATTCTCCACAAGCTGCTAGCAAGACATCCTCTGGAAAAAAGCAGTTCACAGTGGAATAGTGACAGAAAGAATTACTGTATTGAAATGAAGGTCTATCAACTAAAGTTGAAACGTTTTATTCATCCTTTAAAATCAAAAGCAGAATGAAGACAGGATTTAGGAACAGATGAAGAGTAAAATTCAGTAAAAGCTAGAAAGCCAGAAAGCAAAACGCCAGGCCAATATGTCCAAAGACTGTGCCCTAGGAATATTCTTTTTACAGGGAAAAAATAAGCTAATTAATGCTAACCTAAGTTTATTCTAAAGTTTTGCATTAGTTTATAAACAACATATGATATTAACAATAAGATCAGTATCAGGAACCCAAATTTCCAGTTACTCTACATAGCTGGCACATAATACTTCAAACACCAGTTTATTTAATCACAGAATCTCACAGCACTCCAGCAATGTCATTGTTTCATATGTGGCGATTCTTTCCTTTATTACACTTTTTCAATATCACCAGATATATTCTTTTTCAGCTTCACCAGTAAAACTAGAAGCTGCTTGTTTTCCAGTTTAAGAGAACAAAATGGCCAATGTGGCAGCATGGAGTGTCTATTGTCTGTTTATTAGGTGCAAAGAATCCCAACATATTTCCAGAATCTGACCATTTATGTCACATTCTAAAGTGATTTTGTCTATTGCTATTTTTATATTGCAAATATTTCCACATGTGTTCCACATCAAATGTGAGTATCCCTTTTGAAACTGAACATACATACTATAAGTAAAAGCAAGACTCAAATTGTTTATAAGACTAAGATCCCTGGCTGATGCAGATCAACATAACTATAGTGGTTTCAGTGTAAAACCCTGTTAGTCAAGACCATTTTTGCTGGAATAGAAAGCATCTTCTTTCAGTTTTACATCTTTTATAGTATTTTAACTAGGCTGATTTGAAATAAACAAAAATATCAATCCAATTTCTATAAATAAATGTTATTCATAAAATAAAATACATGAAAGTATTTTCATATTTTTCAAAATGTGTTATTTAATGAAAAAAAGCCTTTAATTAAGCCTTAATTGCTTAATTAAGTTGAATATTTATATGAAAAAATTGTTTTAAGTCTTCTTTTCCTTTGTAATTTCTAAAATCTGTTTTAGACTCCCTTTATACAGGAGAAATCAATTGTGGTAAGCGGGCATAAAAAAAATGTAGTCTGATGTTTTATTTCTGGCTGTAGATCTGTGTTTGAAAAGAGAAATTGGCTTTTCTGAAACTAATTTTTATTTCATGTAGTCAACAAACAGTGGAAATATATATAAAAAAAATAGAAATTTACAGAAAGCCATGCCTCATAAAACCCCTGGGGCCTGCACTGTTCTGACTTATTCCCCATGCAACCTCACTGAACTCAAACACCCATGGACTTTTAAAAAATATTTATTTATCCTGATGGACATGCAAAGTGTACCAGCAATGTCTTTCATAATCTATGTTGCATTTGGAAGAATCTAAATGTTTTACATTGCATATCACACTTGCATCCTATTAATAGGCACTATAAACTCAGATGTATTTTTAGATTGAGCCTCTTTGGCACTGAGTTTTTCAGAGTAAACAGCCCATTGCATCTGAAATTAATTCCTAATATAATGTGAACAAGGATAAGAAAAGCTGAGGCAGATTAGAGTGGATGAAATTCTCTGCTGCCATGTGAATACTTAGGCCCAAATTTTGTTGAATTATGTACGCACTCAATAAGATTGTTTTAAGACAACAAATTACTAAGTAGGCATTATTTGATGTTAGATCCAATATAATGTACTCTGGAGACTTCTGTCCTTTTATATTTATTTGCTTTCTTGTATTCTACAGAGCTAATATAACCAAGTGAAAGTATAATGTAAAATTTATGAGCATTTATACAATTTCTTGAATTAGTTCACACCTAAAAGGTGCCTCAGCCAGAAAAGGAACTTTGCATTGATTCACAAACTGTGAAAGATTTAAAGACAACCAAGCATTTTGCCAAAGCATATACTTGATCACATTCTAAATGGAATAGGAGCAATTATATCATGTGACATTCATTGTCTTTAGGAGAGAGGCCAAGCCCAAGGCAATGCAACAATTAAATAGCTTGAGTTTGTAGAAAAAGTGGTCTTTGGTGTTTCATGATCCTTCTTATGCCTAAAAATGTAGACTGAGACATACTGTCTTGCAACTCAGATTTACATAAAATTTATGCATAAATTATTTACATAAATTTATTTATAAAGGAATGGAATATTTTGTTATCAAAAGAAAATAAGTTGAATTTGACGGCCTACATAAACCTTAGTGCACTGCACAACAGGGAAGGACAGGACTGTTATTGACTGTCAGAATAACAATAATCACAACATAGATGATAATTGCAATGATAATTGTCCTGGTTTTGGCTTAGTGCAAATGTAGATAAAATTGGAGACAGCACAGTGAGTACTATTATTATGACCTGTTTTGCACATTGCTCTGAAGGCTGTAAATCTGTCATACCTCCTATAAGAGGTTTCATACGTGTCCTTTCTGTACCTCTGTTGTGGGCAGTGCTTTCTGATCCAGAAAATAGAGATGGGAGGGAATCATTCAGGAGCATATGAGCCAATGGAAAGGAAGCTATTTTGAAACAGAAATCAGATTACATGTCAAACAGAAATGTTCTATCTCCAAATAAATACAGAAGGAAATCCAACAGGTGTTACGACTCCAAGTCTTTTGATGTTTCTCATCTGCATAAAGGATACAGACAGGGAAACCAGCTGCAAATATGTTAGATTTACTGAAATACAATACGAGAGGGAGCACTAAATACCAGGCAGTTATCAAGGGTACAGAGAGGGATTTGGGATTGTCTTTGCAGAGCAATTGCACAGCACATGTTAAATCAACATATGGTTCTAGCAGAGGATGGAATAAATAAATCCTTTTAAAAACAGGCTTAAGAAAAGAGAAGAAATATAACTTAATAGATCAAAAATTTTTACAGGGAGAGGGGGGAGGCCAAATAAAGAAAGAAAAAAAAGTGAAATTACTGAGTCCAGAAGTAGGTGACATGGTTGTGGAAATTATAATGGTCATTAGAAAAACTTTTATTTGCATTCATTTATATAACCATATGTTGGACAGGAAAGTAGGAGAATTTATTAATTTATGGCAGAGAATAACATGATCTTTTGTAGAAACTCTAAATTTAAGAGGTTGACTATGTCATTGAATTTATTATTCTTCTTCACACTCTGCAGAAGATTAAAAAAAAGAAAATAAGTTTTTTGATTAATCCTTAGGTACTGATAATAAAGAATTCATTGCCATTAATTTCAGTGAGATATTTTGGCTAAAATAATATTTCAAAATTTCAATATAATTTTTTGAATTCCATCAAAAATTAATAATGAAATTGCTTGTACAAGAATTTTCATTCCTATTTCATATGTGTTTATGACATACTTTTTTGTTATAATTGTATCATGCTATATTTGTGACTTTTCCACCTGGATGAGAACTTGATATCAACAATTTTAAAAAGTTGAACAGTAAAATAATATAATATAAAGGTGTTTGTCCCATTTTCTTTGTAATTACCTAGTATGCGCTTTGCAATGGTTAAGATCATGTTAAAACCTTATCACAGTGCTCTATAGGGGAGGTGAGTGCTAAAAGAGAAAAAAGGAAAGAACTTTAATTCTTTTAGCAAATTAAAAACTATTATTGTAATGGCACTTACTTGTAGTAAAAGGATTTGATTAATGACACATTAAAGATCATAGGGTCATAGAATTGCCCATGTTGGAAGGGGTTTTACATATCACATAGTTCCAACCTCTTTGCCTTGGTCAGGGACATTTTTCACTGCTAAGACTGCTAAGAGGTCCATCCAACTTGGCCTTAAAGATAAATTGAACTGAATCATTAATTTTTTTTGCTTAAAACCAGTTGAGAATTAAACTGCAAACAAGACCTTTCTCTCCTGCCACCCCCTCTGGTGAGAAAGGGACAAAGGCAAAGGCTATTGGTTGAGATAATTCCCTGAAAACGATCAGCCATGGGATAAACAAAGAACAGTAACAGCAACAGTATTAACAATAAAGTATCCAAAAGAGTGGGTGATTTACACACAAAAATGTACTCATCCTCGCGACCCATCTCTGCATGGCCATAAAGGCAAAGACAAAGAAAGAAAAAATTATGGGCGTTATCACAATTGGTGCCACACAAAGCTGGTATTCCCCTTCGCCAAGCCTGAGACAACAAAAACGTGGACAAACTTCCAAAAACCTCCAACCCCCATGGACTGTCTGCTCCATGCTGCTGTTGCCCATTGCCCACAGGTCCTTCCAGCCCTGGTGGCTGTGGTGCCCAGGCTGGTGGGGCCGGGCTCAGCTCCCTCCCCTGCAATGCCCACCCAACATCCCTGGCTGGGCATGGCTGGGATCACACTTGGATTTGTGTTCTCCCTGGGGATGCAAGGGGACAGGCACTAGTGGAAAAGGGGCAGATTCTACAGTGCTGGCCACTGGCAACTTCCCTCCCCTTGGCAGCTGTAAGGAAATTAGGTCGATACCCAAAAGGAAATAAATCTTGGATCTTATTTCTTGGGTCATCTGGTCCAAACCCACTTCTCCCACTCAAAGCGGTACCAGCTTCAGAGTCAGCTCAGCTGACTCAGGGTTCTATCCAAATGCAGTTTGAGTTATGTTATTTCCATAAGGGTATAAATTTTCACAGATGCTTTGGGCAACCTGTTCCCATGTTTGAGCAGCTTCATTGTGAAATTTTCCTAGTATCTGGCCAGAATTTCTCTTACTGCAGCTTGTGCCTATTTCCATGTTTTTCCTTTTTTCCCTCCCATGAAGTAAAAACATTCACGAGCCCTTTTTTCTGCTAATCTCCCCCAACAAAAAAAAAAAAAACAACAAAAAAACAAAAAAACAAAACAAACAACCCAGAAACAATTAAACAAGAACCCCAAGCCAAAAGCCTTCTTTCAACATAAATTTTTAAATAAAACCACTATACCTAGGTCATAATATTTTCCTTCACTGAAGTTTTCCTACCAAACGGTGGCAAAATATGTATGGAGTATGTCTTAGCCACAAACAAGGCATGCATATGCCACAAACTGGAAAATCTTAAATATCCTTTGAACTGTTGTCAAGGAAGATAGGACATGACAAGTTCAAAACTAACAGCAGTAAGTTTATGGCTGTGCTCAAGAAGATATCTTAGGGAAATAAAGAAGATACCAAAACTTCAATAATCCTAAATGAAGGGAATAAACACTTAGTAGGGAGAGGGAATCTTGGAGCTCTGCACTGAGATGTGGAATTTGGCCAAGATACTGTTTGTATGGAGATATATGGCAGAAAACATGAAGAGAACCAGTTCTAAATAGTTTTACATTTAAAAACATTCTAGCAGCAAATCATTGATCATCCCAATCATTCAGGAGCATAAATTTGTTAATCTTCCAAATATTCATACAATTCAGAATATTATTACAGCTAATTGACATTTATTTCAGTAGAAAAGTTTAGCTTTTCTCTGAAGATCAAAAAGAAAAAAAAAAGAAAATAAACTTTGGTATTTATAGGGAAAATTATCAAACCTCAGATTGCTACTAAGAAACAGTACAAATCTCCTGGGTGAACAATTTTTAACCAGTCTTGTCAGTGTCACTGTTATCATAAATGCTCTTTGACTACATTAATCTTGAACGGGTCAGGAAGCCAGGCTCATTTCTTGTTTAACAGTGAATTCTTTCTAAGTGTCACTGTGTTTTATTGCTATTGCCCTTCAGTTATTCTCTTAGATCTTTGGATATATTATTCTAATATGCAGAATGTGAAATATTTTGGATGAGATATTATTTACAGTTAGAATGATCAGGAACCCCAGATGTTCATTAACAACAAAAAATGAACTTAGCTGTCTTCTTTATTCCCTCTTATAACTGAGAAAAGATTAAACTAATCCAGATGTGTCTATGCCTTTAATTCCATCTGTGTCACAGACAGTAAGGCTCTGGTCATCAAGGAATTATTGCATATTAATCTCCAGAGCGTTTGATGTTACAGTTTGTCTGATATTCTGTTAAAATACACATTTGTTCTCAATCCTTTAGTAAATCCTGAGAATTTAACTAAGTATTTCTTAACATTCATTAATTGCGGGAGCCTTTTTCCTGCTGCTAGTTATGCTTTTGCAGGAGTGTAAATGATAGGAAAATATTCAAAAAATTAGATGAAGAAGTTATGAATTTCAGTCCTAAAGTCTTTATGGCAAGAGAAATAAATACAATTCTTGTATCAGCTTGCAGACTTGAAATAGAGCCTTTGTGCTGAGATGTATGGAGATATTATCTGTATAATCTTTGATTAGAATGACCTCCAAAGCATCTCTGGAAATTTGTAAACTAGGGTCTGTCTCTGTCTTTCTTTAAAAAATTATTTTATTAAAAGAAAAGTGTATCCGTGATTGCTTTACTTCACTTATTAGATGAATGTTTCACAACAGTAAAATCTGCTATGTATGGTCACCACATGTGCAAAATATGGTTAATTACTGTTGTTTAAGTTTTACAAGAATCAAATCTAAAGAGAGTCAAACAAGCAGAGTTAATTACTTATTTTTACAATTTTTGGATTGGACAAATAAAGGGAAAAGGGCTTGGCAGAACTTTTCTGTACACTGACATTATTCAGTACTCAGCAAAGCTTAATCAAAATGCTTTCCAACTAGTAGAGACAGAAATTTCAAGAAGTGGGTAAATCTACAGGTCATTCCCATAAATATGTTTGAAGCAGTTCAAGTAAGTGCCAATTCTTCCTGTGAGATGAATCCTTAGGTAAATTTTTTAATGGGTGAATAAACAAATTTACAAAGAAAGTAATATTGCACAGCTGTATTTAAGCCCATGTCTTTCAGAATAGTTAAAGTTATGGTTTTATAACAGCATAATCTTCTATAAGGTTATTAAGGAGTGATAGAACCTTGATAGCTCAGCATTATTCAGAGACACTGGAGGTTCTCCATGCTCCCACTGCTCCTCATGCTCAGAAAAGTTTGGGACCTTCAATTTTTGCACATGATTTATATAGGCCAACCACCAATTTTTCCAAATATTAGCTGTATTTACATTTCCTCCCTGAGAGCCAAATCTCAATGAACTTACAAGGCTTTTATGTTCCAGTGCCCTGAGATCTATACTGGAATATTTTTTAACTACTGACTTGGAATGCTGAATGAACATAGACCAAAAGAACAGCAGACTTATACTCCATCTTGGAGGGATTCAGTCCAATAATATGGTTTCACAGAAAATATGCATTAAATAAATACATTGTTTGCCAGAACAAAGTAATATAGATCCAAGAAAAGAGAACTATCATCTAGGAAAGACTGAAATTTAGTTAGTAGTTTCTCATAAAGAAAACATGAATCCATATCGATGTTGTATATGCTGCATCGATGTTAGTTAATCAAATGTTCTCTTGAAATCAAATTATTTTTCCAGTTCCACTCCCTAGCAGTAATGGTAAACTGGTTATTTCTATGATATCATTAAGGGTAAAACAGCCAAAATCTGGTGCTGAGAATATAAAGGGGCCTATAAAGTAGGTGAGGAAATATATTTCAGCAAATTCATAAATACACAGATTTGAAAAATATAAAAATAACTATTAGAGAGCAGCAAATTAGATGTTTGTCAGCAAACATCTAATCATACAGTAGGAACATGTATGATAACCTCTGAGCTCGAGTTAACTTTTTTCTGGCTTTATATTTAGTGAAAATCTTCTGCTGAGGTAGTGAAAGTGCATCTTTAACTTAGACAGCCAAGGGTAATTTTAAAACTCTACATATGACCTCCAGATAACTTAAAATTTTATGTAATGTTATCTGTGATCCTTGGTCTCTGTCATGACAGATCAACTAGGAAATGCACTGGTTAATGCCCTTGCACTTTCCACTAATACTGACAGATGAATTGCTACTTCCTAAAATTTATGGTTTTGACAATTTTTTTAGCTTCTCATGCTCCTAGCACAAAAATTTAAGCAAGTTGGATGAATTGGTGCAGTTCCTTGGCATGTTGCTCCACCTGTTCCTCCTGCTTTCACATGAAATCCTCTTTTTTGTGAAAGTTGCCACAGATTTTCCATGTTTTAAAGTTCTCACATGTCAACCTCATTCTCATCAGGATCCTGACAAGCCGGAAATGTTCCTTTGCCTCAAGACTCAAGTCAGTGTCTTTGCCATGACTATGCAATGAACCTATGCAAAAACCCTGCGTGAGGGTAAGAGTGCTAGACTTAAATTTGAGACTCTGTCTTCCCTTGTCTCCTCCTATGTAGTCAATGCTCAAAAGTTCTGTCCAGTTCTGCCTTGGAATCTCTTTTTTCATTGTCTCAAGATAAGATGATGCCAAATCAAACTTATTGATGCTCCATATTTTCTCCTTGCCTTACATTGGTGACAATATTCTAAGAGGTTCTTTGATAGCTCTGGGAAGTGACCAAGTCTGGGTAGGATTCTGACTGATTTGTGGAACCATTCCAAGAGCTGATTGTAATTGTCCTTGACATGGTCCTAAGCTGGTGCTCTGGCAAAAAGTCTCACAACCACAGGGATATGTTACACATATTTTCCCACATCTTGAAACTCTAACATTTCTTTTTTGTGCTCTGAGCACATGAACAAATGTGACAAGCACTAAGCCAAAGATCTTCTTGACCCTGGATGCTTAGATGAGGAATTCCCTCTTCCTTTCCTCCCTGAATTGGCTTGGTACCATCTTTGCAGCTCTTATGTGCCTGGTAAACAGTAAATTATGGGCATATTGATCAGGTTGGTTATTCATCTTCACAATGATATGGCTTTGGTGGGATAAACCTCTTCAGATTTGTAGTTTCCACACAGAAAAGTAGCCTTCCTTTTTCTAGAGTTTGCTCCTGGCCTGGTGACAGCCCACAGGTATGTCATGCAATATAACTGAGAGCAGACTCAGGGTGCTGCAGGGAAGGGTGTTTGCAGCAAGAATTAAGCTGTGGATGGGCTACATGACAGAAATGCTTCTGAGTTTTGCCCTTCGCCTTCCCTTTACCTTTCACAGAAAGCACTTAAAGAGAATGAAAAAGAACTACGAATATGGCAAAGGACTACAAAATGGTCTGAGTTTGGTCCCAGTCCTGATGCTTCTGGCAATGCCAAAGTGGTATAAATAGAATAAGCCTGCCCAGAAATGGACTTGATTTGAACATCCTGCTTTTTATTTTTTTTTCTTAAATAAACTGTGCTATAACTTTGATTGTAAAAGAGCTGTCTTTAATGATTAATGATCTGGCCTCAGTCACACTTTTTTCCAATAACAACTGTTCCAGCAGTAAATAAAACACTTGCAAGACAGGAAAAAAAATCTCATTTTAGGCTGGGATGTTTATCTAAAGTAACCTTGGTCTGCCAGAGCTATGATCTGTAGTGTACTTGGGGCAGCACAGTGTTTGATCTCTTGCCTGAGAAATCATTTCTAATAGCACCTTTTATGCAGGAAAGGGTAAACTGCTCCCTGGCTTGTTGGGCAAAGAAAATTGTTCCAAGTCACAAATAAATTGAGCATTGCCTTCTTTTAAATACAGAGCTTTAGAATAGTCTGAAACGAACAAAATGATAAAGGACACCTATGACCTGCCCTTTGTCCTTGCTCAACTCAGGCTTTTAAATCCTTCATCTCAAAGATTGTGACACACTAAGGCTATTTTTATAGAACACCTCATTATATGACCAAGAGCATTTCTAAAATGTGTTTGTGTAAAATCATAAATGCTTATGAAATCAAGCACATGACAGCAAGCTTCTATTTCCCCCAATATTGTTGATCTTTTGCATTGGAGCACTATTTCCTGTTCCTCAACTGTAAAAGAGAGATAAAGAGAAAAGTTGTGGAAGTTGTGGTCTATTAAATAAAATTGATTCTATTTCAACGGTATTCTAAGATGACAAAGGGGTGTTTTTTGCTTTCTATTTTTATTTTTCTTTCTTTTTTGTTTTTTTTACTCAATCTTTATTTCTCAAATGCCTTTTCCCGCCAAAGGAAGATATGATCAAGGAAAAAATAGCTGATATTACTAGAAGTTGATCTTAAACCCAATAATGTCCTTGCCTGGGGTTCTACTAAATTGAATAGTACAGAATGAATCTCTTAACAGGATCAGTCCAAAGAATAACCTCAAGTATGTCTTTATTTTGCTTGCTTTCCTTTTAGATAAAATTGAGAAGAAAAAAAAAGGAAAGGGAAAGGGAATAGGAAAGAGAAGGGAAGAGAAGAGAAGAGAAGAGAAGAGAAGAGAAGAGAAGAGAAGAGAAGAGAAGAGAAGAGAAGACTTGTCTTTCAATCTGATTATCCACCATTTTTTTCCACATATCTAACACATCATGCTCCAGTGCCTTACTATGGTAAGTGATGTATGTGTCTCACAAATAATATAAGGAATTATATTTTTCTCTGATTTATATCCTTGATTCATCCCATATTTCAGAATAAAAAAGAAGCTAAAAAAGAAAAAAATTAGATTGTCAGTGCCTATACATTTTGACAAATGTCTTCAGTATATATTATTGGTCCTTTGAAAAGCAACTGTTTTTTTTTTTTTTTTACTTTCCCCTTTTTACATTAGCTTTGTTATGAATCCAGAACTCTAACAGAGAGGAAGTAGAATCTAGTGAAGTAGAAAGAATGCATTTATTGCTTGTGGTTTTCTATTCTCCAGCTTCCTTAGAATATTTCCACACTTTCAGCTTTTTATGAACTACTTCCAGGCTGATTGCTTTCAGAGCTATTGCCATTTGAACTAGCAGTTTTATACTAGAGCATCCATTAGGAGAAGGTATAAATACAGGAGGACAGTACATGTGATTTTATAGGAAGCAGGACATAATTCACTTTTTAAATACACCTTTAAAAATACTCAGCAAAACGTTCAGCTGATAAGCTAATTTAGCATATATTTACTAGGACCTTCATATTAAAGTTTCTCCTCTAAATTTTGATATCTATATTTAATTCTGAAACTATCTTGTGTTGCATTGAATTTGAAAGAATTGAAGAAGGGCAATGTTAAAGTGTATTTTTAATTTTTTTCCACAGAAGTTTCTAAGGTGAAGGGACATCACTATGATTCATTTCCCTTTCATGTGTTACATGGGAATTAAAGTGAAAACTTTCTATTAGCTTTATTGGTCCTTGAATCGAAGAGCATAAACACCCATTTAGAATTTTTCTATGTGTTGTTCATTCCCACATTTTGCTTTGCTCACCAGCAGTTTCCAAAAGATTTATTTTCTCAACCCCATAAGAAATCAACCTTTACCCAGAATAATAGTCCTCTCACAGATGAAGGGAAGGTGTTGCAGTGACCCTAACCCACACTCTTATAAATGGTCTCTGAACTACCATTCAGGTTTTGATATGGAAAAAATGCTGTTATTGTTACATTAAAAGTTAAAAAGCAGAAGTAATTAAATTCTGTCACTCTGGAGAATAACCATAAACTGGTTAGTTTTCATTATCATCTTTAATAGTCATCACTACTGAGAAATAATTCCTTTAATTTTATTCAGCTCAGTTAATAAAGCTTCTGTAAAATGGAAAAATATTAATATTATTTTGTTCTATCTCACATTGAGATAGAAAAAATGAAAGCTTCAATTACCAAATAAAGGCTTGGGCATTTTTTAGGTTCATTAATAATGGAGTGAAGAGACCTCAAGAGTTTTAATACTTAGTAGCTTTCACTGTGCTCAAGAAATAATATTTACATGTTACTATATTCAGCATACAGATAAGATCACAAATTTAGGTATGATGTTTGCTGGTTTGAACTTGCTCCTCTGTCATTATTCTGAACAGATACAGTGCACAGTTCTCTCTGTAACTCTGGGAAGAGACCCTGCTCAAGTGGCTCTGTGTGTGTATGGAACAGAATATAAAAAATGTGAGGTGGCAGCATCCCAACAGGCATCCTCTGGTCAGACCCAAACCCTGTTGAAAAGGAGAGCTTCAAGTAGGATTTATTCATTTGCAGAATGAAGTTACAGTAGATGCATAATGAAGGTAGTTTGTATCATGATATTACATCGTGGACACAGCATAAGATTAGAATAAGTTCATTTATGGGCAGAAGCACCATTACCTGAAAAAATTCAATCAAAATAAATACAAAACCACTTTCTCTTCCCCTTCCCATTCTAATCACATGATATAACATGCACATAAGAACATCATGGAATAATTAGATCACAGAAAGTTGTCAGCAAGCCCTTCACTGTCACTATTCACTAAATCCAGGCTTTGTACATGAGTCACTTTCACAGAGACATGTGTTTGGTTGCAGTTTATATCTCAGTCTAAAAGTTACTTTCCTAATTTTCATGCCCCTGGGCTATAACATTGCAATTGATATCTTAATTTTCCCTGTCTCTCTAATTTTATTTATATATAACTTAAATGCGGAGTTTTAATTGTCCTTGGTTGTACTTTGAAGATAGGTGCCTACAGTTAGATCCAATCATTTGGTAGGCTGTTTTCCAGATATTTTTTCAAAGCCAGATAGACTTCAGCATCTGTGACGAGTGTTGGAGCTCAGCACCCATGAAATTCAAGCTTTGCATTTCATTGCTGACCAGTAACAACAGAAATGCAAGCAAGCCCATTCAAAGCTTTCCACTAGAAGTTTAAGAAATGGAAAGAGGGGTTATATTTACCTTCAAAAGATAATAAAGTCAGCAAGTGCTGGCAAATTCAAAATAGCAAAAGAATTCCAGATACTGCTTTCAAGTGTTAACAAATGACTCATTTAATGTGGAAAATGAAGTATTTTGAATTTTCTTACTCTATGCCAGGAAATATAAGCTTCATATTATGACAAGATGACAAGAGGCCTGTATGAGAACCCTAGTCCAAGGAGGTCAGATTTTGAAGGGTGAGCTAAGGATAGAAGGCTGTTTAGTAGAGCTTAGTGCTGGGTGAAACACAAGTTTTCTATTAAATCTGACAATAAAAAGCAGCTTCTGCAGAGAGCAGAATGATGAAAGTCACGCACTTTGCTTTTTGTTTTTTTGTTGTTTGGCTTTGTTGTTATTTCTTCACATTTTATAATCTGAAAATCATTTCATTAGAGAAGCAAAGTGCACGCAAGTTTTCTTGCTGCAAACTCTTTTGTTCCCCTTTATGAACTTTAGTATAATATCTTCATCTTCCTAAAGACTGCTTATTTTCCTAATCCATTATAAAAAAGTTCTTTTGTTTTATTTTGTCTTGGTGCAGTGGGTCTGTGTTTTTAAAGACTTTTTTCTGGTTGAATACTGCCTGATGAAATATCTGTTGCTTTTTATACATTGTGAAGGTTAAGGGTAATGAAAGTCAAAGAAAATGATCACAAAATTTGCTGTTAGCAATTAGGTCTTAAACTAGTCCATAAACTTGTGTTGAGGGCTCCCTTCAACTCAGCTTTCAGATTGACCACAGCCAGAGAAACAAAATCAGTTTGTTGGTTATTCAGAGCTCACCCACAGCAAATGTAAGGCTAAACCAAAGAAATACTACATTTTTGTTGGTCCTAAACATCAATACCGATATTATTAGGTCTAGAGAGAGCTGGAGATGGAAAAGGTAATGCATGATTTGTACCTAGATTTCATATTCACTCTACAAGGTTTTGTCTGGGTGTTTCACAGTGAAAAGTTACCAAAAAGATAAATGTCATTCTGGCTGGGGTGCAATAGCTGCAGCAAGTCCTTGCTCCTATACTGTCCTAGAAGAAATCTGAGTCTGACCAAAGTATGTAAATTTGTCTTGCAGCTTTATTCAGGCATGTATTTTCATCCTTTGCCCTGTCTAACAGGGAAGTCTAACTGAAGAAGTCAGGATGTATCTTTTAATTTTTGATTAACCCCTCTTTCCTCATCTTAAACCTGGGTAGGAGTCACCACCTTTTCATCAGATACAGTGAAATCAGATAAAACACTGTTCTCATGCCTAAACAGCCTAAACAGTTTTTAGTTATGCTATCTTGTTTCCAAGAAAATATTTTCTCTTGATAGTGTTTATTAAAAAATTATAATCAATTGTATAGAATAGGAGAATCACAAGTGTAGTCTATTGCTAATACTTAGCTGAGACATTAAAGATTTAACTTTATCCTTTTAAGTTACAGATCACATATGATACAGCCTCCATACAAGACTTTTAGAAATAGTATGAAGTACTATTGCAGAAATGTATGAAGTGGGTTCTTATTATAAAAAATCATATTAAAAGCAGGAACTGTTACCCTGAAGCTGGATGGATGTACATAAGCTGTAGGACATAACTTTAAACCACTAATTTTCATGTTATAATAAACACTGTCTTTTTGAAAATATTTTATCTCCTCTAAATTTAAGCACATTTCTGTGATTGTCCATTGTCCTTCAAAATGAACACTCAAGCCCTTTAAAAAATAAAATTATAGGGCTCAAGAAAAAGCTGTTTGCTTAGAGCAGGGAACTCATGAAAGCAAAGAGAGCAATGACAGTGTAAGAGCCTTGAATCCTTTGAGTCCTTTGAAGCATTGATCCAAAATGACAATGTGTTAAACTGTTCAAGAAGGTCTGTGCTTCAAACTGGCAGTGTCAGTCCTTCAGTCACATCGTGCTCACATGTCTACGTGGACACTGCTTGTGCTGTGTGCAATAAAATCAGCTGCAGCTTTGAGTGTAAGAGATCTCCCCTTGCACAACAGAAGTGCTGCTGTAGAGATTTATATGCCCAATATGAACAGAAAAACATGGGTAGCTACATAAAAATAATAGTAGTAGTGTTGATTAGATAATTTTCGTTATGTTCTTTGTCTTGTTAAAAATTAGATGTGAAGAAATTGGCAAAACTGTGTACATTTAATCTATGGATTTTAATATATTCAATAATTAAAGATATGTGAATATATTTAACAGAATAATAGTAAGATTTGGGTCAGAAGGGATCTTCAAGGCCATCTAGTTCCAATCCCCCTGCCATGGGCAGGAACACCTTAAACTAAACCAGGTTCCTCAGAGCTCCATCCAGCCTGGATTGAGCACATCCAGGGACAGCACAGCCACGACCTTTCTGGGCAACCTCTTCCAGCGCCTCGCCATGCTCACCACAAAGCATTTCTTCCTAACATCTCATCTAAATTTACATTCTTTCAGTTTAAAGCCATCCCCCCTTGTTCTCTCACCACATGCTTTTGTAAAATGTTCCTCTCCACCTTTTTGTAGGCTCCCCTCAGGTACTGGAAGGCCACAGCTGGGTCACTGGGTCACAGAGCCTTATGGAGTGTCACCACAGGCATGAATGAGACAAGGAGGACATTGCCCTAGAGAGATGATTGCTCATGCTTAGATGGATCAAACTGCAGATAAAGGTTGGGCTTCTCTCCCTTTCTACACTAAACATGTCAAGTACTTTGATTAAACAAACCAATGGGCATCATCAGTTTGGTTTTTCTGCAGCCCTTGTGGCTCTAATCTTCCTTTGACAAAAAAGAGCACTGAAACCATGTATCTCCCTTTGTTTGCCTGGCCTGATGTAAAATACTAAGTGGCGCCATCTGATCCATTGCTTCACTTACAGCAGCTCAAATATTAAGATTTCCTTGCAGATCCTGCTTGTTTATACTGTGTGACTTGAATTTGTGTGGTCTGCAGGCTTTTACTGTGAGGACAGAAAGCAGTTATTTCCTATCTGCTCAATAAAAGGGGATGTAACATCTCATGTAACCATTATGATCACAAAGAGGAAGAATAACTATGTCATATTGCTATAATGAAATAGAAGGAATAATTTATCCAAACACTCCTATGCCTTAAAATGTAACTCTACAATAAATTGTAGGAAACAGTTCTCCTTCTTTTACACAGCGCTTTGCTACAGAAATTTGCCTTATCAGTACAATAGAGCATATTTTCAAATACATTTTATTCTGCATTATTATGTAAAAGACAAGTTTTGAGCAATACCTATTCACAAAAAATATTACTATTTTTTACAAGAAATATATCCTTAGTAAATATATGCAAATATTGCGGGATAATTTCACAGGAGAATACATATTAAGTGTTTCTATTGTTCCTTTGATAAGTCTGGTATTATAACATATTGATTTCTTTGCTTGCAGTTCATCTGAGAATAAATAAATCTGGGGTTATTAATTTGTTTCCAAGAGTCAGCATCATTCTCATTGTCATCTGACAACACCACTGTGATATGTGGCTGCATTATCAACCTGACATGTTGGTAAAGCTCAGTTGTAAATGCAGTTTGTAGGACTGAAAACAACATTGTGTCTGAACAGTACTGCATTTATTTTATCATCTATGGAAACAAATACTAATCTCTGATTTCTTATTGAATTTACATTTTAAGGAAATATGCTTTTAAACTTTATTTACTGCTATTGTTTGAATAAGTCCAAATTATAAAATCTCTGCTTTTTGGTGAGGGGGAATATATAATCATAAAATAGTATAAACACATATCAAATCATCATAAAACAAGGTTCAATCATTATAAAACAGGTCTTTTGCTTCTTGGATTTTATATTTCAGTAAGTTTAAATATAAAACAGTTTTAAACCTTGCTCCCAAATGGTTACTGCAGTTTCTGAAGAATTGATTCTACAGTTTGTTTTTTTTTTTTTGGTCCAGTTTAGGTATTCTAAACTTGGATTGGATCTGCAATAGCAATGATGGCATCTGGAAGGCATTTTAGAAACAGAAACTCAGCCAGAATATCAGAGGAATGCAACATGGGGACAAAGTGTGCTAACGTGGTTTGTGCAACTTAGATACTCTACAGCCTTAAAACTTCAGGATATCCTTTGATGTACACTGGTAGAATTCTGATTCAGAGGGTGTTTATGCTGCATTTATTTCTTTTAATAATATTAACATACCACTCAGTGTATTTTATAACTTGATTGCACTTTAAAGAAGGCTGATAACCTTGAAAGTAAAAAATTTCATAAATTTTCATTTTTACATTTGGAAAAAGACAAGCTGGTTATGATACACCAGTTGGAAAGCAAATAAAGGGTTTTTTTAAAATTTATTTTAATCTATTTTTCACAGAAATCAGATCTTGACTTTTCTGCTAGCTCAGAAAATGCTGTATTTATCAATTTTATTTTCTTAATAGGTACCCAAAATAATGAACTAGAAGAGGATTCTGAGTTTCTGTTGCACAATTAGATTAATGTACTCAGGAAATGTTTAAAGTATACATAAAATGAAAAATAAAAGGACATCTTGCCATATATCATCTGCTTTTTCTCATTATGTACTAATACAAAGAGTCTGTGAGCTTGGTTATATAAAATGTGATAGATGTGTGTCAGGCTTTATATTTTCATCCTTTCCAAATCAGTATTATAATTATGTGTGATTTAAAATTCTTGAAGCTTAGGTTTCATGTCTCCAAAGGAGACTCAGGCAAAATATATTAATATATTAATATTTTGTCTAAATTTAAGTCAAAAATACGGGAACTGAAATTTCAGAGACTACTGAAAATATCCCCAAGCTCTTCCCTCTAGGTCAAACACTAACCTGACTGGGTAAGTAATGAATTTCTGTCCTGCTTCTTCTTCACTCACAGATGGTTCATAAAACTGAATTCTACAGAGGTTTCACTAGGGTCTCATTTAATGCCTACTACATAGAATAGTCTTGATTAACAATAGTTCGAAATGATAAATCACAGAAAAGTGTTGCATTGTTGCAACCAGAGCACATTGGAAGATTATTGTGGATGTTTGTTTTTTGTGTTGCAGCTAAGATCAAATACAGGTTTCCCAGGACCATGGCAATAAAAGCCAACAGGTCTTTTTTGTTTTCTGGGAGAAGATGGGGAAGAAAGGCATCAGCTATGGAAGTTTTTCCCACTAATCTCTCCAGTCCATGGGAACAGCCTAAGTGTGTGACCATAGAGTACGTGGAAAGCCTTGGGGATACCATGTCTGTTAAAAATGACTTTGTAAATGGAAGAACTGGGGGGAAGAAAAATAGGTGTACATAAGAGAGAGCAATTGCATTCCCACAATGATAGGACTCTTCTCCCAGTGTGGCCCAGCACGGATTTGAGTTAATAATCTAATAACTAAGTAAATGTTTAATCTCAAGACTGATCCCTATACAGAAATATAAATTTGTACTGAGATGAAGACAAGAGTGACAGTTTTCCTCTGTAGCTGAGTGCTTTAACAACCCATGTTAAAAGTCTAAGTTGTTCTTTCTGTGTGTTGCATAGGAACCTTGGCCTTCTCCATGTGAGAGAGACCAGGATCCAAAGGAAGTTGGACATTCAGGCCTAAATACCTTTGTCCTTGCCTTATGTAGAGAACATCTGTGAGATCAAGACCAAAATTTTGGTTAGCAATGTCTCCAGCAAAGCCATGGACCCTTGTGGAGTAATGATGTGAAGAAAGACATGGAGAAGGCCCCAGCATACCCTTCCTGCCTGGGATCCATCCCCTCAGGACCCCTGTGGCTAATGGCATGTCAGCAGAGGAGGGCACATGGCTACTTCTGACATGGCCACAAGCCCCACTCAGGGGTGCCACTGGAAAAGCAGGGTGACCCCAAAGTCTGGGAAGAATGATGCATCTGACTCCATTGATTCAGAAGGCTAATTAATTACTTTATTAAACTATATTATTCTATGCTATATTGCACTACATCTAAACTGAAACTGAACAAGAACTCAACTGAATAAAATCTTGTCACTCTCCTGACGGACCGTCAGGGCACAGCCTGCAGAGATTGGACAAGAAAACAAAACACTCCCACCAGAATCCAGTTACCAAATCCTTCAGGTAAACAATGTTCCATAATGCATTCCACTTGTGCACAAACACAGGAACAGCAAATGAGATAAGAATTGTTCTGATCACTCTCTTCTCTGCTTCTCTCAGTGCTTCTCTCAGGTTCAGAGAATGTGAATCCCACAGTGGCTGTTTCCAGCTGAGGCTCTTGGGCCTCTTGGGCCGTACAGTCATCATGACTGAATGCAATTTTCCAATCATTTTTGAACTATTTGAACATATTTTACACATTGTTTATGAAATACATAAAAGCAAATATTGTATCTATTTGTTATGGCTTGGCTAAGCTCTACATAGTTATATTCTTATATATTTTTCTCTTAAATACCCTTATTGTATCCACTTCTTTTAAAGCTCTAATGGAATTATAATCCTATTTTTATGACAAGATACTTGCTATCTCATGTTTTGCACTGCAGCATCAACAATTCTTTGCATATTTCCTATAGCATTCTGTGTTTAATATCAACAATGTTACATAAGGAAAAGATCACTCCCCATGCTTTGACTCAGTGTGTAATTCTATTAGCAATTCAGACTTGGCTGGAATGCACTTCTGTCATCATTCTGCTAGAATAAATGCTTTCCTCCACCATCACAACAGTATGTGAATGCTGGCCCAAATCTCTGGAGGAGAGTTGGGTGATAATTATTTGTAATACTGCCTGAAAAATATAATTTTATATCAAAGTGACCTTTGGTATCTGCCTTATCCCCTTCAGTACTAGTTTTTCAGGGTTTTTTCAATCAATTTACATTTTAAGTTCACACCTGTATGTGTCCTTCTGTGAAGAAAAGTGTTACCTTTACTTTAAGAGAAATTTTGAATGACTTCTTCCATTGTATTGCATTTCTGTCATGGCTAGTCAATCTGACTGCTCAGTTTTGAAAGCTGTGTCATTTTGTGCCTGTCTCTAGATCCCACTCAAAGAAATTTTTTAGCAAATTCATGTTCATTGTCTCACTGATGCCAGCAGCAGCATATTTGCTAGTATGCAGATAGTCTTATTAGCATATTGCTAATACGCTAATAAGACTAAACCCTTACCTGTCTCCTGTTTCCTGACAGTTTATGGGTCAGAATTAAAGAGAGGGCAGGGACAGGGTGCCATTATAGTGAGGGTCTGCTGAGCTGTTGCACCAGGAGGACCAAGCTGATGAGTCCCTCTGTAGACAGGTAGCAGCAGACTCACATTCACAAACCTGGTCTTCATGGGGACCTTCAAACATCCTGATACCTGTTGGAAGGAAAACACAGCAGGGAATAAGCAATCAAGGAGGTTTCTGGAAATTATTGATGATGGCTTCATTCTCCAACTGATAGAGACCCCAGAAAGTAGAGGTGTCATGCCAGAGTTTGTTCTCATCAACAAGGAGGGTTTGGTGGAAAATGGAAGGTGAAGGGCAGCGTTGGCTGCAGTGACCAAGGAAAGGTGGAGTTCAACATCCTTAGGGCAGAGAGGAGGGTGCGCAGCAATCTCCCTGCCCTGGACTTCAGGAGAGCAGATTTTGGCCTCTCAAGAGATCTGCTTGGTAGATTACTGTGATATAAAGCCCCAGAGAAAAAAAGGGGCCAAAGAAAGCAAATCACTATGCAAGTATTCCTCCCTGAAGAGCGCCAGACATCATCTACCTGGACTTACGTAAAGCGTGTGACACTGGCCCACAGGACATCCTTGTCTATAAATTGGAGAGGCATGAATTTGATGATACTAAAATCCCAGCATTAACCACAAAAAGAACTAGAACTATAAAAACAAGAGAGAAGAATCTTAATAATGTAGAAACAGTCTAAATTCCAGTAGTCGAGTACAAGCCATAAATTTGGGGACTGTAATAGGGAAATAGTCGCTCTGGATTATGTGGTGAGATGATGTATCCACTGTGAAAGTTATTTTAATCTGTCTGTAGTACATGATATCTTTTTTTTGTTTTTCTGTAAAAGATGATAAATCAACAAAATTATTCTTTTGAATAATATATCTTTCATCCAATGAACCTAATAATCTTATATTCTCCTTCTCAGCCTTACTGCACTACTTGAGTTCAGGCTGCTGATCCAAAAGTAATCAATGCAGTCACAGCCTGCTCTTAATGCTTAGTAATTTCATTGCTATGTCTTTTCTGTGGGGTTATGCACTGATAAATAAATGTATGCTTCACATCTTTGCATTGTCAAATGTGCCATCTGTAATAAAAAATGCTGGATGAACTATTTAGAGTTTATTTAATCTTAGGTTCTTGGTATCAGCATTCCTGCAAGGGCTGACTTCCAAACAATGGATGCTCAACTTATCCCACTATCAAATTTATTTCAAGATGTTTCCTTACTGGAAACCAGAATGCACTGACAATTAGTCATAAACTTAAAAATAATAATTAACACATTCATCTTGAATTATAGGAAAATGTAATATTAAAAAAATTATAGGATTAATTCCTTTTTGATGAGCTATGACAGTTTGATATGATAGTTTTGTGTAGAGCCCCACAGTTTTGTTTATTTTGTTATGCTTCCTTCAAAACAGAGGCCTATAATGGAAATAGATATATAATATAGAATACAGAATATGGACTAATATATAATATAATGCCTGTACCCTTATGTGCAGCTCTGAAAAATGAATCAAAGTCACAGAAATTCACTGATGCTTTACTGAAATCTCTCCTTTATTCTACAGAATGTTCTTTTCAGGAAATTGGAGACTGTGATATTGCCATTGCCAGTTCTCTAAGTTTACTACTGCTAACTCCTTTCTTCAGTCTTTTTGAATTTGAGCTCCACTGCATTTCAAAATGACTTTATTTCTCATAATATCTCCTCTGTTGAAGCACTTGAAAATATTAATACCCTTTTGATATTTGTCATAATGTGTTGCTTAATGGGAATACTAAAACTCCTTGAATAAATTGCTGGAAGTTAAGAATATTCAATCTCTGTTAGGCTTTAGTAAATCCATGCAACATAAAGGTAAGAAACTCTTCATTAGCTTTCTAAAGTCTAGTCCTCTGATTTATGAATACTGATCAATAAATTTCTACAAGTCTAATGTACTTTATCTGAAGCATTTAAAATAATTTGCTATAGTTATTCAATTTACGTCATGAACTTAGATATACCCTAGTGGCCTTCATTTTAAGAGAGATCAAAATTAATATTTAACCACTACAACTTTTATGACAGTAAAACAATGAATCGATACAGCTAAGCACATGGTAATTGACTTACAGTCACGATGCTTCAAAAAATTAATGAAGGAAATTGGTATAATTGGTCCTATTTGCAGAAGAAAAAAAAAACTCCATGGGTTTGTGGCAATGGGGGAACCTCCAGCACTACTGCAAAGGTAGATGGTGAATATTTGCAATAATACAAGAAACTCAGAGTACAAAATGGGGTACTCTGGTCTTCTGTTTTTATGGTAACAGGAATAGAATTTTAAGTGCCTTTTTCTAATAGTTTAATACAGTGTTATATAAAGCTTGTAAAACATCAAAAAGTCTCAGCTATATTGTTGCAGTATCTTTTTTCCAATTTTTTTCTGAAAATACTTATTCTCCTTTTTTTTATTTCATGCTCTCAAGAAGAACTTTAATCATCTATGCTTTTCCCAGTCCTTTAGGATATTTTCTAGAACTCAAACTTTATAAAGGAAACAACAATTGGATCATCCTTAGAAGAAAAACCTGTTAATTTTATTTGTTAGTACATTCCAAATATTCTGAATATATACTAATAATTTTATATTCTTTAAAAAATGTTTGGAGTTATCACAATCATCTTAACATTAGTTGTATAAAAATAACAAGAGTTAGCAGAAACTTGTAGGAAAAGCATTTTATTCTGTAGTTTTTAGATGGCTTTACAGCTAAGGAAAGAAAAAAGTTTTTATTGTTTTGGTCTTTTAACCATGTTTTATTAGATGATATTATGATTTCTAAACTTTTTCTAGGTAATTCCATACTCAATAATTCATAACAATACAAGGAGGTATTCTTATTTCTAGGTTATAAAATGGTTGTGTGTGTGCTCATGGCCCTCCTCATTTCTCTGTGTTGAGTAGCCCCACTGAGAATGACAAAGGAAACCTTTGTTGCCAGGTACTGTTGTTTTCTGTGGTGTAATCTATTCTTTGGTGCTGTTACTTGAAGTTTTGCTGATCACAAAGAGATTCTCAGCCCAACGCCTACATTTTCAGGGGCAGATGAAGATCTTCTAAACACAGATTTGCCCATTGCAGTAATATGGTCCTTACCTGTGACCCAAGAAAATAAAAGAATTCATTGAAATGTATCCATCCTGCATCTTCAACACAGACTTAATAAGTGTACATGTCCTGTGCAGAGTTATAGTTTATCCAGGTCTGTATTTAATACAAATAGAAAACACCTGGTAGATATTTTGGTATGTCATCTAGTCTGACTTTGGCAAGGCTGTTCCAAAGAGCATTGTTCGAGTCCAGCCTTATATCCTTCAGTAACAGCAGTTCAGCAACTTTCCTAGGTAAACTATTCCAATGTTTAGCTATTGGAAAATAGTTCATTAATTTATTTAATCTCAGTCCCCTTTTGTACATCCTTACACCTTTGACATATTCTCAGGGTGGGGAAACCAGCTGACTAATCTTCATTTATTTGTGGTACCTCATTCAATCCACCTTTTCATTACACTAAACTGTTCTTTCAGCACTTACAGGTGTTTTCCTTTGGGCTGAAGTATATCTTTGTTCAATAAAACTATGACTGTGCTTCAATTTAAGAGCTGTGCAACACAAAAGCTACTTGAACATGCAAAAGCGCTACAGAGAGCAAAGATCAAGGAAATCTACTGCTTTGGAATTCTACCAAATGAACCCTCCAGACATTTTTTCTACTGTTAATACCTGAATTCTAAATGCACAATCTGCTTATCAGACTTTGCACTGCTATATTCATTCCAGATATAGATACTGCATTGATGGCAGTGGCAGTTCTTCTATTGCTGCATTTACTATCTTCATATTTCCATCCCAGGAATATCCTTGAGACGTAACTCCTAGAACTGCTTTCAGGCTGATGCCTGGTAACCAGTGTCAGATTTCTGGTTTGTACTGCTTGGGTTTATTTCCCAAGTCCTTATTTCTCATCTTAACATATGAGTACTTGCTGCCTCTTGATTTAGTCGTGTTTATTTTAGGTTTTAATGGCAGTGAATCATCATGGGGCAGGTACCTCATGACACCCCATTAGCAGCATACACAGATATCCCAAATTGTTACTGGTTTTATGTTCTGATCACCCTTTGACAACTGTTAAATTCTGTAGAATTCTGCATTTCCTTTTGCAGTGGACACTACCCATGAAAAATTTTGCATTCAGAAAGGTTTGTGGCTTCCTGAGGAAGCCTGCATAGTTTCTCCTGCTAAATGTGGTTGCTTTCCTGACTGAATTGGAGCATCCCTAGCACAGAATTCCTCCCTTCCATTCTTACTTTTGGACTGTCATGTCCTGAAATTATTTAACACAGTGCACTTGATAGAAACCCTCCCAAACATGGGCTTATGCCACTAGGATACTACTAAGAAGGGTTTTGTTTTTTTTGTTTGTTTTTTTTTTTTTTTTTGTTTTTTTTTTTTTTTTTGTTTTTTTTTTTTTTTTTTAAAGCCAGCTACTTTTAAGCAAACAAAAATTGGGCTTGACTCATGCATTATGAATCCCCACTGGGTTATGCTGTTTTCATGACTAATTTCTCTCTCTAACCACAACTTTACAGCCTATGACCTTACAACAGCAAGCTGGCTGTAAGAAAACATGGGCTTGTTGTGCTGGTTATGCCTTTGCTCGTGTTCCAGGTCCCCTGTGGCTTGTTAACTCTCCACACACATTCTACTTCAATTCTACTTCAATTGCCTCCAGGCCAACTGCTGCTGTTGAATTGCCAGGGATCAGGAAAGTACCATGTCTCTACTGGACACTTCAGGTTAAATATAAAAGAAATCATTCTAATTTATGTTAAAATCAATCTAGATTCTTCTCAGTGTCACTGTATGAAACAGCATTCTCTAAAGGAAAACAAAATATTATTTTTGGTCTTTTGTTGTCTAATATGCAAACTGCAAATCTACTGCCAATTATATTGCTTTGATATCAAGTTATACTAAAGACAGGGAATAGATGCCACAATGAGAGACCCAATAGAAAAGAACTGGTATCACATGATCCATTAGAACTTTATCAACTAAAAGTTGATAAATATGTATTCACATTCAATTTTAAAAATGTTTTTTTGCTGACACCTCACTGGAAGCAGTTAACTACATTGTCAAAACCTCTAGGTCCAATGAATCCTGTGTGATACCTGACTTTAAGAGAAAAATACCTGGCTACCATTCAAACATAAGCAATAGCATTTTTGATAAAGATTCCTCTAATCCTAAATTTGGCTTCCTTATCCTGCACAGTTGCAGAAATGCAAGTCATAACTTTATAATAAAAAAGAAGCACCTGATCTGAAAGAAGTATGTGATAATAGTTTTACAGTGGAGGCAAGCTCCTGTTACATAAGCATACATATTTAGGCATACATAAATACATATATATATATCTACACATATATATTTTTTCTATTTGTGGTTGGTGTCTGAATGTACCACTGTATGGAATGGACTAGGTAGTGTGAATTCTTATTTAATTTATCAAAATCATATAATCTGTTAATATTTCTTAGACTGGTGTATTTCTGGAAAGATTTAAATGATGAGGATATAGCATGAGCAATTTAGTAGTTGAAGCCTTTGTGCACTCATGTTGCATCTCTGACCTACAATGATGTTGGGGCATGACATACTTTAAGTAAGTCATCAAATTGAAATCAAGCACCTTTGATCATTAAAAAACCACATTGCACTGCTTGCAGGAGTACATAAGATGTTAAACTTGGCTTCTGCACAATCTTTAAATCAGGCAATTTAAAGCTGTTTGGGTAATTCAGATAGGGTAATATTCCTTATTATTTCTGTATCCACAGGCTTGTTAAAGGAAATTTATCTTCACTTCTCTCTTCTACTGTAACATGTACTATTGCTGGCAGGAACTTAGTATCTTCTCCCATATTCCCACAATACCTTAAAAACACACATATTTGGACTCAATTTATATGGAAGGCCTTTGAAATGAGATTAAAATCCTATTTTTATGTAGTACACAAATTTACACATTGATTTTTAAGGACATTAGTAAGATACATTGAAAATAAACATTTAATTAAAAATAAAACTCAGATTCAGGTAGCCTATATTAGATGTGCAGAATAGTGTCTCATCTCAGTAGGATTAATCTGGGCATAAAATTTATTCAATATGGATTTCTGTTCTGTCTGCTGTTTGTGTAGAGTGAATCACTGCTTATATCTATTTTTTTATATATATAATCTGATTTTTGAGTTTAAGGTTCTCAGTAAGGAGATTTCAGCAGAATACTGACTCTGTTATAATTAGAAAATTGCAAAAAACACTCCAACATGGTAACAGATGTCAGCTATCCTCTTTAAGATGCAGAGTATCTGAAAAAATCCTTTATAGTCCAACCCTTCTTTCAAAATTCAGAATTACTCTGAGGTCTTTTCTCTGAGTATCTCTTTGCAGACACCTGAAGAAGGAAGTACCATCAGTGGGTCTTGGTGAAATGGGTCACCCCCTTGGGTTGAGGGGGCTCTGGATCTTGTTTCCTCCTCCAGGAACCCAGTCTGGAAAAATCTTAACATCTGGAACCACACCTAAGGCTTGTCCCATCCAGTGGTTGCACCTCTGGGGAGGAGAAACAGAATCATGTCTCAAAATGAGAATATCAGCCCCTTTCACTGTGTACCACTAAATGTGAAAGTGTACCTTTTATCTTTCTGGTGCTTCTATTCCATGTAAATCCCAATACAGATGGAATCTAGGGGGTCTGAATCTTTATGATTTTCTAACTGATAGACTTAAATATTTTCTCTTTGTGTCATATGCTACAAAAGCAGTGTATGTGACTCTTCATTAGTTAATGCATATTTAAAGAAATGAACATTCTTACTGAGAATTCTATGGCTTAACTTCTCACTCTGGTACACAAAATGAAAGGCATATTTGTGATACACTTCGTTGTTAATAAAAATGACTGAAAGTTCAATTTTAAACCAGTAAATATTTCAATATTCATCAGCCCAAGATGAATAAGTGAAGCAATTATGAAGATTTTTAGCAAACAAGCAAAATGTTAATTGTGTTACTCAGGCACTGAGTGACTTGTTGCAAGCATCTGTATTGAATTAGAGAACCATATTGAGTTTTAACACTATCAATATTAAATGTTATCTTCCAGGCCATTGAAATATTACACTTTTCCAGTTTGTGCTCAAGCAAACCTTTGTTAAATTTCACTGCAGGAAGATATTCTCTAATCACCCATCAAGGTAGCACCTTCTAATGTATAAGTACTAATTTTAGGTGCAGCTGTAGTTTCAGCTTTTGTAATCCATACTTGGTTTAATTTCTTTAAAGCAATAAGTGTAACTGTTAGATGAGAGGAAAATTATGTTAACACTATAATGTAAAAATGATATTTCCTAGATAAAGAACACACATAGTATGTGCCAAATTGATGGAACTAGTGAGATTATAAAATAGCCATGCTTAGCAGCACTGCAGTAATTTAATTCCCTAATTTGCCAGACTGAATGCTAGGACATCTTTTATTTTTCTTTCTCTTCTTTTGTTTTCTTTTGTGTTTTCTTTGTTTGCTTGTTTGTTTATTTTTGTTTGTTTGGGGTTTTTTTTGCTTAAGAGAATTAAGCAAAATTATATGAGTGACTGATAACAAATGCTGAATGAATACACCTAATGCAGAAAAAAAGAAGAGGAGGCAATAAAAGACAGAGGTAGAACATGACTGAAAGGTGGATATGGGAAATGCAAACTAAAGAAACACTAAGAGTAGGGGCCAAGTTCATGGGTTGGACACAAAGATTAAAAGTATGACCTGAAAAATGTAAAACAAAAGGTAAAAATTTTGAACATGTTTTGGACTGTTTAATTTTTTTCTAGGCAAGTAGTAGAGCCCTGAGTGTCACTGACTAGGAAAAAATATATAAGGAAAATTTTCAAAATAAATAGCACTTAGCAGAGATGTGCCCTGAATCATCTGATATCTTTGAATACAATTGCCAGAACTATGATGTTCATTTATCAGAAATCATCTTCCATTGCAATTAAGCACTACCTTTACACTGAAGACAACCAGAATCCATTCATAAAATACATTTTTCATCTTTTGGGTTCCCTTTAATTTTGAGAAAGTTATAACAGGCTTGTGAACAATTTTCAAGGAGAAAATGAAGCTCAATTTACTGCATATAATCCGTCTTAGGAAACCCCTTTTTCAGTCTATTTGTTAAGTTTGTGTTTCATCTGAAAAATAGTGCATTCAGGCATAGATCATCTGCCTCATCTCATCATACCTCTGATGCAGCATTGAAGTAAGGAGTAATTTTAAAGGATATCTCCTATTTTAGGACAGCTGTAATAGTTCCTGTGATCTGGATTTTACTTTTTACAGTGAATTCAGATACTAGCAACACTGAAAACATAAGACCCTTAGGGCCTTTTCTATATTTTCTAATATTTGTGGTACATTACCCACTATGTATGGTGTTTAAACTATTTACACCACACCATACCACACTGTCACTCAGCAGATAGAAGGATGCAATTTTATTTCTTAGCCTTTTGCTTAGTGTGAGATATGGCTGAAAAGCAAACAAGTTGAAATGTTTGAAAATCAAAGAAAATCAAAGGTCAAGACTGCAGAGAGAGAAGTCTATTGCCTCGATATAAATGGATGGATCTACACCAAAATGTGTCTCTCAGGGTCACCCACAAGACCAAGAGACTGGGGGCTATTGTTCAACAACAACTAGCTTGGATAATATTGCAAGAATAGTCAAGTATATGGAAAACTGCTTTGAGCAACGTAATTTCATAGATTTAATTTTTTTAACCCTTAAAAATAAGGAAAATAAAATATAAGAAAAGCGAAGAAAATGCCTACTTGAGAGAAATAATTATGCCATTCTATAACCATATACATGCATAAAACATACTGTCAAATTAAACTAGTTATGCCCTTTCCCCTTGCAGCAATTGGTCCAAGGTAAAGGTAAGCTTTTGGAGTGGTTTTACTCTGAATTTTATCCTTACTGGCAATTCTTATATATAATTGATGTGAACAAGAAATAAAAACTTACTCCTCAGTCATAGCTCATTCTCCTGAAAGATATAATACATTTTGGATGTGTGATAGATTATGTATGTTCCATATCAGCAGCTTAAAGAAAAAAAAAAGCCCTAACAAAGCCACAAGTGAGTTGTATATATTACCTATTTCTCATGCATAGCTAATGCCATTTTGGAGTCTTCTGCTGAGGCAGCTGCTGAGACAGCTGGTTCCTTCCCCTTCCCATGATAATAGCTCACTCACACTTTGGGATTGTCAAACCTTTGCAGATAGGACACCCAATTTAAGTTGCTCTGCTCCTGTTATCGCTTCTCTCATTGCTCCCAATGACAGGGCCTGCCCTGACCCCTGTTTTAGCTCTGATAACGTTTTATTCCTTCAGCATATTTCTTAGTAAAAATATTGCAAGTATTCTGAGGCTTATGCAGTAACTTTCAATTTATGAGAGACTAACAAACAGCCTCTCCTGTTCTCTATCTGTAGAAATCTCTAAAACAAAATTTTCTACCTTCTAGACCCTTTTTGTTTTCATTTTTTGTCATACCAATGCTAGAAACTATTGCTCTGCTCATGTTGGCCACCACCCAGGCATAACCTGCAGTTATGTGATTTAGATCCATCTGCTATTCCAGTGTAAAAATATTTTCAATTTTGTTTGTGATCGCTGTGATAACAACCAGTCTCCCACAATAAAACAATATATGTAAAACAAGCATGTCTCAGGATACCCCACTGGCCCCTTCTTTCACCTCCCTGATTTTGAATCTGAGATTTACTTTAGAATTTTAGTTACTTAAATCTGTAATTATCAAGTTTCTGCCAATGTGTGCATGTGTTACTAAAACATCATAATAGACTGAGGAAATATTTCAAAATCATAATTTACCATTTTATATCCCATCATATGTTATCAATTTCACTGCTACCTACAGTATAGCCTGACTGAATAATCATATTCCAATATGTTTCTGTTTTAAAGATCCATAGCTAGAAGTTATAATTAAATTATTGTTAAAAAATATAAAATAAAAAATTTATATTTACTAGATGTTTAATATAGCACTTAGTTTTCTTTCAGAGACATATGTTCATTAGATCAGAACTGCTACTCTGTTTCTCCACTCTGATCCATTTTAATTTTCATCCTCTGGTAACCTAATTTAGAAATATAACCTCACAAAGACTTAGAAACAAACTTCAAAGAAAAAGGAAGACTGCTACAAGTGAGTTTTAAAATGTTACGAGCATCTGGATTTTCATGCTGTAGAAACAGACGGGATATTGATCAGATTTTTTTTCAGAGTGGGCAGCACCTGCAGCCTACAGGGGATAGATAATACACTCCAGCTCCTGGGGGAGACACCCTGTAGACTGTTCCCAGTCTCAAGATGTAATTCTAGTAATCTAGTAATCTCTATCAAAAGAAAGGTTGAGGTTTTTTTGGGTTTTTTTTTGTTGGCTTTTTTTTTTTTTTTTTTTTTTTTTTTTTTTTTTTTAAATCTTGGAAATTAATCCAGTCACAGATGGGCCAGATCCAGCAGCAATAGAAATCAATTGGAAGGCTCTCACTGATGTCAGTAAGTTTTGTACTTGACAATAATTAGAATATTGTGCATCTTTCCATGAAACAAGTCAGTAGTACAATGGAAAGATGGAAAGTTAATCGTACCCTTGAAATTGCAGCATGTGGCTGAATATTAAATATTATGTTGCACCCTTAGAAAAATCCTGAGATGCTTCACCTTAATGAATTATTTTCCATCATGTTGCTTCTATATTTTGCAAAGACCATTTTGTATTTTGTTTTCAAAGACTACATAACTTGAAATAGGACTATCATAAACAGCAACATAAATAAATATAAACACAGGAATAGTCAGTGGTGTTTTGAGTCTGCTATAGGCATTCCTTGTTTGTAACTGTTATTTATTAATTTGCATAATTGTTTATTTTATCCAACTATGATTTCATGAGCTGTGTATATGAGCTCTATAGGCAGGTAAGATATCTTCCTAATATCTGTCTAATATCTTCCTGCCTGTCTGGAGTAAATTACTGGGCAGTAACACTGAATACTGTATGTTATGACCCTTGAAATGTGAATCTCTGGCAGTATACTTTATATTCTCTCCAGAGCATTCATAGAGGCATGCAAATACAGTTCTTGCTGTATGTATTGTACATTACTTAGGCAAGATATTTCAAATTGCAAAAATTGAAAGATATAAAGTGAAGCCAATGCAAAATGTACTCAATATTGCTATAAATGGGTTTAAAAATGCCTTGTTTAAGCAATGGTACAGCATAAGTGAAATAGTCATGTGTGTGAGAAGCAGTGACACTGAAGGCACTTGGAGGATTAAAAGCTGAGAGGACCTTGTTCAACATGGAACAAAAGCAATTACACACTGACTTAATCAATTGCAAACTGATGGTAAATTCAGTAAAGCCTGTAATAATTTTGTTCTGAAAAGGGGGATAGCTATACCCTTTACCCCTCAGCAACAATGACATGCTTAGAATTAATATTCTGGAGTATCATTACTTCCTTAAAGTGCAGGAAAAGTTGAAGTGCATGACATTCCACAAAGGTGAGTAACATCAATTTTCACATTTATTTGTTGTTTCAAATGAGGGTCACTCAAATTACATGACTGGGCCCATTGTAAAGCTTAAGAGGGTGGTAGAGGTGGGAACACAATTTAAAGGTTCTAGTTCACAAGTTTTAGAGCAGGTTAGTAAATTGTATCACAAGGCAAGTCTTAGTTACTCAAACCTTTGCTGACATTCACAGTGGGAATACTTCGTCCTGCTGTAAACAACAAATGTGTTCCTGCCCATTCTGCCATGCAGCCAATGGTACTTTAACACAAGAACTCCCTCAGTTTCCCCCTCTGCACGGGAGGAAAAGCCTATCCATCCAGGAGTTCACTTAACGACAAGCTGAGTGCCAAGGTGTGTATTTCAGGGTAGCACTGTGCATGTAAGGGGTCAGGAGAGAGCAGCTATGTGCTCTGGCTTCCCTCTCAGAAGGGCTGCCAGCTGTCTCCCAGCATAATGTGCACATTGAGGCAGCTGGGCAGAGTATTCCATAAACATTTGGGAACAGCACGTGTGTTGTTACAGGTCACTGGGTGACTCACGCTGTGGAACGCTTTTCAATGCCTCCTGCCCTGGAGACAAGTCTGTGGTGGCTTCCCCCTGGGAAATTACCTGGTAGGCAAGGCTTCAGCTATGCCTTAATTCAATATTTAGCAGCATGTTGAGGAAGTGGATAAGTCTGGCAAAAAAAAGTTATCAAGCAAAAGAACTGGGTGCCACGTGTAACAAGAGATGAAAGAATAGCTTTGGCCTCCGAACTGTACTTCTGGAAAATAAATTTTGGATGTAAAGTATTTTTGCTTTCTTTTTTAACGCAGTTTTATTCAGTTTGAAAGTTCTTCTACACTGGCATTCGACTGGCATTTTAGAAAATACTGTAGCCAAATAAATTTCTGCTTTTCAATTTATTGAAAATATTTTATTTTTAATTCTGGCCAAATGGTAAGAAAATAATTTTCTTGTATTCCTTTCTAAAATATGCCACTAATTTCCCTCTAACAACCTATTACCCGTCTTAGAACTGTGATACCATCTAATGATATGGCATCCTTTTTTTCAACAAATTTTTGGAAATTCATTCATAGAGAATGAAAACCTGATATTTTGTCTGAATCATGCTCTTCATTCTCTCTTGTTTCAGGAAGAGTCTGAAGCAGGTTGAGAAACAATCAATATCCCACTCACACAAAATTTTTGGAAGATCTCAACTGCTCAGAGATCATAATTGCACACTTCATGTACAATAAAGTGCATATGAGTTATTTTATTTCATGCAATCTAAAAAATACTTAACATACCACTCTGAAAAGGAATGGGGATGCCTGTGTAAGAAAAAATTAAAAATGAGGCATTATAAATTGCCACTGCCTTTAATGTGGGCTTTTTCTAATTAAAGTGCAAAAAGCAAAATATCTATTATATTATTTTCTAATTTCTGTTTTCTAATGCATATTTTTATTTTATTTCCATTTCAGATTTTTTCCCAGACACTTTTTCCCAGAGATTGTTAGTATGTTTGTATTGAGTAGGTGGCAAGATAATTTTCTCCCTTGAGAATACTTAATTTACAGTAATTATTTTTGTTTGGTTCCTTGTTTGGTTTTGGTTTTTTTTTCTTTGTCGGTTGTTGATTCTGTCAGTTCTTTATCCTGAACTCAGCTTAATATAATATTATGCATTTCTAATTTTACAAGTGCTTATTATTTCCATTAGTTTCCTGTAAATTTTTTAGGGAAATAAACAATATGTACTGAAATAAATCTGTTCCCAACTCTGTAACTTCCCACACATACATTTTCCCTTGTATGTGCAAGTCATTACAATAAGCTCAGCTCATTTAATCATAAACCTAATTAAATACAGGAGTACTTGAAAGATTAGTACCTTACCCAGAATTCCTCATGTCTGACCAATTTGGGTGCAATTGTTTTCTCTGGGAAGAAGAGGGTTTTGTTACCATTCCATTTGGCCGAAGAAGTTAGAAAGAAATCCAAAGAATAATCTGAGAGGAGCCGACAGGTGAGGTAATGCATGTGCAGAGTAAGAGTGCGTTTTGGGCAATGCGACCCCAAGTTCATCTTCACTAGATCGACGTCTATAAACCCCTAGCAAGGCATGAAACTTTTTTATGCTGATGTTTGTAAACTGGGGGTTACTACTCCTTGCCCACCCTGTGACACAGGAGCTGTGTTTCCTGCCCCATCCCTTTCTCTTTTTTTAGGCCATTGGTAATGGAAGCTCAGTTGGTTGCCAACACGATACCCCTGCACACCGAGAGCCTTGTGCTATTGACTGACAGCCTGTGTGAGCACAATAACTTTTTAATGGCTAAACACACATGCAAACAGCAGGCTCCCTGCTCTTGGATAATTATATTTCACAGCCAGATCTAGATCCTGACTCTTTTTTTCCAGGTTAACACCTCAGTGAGTAGGTGGCTTTCAGTTGTCCGTTCAGTGAGAGGAGGTTTAGGAAAGAAAAAAGACTTGAGAAAATGTTTACAGAACGTTTTCTACACCTGGCATCAGGCATTCAGTTGTCTGTGAAATATATGTGTTTGCTATTGCCTTTCAGAAAAATCCTCTAAAATTAAAAAATGCTACCTTTGACCTACAAATGTGATGAGAAAAATAAGAAGACAAATAACAGCTAAACCAGTGTTCAAATGATGATGAACTATACAAACCCTTTAGTTAAAATGAGGACATATAATTGGAATAATTGGAATAATTTGTTTCAGATCAAGACTGAATCAATAAATCCTCCCTTTAAAGTCAAAAAATTCTGTACCATATCCAAGTTTTTCATCTTCAGTTTTGATTCATTAAAAACAGAAATGAGGCTATAAACATTCTTGAAATAAAGAAACCAATAATTGGATTTTTTCTCTTTTTCAATGAATTCTGGAGCATTGCCTTCACCATCTATTTGAAAGGTCTGCTAACACAACACATAAAAATGACTGCTTATTTTTAAATGCCTTAATTTTTTTTGTTGTGGTGGTTGTCCTTAATATAATTTCTTAGTATATACATTCAGAATCTCTGTCCCTGAGATACATGTGACTTTGATTTCCCAAAGTAAATAAAAAAGTTTGCAATTAGTTGTAAGAAGCACTAGTACTGTGCTGTACTAGTACTGTTTTCTAGGATTGTTCTATGGCTTCCAGTCAAACAAATTCCATATCAAATTAAAGTTACATCTTCTTTCAATATGAGTTCAAAGATAAATAAAATCACCAAAACCAAAACAAAAATCCAACAAAACAGCAACAGCAAAAAGAAAGAAGAATTAAAGCTACCATGAGAAAAAGAAAAAAAACACTTTCTGCTCAAATAGGCTATGAAAATTATCTCCAGTTGTATATTGAAATTAAGAATGCTGGAGTTCCACTGTGACTGCTGTTGGTTTAACAGTGGAGTATCTGCACTTATTTAAACATTTTTTATGTTAGACTGAATTGAAAATCCACAAAACCAAGCAGAAATGTGTTGTGTGTTCAATTTGCTTTGAACTATGCCAATGTAATTAAAGAAAGAAAAAGTCTAAAACCTCATCAACAATAATTTCTTTGTTAAACTTCATTAAAGGTATGTTCAGTTTCTATTTACCTCCTCCTCCCAAAGTTTCGGTGCCTAGTTTGAAGAAAGGTCATGAAATTCCTTCTAAGATAAATGTTAATTATTAGTTAGCAGAAGCTTTACCTATGTCGGCAAGAAAGTTGAAATATTTGCAGTATATTTTAATTACAAGATAAAGTTGACTTCACATTACTCACATTCTCTTTTATTTAAATTTTCTGAAGCATTCTAAGAGAGTTTTGCTGCATTATTTGCTGTTACTATTATTTTCTTTTATGCTGTTACTATTAATTTCTCCAATATTTCTGAAAAAATACACAAAGACACCTGATGATATCTGTAAAACCTGTATTTTTCTGAAACATAAAATAAGTGTGAAGGGAGCATTATAAAGAAAGAGGGAGGCATCATTCAGTCTTAGCTTCATTATGCTGTTATTCCTGAACCTGGGAAATATTTCTTCTAATAAATGGAATTTTCTGTCTAATTTCTTGTCAGTAATGAGTAATGAATGTTCCCATAAAAAGCAAAAGTTATTTGTGTTTCCTGAAACCATTAGAATATTTGAAATGAAACTTTTATTGGACTGTGCATGATGGATTAGTCACGTGACACATAGGAACAATAAGTGTTATGAATTTATTCCATTGCACATGGCAGAGGAACACACAGAATTTCTGCATGAAGTACCATATGTTTGATTTGATCCTTCTTTAAAAAAATCCCCCAGCATAAGTAGATAAATGAAGTATTGAAAAGCTTGTATGATTTTTGAAATATGGACAGTGGACTGCAGTGTTCCCTCAATTGTTGTGTCACTTGCTAGAAGGCAGCAAAGTCATCAACTAAATATAAGTAAAATTACCTCCATAGCTCTGTCCATTTTCACCTTGCAAAAACAGCATTGCTGATCTAACTGCTCCAAATACTTGTTGTCTACATGCATCTTTAAAGGGGGAAGTGCCCTTTCTGGATGAATGGAAGTGGATATTTTTAATCTTCTGTGAAAACATAAAACTAAATTGAAGTCTCAACAATCCTTGTATAACTCTCTCCATTCACATTTTGCTCAGTTGCTGACGACAGAGCCATGAGATCCTCCTAAATTTCATTTAAAATGTTTTTCTAATCTATTAATTCTTAGCCATAATCCAGGATATTATTTTTTAGCTGAGTGTTTGATCAGTGGTACACAGGGGCAGGCAAATGGATCACATATATGTATGCCCTTTGTGTAAAAATCTCCAGTAGGCAAGTTTTGCAAAAAATATAGAAGATAAAGGTGGCAGATTTGGCAGAAAAAAATCTATTTATTTTTCTTTCAAATGTTGCTCTGGAACTCATGATACAATGATTTCTTGCTCTTTTGTCAGATAAGCAAAACACCAGGCCTCAGAAGAAATCAAATTTGTAGTTGCCTTTGTGATGTCAAGTCCAAACAATATTGTAATGCAAACAGATACATTAGGCTTTTTGTCTAATCTGAAAGACTTCAGATAATAATCCTCAACCAAACGCAAATTATTCAAGTTTTTTACTGGCTTTTAATAAACAGGGAGATTCCCAAGAATCACTGAATTATGGTTTAAACTATAGTTATAACTGGATTTCAGAGTATCAATTTCTAAATTTGGAGGTTATTAAGTTCAATATCATAAAAAATAGGAAAACATGAATGATATGTAATAGGAACCTTTTCAGCCAGCACGCTGGATACCTGAAGACAAGATACACTACATGCTGTGTAAGTTCTCAAGGGGTATTGAAATTTAAAACAACAGTTTGAATGGAATTTTACTGCAAAGAATAATCTGCAGGTTTATTTTTGTTTAAGTGACAGCTTTCTACCAAAACTGAGAACTTTTCTGAGCTTTTCATTGGGATATGTAAGGAAAAGATTTAAGAGGTTGATGTGAGAAAGTTGGCTGTTAACAGATTACCAACAATTACTGTGAGATTTTCCTATGTCCAGACCCATGGAGATGTTCAGCTCTCATGAAAAATATTTTTATTACAAAATCTGTCTTTCTTTCATAGCTAACTAAAGCACCACATTCAGTAGCATACTACTAAAGCATGTTAATTTTGCTTTGTATTTTCCCCTCTCAAGAATGGCAGAAGCTTATTGCTGCTATCCACAGCAGCCCTTTGTGAACAGATGAGTAAGAAGATTATAGGCATTCTACATCTCTCTTACACTTTACAGGCTATTAAATAAGAAAATCAACTCTGAAATAGTCCCTTTACTTCTAGAAGCTTTGTAGTTTTCTGAACAAAAATGTTTCCTGAACTTCTATTGAGAGCATCCCTAGTGCAGTGCTGAGTGTCCAATAAAAAAAGGAGCTCAATATTTGACATAAGAACCTTGGATTTGGCACAAAGACTAAGATCCTTTGGTTTCTACTTTTTGCCCAGTTATCCAGTGAAGAACCTGTGGTCTGATTCAGTTACCAAAAAATAAACCTCTGGAATCCTCTGAAGTGCCCAAGACAATCAAAATGTATATGCAAGGACCTATGGATGAACCAAGTGCTTCTGGAGCAATGGCTGAAGTCAGTCAGGATATTCCTGGGCATCTCAAATGTGACTGGAGAACTGTACATAAGAAATTGAATGGAACAGCTGATCAGTGCAATAGAGCTTGGAGATCCATTAGAGTGACGCAGGAAACAGAGCTTTCACACATAGGTCTGGAAGGTGTTCACCCCTTCTGACAGAGATGAACAGAACCAGGGCTTAACTGGTTCAACTATGCTGATGTGAGAGACAACTTTCATGTCTTGGAAGGTGCCACAGTACCCCAAAATGCCCTGCATCAATTCTCCAAAATGCCCCCACTCATTTCTGGAATGTTCCACCAGAGAACGGCCCATGATCCACAGTGCTGCAACAAATCCACAGTGCTGCATCAGGCAGTGTAAAATTCCCACCCAGGGGAGTTTCCTGGATATTCCATGTGAACCTGAATGCATATTAACCCTTTGAACTCTACGTCTCATGGGCTTCCTCACCCCCAATGATCAAGACAGCAACTATCAGTTCAACAACAGGTATCTAGGTTGCAACAATCAAGTCTTGTCCCTGGATCCATAGTTAGTGATATTTTTCTACTCTTTTTTCTATCCTTTTTCCCTTTCTTTCTTTTCCTTAAGCATTTCCTTTTAGTGTTATACATATCTCTGTCCATTGCAACCAAATTGTTCTAAAATAAACCCAGATATATATATATATATGTTTGTGTATATATGCACTCTCACACACACATATAAATATACAGATATAAGTAGAAGTAATTCAGAGTTTTTTCACTCCAATCCATCCCAAAGGAACTACCAAAAAGAACCTGAGTTCCCCTTGCCTTCAGGGGTGGGTTGGAGCAACCATTCCGTCATTAAAAATATTCATTTTAGTCATTAAAAGGTTGGCATCAGAAAGAAAGAAGTATATATGATGTATCTTTAGGCACTTACTGTAATTAAGTCATATTTCTGTTGTAATATGAAGTGGTGTAATTATGTTCCTACTACCATTAAAGGATAACTCCCCAGGTGGACACTCTGTTCAATTTTTTTTTCCCTAATAATTACATTGTACCCAAAGAAATAATTACACTAGAGGAGAGAAATTACTGCATCATGGCAATATTTATGTTGAAATGTGGGAGAATTACACCAGTACAGCAGAAAAAATGTAGTTGAATAATTCTCCTGGGTGATGGGCCTAAGCAGCCAAGTCTGGGAATCTGGCATGTCTCTCTTCAACAGGAGAGAGTTTCTGGTAGAGGTTCAACTCGTGGAGTTTCTGGTCTGGTGATTTCCCTTTTCTCTGTACCACACCTGGAAAGAAAATTTCAAGGCTAGAAAATTGTTCAAGGAGGTAGAAGTTTTATTGGTATTCATTGAATACCATGTTCATCATTACTGCTTTTCAAGTCCTTTTCTTTAACCTCTGTGTTCCACAGAAAAACTGAGTGAGGATTGATGTCATCTTCAGGTCATCTCAGGTTTTGGGCAATATTTACCTAATGAGGGTCCTACAGAATCACAAAATCACAGAGTTATTGGAGCGGAAAGGCACCTCTGGGGTTGATTTGCTTCAGTCTCCCTGCCTAATTGGGGACCTCTAAAGCAGGTTGTGAGCCAGCAGCTTTGGAAACCCTCAAGCATGGGAGCTGCACACCCTGCCTGGGCAATCTGTGCCAGTGCTGTCACCCTCACAGAACAATGATGTTCCCTGATGCTCAGAAAGAACCTCTGTTGCTTTGTTTTTTAAGTTTTATTAAGCCTTCTGATGTTTACATCCTTGTAACAAATTTTCTTACATACTTTATGTAAACAACTTATGGTTTTGCGTTCTTTTATAGAAGAAGAGAAATTTGATAGACTGTTTGTTCAGTGTCATTAAAAAGGTAGCACTGTCGTCCTCCAATCCACTATCACTTTTAAAAATCTATAAATGTTGAAGTCAGAAATTAAAGACTCCCTTTTTTACCTTGGAAAGTCCAGTATCTGTGTTTTTTTTATTTCGTGTCCTAGAATGACAAACCTTCTGTGTTTCCCTTTGTGTCTATTGACTCTGGTGTTGTCCCAGGGCATCCCTGGAAAGAGCCTGGCTCCATCTTTGCATCCTCTCTCCCTCTGAGCCTTCTTGTCTCGGGGCTTTATGGTCTCTCTGGCTTTCCTCTGAGGAGAGATGCTCCTGTCCCTCATTTTTTTGGCATTTATTGGACTTTCTCCAGCAAGTCTGTTTTTCTCATGTACTGGGGAACCCAGGACTGGACAGAGCACTCCAGATGTGTGTCACCAGTGCTGAGCTGAGGGACAGAATCACTTGTTGTTGCTTGTCCTCCTGTAGGAGAGTAAATACTTCCTTTAAAATATATTTCAATCATTACTCTTAGGCCCAGACATGCACAGCAGCCGCAAACCTGCACAGCATTAGATGTGGACAGTTTTTCATACTACAAAGAACAGATATAGCCAATAACCCCTTATTTAGGATTTTTGTTGTAAACACATATGGCTAATTACAATTCAAACACATTACTCTCCTTCTTTTTATTATTGAATTAATGTTGATCAGTTAGGCAATACCTTGTTTTGATTTGTTCAATTTGAAAGACTGCAGGTTTCATGATACATATAAAGATTTTGTTACAGTAAAATAAGCAAAAACGATGTGAAGAACATCCATCCTAGATTTAAGAAGTTACCATATTTTTCAAACATATCACTTTGAAAAATAAGTGTTTCTTGATCTCCATGGTGAGTTTAAAAGAAATTCAATGCATTCGAGGTTGCATCTTTTTGCAAGTGTAAAATATTAACTCAAAAGGCACTGCTATGAACACCATCAACAGAACTAAAATTCACCTGCAGGATTAGGAAAAAATTAACCAATTTTCAACTCAATTTGCAACTCAACCAATCAAATGTTGGTTGAGTTGCAAATTGAGAAAAGATGTCTTTTGATTTACCTTTTCTCATATAGTCCTTTAGCAAGGTGAATTAGTAGCACATTAATACTTTAGAGAAAATGTGTAATGCTACTGAATCCAGACAGCAGTTATAATAATTGAAAGAAAAGGACATGAGAAGTAAATATTTACAGGGAAAATAACCTTGTTTTTTATGACACAACATTGTTGGCACATAGGTGGACATTTTTCCTGATAGGTTTTACCCCAATAAACATTTACTTCATGAGTTCTAAAAGCCTATATGTCCTAAGTGTGCCAAATACAAATCAATACCTACTACTAGCCCTCCAATCCCATTCAAGTAATTAAACTTGCTATCCATCACTATGTATCCCTCCCTAGCTGTACAAAGCTTTATCCCAAAACATACACTGAAAGATGAATCAATGCATGTTGCTTCAAGTTTCAGAGTAGTCAGAAGAAAGAAAGATTAAACTTTTTTCATTAAAAGTGGCCTAACTATAGACCTTTAGTGGCCCATTTTTAAAAGTAGATTCCTTTGTTTCACTGGAAGGAATGTAAGTTGTTTGTGTTCCTTAGTTTGTAACACTCACAGAACTATTTTAAGATATTTTTCCCTGAAATACTTTAAATAGTTTTTGCATGTGATTTCTCCTAAACCAGCAAAATATTAATGAGAATCTCTTACAGAACCCAAGATTTATTCTATCATCGTTATGCACGTCAGCATCTTGAACACATTTCTGCGTAAACCCACTCCTTATAAAGACAAAGAAGAAAAAACTGTTGGTGGTGAAATGACAGGACGAGGGGAATAGGGTTATCTCTCTCAAGCAAGCAATCACAGATCTCCTTTCACCATGCTCTTCTGGGCTGATTTATGATCTCTGTGCAGAGCCCATGGCAAACAATTACAGTAACACAGTGCACTCCCCAGAGCAGCCCTGGTGAGCCCTGCAGCCCCTCACAAGGACTGTGTTCTGAGGTTCTGTGCAGCTGATATCAGGATGAATACATCTGGGATAGATTTAGACCAACTTTATTTCCAGCGGAGCTGTCCAACTGTTCAAGACTTATTGAAAATCATTCTTATCCTTGAGATAACAGTGATCTATTTATCATTTTCTAATAGATAGAGACCCATGAAAGGGATTATGATTCTGTGACAATTAGCAGGAAAGAAAAACAAGAAAAAAATAAATGAAATCCTCAAAGTAAATTGCAGGCTGAGAATGTAAACTAAAATATTGTTTATAAACTTTCTTTAAGGGCTGTTCACTATTTTCCATAAGTGTATTTTGTTGGAGATGTTTTAACTTCAATAAAATGAAAAAAATCAGGAAGCCCTGATGTGTTATGCTTCTTACAAGCTAAATAGAAGGATGAAATCCTCCTGCTGTCCTCCCTGGGAGCAGATGGCAGCCCAGCAAAACACCAAAGTTCAAAGAAGCAAATCAGCTGTAGCTGGTGTAAGGCTGCAGTTTGAACACTGCTGTTTGAACACTGACCAGTAACACACTCTGGCATTATCAAGAACTCTCCTTACTCATTCTGCAGTGTGCCTTCCTACAACAGTGAGCAGTTTGCCCCATTTCATCCATGGTGTATAACATCCCTCTCCTGCTGTATTTTCTTGCTTTGTTCACAAATTCATTCAAGGGAAGAGGAGCAAATATAACATAGCAAATAGAGTCACCATTGATGTGTAAAGTTAAGGCAAGAATAGATAAACCTACTATATGGGAAGGTGTAGAAGGAGCTACTTCAAATTGTTGTATCCTAATAACTGCACATTCACCAGCTCTTGCACTGTGTACTGTCTCTTCCTGCTATATGATACCCAGCCAAATAAAAACGTAGGCTTGTCTGTTCTTTATATTTTTGTATGATAAAGAAATTGCATGCTTCAATCTGAAAGATTTATTTTTTTGTTCCTTCCAGTGTTATTCAAAAGTTCACATTTTTCCATGTCAATTTAACTGAATGATTTTATAAAATTTAAAAAAAAAATACTTTCTAAAGTAAAATATTTCCTTTTAGAACTCTGGAATTAAATGTCCATTTTATGTGTGCCTCAATTTTGTACTAAAACTCAAACTATTCCTTTACATCAGTGAGATATCAAAAAATAAATCTATGACTGGCATTTACAGAAAAATTAGAGAAATTATTATGCTCACTTTCTTGAAAAATGGTGTAACAAATTGTGTTTAAAAAAAAAAAAGAGAAAAAAAAAAGGAACAATCCTATTTCATAGAATCCTAGAGTAATTTAGTTTGGGAAAACACTTCCAGTTCCAGCACTGGATTGTCCAGCCTGTTCCAGTTCTGGGTACCCCTTGACATGGAGAAATTTAATCCTAATATCCAACCTAAACCTTCCCTGGTAAAATCAGGGGCCATTTAGTTTTGTCCTATTTCCTGTGACTTGGGAGAAGAGACTGACCCTCTTGTGGATAGAACCTCCCGTCAGGTGTCTGATGAGAGCAACTGGGCATCCCCTGAGCCTCCTTTGCTCCAGGCTAAACAATCCCAAGTCCCTCTCTGTAAAACTTGTGCTCCAGAGCCTTTACCAACTTTTTGTTCTTTGGACATGCTCCAGCACCTCAAGTCTTTCTTGTAAATTTATTTTTGTTTTATTTTGTTGTTACAACTTTTGTGAAAAAGGAGCAGAACATATATTGGACATTATGTTAATATCCCTTGGTGGAGAGTTTCCAGAAGAACACCATCCTGTGCATACTTTATGTGGCAAACATTACGATTTATGAGTCCTCAAAGTTTTATTTTTATTTTTCTAATTTAAACTCATATTGCCATGCATCCTTGAAAATAAATTGGAGTATTATTGACTATATTGACTACACTATTCCAAATGGATGTCCTTTTAAATACTTGTATCAATTTAAAACTTAAAACAAAAAAGGAAAAGTCATTAGAAACAGATTGAGAGTAGAGAGTAAAGATGGGAGGCAGCCAGAAATTAAAGTCCCTGACCTGATATACAGCTGATTACAGTCAGCACCTCTGGAGCTGGTCATAAAAATATTAATCCAAAATATTTTTTCCTGGGTATTAAATAATATCAGAAATCAGAAGTCATTATTTTATGTAGCATGGTTATTTTGAATTCTAACACAGCTCAGCTATGAAAACATCACCTGTTTCTTTTTAAAACTAAGAATTGCCTGGATCTCAGGGTGGGATCCTGAATTGTACAGAAAGTCATGAGCAGGCAGGGAGATAGGAAAAAAAATTGAGGTCATGGTTTTGATTATTATCTGTTTGCATGGAGTTAAATTCAAATGTCCTAAAGAGTAAGAACAAAAGGAATATACTTGGATAAAGGGGGAATATCCCTTGGATAAAGGTGGGGAAAACAGCTTGCTTCCCACCAATTTTAGCAAAAGCTTTGATGTTTAAAAATTCTTGTTTAATTGTAAAGCATACATAAATATATCCTTGCTCTGTCTGGCTCAGTCTGCACTTTATAGGAGTTCACTTTGCACCATAAACCAGGATCTTGAATCATACACTTGCTGTGTTTCTGGAAACTTCTTTCATAGGTATCACAGGAAATTGTCTGACCAAAGCAGGCACCTGAGTGTGGTGTCCTGTAGCAATTCTAGGGTGATATTTAATTGCTACTGTTGAGTTAGAGTTAGGTAAATTAATTTTCCCCTGAAACTGCTGATTTCTGTACAGCAGCTAGAGAAAAGAACCAAGTTCAGATTTTAATGAGATATGGACATCTCGGGTCAAGTGAGTCAATGAGTATCATCCCAAATGTTATTTAAAATTATTTGCTTCATGAAAATGATCTGCTACTTGTTTGATAATTTGAAAAATGAGATACAAGGAAATCTTTAAGGTCATATTCACCCTAAATTCAAGTTTAGCTTATATTTTAATGCTATATCAGTAAGGATAATCATTTTTACCAGGGAAGTTACTATCTTTTTCAATTTGTGGGTATTTCTGAGAGCCTTAAATTGGGTTAATTAGAAAAGCAAAGGATATTTTAATTTTGACACTAGACTGTTAAAATTATTTTTTAATTAATTAATTAAAATCAGTCTTGAAACAAGTTGCAATCAGTCTAAAACTGTGATTGCAGGGAATTTTAAATGGAATCTCTTTAACATGATAATTAATTTATGAAATTTAGCAGGATAAACTTTGTATTTCTGAATTATAAGTACAGAAATTTTTGTATTTTTGATATGTAATGCATGCAGTGATATTTCTATGAAAATACCTGTTTACTTCTGAGCTGCAGTGACATTATGCAGAAATGGTGCTATTATTGTGCTGACAAAAACTAACAGTATATCTAGAAATATTGCATTTTTATGATGCAATTATTCTATATAAGATCTGCATTGGTTACAGGAGGCACAGCTGTAATCTGGATGTAAAGGACAGGGCACATCTTCAAATCATTGTGGAATTTTTCTTTGTAAATGCTCTTTGCACTATCAAAAAGTCATCTGAGGATCACACAAGGTCTGGTGTTCAAAAGATTTGGAAGATCATAGCAGAATTAGATTTCTGACTGCTCCAAGATTTGAAGATTTCTAGTGGTTTCTGGCAATTAGTTCCATTACATTTATTATCAGGAAGAACCGCACTTCACAGGTTTAGATGCAAATTTAATGATATTTTATGAGGAAAAACTTCAGGTGCAGGTAGCGGAATATTGTCTCTTCCTGTCCTACAAATTTAATGTTTCTATGAAAAATTTCTATGAAAAGTGCCAAATACTTAACCTGACTTTTAAATGTTTGATTGTTTTAAAATTAATTTACACATTATAGACTTAGACGTTTGCCTTTGCAGGGAGGGTTTCTTCAGCACACGGTGGACTCTTGATTTTCGTAATGCGTGCTGGGCTGCAGTGTGAATATTTTTGCTGTTAGCAAAGGCCAGTTACTACTGTCAGTCCAGAGGAAAAGCTCTCAGCCCAATTACCAGGTCCAGCTGTTGCTGCTGGTCACACCCAGACGAGCTCTGGGGCACCGGGGCAGCGCGTTCGGCCGAGGGGCCGACCCTTCATCCTGCACGGATGCGCTCACCCAGCAGCGAGGGCTGGCCTCTCACCAGCAGCAGGGAAAACTGGGAACACACACAGAATTTATGGCTTGGATCTTGCAAGACTGGAGCTCAGTTCTGTTCCTAAGGCTTAGGGAAAGGGAGGGGTTTAAAGATGCTGTCGGCAGATTATCCCGTCTGAAGCGTTCGGAGCAATGATGCATTTTACCTGCAAGGCTAAGCCTGTTCCTAATTTTTGGGTCCTGGTTGCATGAAGGAAAAAGATTTAGGAAGCAGCAATAAATAGCACTTGATTTACAGTTTTTGGTTTTGGTTATTTACTTATTAACCTGACTTTGCTATTTTTTATCAGGGCCTTTTGTGATAGGACAATGCCTAATGGTTTCAGCTAATTACTGTCAGAGGTACGCCACATTCCTTAAGTGTACCCAACACCATACTACAATAATTTCAGCCAAATTTTGCCTGAAAGTTATATATGCCTTTACACTTTCTCTGGGATAAATATAGGAAAAAACAAACCATTTTATAGATTTTTGTATATTTTTTCTGGTCTGCACCTTTTATTTACTTCATAATTTATGACAATTCCTCTGTGGTTCAGAATAAGTTTTGTACTCTTCTAAGAGCAAAAAACAACTAAAAGAGGAACTGTTGTGCTTCAGGAATGTTAATCTGGGCAAGGTCTTAATATCCTTAAACTAACATAATGTTTTTTAGAAGAGTTCTTATTAAAGTAGTGTTTCTCATAAAATGATGCTTTATATAATTTAGCCTATTTTACTTTGCTGAAATTTGCCTCTTAATTGTGGATTAATACCATTGGCAAAATAACAAAAGCTTGCTAAGAACGATCACACTTTCTAATATTTCGATTACTTACAATACTACATTTGGTATCTGCGATTTTTTAAATATTAAGTCAATGATAAGTTATTACATAATTTTTTAATTTTACTCTCATTTCGGAAGGAAGGAAGGAAGGAAGGAAGGAAGGAAGGAAGGAAGGAAGGAAGGAAGGAAGGAAGGAAGGAAGGAAGGAAGGAAGGAAGGAAGGAAGGAAGGAAGGAAGGAAGGAAGGAAGGAAGGAAGGAAGGAAGGAAGGAAGGAAGGAAGGAAGGAAGGAAGGAAGGAAGGAAGGAAGGAAGGAAGGAAGGAAGTAGACTCTTTGGAAAAGACACTATTGCTGTATTTTTTTTTTCTATTTGCCAAAATATCTATTTAGAGCAAGCCATAATGATATTCCTTCAAAATTTCCTGCAAAAGAAAACTTTGAAAAATGTTTGTCACAGCAATGTCTCTTTTTGACTAATGAAGATATCATCCATAAGAAATCCTTTCACAGGGAAAATTAAAGTTCTCTCTTTCTGGTCACTCACCAGGCAGCTGTGTTTGGATTTACACACCGATTCTGCATGTTGAGAAAACATCTTGAGTTCAAGGACTGGATGTTTCTCTAGCCACTGATCTGTTTCCAGAACACAAATCCCTCCAGTCCAGCTGACTTATGTTTCCAGGGTGTCCACACCTTCCAAATCTCTGCAATACTTTAAACACAACTTTTCCAAAGTACCCTGTCCCCATCTCCCCAGTCTATAACATCCTGACAAGTTAGGCACATAAGGAAAAGGAGTGGAAAGCCAGAATGCCTGTAGGGTGATGAGCACTCTGATGAGTTTTTGGCAATCAGAAAACCATACTAAAACAGCCTTGACTAGTGACTTTATAGAAAGGGATAAGAACTTTGCTGGTGGTGTAAATTATCTGTTCTTTAGATTTATCAAATAGAACTAGACAAAATGAATATATAGAACTCTTCAACTTCCATGGTGGTGTTCACAGGGGTCCCAGCACGAAGGAAGAGACAAGAATCTTGACTCCATGTTTCAGAAGGCTGATTTATTGTTTTATGAATTATATTCTATTAAAAGAAAATGCTATATTAAAACTGCACTAAAGAATAGAAGAAAGGATTTCATCAGAAGGCTAGCAAGGAATAGAAAGAAATAATAATAAAATCTTGTAACTGACCAGAGAGTCCAGAACAGCTGGACTGTGATTGGTCATTAATTAAAAGCAATGACATGAGACCAATCACAGATGCACCTGTTGCATTCCACAGCAGCAGATAATTATTGTTCGCATTTCATTTCTGAGGCCTCTGAGCTTCTCAGGAGAAAAGATCCTAATGAAAGGATTTTTCATAAAATATGTCTGTGACAAACTTCATATTGGAAGATTGAAATATATTCCCATTCAAACAGAGAGAGTTTAGCTGATGTGAGCAGTGAGAAGCAGAACTGTGAAGGCTCCTTTTAATGTTTATACATTGCAGTGCATATGTGTGGGACCATCATTTTCATCTCACTTCACGAACTGGTCCATTCTGGGTGGTCACATCCAGGAGGTGGTCAACAGCTCAGTGTTTTGATGGAGATTGGTGACAAACAGAGTTCCTACCAAATGGAATAAGGATCTATACCAGGATGGCTGCTGTTGAATGGTTTCATCAATGGTACAGGCAGTGGGATCAAGGGCACCCACAGCAAGGTTGCAGACAACACTTAGCTAATCTGTGTGGTCAACGTGTCTAAGGGATGGGAGGCCTCCCAGAGAGACCTGGACAAGCTTGAGGAGCTTGGGAACATTATAGATTGCAACAAGGCCAAGTTCAAAGTCCTGCACCTGGCTTGGGGTTACCCCCGGTGTCAGCATGGCCTGGGGGATAAACAGATTGAGAGAAGCTGTGCAAGAGGGACTTGTGGGTGCTGGTGGATGGGAGGCTGGACATCACCCAGAAATGTGCACCAGAAAGCCAGTCTTGTCCTGGGCTGCATCCAAGCATGGCCAGCAGCACAAGGGAGGGGATTCTTCCCTTGGCTCAGTGCTGCATCCATCCAGCTCTTGGTCCCAGCACAGCAAAGGCCTGAACCTGTCAGAGTGGCTCCAGAGGAGGGACATGAAATTGCTCATAGGTATGGACACCTCTCCTATAAGGAAAGACAGAAGGCCTTCATATTGATCAGCCTGAAATAGAAAAGGCTCCTTTTTTTAAGAGAGACCTTATTTTGATCTTAGAGTACCTAAAGGGGGCTCATAAGAAAGATGGGGGGACAGACTTTTTATCAGGGCCTTTTGTGATAGGACAATGTCTGATGGTTTCAAAATAAAAAATGGTAAATTTTAACTAGATATAAGAAGGCAGTTTTGCAGTCACAGAAATGGCTGTTGGTTATGGGCTTTGATCATGTGCATGCAAGCAAAAATATTCAGAGTAGTTCATTAGCTTGGAGATGGAATTGTAGAGAAATCCCTGTGAAGGAGAAGCTGCAGAACAACGGGGAAGGGGAAACTGCTAAGTTTGATAAGACTCTAGGGTACTTTTCTTCCCTTTGATAAGAAGTTTATATTTATCTTTTCTTTTGATAAAACAGAGACCATTAGGAGATTTAAGTGCTGAGGTACAGCCCCTTACAGCATTCATGAGGATTTAGGAAGGAGGGAACTTCCCCAAAATGAAAGTGTTCAATAAAACCTATATAAATCTTTGCATATAGACAAGGAAGACTTATGAATTCAATAACGCTTTCCCCAGTCAATAAGAATGAATATTTATAAAATCAACATATGTTTATAAAAAAAAATCTTCCAACTTTAGTACTGGCTTTTTTTAATCTAAGCAAATGTAGGAACTGTTTTCCTCCCAGAATCTGTCCCAAACCAGGACAGCAACACTATAAATTGATCAATCCTGTATGAAAGAAGCTTTAATAAAAAAGTCATATTAAAACTGTTTTGAAAGTCTAAAAATAGTATTTTCTTCTTGAATGCTATCTAGTTGCCAAATCTCCACTTTCAGTTGGCCTTATATATTACAAACACCATTACAGTGCTCAGGATTCTTTGGAATACCAGTATGGAAAATAAAAGCAGCCAGGCTGGCTCTTGATATTTGGGGTGAGATTCATTTAATTGCCTTCCATCTCAGGATATTCTATGATTCTGAAGTTGACAAGTTCTGGGTTGTTTATCTAAAGCTGTAGAATATTTGGCATAGCTACCACCTTGGCATGTCGTGGGCACTTTGTTGAAATCATTTGAGGGAGTTACAGGATTTCAGATGGTGCAACCTAGATTCCTAGGACATCTCAAGTACCAAGCTAGAGATCTTGTATTTCTTTGATTATTTAATTTCCACTTAAAGGCAGAACTTCATCTCACTGGGAAAGCTGCTGCTCAGCAGATGACTGCCTCAGTATTCTGAATGAGAATGCTAACTAGGGCATGTCCAGTCTAAAGCACATGTTAGATATTTCTCTTCCTCTGAGATGCACTGGGAGCCTGCAAGAATCAATTCCTTCTGTTAAAGTGGTACTTGTGATTCAGAAAGATGGGTAGCAAGGATGTAAGTTACTGTTTGCTGAAAATTATATTCTCCAGATACTTGGTTCCTAGAAATTCATTAAATTCTGATTGAATAAAATTTTGAATTGGGATGGAAGCCATTCTTCCTTCTGTCAAATCACTAAAAATTATAGGCATATAGCCTTTTCAACAAAAAAGCAGCTGAATCTCTTCATGAGAGCCCTGCATACCCTGGTATACCCCAGTAATAAGAATTTCTTCCCTTGAGAAACAAATTTAACTTTTAAATTCCTCAAACCAAGAGGAATATTCTACAGAAGAATATTGTAGAAAATTAATAGTTAAACTAATAGCTATTATTTGGTAATTTACAGGGACATAAAGACCTAATGGAATATTGTCTGCAAAACTTGGTTGCTCTAGCCAAGTGCAGTCCCAGAAGGAGAAGATGACATACATTTGCAATTTCACAAGCACACTCACACAGCCTCTTCACAATATGGAACATATCTATTTACATTTGTCATAGCTACTGTATGTTAACTTTTTTCACAGCAAGTAATATGAAACATTGCCTTGAGTTGATTATTGACTGTGGTCAAACTTCCTGCTACTGTTTGCAAACTGAACCTAAAGAGGAAAATCTGAGTCCTTTATAGCTGCATATACAAACATATCTATGTACAGACTTTGAGGAAGGCTAAATTGTAAATGGATTCCGAGTGAAGGCCACCCCTAATTCAACACAAATCTATTTACCTCTGAAATATCTCCTCCAGTGTGTAAGTACTTCAGTGTTAACCCTGTAACTCTTAAGACAGTTTTTTCACACATATTTATTTGGAAACCTCAAAACCTCCAACAAGGTAGCAAGCACTTTCTAGGATTTTATTTCTTGTTACCTTTTCCTACTTTCTGGCTGTTAAAAATAGTGGTTTTCTTCAGTCCTCTGCAACCCAGTCATATTTACAATCGGATAGGATTAGTATTCAAAAGTCATCTGGTCCTGGACAAACTGGTGTACCTGGCCTTGGCTTGGAAAGCTGGGCTGGACCTTTGGATGCCCCAAAAGTCCCTTCCAACCTCAACCCTTCTGTGCTTTTGTGATTTTGTGTCTGCCATTGTCAATAATTTCTCTTCTAGTTCCCTGCCTTGTTACAGATTCTGCCTGGAATGAAGGGAAGTAAATTACATATTGAAAGGCAAGTAAATTACACTATTGAAAAGCTGATTTTAAAGGGTGAGTTAGATTGTTCACTGGTTATGAGGTTACAAGGGAAATAACCTGTGGCTCTTAAAGAAAAGAAATAAAGATGTACATCATTTTGTCAAGGGGAGAGAAAGAAAAAAACAGGTGGAGGGGTGAATAAAAGTAATGACTTTATCTTCCTTTTTTTGTCTTGCTAAAGTGGTGAAAGCAGAAAAATGTGGCACTACAGACATAAAAAATCGAGCCAAAAAACACCTGGGGAAAATACAAACTTGTGTATCATGTCCAAAAGTTAGTTGGTCTAATATCTGTCATCTGGCAGCTTGAATTATTGCAAACAAATAAAAGCTTCTCTTTGAACTCTGTTGATGTACACAAACTCAAGCTGGCTTGAGATCTGAAATACAGTAATTGCGAGGTTTCCCTAATTTATCTTTCATTGTGATGGACTATAGAATTATTAGTTTTGAATGTTGCTTTATTTTTTCTCCATACTCTGTAACTTCTGCATGTAAAACCCCATAATAACAGCTCCCTCTATATTAAATATTCCACTTCAATCATGGACTCTCCTAACATTTAGGAATACTTGTCAAAGGAGTCAGCTTTGGGTGAATGCACAGGGTGACTGGGGCTAACAGCACAATACTTATTGGGAGTGGAAGAATGTTGTCAGCTTAATAAGAAATTGAGAAATGGTAGAAATTTTTCCACAGTTCTGGGGGCAGGCTTTTGGTGTAACCATGACCATGTGTCATGCATGTCCCACTTTGCCATCTCCAAATATCATTGCAGCACATCGTGCAGCTGCAACTAATTGGAAGCATTTCCACTGACCCATTCTAAAAGCCACAAATCCAGGTTAGTAAGGATTTAGGAGAGGAGCACTTAGGAGGTTCCAGAAAGAAAAAAATAAAGAATTCTCAGTTAACAGAATCACAGGTATACTGATAGTACCAGTGTGTGACTCCTTTCTGCACGTGACTGCAGCTGATGTCCCAAAGTGGCTTTTCCACACCAAGCTGTGCTTCCTGAAGGGGGGTGGCAGTAGTGATGCACATTCAGTAATTACATACTTATGTACAATTTTTTTCTAGCCAAAAAAGAATATTCTATCATAGAAAGTATCTTAAATATATTCTGATAGAATTTCCCATCTTCACTTTTTTTTACTCCACCTCTTATTTTAGAAGTTTTCTTTTCCATGTTATTACCTTTCTCAATTCAAATCTCTTAATCCTCTCTCAAGCATAGCCCGATGAGTGCCAAAATGCTGCTCTGGCAAATTAGGACATGACCTTCCTTTCCTCTCACTTCTTTGAGCTCCCTGGTTTGGCCTAACATTTTGCTACAATAAGCAGTCACATCAGGATATATTTGTGTGGAACAGGCTGCCCAGGGAAGTGGTGGAGTCACCGTCCCTGGGGATGTTCAAGAAACAACTGGACATGACACAGAGCTATGATCTGATTGACAAGGTGGTGACTGGTCAAAAAATTGGACTCTATGATCTTCAAGGTCTTTCCCAACCTAAATGATTATGTAATTATCTGAATGCCTAGGCTCAATACAGAAAGAATGGTCAGAGAGTCAGTCACAATGTGGTCATGGACATGTTTAATATCTTTATGTCAGACTATGCAGTTTTGAAACCACCCTCGCATCCATCCACATCATTCAATCCTTGACATGGGGCAGCCTCGTGCATACACAGATACACCCAAACAAACTGGATTGTGGAAGGAAAATGGTCACATATTTTTATGTTCACATATATTTTCATGTTCACATATTAGACTATAAGATCTTGTGTTGTGTCATGTGGTGGCTGACATTCACAGCATAGGTGGGAGAACATGAGAGAGGAGTTTCAGATCAGGTCTGCCTTGAGAAAGCACAAACTGTCTCAGTGATGCTTGATTATGAAATATGAATAAACCACACGCAATTTTGGGGGTTTATAAACTGAAGGAATTCTAAAATAAGCTGAAGTAGACATTATTGCATTGTCAGTGAAGAGTTCAGACTGCAAAAATAATATTTTAAGAATCGAAAAAATCGCCCCAAAACAGTCCAGATTGGAAGAAGATGTGGTTTATAAAGTAGCACACCGTAAATCAAACTTACCTGTATGTCAAACATGTCAAATCCAATTCTTTATTATAGACCTTATTTTATGATGTATAATAAAATTCTATTTTTTTTAGTGTTTTTCTCACTATCTAATAATGCACATTCACATTTTCATCTAACTCAAGATGGGTTTTCCTGTCCTTTAGGCTTTTTTGTAAGGCATTCATGCTATTGATTCAGTCAAGGATTATAGACAAGACTAGACCATTATGATCTTTTCATCTGACCTCAGCAGACATAAATTTTTCCCTAGCAATTCCTAAAGCTAAACACCTTTCAGCCACAGCAATCAATTACAGCATTAACCTTTAACATTTACGGCCCACTGATATTTATAATCAGGGCTCTGAAAAGTATATGAGCAGTCAATATATGGTGGTTTTTCCAGAAGGAAAACTTCTTGAATTTTATCTGCGTGTTTCTATGTATTTAGAAAAAACAGGTTTTTTTCAGATAACTCTTGACAAATATCAAATGAAAAGAAAATTTAAAATTTTCTTTAGCTAAGTAGAGTGTGGCATTTATGGGAAACCATCCGAAAATATTTTTAAGCTTCTAATTATTGAAATAATAACTCTAATGGTTTTGTGAGTATTCACATGAAGACAAAGTTTCATTTGCTGGGGATCTTTGTATGAGAGCACTGATCTTTGGCAGAAGCTAGGAATTTATTGTTTTAACATTCTCAATTGAGCACTGAATCACCCCTGTAATAAAAAAAAATCAAATAATTGCTTCTCATTTTTTTCTTAAAACATATTTTATAAAGTAACATGGAAACCAAAACACTAAGATAATTATATGATGAATGCTTTCTGGCTGTACTTTATGCCCTATAATTCCTCAGAGAGACATTCTTATGAACACCACGCCTCTGTTTTCACATTTTGGCTCCCAAAAATTGTATCTGTGAAGGCAAAATGTGCTAAACTGCAACAGACTGAACTTACAAGTTTGTTCAGAGCTGATTTCACTCCTGTCTCTCAGAAAAATGAGAGACTTCTCAGGTGAAGGTACTTTAGGACAGATTAAATCTTTGCATATTTCACCGAGTACTGCAAGCCAAAATTCCTATAGCGTGCTTCAATTTGGCAGGAGAAATCATAGGAATCACATGTATAAAATGGCTTCAATAAACCTTCTGTCTAACTAAAAGCTGGTCAGGAAGTTTTTGACACCTAGATAATTTTGATTAGCAATGTGATATTCCATAAGCCACCTTTTCTTTCAGGTGTGACTGTTTTGGGGTCACAATTTTTTGAGCACAGCGATGCCTATATTTATGGGATTGCACAAGCAGCACAAAATGTGTCTTGAAAATAAGTGAAAGAGCAATAGAAATTTTGGAGGCCTGAGTTTCAAGAGGGACTATCACAAACAATACTAAAGCAGGTCAGCCATGGCTTTGCAGGCAGTTACATCTTGAAAATCTCCAAGAGTTCCAAGCCTCCATGGGTGATTTTTGCGCAGTGAAAAATTCCTGATGTCCAGTCTGAATCTTCAGTCTGTTAAAGGCTTTGATAGCAGTGAGAAAATTTTGTCCCATTATCCTTCTAACAGCCTTCAAAACTGTGAATTTAGAAGTCCATTTAGTTTCCTCTATACCAGACTAAAGAAACACATTTCCCACAGCTTCACCTCACAGCTCACGTGCAATTGGTCCTCAATGTCCTTGTAGCCCTACTCTGAACCCTCTCCTGTTTCTTGACATCCTTTTGGAGTAAGGGGGTCCCAGACCAGGCACCATATTCCAGCAACAGCTTCATCATGAGTAGAAGAAGTGCCTTCTACCTGCTTGCTACATTCCATTCAATGTAGTCCATTATACAAATCACATCATTTGTGATTTGTTTATTCTTTTGTTATTTGTGCATTCACCTGGCCTCCACACAACACATACTAACACATACTACTAAGAAACACATAGTAATACCTTCCAGTAGAGAAACTGGGACTTTAGTTTAGTTTAGAACTTTCCAGGATGTTGATTAAGGTGTTGAAGAATATGTCTTGCAGTAGCAGTTCTGGGGTACACACATCAATATTTGCCACCATTTAATAATAACTTTGAATTTTTGTACCCAAAATAATACCTTTTTGTACCCAGCAGTCCATTTAAGTGGTGTTTAATATCTTAGCAGTGCTTCTGCCAATCAGTAGTGAAGAATTGGTCATGAAAAAGTGTTCCAAAAGGTTTGGTAAATACAAGGTAAACTAAGTGAATAGTTTTCTTGGGCTCGTTTCCAATCCAAAATGACAAGATTTAATATAGATTGCGATTTGGAGGATAACTGGATTATGGAATATTTGAACAGTACTGTTTGATCAGCAACATTTTCTGGGGACCAAGAGAAGTGACAAAAGTCTCTGCAGTTCTGTAGAGGACAAATGCTCTGCTAGGTGAAGCAGTTTTCCAATGGAAGAATAAGATCATGCCAAACTCATGTATTTGGTGTGTTCCTGGAAAAGGTAGAATATTAATGATGTTCCTCCATTTTTGGTGTGAATAAAAGAAGAGATTCTAAGAAAACTTGTCCATCAAATGTCACCATTCCTCCCCTTCCCCCATCCCCCAAAACCCCCAAACCTCACCAGGTTTTTTCTAACAATAAGTAGTTTGTTAAATATATTTCAGGAATCTGTGTTGAGGTAACCAACTAATACATAATGAAGGAAGCACCAGGAAAATTACATGCTTTCAAGCTGATGTTTGACAACTGGTCACTATAGCACAGTAATCCCAAATCTTGCTCCACAGGGTCATCACACAGCAGTGCCTACACCAAAAACTCCAGGCTAAGTTTACCTGCCCCTAAAAATATCATTTTGTATGTCCTGCTACTTCTCACAAACAACATGTCTTTATCACAAAGCTAGCTGTGGAGAATAAGCTTCTTAGAATATTTCTTAATGAACAGCAGCAAATAATATTCTGGGCCCAACATTTAAGTCCTGACAAAGAAATTGAATTTCTGCCTCTACAGAAAGAGGATTCAGTGGCAGCTCTGACTCACTAAAGGGTGGCAATTATGTCTTTACATACAATACCTTTAGTTACATACTGTGTTTCAACAGGAGTTTAAAAGCACATTTAATCCTCTTCTCTTCCTGTTAACCTAATACCAAAAATCCCTCTTCCACTTCACAGGACAGAGCAGAGAGTGATTAAGCCTTCCTTATTCCTATTGCTTCCAACTCCAAAAAGCCTAATGATTTAGAGTGTATTTCACAGTCCAAACTTATTATAATGATAGACAGATGGAAATCTTCTAAAGGAAAAAAAGCCAGAGGAGCAAGAAAAATTATAGGCTACATACAATCCCAGCTTTGTTTTGGAAGAGAAGAGCCTCACCCACACGAGCTATTAGGCCCTGTATGAGAAAATAGAAGACTGCCTATACTTCATATGTGTGTGCATACATATGTCACTTCTTAAAAAACAGGTCACAAGAAAAATAAGATATCATATTTAACACATTAACACCACATGCTATTTCAGACAGGGAGATAAGATAGCATGGTGAGCAGACCTAACTGTTGGTATTTAAACTATTAATCATAACTTCTCCTTTCTAGCAGCATGGGGGGGAAAGTTAGCATAGTTAACATATTTCTCATGCATATGCTAGCCTGCACTTCTGCACTGTAAATGAGCCATCTTTCCAATACCTTGATTTGATCCACTCTGCCTTTTAATTTCTTTGTGGATTACAGTAATCAATGGCAGCTGCAAACAGAAACATTATTTTCATTATTTCAGACCAAACTGAAAACAAACTTCAGGCTGTATGTCATGGAATAAATTAAATCTCTTGTACCTCAGATTTCATTCTGAACCTGATACATCAATCACACCCTCTGTGTGTTGTGGGCCCCTTTCCCATCATGTTCCTGGGTGACCTTTCACTGTGTTTAAAGGATAATATAACAAAGTAGTGTTACAGAGGTCATTTTACATACCCCTCTTATTTTATATGCTTACAATCCATTGCAATAAAAACATATTAGAAAGCTAAATCAAACAGACCTAGATTATGTGTGTTCAACAGATCAACCACTGGTTGGTCTGATTAGGCAAGAGAAGTTTAAGAACACAAGCTACAACTTGTATAAACTACAAATACCAGTTCCAATGAACCTTCAATATTCAGAGTTCACAGATTCATGTGGAGGTGCATTGAGTCTAAAACCTGGTTTTGGTCTGAAAAAGTTTTTGCAGAATAGTCAGAATATTCAAGATTATCTTTGCCTACTTTTTCATTTTCCAAATCAATGGTTTCTGCAAATTATTTTGTTCCTCTCCAGATTTTCCTACCAAATCTTGTGTTTCAGTAGTCTGATTTTTAGGGAGATAGAGAGGGGAGGGGGAAGGTAGGAAAAAAGTACAGTAAAAATTAATAAAACAAATAAATAAGTATTCCAGTGGATAATAAGGGTGGCTGAAGAATTATTAAAACTGTGTAGCTATAGTGTTATGTTTTTCTTCTTCTGAAAGATGATATTCAGTCTAGACAATGCAACCCTCAATATAGATGCAGTCATTGTGCTGTGCACTCCCTTTTTTATCAGTAAAGTAAAAATGCTCCCAAATCTTACTGAAATGAACAGGACAGCTCTAATGTATGCCTTCAAGATGCAGAGAAACATTAATTTACTATTTTATATTATTGCAGCAAGGGCAATAACTATTTTCTTATAAACAAGCATGATTGTTTTGTTGTGAACCCCAACAGAACAAACCAGTTTCACCTTGATATTTCCAGACATACTGAATTTTGTTGTGATGATCACATCAAGGACATATTTTCAAATGGAACTGTCCCAAAGAATGGCTCCTGGTAGGCCTTATTATATTTCAAAATTATTCATTTGTATTAATTCCTCAAGCTTCCACTATAAATACTCTTCTTGCTTATGCAGAAGAGTCTCACAGCCATCCTAGTCTACTTTCCACTGCAAGAGGAAGTTATCCCAAAGAGAAAATGGACAGGCTACATTTAAAAACAGTTACAACCACAAACCATTCTATTTTCTTTATCAAAAAGGTGCAGCTTAAAGATTGGGAACCCTTGCTGGCTTTTCTTTTTTCCTCATGCAAGAAGGAAGTGGACCAAGGCAGTGGCAATCTGTTCTTTCTTAACTCAAACTAATTTCCTACTGTTGGAAGTTCTCCTAAGGAACTTTAAAAACCAAGTAAGGATTTGACTTAGTGCCACATAGTGCAAACCTTAAGTCTGCAGTCAAGGAATTTGATTTTTCTTATTCAGTGTGGAATTTGAGTTTCCTTACTTTTACTTTAATTTTACTATTACTTTTTATTATGGCAAGTAATCACAAATTTCACTAAAAACAGCATTTATATTTCAGAGGGAAGGCTATTTAATATTTGAACCCTTTTAAGGTCCTGATGGTAGCAAGAGTAATTTTCACACTGAACTTGTGTTGCTTTGCTTTGCAATTATGTAGTTTTCCTTTTTTATTCCTACAACATGCAGGAAAAATTGAGATGTATTGATTTCAGACTCATTTGAATAAACCAGTACATCCCCACCCTGAACACATTCTTCCTTGTGAACTTTGTGACTGATGTGAGCTCATTTAAGTCAACAGGCAAATTTCAGCACTGCAGGGTTAGGATCATAACTGTTGTATTACTCAGGGATCCTATATAAGTCTTAAGAGTAAATTTCAGAGAGTCTTATTGTAAAGTCAAAATCTATAAAATGCTGGAGTCAATAACTTCATATGATTGCCAACAAAATCAGTGTTTAAGTTAGAGAACACCTTTAGAGAAATTTAAGCCACTGTAAGATGTATATCAAATACTGTGGGCAATAACAATGTTTAAAGTCCAATGAAGTCATTATCAGCTTCCTTTGGAAGCAATTCTTTGGAATGGAAAGTTCTTTGAAAAGCCACTCTCCCACAAAAGTCCATAGACTGTTTTTAAACTGCTGTTGCTTTAAAGAAAATGGCCAAGCTGCCGACAGAGAGGGCTGTAGTGTTAATTGTGACTGATTGTGCCCTATCACTGTTATATCAGCTCTTGAAATGGCTGTGTGTTCCAGTGTCACATGTATTTATTCAGTACTATTGTTATAGAGAAGGTGTAATACACTTTTGACTGTAGCATCATGTGTCAGTTTCAGATGTAGAATATCAATGTGTTACCACGCATTTCTATACTGCAAATAAAAATTTTTGTGATGCTACAGGAAGAATGAAAAAGAGCTGCTGTTTGGGGAGTTTTATTTGGTAGTTTTAGTTTTTTTTTTTTTTCTTTAAGAAACATTTATTATTTAACAATTGCATTTCTGCTTATCTTCTGCACGTTTTCTTTGGTAAAAAAATCCTTAGGATTGATAACTTTTAGTGATGCAGACTAGTGAGCCATAGTGTGGGTAATGTTCTGTATGTAAATCGCAGGTAAGGAGACAATTGTTTGACACATATCAAAATTTGGAAGAGTGGTAGGAAGGAAAAGTGGTAGGCCAAGTCAGTGTCTAAAACAAGGAAATTTTATGGTGACTATGGAAATAGAACTTTTGACCAATACTGTCATCTCCACTTTTACCATGAAGCCATCCAACCTAACTTGAAGAATTTAACTGAAGTACCTGGGATACAACATGGTCTTCCCAGTCTTCTTTTTTATTTTACACGAGTCCATTTTTATGTCTTACACAGTGAATATTTCGTGTACTGTAAGCCAGAAGTCAAGGCAGGATAACTGGAAACTATTCAAGTAAAGAAAATAATAGCAGGTACAATAACTTTGAAAGTATCCTTACTTTGTAACTCAGCTCCCTGCTGTACATACCTATCTGGGTATCTCACTTTGACTGTAAAGTGGGAGAAATTGCATTTGTCTTATAGGTGCTGGTGAACAGGGATCATTTAAAACTTTAAGGTTTGCATGATGTAGCTGGTTCAGTATAACTCATTTAAACATCAAAGTTTTCTTTTTATTCTCATATTGAGAGGTTATGAACATTTCAACTACTCTTTTCTCATTTAAAGCTTGCATTTTGAAAAAGGAAGGAATGCAAAGGGGACGTTTTTGATCTAAACCTGATTTGGAGATGCTGGACACACCTCGTGTGTTTTATCAGCCTGGTTAGCCTGACACCTAGTCTGCAGAAGGAGGCAATCAAGTGGCTCCAAAACTATTCCTGGTTTGGTGATTACAGAATTTTTCAATGACCAGTATTGGTCTGGTCTGATAAACAGTCCACAGGAAATTAAAGCTATTCTGAATTGCAACAGCTGCAGGAGCTCCCAGCTGGCTTTCCAGAAGCCAGGGACTAGCAGCACAAAACCAACTGTTAATATCCTATATCTCAGCAGTGCTACACTCAAGACCTTGTTATGGCTAAAGGGGGACCTTCTGTGAGAAGCCTAGAATTTACTCTTGGCTAGATTGAAAGCTTTAGCAGCATAACCAGAGTGAAACTAACGTGTACTATTGTTAGTCCAGATACACTGATGTTAAAACACTTTAAATAGAAAGCAGAATTTGTTAGCAATACCATATTTCAAAAGTTGTTATTTAAATAAACCATCTATCACCAACTTTTATCTCCATTTTTAGCCTCTGCTTTGCACTGTTCTCTGCAGTCTAAGGTCAACAGTTCAGCCTAGGATAATTGTGGGGATTCATGAGTTCCTTGAAACCTTTGCTATAAGTCCCTGGTGCTAATGATTGGGGTTAATTCCTTTTTCAGGAGTGTAGTGTTAATGGTTTCTTCTGTCCTCTTTATGCCATTTTTGTGTTTTCTAATGCGCTTTACACCCTGCTCTTTTATCACTTTGCATTGTATGCTTTTTCCTTTTCCTTTTTCCCCCCTCACCAACTCCTGAGTTTTGAGTTTTTATTAACTGATTACTGGTGGGATATCGACAGCCCTGCCACCACTGGGATCACACTGTGCCCTAATCTCCAAGGCCTCTGCTGTCACCTGAGCTTTGTCCTTTAAGCTTCACCACAGTTACACTACAGTAGTTCCCTTTTCTGTAGCATAACCACAGGCATTTCACCACGTAACCATAAAATGCTAAATAAACTAAAACTAACTAACAGCCACCTCATCATCAATCAGTTGTTGTTAAAGGCAAAGAAGCTGGAGAAAGGCGAGCCAGGCCCAAGCACGGCCCATGGGACGGCCCCAGGCCTGCAGCCCAGCCCAGCTTAAGGCAGAGCCAGAGCTCTGCTGCAGTGGGGATTCTGTACATGCTGGCCAGAGAGATTACGGCAGAAGGAAGTGAATTTACTGACTGCTGCACACAGGAATTATCCTCTGGCATATCCACCACAAATGACATCTTCATCTGCCTTTGAATCTGAACATCCAAACTGTGTCACTGGTGCAGAAGTCCTGGCCCAGAACACTGCACAGCAAAGTACATTTTTAAATACTATATATTTATGTGCCTAAAAGTTGCAGTATTAAGTAATAAAATATCCTTATTATCTTAACATTTTGACATTATAAAGTGACTTTTTTTTAGTTTGCTTTTTCTTTATTTTTATAAAACAAAAGTAAGTGAAATGTAAATTAATATTAAAATACACAAGCAAAATATATACCATTTTTAGAGAGGGAGTTGAAAGAATTTTGGAGGAAAAGGTTTGCTAATCACCATAATCATATAAATCAAAATTTAAAGTCCCAGTAATTATAGAACCTTTTCTCTTTTTAATTATACTATAATTAACCTTTGTATTTTGTGCCTTTGCAGAGACATAAACTCTATTCTATTTCAGCCTGAGTACAGACTAGAAAAGAAAGATGTTTCCTTAAGTAGGATTTCAAATTTGAAGTTCATGGAAGATTTTAGTAACTGAAAATCTGTATGCATTTAAATGTCTTTACACGCTGAAGATGTCACTTTATGTAAAATAATAATTCTTTCCCAAAAGACTGTGCAATAACTATCTCACTGTAGCAGTTCAGAGCTATGTTTAAGGGAACCTCTTAAAGACAGGAAATCACAGCTTCCATTTGGGTAGGATCCTGCTGATGTGAATATACAGAATTAGGGTCCATGATTCAGTTGTTTCCAGCCCAGTTACTTCCTGCCTGCTCTACAAGCATCTGGAGAATAGTATCTCATCTCCCCACTGGGCTCTGAATGCAGGAAAACAGACCCACAGTCTCATTAAATTAGATTTCTATTCTAGCACTGGAAGCTGCTGTTTTAAATAGAAGTGGTCAGTTTGTCAGCTGCTGGAACTGGAGATAACCTTACTGCACAGCTCATCCATTAACTTCCATTTACCAAGGAATCTCTGGATTTTCTTGTCCCAAATATGTTTTAGCTGTTTGGGATTTTTACAAAAGAAAAGATTCAAGGACAATTAATTTTCCTGGTTTTGGGCACCTCCTGGGATAATCACAATGGATCACTGAATTTGATTGCTAAAAACATGCTAAATAAATGCTAAAAAATCTTATGTCTTCTATAGATGACAAATTATGACACAGATATTCATCTTAGGAGTCATGTTAGTGGAGCTACTTCCAGCTTCTTTTCTATTTTAAGATTTGTGAATTCCCTCCTACACTATATGAGAACACAGTTCAAGTAAGTGAAGGGGCAGCAATTGCACAAGTTTAGGAGCAAAAAGACAGCTGAGAGGTCCAAATTATGTCAAAGCCTAAATACAGCTGCATGTGAAGAGATCACATATGAAACACATGTAGCAGTGTGTAGACCTCTACACAGAATGCCTTGTTTGGCTGGTGGAAGACCAAATTAATTTGGTCTAGAAACTCTTAATATGAACGATGATGCAAGCTTCAGCTACATAATACACTTAGAATAATAAACTGATCTTATTTCAAGTAAATTTCCCAAAGAATTAAAAAAACAGTTTAAACTTAAAAAATAAGCATTTCTTATATATGAAAACATTTATGTGTCTTTTTATTCTGTGTTCTACATATACCTAAACTCACACAGAAAAGCATAACAAGAACAAAAGAAATACAATATTTGCACTTTTCCTCTTGCCCAGTATGCTGTCACTCAAACTAGGTCAGAGGCATGAGAGAGTAAAACAGAGAATTGTGAAAAGAGAGAAAACAGAGGAATTGTGTATGACTACATCCTCCAGCACTCCCTAATAAACAATGGGGACCTGCAGTACCAGGAGTGATGGCTCTGAACTCTGCTGTAGCTTTCAAGGGATTTCTCTCCCATGAATTTATACAAATTGAAGCCGTATAAAGTTTTGACATTCAGAATTCTGTGGAAAATACCACTATGTAAATTCTTGTCATATGGATAAATTTTTCTCTACCTAATTTTGAACCTAAGAATCCCCTGCCCAAACCAGTTTCATCTGAGAATCTTTGGTCCTCGAATTTGAAGTGACAATTAATGGATATTTCCAGTTCAGTGTTTCTTCCATCCATAGTTTTGTATTTTTCTACCATACTTCCATCATTCTTCTTTCAGCCATCTCTCTGTAAGGACAAAGGGTTCTTTAACATATTCTGCTTTTAATTTTGTTTCTGAGCAGGCTTTTGATAAGTATCTGCACCTCCTACCTAATCCAGAAACTGTTCTCAACTTCTTGCACTTTCCCCAGTTTCACTACATCTTCATTTTTCACACAGTGGTAAAGTTGATGCATCAGGTGTCTCTATAGACATATAAAAAAAAAGTTCTTTGTTTTGATTTCCACCTGTTAACCACAGGATCTTCTCCATCTAATTAATTGTCTCATTTCAACATCATAACATAGGTCAGAGCTACTCAGAGCTACTAGATAAAAATAAATTTGGGACTGATTTTTTGCACATTCATTCATATTCTCCCCCAGATATCCAGGTTTGCAAGTATTTGCTGCAAAACCTTATAGTCAGCTGTTGCTTTAAGTGCCCAAACACACAAATTTTGTCAGCTTGCCTTTTGTCCTCCATTCTAAATCAGTTGTGTTAACATCAGTTTTTCCCACAGATCTTTGAAGGATTTCACTGTTTGTCTCATATTACTGTGAAATTTGACCACTAGTCTTCCATCTTCTTGCTAGTTCATTAACAATATGAATAAGTTCTGTCATGTTCCATTGACTAGAATTAGAGCTTCAAAATAAGGAAATACCCAAATTGGATAATTCCAGTATTTGTATTTCCTGTGCAATCTCAATATGACAAAGTCTTCAATGTAATCTCCTATTTAAGTCCTCCAAAGTTGCCCTGTCTAGTCACAGCACAAAACCAGCCAGAGCTCTGTAAGGATGTTGCATCTTAACATTCCCATAGATATGGAAGAAGAGTACTGAATGACAAAGGTCAAGTATGGGAAAATGAAGTGTTGTTGAACTTTGCCTTGAGAGTCTCTAGTCTGCATTTGTCTTGAAGACATCAAAATTAGAATCCTGCTTCAGTGAAATTTGTCCTGGATGTCAATAGCTGTGTTTTTTATATTTATTTCTGTGTTCATCCTTATTTTCTGGTAAGAACTTTGCAGATACACTTAGTGTGTTTTGAGCAGTGATAGTGCTGTGTCATGGTATATACTTAAAAAAACAAACTAATAGATGCCTCAAATTAAAAGATCCATTTGATTTACTATGTGCATCAGCTTCGACCTTTATGACCTTCTGTTTCTCACAGCCACTAATACCATCAAAGATGTGAAAATTAATGAACAAATGCAAAGGATGTGGATGTCATAGTGAGGAATTTCATGACAAAGCACATGCTGATTTTAATAATCTGCTGCAACTCCTACATTTTGGGCAGCAAACTTGGCTACACAGTAAACACTGCACATTGTATATATAATTTTGATTAGCTGCTCACAAGTGAGCACTCCCCATTCTCTGCATGGAATAAATAACATAAAACTATATAATTAAAAGCTACTTTGTAATGAACATATAAGGGACACCACAATGAAATAACAATTTTAGTTTTACAATCTTTCCTAATCTGATGGCTTTACAGTACAGATTTATTTTAAAAAATCACTTAAATAATTGACTTAATTATAAATGTTTATGAACATTTTTTCAGAGAACTGTCTGAAGTCAGCGAATACCCAATTGCCCAAGCTGGCTGGTCCTAAACAGTGTAAGTAAATTTCCTTGACAATAGTTCCCTGCAGTTATTCATGCTATTTCCAACTTGAGATTTTCCACAAAAACAGTTTTGACAGAAAATACCAGTTATTTAAAACTGAACCTTCCCAAGGAATCATAGTGAAGACAATATTTTATTTTTTCATGGATTTTTTTTCTATCAGCCATGAGCTAATGTTTGTCAAAGCAAGTACCACACTACGACAAGAAAGGAGGAAGGGAAAGGGATTGACAGGGGTTAAGTGGGTGAGGACTTGCAAGGAAACATGTCTGGCATGTTTCAGACCAAGGACTTGAATCACCATATGAGTATGATTTAGGACTATTATTGGATGAGTTTACTGCAGTTTGTGTTGGTGGTGTTGTCTCATTTTTAGGAAATAATTTCAAATTCCAGAGACAGAGAGAAGAATATTTTCTCTATGGCTATAGACATAGACATGTGATAAGGGCATTCATCTGGACCATGGAAAATTAAGTCCAGGATTGAATAGAAAGTGCTGATTCAACACTGTTCAAAAGTTGGTTTTCTCTTCATTGTTCAAGGAGGGACTAAAATGTAGTGTTTCCTAACCTCTTACCTGGTAACAGCTTGTTCACCTGGTCTGTGGGTGCCTCATACTCAAGTTTCTCACATGTCATGCAGAGTAGAGATGCAACTTTTGTACCATCAGTGAAACACCTAATTCCTGTACCTATTCTAGCTTTGAGAACTAGATTTTATTTTGAAAAGACCTGTAGGTTAGTTTGTCAGTCATGAATACTTTTCTTTTTAATTTAAATCTCACAAAATTTGATAATATTGTAATTCTGCAAGTGATATTCTCAAGTGAGCACTTGAAAAACTAGAAACTTATTTTTGGTCCAAAGGTGGTTGAGATAAGCTTATCCATAGAGGTTCTATTGTAGCTTATTTAGATAAGCTTATTTGAAATCAGTTATGTAAGCATAGATTCTAGCTCAGGAATCTTAAACACACCAGAGATCTCAGACATGCTCCAAGGCAACCAGTCTGGATTGAAGTTCATGTTAACATAGTTTCACTAGTATTATTATAACAAAAAAATTTTCTGAGATATTTCAGCTATTATTAGGGCATTATCTAAAAGAAAAGCTATGGATTTGTAGAGAAAAATGTTGGACAAAATTAAGAATTGTAAAAAATAAGCTAACCTGTAAGGAGAGAAAAGATAGGGGAGCAAAAAGAGAAAGAACATGTCAAAAAAAAACCCCAGGAGGTGAGATACAGAGAAAATGCTTGGTAAATTATGTAGAGCTGAAGACAAGAACAATGTGAAATGTATCTACAGAGGAGCAGAAATCACCCTTCCTGAGATTGATTCACATCACAGGGAGACAGGTCAGGATAACTGGGGAGAGGAGACGGAAACAGCAGAGATAGAGTCTATGAAAATAAGGGTTTCTAGTAATGAATAAAATCTTTCAGGCAGGAATAAATCTGTCAGAACTCAGGAAGAGTTAGGAGAAAGGATGTCTGAAGTTGATGCAAAGGCTGAATAGTGGTGGGTGACAAAGAAGAACTGTAATTACTGGAATTAAAATAAGAAACAATGACAGGTAATAAAAAGTCATCATTCATAGCCAGCACTAATCAGAGATTAGCCTGTACTTCATTGAATTTCCATATTGTTACAGTAATTTAAAACTACTTCTTTTTTACAGCTATACACAGACTGAAAAAGAAGAAAGTGTGAAGAACTGTGCAGCACACTGACTTTGAACATTAGCATAACCCAGTTACAGGCACAAAGATAAATGAGTACTTAATGTCAGGTTTCAGGGAGAATAATTGTGTTTGGGTAGAGCATCAAAGGCAAATGAAAATGAGAATGTGAAAATGAAAACAACTCTTGAGTACAACAAATTCTAAAGAGGTAAAATGTTCTAAAAATGGGAAGCCAGCATAAAATCATTTCAGTGTCATAAAAAACTGGCACGTGAAATCACAGACCCTGTACCTGGGACTATTTAATGAAACAACCATATAGAAATTCTGATGTCTAGTGGGAGTCATGCAAGAGAAAAAAAGACCCATTTAGATATATTTCTCTATTGCATGCATGTATTAGAATGAGCTATAGATGAGGGGAATAATTAAAAACATAAGAAAATAATAAATGAGGTAAACTTCAACATGTGTTTCCCAAAGGCAGATGTTCTCAGAGCTCTTTGAAAAGGTAATTCCTTGATAAGGAAATCCTTTTCCAAGCCAAAAGAGATGTTGCAGCTTTTGTTTCTGTCTGCTTTGGTAAGGGATTTGCTGCAATGGCACAAAGGAAATTCCATTTGAAACTGGAGGAGATGGGGATTAGCAAAGGAGCTGAGTGTTGAACAAAGGGATGGCTCAAGAAAGACAGTGATTGAGGAAGATAGTATCTGGCTGGGAAAAAGCTTTTAAGGGAATGTCTCAGTTTATAGTCTTTAGAAAACTCTGATTTAAAGCTCTAATAAGAAAATTCAAACCTTATTGTAAACATTATTGTAACCCAGTGGTTACTGGAAGTCAACATAATTACAGAGGAAGATGGAATCATCATCCCAAATCTGAATGACTGTGATGGACAAAAATCTTGGTGGAGAGATCTCTGCTGAAGAAAATTAATTTAAACCAGAGGAGATTCCAAGAATGGCTACTGGGCTACCAGGAAAGAAGAAAAACCTGTGATATATGAGGAGACTTAAGGAGTTGAGAATCTTAAAAACAAAAAAAGATAATAAAGAAAATATTTTCTGCTCATAAATATAGAAAAAATGGAAGAAGAAATGAAGCTAATAGAAAGCCCACAATACCGTACATGAAAGGATATAATAAGAAAAAGTTGATATAATCACTAAATGGGCTTTTGATTTTTGGGCAGATTTTCATCATTAAAATCCTTATTTATAACATGGAGGTAGAAAAACACACAGAAACAGAAGGGTTGCTGTTCCCTGCCACAGCAGGGCACCACACTTGACTGGAGGAAGACCAGGCAGGCTTAGAGGTTATATATTATATTACTGCCTATTGGATGTGTGGTAAAAATTAATCTGGCAGCTATGCTTCAAAATTATCTACTATTAAAGGCTATTAATGTGCAAAACATCTATTGCATTTAGTATCATTTAAGAAGGTACAACATTTAACTTCTCTGTGAGGCACTGTGTCATTTTGACTTATAGCAGATCCCTGATTATGCTACCCCAGTGCCAGCACTGGATTATTAGGAAGTTTATTTTGATTTTGAAATGCCAAAGTCTGACTGCCACACCAAATCTGACTGTGACATGTTTTGGTCTGACTGAGATCACAGGGCAAAATAAAAGCTTTTGTTGGCACACCTTCCCCTTTCCTCAGCCATACACACAACAAAAGAACTTTGTTCCAAGCTACCTGAGCTCCTGGTGTGTACTCCCAAAAGTTCATTGATGTAATTTATAAAACCAAGACTGTTGCATTCAGCTCATTCAGGCTAAAAATATATATATTTTTTTTAATTGGCAAGCCCTCAAATACTGCAGAAAAGACATTATATCTACCTTACCTCTTAGCCCCCTTTAAAGGACAAGGGTTTTTTTAAATTTGATCCATGATTCATGTACTATTCACACAGTGCTTTAGATATTTGATCTTAAGTGCCTAAGTGCATAAAAATTAATATTATACTTTTGCATTTCAGCTGGAGGTGAGTTCATTATATTATTTCCTGGAAGACATGGTGCTCCCATGTGACTTTTATTTAACATTGAGACAAAAAATCTGTGGTACTTAATGACTAATTTATCATTTTTAAAGTGTACACTTTTGACAGGTTTTAAGTAGTTTGCTAAACCATTCTGTGACATTTTTGGCTATGAGAGTGTTCCAGATATCAGGCCAAATAGGTGAATAGAACAAGGAATTATGCTGTCTCCAGATGTGATGACTTAAATGTCAGCAGCATTTGTTACTTGCAGCTCATCCTTTGATGTCTTCAGTCTGCAGCTTCCAGACACCAAGTGCTCACCTAGGAAAGTAAAAGTCAAACCTGACTTCTAAGGTCAGCATGAACTGATTTCACCCACTTCAGGACAGAAATGTCTGCCATGAATATGCCCATATTTAAAATCAATTTTTCTTAACCTTTATTTTTACTTTCCCAATAATATTTAGGATATAAATCCAGAAAATGCACATGTAAGCCGTATGTTGACACAACACTTGTCAGCAAATTTTAAAAATTGTTACTTCCTTCTATATTAAAAAAGAGAAGCAATAAATAGAGGAAATCTTATTTTCTACATTGATTTTGTGCCAATATCCTTTATAAAATGTAAGTCCAATAGTACATTGGCATTGAATGACTTTAAGCATTTACTAAGAAGTCATGGATACAAAATCCTAGATGAAGAACTGGGATATCTTTGTTCTACTGCCACCTTTCCCACTTATTGTGGTCATCTTCAACAGAAGTGTTTGTGTTGGTCAAACATAGCTGCTCTCTAAATTTCCTGCCTGTTCCCTCTTCCTTCTGCCTGGAAGGAGATACTGCTTGTGAGGGCTTGAGCAGCCTCATCTGGTAGGTGAGATGTTTGCTGGCCTTCAGGTGCTCAAAGTACTGCTACAATGTGAATTCAGCTGCCTTAATTTAGCTTTAAAATAGAGTTTCCATGTAACCTCATTCAGGAATGCAATTTTCCTGCTTTTCACTCTCCTTGAATTTAATTAAGTAGGTTATTCAAGCTACCTGCTCCCAAGGAGGACAAGACCATTATATGTCAGAGGCAAAAATACTTCAAATAACCTTTGAGACACTTTTTCTAGACTTTTACAAAATATAAAAGTATTTTTCTGTTCAGACTTGAGTTCAAAATGTGTTCAGATTCTTACAGCAATCAAAAAATTTCTGTTATGTTTGGTTTTGATTTTTTTTGTCAGATCTACTGATTTCTTTTGGCCCTTTAATGTTAAGAGAAAAAGGAAAAGTAAAGTTGCAGGAAGACCATGAAAACTGATGTGCTGTAACATTGAACAATGTGCTTGGATCAGTCTGGAATTATTAAAATCAGCAGAAGATTCTTCATGCTGTTTTAACCTGACCAAAGGTAAAAGCAATTATGAACATAATAATGATTTCAAAATGCTTGACGGTGACATTTAATCTGTAGTGATTAGCATGGGGCTTACAATAACAAGCATTATGTCATTTATCCTTTAAGCCAGGAGGGGCATTTTGTACTTTCCAGGATGGCAACAAGATACATTTAATTTGTTCTTAATACTGATGAAGATGTAGCCATAAATAATAGGTATATCTCAGGACAAGGCACTAAATTTAATAATCCAATTAATTTTGCAATCTACAAACTACTTCATTCTTAGAAACAAAGACAATTTGAACTTATTTATAAGGGAATGTTTATTGTTCCTGAACCATAATCAGTAAGTTTTAATATATGTGTCAATGTAGAAGTAACAGCTTTCAGTAAAATTTAATGCTTGCAAGAGAGAAAGTTATTTCAAATATGTTTGCTCTCCCACACTCTCAGAATAGCTTTGCTAGATTTCATGTTAAAAGAGAAAAGCATGAAAAATGTCAGACATAAAATTTATAATAATATGTAAAATTGAGCAAAACCCACTAAGACAGAAAGTTAAGAGTTAATGATAGATGTATGATGCTAATATCAATTAAGCCCTTGCATGCATACAAGAATTACAAAAATTAAAAAAAAAAAAAAACGCTCCCTTGGGAATGCTTTTAAGAATAAAAGCATGCAGAATGAATGCTTTTTCTAATTAAGAATACAAAAATTTAAAAAACAAAGTACAGAAAATGGATGTTGTAGAATAGTGGAGCAGCACTATTTCTATTGTTGGTGAAGAACTGGTGTTTTGCAATCATTCTTCTTCAGGTTCATTATAAGGTGATGGATGGTGTGTTCAATCATGGATCTTCTAAAGACTAATTCTGGGATTATTGCATGAAGGATATTTAATTTCACTGATTATATTTATTTCACTTTTTCAATAGACAACATATATTTAAATTATTTATTGTAACTTTAAACTTAACTAAACCTTCCCTCCTATTTCAATTTACTATGCCAGATAGTCACTGAATAAGAAGCTTCCCTTTGGATTATCTCTTTTTTTTAAACGAAATTCTGAAGTAAGAAATTTAAGAAAACCAAATTAATGTAGGTTACATTAGCATAATAAACAATAATTATGTCACAACTTAATTGTACCTATGATTTTCCAAGTAGGTACTCATATCACTGTTTTGTCAAGTGTAGTAGATGCCTAATTTATAGAATAGATACATTCACTGAAGTAACAGAGACAGGTTTTTGAGTCTGAAGCATCAAGGAAAAGACTTTTACTACCATCTGGAAGAATGCTTAATAAAGCCTAAAGTGTTCCAAAATCAAAATATTGAGAACACAGCTTCTATATAACCTTAAAATTATTCTAAATTTCCCAATAAATCATGATTTGGAGCTTTGAACTTTTGAGGGGAGTGCCCCTCAAGAAGAAAGGGATAGTACTAATTCCAATGGAATTCATGTTGTGATAGGATGAGAATTTTTGATAGAATTGCAAACTTCTATCAAAGCACAGAGGTTGCTTTGCAAAACAAGAATTTGTCTTATAAAATTAAGGTACAAAGATAACAGCAGTCAACCTGGCACCATCAGAATTTCATCTAATTTAAATGGGAAGAAAAAAAACATATCCACCATTTAGAATTGCTTGCATGCCCACGGATGCAAAAAAATCTACATATAGCTGTTTTTGCAAATATTTTTTACTGAATATTTATACCTCCTCTCCTTTACAAACTTGTGAAACCAAAGCCAGGTTATGTCATGATTTTTCAAATATGAATCACAATTTGCAAAAAGATAGTAAAATTTCAAGTTACCAACGCAAAGTAGTGATTTTGATGGACTAGCAAAATGATATTTGCTAGTAGAGCTAAGAATCAGGGCAATAATTTTTTTTTTCCTTTCAAGCAAACAGAACTTTGTTCTAACTCTTCAGTTTGGCACAGAGGCATTAAATCGTTTTAAAGTTCTGTTAGCTGGAGTGACTTTTGAAATATTTAGAGGATGATCCTATTAGAAACAAGTTCTACATGTGCTATATATTTCCTCAGATTAAACAACTTTCTTGTGAGTCATAAGGAGGATTATCTATATAGTCTCTTTGGAGGTTCTTCTCTCTTCAGGAATTGCTATAAACTTCATGATGTAATTTCACCTGCCTTTTGGTCTGTGTATTTTAGCCACTTCATCTAGATTAGTTTCACCCATAGGAATAAATAGCAAGTGGGAAAATATAGTCAAACCTATGCATATGTGGCTAAATAACTCAGGACTGGTAAACAAGTCAAGCTGTGTACTTGAAAAATACGATCAAAATAGTAAGTTTAGGATTGTTTCAGAGAGGTATCTCTTAGTACCTCATGTCAAAACTCTGCTTTCCTCCCACTCAAACTGTCTGGGGTATCTGTGTCCACGCCAGCCTCCCCAGGCTGCCTCTGACACACAGCAAATGTGAGATTCAAAAGGTGAATCGTCTGACACAATAACCATGCTGCTACAGGTACCACGAGTAGCTCTCTGCAAGGGGATGTTTTTCTCTGTTAACACAAAAACCCCACTATAGGAACCAGCTGAAAAGCAGTAGAACATTGAAGACTTCATTTGGAGAGTACAGCTGATGGTCTAAGGTTTGCTGTACCCTGCAGTGGAGCTGAGTCTTTCTTTAGAGCAATTCTGTGTTGGACGCTGTCCTGCCCCTCTGAACTCTTCACACCTCATTTTTGAAATTTAACCAATGAAAAAGAAATGGTAAAGCTCCTGTGCCTCTGAGGATGTTTCAGGAGTAGAAGCTGTTCTTCAACAATCAGAAAAAGTAACCCTGTGGTTACACAGCAGCACCAAAATGAGCAGGTAGAAGATTTTCTGCAAGTTTGACCTACAAATTCAGTTATCTCCAAGAAGCTTTAGATAGCCATAATTTTCATAGTTAAAAGGTAATATGTGCTTCAATGGGGACCATGTAGGCTTCCCTGACCCACACAGGTGATGCAGGTCTTCAGTACTTAGTATGCAAAAGTCATTTTTCCATTGAAAATGAAATATATTTTTCCATTGAAGGACCAATTTGCCTCTTTCTATTTCTGTGCTTTGATTATTCAGGTATTATTACAATACATTATTTATTCAAATATATTCCTGTTCAATTTCAAACCTCATTGTTTCATTTAAATTAAACCTTTTTATTACCAGTAATTACTTCATATGAAATTATAGGTCCTGATTTTGTGTTTTCTTTTCCTCAGTATTAGGGCTGTCATAATAAGTTCATCCCTGTGAACCTGCTTAGCTATCCAGAGTTCCAGTGCCAGTCTTAGATGCACTCTTTTTATAACCCCCATTAATCTCAGCAGCAGTGCCAAAACAATGCTTTTATTTGAACATTTTTTCTTTCCCACCCTCTACTAACATAGTCTATATATCTCACAGTCTGCATTTGATCTGAATAAATATAATGGACTGCTGAGTGTTCTCACTGGGATGGGATGTCTCAGATTCATTCCACATGGCATTGTTTGCTTTTTCATTTCTTCTGGTTTTTTCCCTGTTTTCTATTGTGCGTCTTTTGAAGTTTACAAGCCAAGTTCTTCTCTCATTTATACAAGTGCAAACCCATCAACTCAAATAGGTCTAAGCTAAGACAGGACTTGGATCTGTTCCTACCACTTGCTGAAAATCTTAGTCCCCCTTTCTGGACAGGTATCTTAGCTGCTGGCCTCATTCTCCTGTTTCTTTTAAATTCATCTCTAAGAATGTGCAAGGATAAGCATTTATCATAACATGCCATGGATTCTGGGGTTTCTTTAATAAAAATAGCCCAGCATGTGCCTGTCACAATTTTCAGGGTATGCATATTGCCTACTCAAAATAAAACAGTTCCTCACACTTTGAGTAGAGATGGACAAATATGGAATTAAAGGCCAGCCAGAGAGATCCTAAGAAGTGTCTGCAAAATTCAAGCAACAAATGCCCAAAGGGTTTTTCTTCCCCTTTGTTGTTGTTGTTTGTATGTTTATTTTTTTGTGTGGGAGTAATTTTTAACATTGCTATGTACACAGTTGCATAAGATTTACACTGCTAGGTACACAGTTATTTCCACTTAGAAAACTGGCTTAATAGGAAACCATGAGTATTTAGGCTGGTGAATCTAGAAAACTGCCTTATTCATGTAGATAAAAAAGGTCCTCCCTCCAGAAATCATACAATGCCTCCAGCTTTGCAACATGCTTGTGACACTGGCTGAGTCACCCTACAATATTTACAGGGGTATGTTCATTTCTGGCCAACCACCTCAATGGTTAGGAAATGTTGAATGAAATAGTAAAAGAGGTGAAAATATTCCTATAATATTTGGAGCAGGGTGAAAAATAGCAGAAAAAAAATCTGATAAAGAGAGGCAGGAATATAAAAATTGAGAGATTTGGAGTTATCTCTTGCCTGGAGAGGTTGTGGAGTCTCCTTCACTGGATATATTCAAGAACGGTTTGGGTGCAATCCTTTGCCATGTGGTCTAGGACAGCCTTGCTTGATTAGGAAGGTTGGACCAGATGAACATCACCAGATATTTCTTCCAATCTCAACCATTCTGAGATTCTGTGATCAGTGATATATCAGGTCCATCTACAACCTCACATGTGATCAAGAAGCTTCTTACAAAAACACAGTCATGGGTAAGAGTCCCTGATCCCTAAATGAAATTTCTAGCTATAACATTTCATTTTTAGAGATCAGGCTTCAGCTTAAACATGGCTTTCAGCCTGCTCCTAATCAAGTGTGGAGTTTTTAAAACTTTCAAAATATATTTTATCACCTACCTTACCTTGTACTCCAATGGCTCTCTGTGTAATCAGAAACATTCTGCATCCCTCGAAGACAGGTTGTATTACAAGTTTTCTTAAAAATGCTGGCAGACCTTGATTCAGGGCTGAAGCCTAAGTTAATGAGCAAATAAAACTTTTTTAATGTTTATGACCACCTCCTTGAACAGGCAAAATTTCCACTGATTTAGAGAAGCAGTTGCTCATCTTTAGAATCTCATGGTTTAACCAGACATATGAATGCAGCCTGGTTTTAATCAGTTCAGAGCATACTTGAATCAAAGTTATTAATATCACCTGGAGGCAGGTGTCTTCATTTAATAAAATCTCTTTGAAGTATCATAGTCTGCTTGAGAAAAGGCCAAGGAAAAATAAAAAGACCATTCAATGAAACAAATATTATGATCAATAAACTCTCCAGTGAGGAAAGCTCCTGGAAAAGCCAGTACTGTCAGTGCTGTAGCTGCAGTGTAAAGGGTACATTTGTTAATGTACTCAGGAATGACTTTTCTAACCAGAAATGGCTGGAGAAAGGGACAGGGAATTTTTTAAAATGAGAGAATCATCTCCTTAAATAACTACTACAATAGGAAATTGTTATTCCATGTTTATCATCTGATCAGAGTTACTAAAATGTGTGGTTTTTTACTGCCCTTTTATCTGTTACCCTTACACAGGGTGCTGTTAAATCTGTGATGCTCTTTGTATCCCAGGTACTTTAAGTTTGATTTTTATTGTCTGCTCTCACTTACATCCCCAGCAGCTGAAGGCCTGGACTCAGTAACAAAACTGTTGGTGTTTTCAGCGCAGACATATCTGAAGGAAACTCATGGGGAGCTCTGAGGAGCCAGACCTTAAAAATTTGAGACAAAATTTGATGTTTGGGGACTCTCCTTAATCAGGTTTTTTGTTTGTTTGGTCTTTAGTTGTTGAGAGTTTTTAATATTTGCCAATTGATTTTCCCCTCATGGTCTGTTTTTTAGTAGTGAAAAAATATTCTCTTTCACTCATTTAGATTTTTATTCTTCACAAAATTATCTCTCAAGGAAAAAAGGAGGAAAAGTTTCTGATCTCCACCATTAATACCTTCTGATTTTCCTATATTTTGCTTTTTTTCAGCTGCTCTACCTTGGTTTACTGTTAACCGACCACAGGCTACCTGCCTGATTAGAGATATTTGATTTGGTAATGTAATTATTTATTAACCACTGCCGGTATTTTCAGGAGAATATAGAAAAAGAAATGAGTTACTGGATGAAATGCTCCCTCTGCTGCCAAAGGGAAGAACCAGTAGTGGAAGGTTTGTTCCTAATGCTGCAAACATTACCAGGGACAGAGGACATCACAATCCATTAAGTGTATTTCTAACAGTACTGGTTAGCTGTTCAGTCTCCAAGATTTCAGCTATTACCTTTATTCTGGAGGAAACTTAATATCTTAGTTTGAATATTTCCTCTGGAACATTCAACGTTATAAAAAGAGATAAAACAAAACCAGCCTGGTTCTTACACCATGAATCCCACAGCTACTCTATTTCAGACACGTCATAGGCAGTCAGCAGCTTGGCTAAAAGCCCTCTGAACAAAAGTTGTGCTCTTGGCTTTGGTGGGTGTTGCACTGGACTGTCAAACAAACTTTATTTCAACTGAATTTCTCTTAGTTGTTTTCAGCAAACCATCCAAGCAAACAAGAGCATGTTATGTCCTGAGAATAAGGTTGAAGCAAAATATGGAAAAATATCTGAACACATGAAATTACTTTTGATGACAGAAAGCAGGAGAGGTATCCCTCAGTTTATCAGGGCTAGAATATCATGCAGGGAACTCTCCAAGAACAATGATCTTCTAATTCTTGCTGCAGTAATGCATATCTTTGAATCTGTAAAGGTGCACTTCTGTATGTTGTACTGAAATCCTGCTGGCATTGGCTCAGTCCTGCCAAAATGTGATCACAAATGTTCATGTACCAGGCGCCACACGTATTTGCTTTGATAATGTTCCTGAGTTCTTTTATTCACCTTTTGAGAACTGTTGTATGAGCAAATATTTGTTCACAAGAGCATTTCCAGAATGTGAAAATGTGAAGAGCACTCATGAAGGAGGAATGTGTATGAATGTTTGAACAGCAGTTTTTTAAAGTCCTTCTGAGGTTAGGAATCCAAAGGAGAGAGAACACAATACCTCATATTAAAAAGTCAGTGAAAAAAAAACAAAGTCCAAAACCCAATAAAATTTGGAGATTCCCCAAATCATAATGTTTTCTTATAACATTACTATACCAGACAGCACTGTAATATATTTTTTATTTTCAATCTCTTCATCAAAAGCCTAAATGAAGTCACTATTATGCCAACAGAAGAGACCTTTTGAAATATTTAATCCAATAAGGACATTAAATCATTACATCAACAGCATTTTTTCTTTTTTTTTTCTTTTTTTTTTCTTTTTTTTTTTTTTTTAATTAAGACCATAAAGGAGGAAAAGTAGCCTGGAGGAAACCCAGGCTCACTAGCACTGGTCTTCTGCTACCATCATTTCTCAGTCCAGAGTCCAGAAACTTTCCTTTATGTGTCATTTATAGATTTTATGGATTTTACAATTTTGGGATAAAACCCATAATTAATCTTGACAGCAGAGCCCTCTGCTGCTTCACACCCAGCATAATGCTTTACACTCTCTAGGAGGTCCAGGCATGGTTTAACCATTCTCTCCTTTTAAGGATATGATGTGCTGAGGTTGTATGGGTACAATAACCCCTGAGATGCCTATAATTTGTAGTCTGGCCATCATAGCATTTTTCTGTGTGAGCAAATAGGATTGAAACCTCCACAGGCTTAGGATGTCCTTGAATTCAGGTCTTTAATTTCGAAATTAATGTTGTGGCACAAAAATGTCACCACTGCAAGCAAACAGGAGAGCCAATGTGTTACGCTCCAAATGTGCCCAGGAGTACTCTGCTCCCATCAGGGATTCTGTGAGGCATGCAGCAGGATAAAGACCTGTGTTTTCTTTAAATCCTTGAAGATGCTGCTAAGGATATCCATTAACAATGCTTTAGGTTGCTGAACAAGTCTTTTTTTTCCCCTTCCGAAATCTAAGGCCTTATTGATCCATTAAAGAAATCAGTCAAGTTTTCCCTAAACTGCCCTCTCATACTCATATATAACTGTCAAAATTCACCCAGTTTCTGGGTGTAAGTGAATGCTTCCCTGGAAGGCTGAGTTCCTCCACAGAAGACACCATATTGCTACAGCCTTTACACGCCAACAAAGCCTCATTTATTCAACAAACAGCTCATAAAACCATAGCACTGAGATATCCATTTTCTTTGGCAGATGTACCTTGAAAATGGGGACAGTCCCTAGCCAAAATAATCACTGTATTTCCCCTGAAGTCAGGACCCAGTTATTTTGAGACCAATAACTCCAGAACTCACTGGTGTTTTCAGGATTTTTCCTTGGAACTAGGTGAACCTCACTCCAAGTGGGGTTTAACTCCTGACCCCACAGATGGGCTCCCCTGGTACAAACCTGCCAGTCCTGCCTCACCTCCTGATGCCAGAGCTCCCAAAGCTCCCAGGGAACAGGCTGTGGAGTTTTCCCCTTGGCAGCAGGGAGCCAGACCTTTGGAATTTCCCTTGCTGCTCTGTGACACTGGTGCTATTGTCCCTCCAAGCTCCACTGAGCTGGATGCCAATTTCACAGCCCAGCCACCCATCTCATTATTTAACTCTTATTTTCATGTGGTTCTCAAGCATTGCATAGGTTTTAGAAAAGGCTGTGTCAACTCACACCTTTAGGCAATATGACAATAATTGGACAGTATCTCCTAGCACTGCAAGGAGTATATTAAGCTGTTTATCACTGGTACATTAAAACAGTAAATCAAACAGGAGACTTGGATAAGTCAACACAAGATTTGTGTCTATTAGAGCAAAGCCACAGGCCAGAACCTCAGCAAAAAAGCAGTGAATTAAATTAGTCAAAGAGTAAGCTGCACTTTTCATGGTTGTGTGCAATTACATGCAGATTCAGTTTCTTTGAAAGAATTTGACAGGAGAAAATTTAAACTAAAAGTTTCTGGTAGACCAATAAATCTTGCTTTCCATGACTCATATCTCTGTCCCCTGGCCAAAAAAGAAGCCAGATATTTTATCTGTGTTTGCATATGTGGCTAGAATTATAAAGCCCCACTCAAGAAAACCCAAAGGGGAAAATATGAAATTTCATAGTATTCTTTGAATATAAATGCCCTGTTCATATTCTGTTTCCATTACATAAGATATTACAGTCCCATTCACAAGAAAATTCAGGCACAATAAAAGTATATTACATCTAGTCCAGGCATGAATTTTTTGGTCTATCAAAATGTTTAACCTTTAACTGCTCAAAGATGTCTTTGTTATTTAGACTGTACACTGTATATTATAAGATATTGATGCTAAAATCAGAGTTTTTGAGTGGAATTCTTTATATTTTTTTGTCTTTAAATATTTAACTGTGCATAAAATAGCAGCATTTTAATAAATGCTGTTGATTCTCTCTTTTCAGGTTCCTTTCCTTACCTGAAACTTTACTGCCTTGATTTGTGTATAACTAATTCCACTAAAATGATACAAGTCCTAATTTTTAAAAAATATTAATAAGGGTAGAGCCAAAGGAAGTCAAAATGAGATCTGTAGCAGAAATCCCAACCTAATTTATCAGGTATATTTAACATGAGATATTCAATTCACAAAACTTTTGAAAAAAAAGGAGCTGAAAAAAGCTGAAAAAATGGGGAACAATTTCTACTTTTTAGAGGATTTTGCAAGACTCTGTAGAAAGGAATTATTGCATCTCATTTTTTTAATTATTAGGTTCTTAATTTAGGGTCTCAAGAGTGTTCCCAGAAAGCATTTGTCTCTTCCCATTGATTACTCAGACAGCCTTGGACCCTGAAATAAGTATCTTCAAGTGTAGTTATCTTTTAGCAAAGTGTTAATTAACACAAAGATATATTAAAAACGAAATTGATAGTAACTTAATTGAAAACCTAATGGTTGTAGATGGTTAATTATGTTTTATACATGCTACAGTTATCTATCTTTTTTTTTTTTTTTGTCTGTGTAAAAATCAAGGGAGAAAGCTGAAGAAGAGGTAATATACTGGAGGTTACATCAAGGTTAGTAAATCTTGTGAGACCTCCATTTACTCAATGTGACAAGTCTCTGGCAATCATAAAGGAGTATCCTTGCCCCTCAAAGGAAAGACTGCTGGGAATAGTCTGTGTCTGACTGGTGTCCCCTAAATAACATCCAAACATGAGCATAGGCTGGAGCCAATGATTGCACTTGCAACCTTTCTAACAATCTGTAAGGTTGGATTTTCTCAGGGCAGGTTGTGACAGTGTTCACAGGGGTCTCAGGATGAGGGAAGAGATGAGAATGTTGACTCCATGTTCAGAAGGCTTGATTTATTATTTTATGATATACACTACATCATAACAATACTAAAAAGAATAGAAGGAAAAGTTTCATCTCAGAAGGCTGGCTAAGCTAAGAATAGAAAAGAATGATAACAAAGGCAGCTGCCTCAGACTCTCTGAGTCAGCTCAGCTGTGATTGGCCATTAATTAAAAACAAGCAGATGAGACCAATCACAGATGCACCTGTTGCATTCCACAGCAGCAGATAACCATTGTTTACATTTTGTTCCTGAGGCCTCTCAGCTTCTCAGGAGGAAAAAATCTTAAGGAAAGATTTTATTGAAAAGATGTCTGCGACAGCAGGTCACTTGCATATACCTTGGTCCTTTGTCTTTCAGGACAAATGTCCTTGTACCTACACCACTTTACCAACCTCCTTGTTATGTGAAAAGCCAAAAATATCTCCTGAGGTTAAAGCATAGAGAAAGCATGTGCTCCCTCTGGGTAAGGCAGGTCAGGGGTCTAGGATGGATAAAGATGGATAAACTAATTTCTACCTAGGGAAACAAATGTCAGAAAGGGTCAGAGAGGCCAAGGGAAGATGTCATTCCCAGCCTCAAATGTCAACACCTGCATCTGCTCTGTTGGGCCTAGATATTTATACTATGGAAAGGTGCAGATGAAGAGTTTAACTGGGCCTTTCTGAATAGCATTTCATCAAACACCTTCACATTTTAAAGCTAATAAAGCAAAGGTAGGAAAGACAGTAAACTGCTGGAAGTCCCCACCCAGGACATGGTGCCCATTTCCCCAGCTGCTGAGCCTCAGGTCCCAGCAACTGTATCAGGCTCAGGACCATCCACCATCACTTTTATCCCTGTTGTCCCTTGTTGTCACCCACTGAGGCCTCCTCCCAGTGCCCCAGGGAGAGCCCTCACACACCCATGGTGTGTGCAGGCTTTCCCCAAACCCCTTTGTTACCCTCCCTGCAATCTGGCAATGCCCTGCACAGGGGAACACCTCAGGCGCGCTGCCACAGACAGAAGAAAATATTGCCAGAAGGATTTAATTTCTTCTTCTCACTGTTTGCAGAATTTCTTTGCAGATCTACTTACTCAGGCACCTTTGAAGGCAAAGCTCAGTTTGCCTGCAGGCCAACATCTCAGTCACCAGCTCCTATATCTGCAGCAATGGACACATTACACAAAAAAAATTGCCTTTCAAGGTCACTGTCCTGCATTAGAGAAGCACTGGTGTGGTGAGAGAGGGAAGGAGGCAAGCCAGCATTACTGCCACCAGGAGAGCTGAACACTCTGTGGCTTTTCCATTCCACCATGTGTTTGCTCAGTAATAAATGAGCAGTTATTAGAGCAGGAGAGAATTTCCCCATTGAAATGTCTTGATGAGAAAAAAAAATAAAAAGGAGATTAAATAGGAATTTTCCATTCAGGTACTTCATGAAAACCTTAGAAAATGTTCAGATAGGAGTCAAGTATAAGCATTGACACCAGAAACACAGTAAGGCACTTTGTGATGTTAATTAAATTGCAATATTATGACAAATGGTACATAAAGACCTGGCTTAAACTTGTGTTGGCTAGAAGGGCTTTTAAATAGAAATAAAGAATCTGAAAATAAAGTGCTGCCTGAATTCTTAATGCATGCTTTTGTGTTAAATATATAGTTTTTCTGTTTCTTTAATTGAACCTTCTCTAGGGTTATAAATAATTACTGTATTTTTGCATGCACTTATCATTTTTTCCTTACCAATTAACATAATTTTTCATGTCTTTTAAATGTCACACTCAGAAACTATAATAGCGTACCACCACAGTCAGTTTGGAATTTCTACATCTCTTCAATATAATACTGAAGACAAATTTCCATGTCTGTTGTGCTACAACTGTACTTATGGGTGACAGCAGGGTACACCCATAATGCTGTTTCCAACACTTGTGTTGGATCTCTTTTAGTTCTAGATGTCCTTGCACAGTTTGAATTGTATCTTACAGGTTTTACCCAGATTCCATTTAGGGTGGAAATTTTGTAGATCAGAGAATGAGAGAATCATAGAATACCCTAAGTTGTAAGGGAATATCAAGGATCATTGAGTCTGATGCCTGGTCCTGCACAGAAAAACCCAAAGGATCACACCATGTGTCTTCATGAACTCTTGGAGGCTTGGTGCTGTGACAGCCTCACTAGGGAGCCTGATTCAGTGCCCAGCCACTCTCTGGGTTAGAAATCTTTTCATAACACCTAACCTAAGCCTCTCCTAACACCACTCCAGACCATTCCTATCACTGGTCAGCAGGGACAAAAGATCAGTGCATCAGTGCCTGCTGCTCCCCTTCCCCTCATGGGGGAGAGGCAAAGGGCCATGAGGTCCCACCTCAGTTCCTCAGGAACCTCCAGTGCAGACCACTCAATTATGAGACAAAGTATTTTCCCTCTGTAAGAGCCAAAAAGAGGCCTCTTCTGAGCCCTACACATCTTAGTTAATGATGCCTAAAGATGTGAAGGTGTCTGATACCTCCTGGCATCTGTCATTTTATGTGAAACCTTGAAAGATCTGTCTGCTCAGGACTTTGCTGATGTGCACATTCCTTCACATACAAGTGTGTGTGGTGAAACAAAAGTAAATCTAAGATTATCCTGTGCTTCAATAAATGTTTTCCTGCAAGCTTTTTCATTTTGTTTCTCCGAACTTCACTTTGATGCCAGACAATAATATCATCTAACTGAGAACTGAAGACTAAGCTGCACAAGCACACTGTGCACAAAGGTAATTTTCTTTGCTTCCCAGTGATAAAGCATATGAAAGAAATTATGATTTTCCCTATTATTCATGGGGCTGATCCAAAGCCCATTAAAATCAATGGGGAACTTTCACATTAGTAAGTATTTCAAAACAGATTTTAGGAGATTTGAGATGCAAGGCCAGTATTTTGAAAGGCGTCAGAAAAGAAATTTAGGACATGGGCTGGCAATAAAAAATAATTAAAGGATTACTTATTTAATGAGTTACCACTCAAGAGTAGAACCATAGCAACTGACTGCATGGAGAATCTCAGATTTTTATGAATTCACAAGAAAATGTTAATTTAATTATTTTTCAGCCGCTATTGACTCAGGAAGACCATTTATCCACAACACTTCATCTCAGGATTCACCTCTCTGACTCTCACTTCTAAGCAGCTGAGATTCAAACTGCAGGGTGTCCTGTGCTGCCAAAGGAGGCTTTTTCAGTTTCTCCCATTACAATTTCTCTGCTTTCTTTGAGATGCTACAACATTCATCTTTCACTGGAATGAAGAAAGGAACAGGACTTGTCATGGTAAATTGCTTAAAATTTTCTTTAGCCTTTCATACCTGTGATTATTGCAGGCAATATAGAACTGATACAACTCTTATACCAGTGTTTTAGCAGAGTGGCATTCTGAGCGATAGCATCACCTAACTAAAGCCCTTCTCCTGAAGCTAACCCTGATTGTTGCAGGTTTAAAACAGTGGCAGTTACAGCAACATAGCACACTAACAACCCAGCAGTGTTTATTGCTGTGCTTCAGCACAGAATCAGGATGAAGAAAATCACATTCCAAGTGCTGCTCAAATTGCTTTTATTCCAGAAGAACAAGCATTGACACAAGAGTAAGGACTGAGTTTTAATGGATCCCCTGTCCCTGACAGGGTTTGGCAACTTGGGAGAGGCTACCAAGCTCGAAGTTGCAGCATCACACCATGCACTAATTTTCCTATTTTTTCTATTATTCCATATATTTACATATACATATATGAAAGCAACACGGTATCACAATTATTAGGCATTTTTATTCAGAAAATAGCAGTGACTGGAGCAACAGGGGCACTGCTATTCAGAAATTAAATGCACTGGCCAGACTGTTTTAAAAATTACGCAGCACTTCATCTTGACAGTGTGGCTTGGCTTAGCCAGAAGCTGAAATTTGTGATTAGTATTGTCAGACACTTTTCTTTATACTCAGAATCCAACTGTTCTGCAGATCTGAAAAACAGAACAAAATGAGAAATATGCTTTTAAAACCAGTCTGACAACTGCAATTAAATCAATCACCCACTCAATTTCAGATATTTGTAACATCAAGCAATTTAACAAACACTTTTCATCCATAACAGCTCAAGGCATGTTTGCTTTAAAAGCACTTCAGTAGAAAATTTCAGCATTCCACCCCCACTAAGATCCTTTTATAAAGAATGCACTTCTAACTATAGAGACTAAAAAGGGTTGAATATTCACTAGTATATAATTTTCAACATGGCTTACAGACTCCTGGGGGAACTATGCTGAGATGAGGGCAAATCTGCTACTTCTTTAGGGAATATATGTAAGAATAGCAAAGAAATTATAGAATCATCATAGAATATCATGAATTGGAAGGGACCCATAAGGAACATTGAGGTCAAACTGCACAGGACAACCCCAAAATCAGCCCATGTGCCTCAGGGTATTGTCCAAACCCTTCTTGAACTCTGGCAGGCTTGGTGCTGTGACCAATTCATGGTATGTTAAACTACAAATAAGTAAGTGTAAGTAGTGACTTCCATTTCTGTTGTGCTTTTGTGCATTCCTACTCAGCTATGAAATCAGAACAGGTGCTTGGGTTCCATCCTTGACAAGTTATCTTCCAGAAAAATTGCTGGAAACTTCACTCTCCTTACTGTTTGCAGTCGTGTTCTGCAGGAGGTCAAGAGGAGATTAAACCTATATGGATACACCCAGCAAAGCAAACCATTAATGGGATACTTCTTTGAAGTGTTTTAAATTAAATAGAATAGTTTTCTAATGTATTCTCCATTTTTGTGCCAGGAGAAAATACACCTCAGCACATGGTTAAAGATTGCTAGAATTTTTGCTGACTTGGCAAATCATGACATCATTTTCCACAATCTTTGTGCAGTTATGATGAATGTTTATCAGTTTAGCAGGTCTAGAAATTTATTTGGTCTTTCTTTTTTAAACATCCACATAAATTTTCTGCCCTATGGAGAATACAATGTAATACACAGCACTACAGTTATGAGCAGTACTCAAGTCTTGGGGGCGATGCATAGGCAATATGCTTAATCATTGAGATTAAATAATTGCATCCTGGTGAAAGATCTGTTTAACTCCAAAGAGCTTTGTTGGCTGCATTCCTGCCACTGCTGCTTCCTCTGGCAGACATTGGTTGTGCCTTTGTGGCAGGAGCTGACCTGAGGACTATGCAAAGGATGATCAGCTGTGCAGCAAATGTGTGCTGGATCATCCCTTTCAGACCTGAGTGTGGGATAACCTTTTAAAATATGTGATCAATAATTTTGCTTTTTTTTTGTTTGGATTTTTTTTCCAATTTATTTTATTTAAGCACTATGTTAGAATAGGAATATAAGGGCGAAAGAATAGATATCAATGGTTTTATATAGAAAAGGAAACTTACATAGAATAAAAAACAAAGATCTAGGAAAATCAGTTAGAAAACACTGGTAAACATGAATGACAGCAAGAACTCTTACCTGTGTATTATTGGTACTATGCTGTCAGTCAAATGAAAATAAAATTATTATTATTATTAACTTGGATCATCAAGTGACAGCTCTGAGATGGCTGATGGTTGCCATAAAATATTCACTGATTTTTGAAATTTTGAAGCAAATTTCTTCTGTCTCTCTGAAAGCATAGGCACGAGGACTGTTGATCCTTTAGAGGTAGCAGACAGGATCTGAAATCTTAGCCCAGCTTGGCAATTTCTTTTGCTGCCAGAAAAAAAGATGTGGACAGCCAGTTATTGTTTAACATATGAGACCTTGAAGAGTTTCCAACTGCACAAGACTTTGATTTAAAACAATATGTAGGGGATAGCAGAGGGTTTTGAAGCTGTCTGGTTGAGCTGGAACAGTATTGATATTCCAATGCTGCTTTTAGCTGTAATCAATACAGTAAGAAATACCTGTTCCAAATTGTGGAAATGCTAGCAGGTCCTAAGTATATTTATCCAGCAGAGATGATGATGATGATGATGATGATGATGATGATGATGATGATGATGATGATGATGATGATGATGAAGGATTCAGACAACTTTGGTGAGTCTGTTTGCTTTAAAAGGCTCTTTTGATTGATCTATTCCCATAACTATGAGAAAAACAGCAAAACAGACCTGAACATGAATCTCTCTACCACAGGCGAGGTTTGTTCCAGAGTTTCTGAGACATTCTCTTCCCTTTGAAGGGTGGTTATGGCATAGGATAAGCAGTCAGAAAGGTAAATCCTGCAAGACACCTCTGAATGATGGCAAATTTTCTTATACACTCTCTAAAAATAATTTATTAAGAGAAAGGTTGTGCAGTTTTTAGTGAACACAACAGATATAAGACCCCTGTGTTTGTATGTTGTTTCTGTCCAGCTTGGACTATGCGAAAAAATTCAAGTATCCTGGTTTTTGTTAAGAGCTTGAGGAGTGAGGGAGGAAATTAATGCAACTCTGAAGTAATTTTAAATTACATAAACCTGTTTGTTAGGGTGGATATCACTCATCAGAAAGAAATTACTTGGTTTCCCCTGGGGTACACAGGACATGTGAATCCTTCTCCTCATTCTGTCTTCCAGAGAATATGGAATATAACCCCATAATATTTTGACAAAACACACTCTTTTCTTTCACTTGCTTTAATCTAAAATGATTTGTAACTGAACATAACAATTTGTTCTTCAAGAAGTTGAAAATATTTCATTCAACCAAAAAGAAAAAAAAAATGATTGTCTGAAAATACCACAAAAATCAGTTTCATTTACCACTTGCATCTGAACCAAAAAACTTCAAGATATTATACATACAAGTTTAGTCTTAGGCTTGCCCTAACATGGAATGGGAATTTTCTAAAGTCATTAACATTTTTGTGGACAGGAAAGCCATTTCTATCCAGCTAAAGGGGAATCATGAGAACATAATATAACTATTACATGTGACAACATGATTATGCAGATTGTCTGCAGATGTGAACCAGAAGAGCTCTAATGAATTCAGTGGGTTCTACTGATTTACATTAGCTGATGATCTCAATTTGCTGCATTTTGGAGGAATGATAGAAACAATTTGTCCTTATTCTTTTTCCAGAGACCCTAGAATACTTTCTGAAATCCCCAGTCCACATATTCTGATTAAGTTCTGTCTTAGAATGTCAGACTACCTATCCCTGCAGTACTATCCAAAAAAACTGCAGAGTATGTTTAAAAAGCAAGAGGCTGTGCTGTTGGTAAAGCAGAAATGCAACACCACAGCAGATTTTTGAGTAGACAGCAGTAGATAAAAATAAGAGCTAGGTTGAATCAAATCCAGTTGGCTTCACTTGTACAAGTGCTCACAACACTGTAGGTTGCTGTATTCTATCTTTTAGTGATTCACTGATAATGAATTTGCTGACATTGCAATTCACCAGCAACCATATTGCATATTGGTTACATGGAGCTCAGGGATGCTTCAAATGCAGACTGCCATTATTGCAGCTTTCTTGTCTTGCAAAAACTTGTCAGGTGGGGGTGATGAAGAAATGGAATTCAGAATGAAGAATACTCACCTGAGATAGTTTGTATTGTGGAGTTAGGTTTTCCATTAAAATTCTTTCTAGTGAACAAACTTGTTCTGAACTGTCTGAAACATCCTGGCTGTGAGGAGTCTTATATCTAGATAAGTGCAAAATATGTTTCAAAATATGTTTCAGGTACTTAATGTTGTGTGATGCTATGAACTCCAGGGCAGGTCTTCAGTTTTTGTGATTGTTCATTGCTTGATATAAATGGAACCATTGCAACTAAATTTAAATTCTGCTTCAGTGGAAGGAAATTTGTCATCAGTTTTTATCCAAAGTTAGAAGAAGTAGAAGGAGATGATAAAATTTTAAGATGAGCCTTGAAGGTAGTAACAATTCTAAAAAGCCTGTTATTCTGACTTTACTCTGAAATCCTTTTCAGGAAGGACTGATTTGGAAACAGCTGCCCTGGGAAGAAATATTTCCCACATTTTCTTGACCCTTGCACCTTCTCCTGTCATGCAAACTGATGCTTTTAAAATCAATATACCTTTGGATGTATCTGTCTTCATGTTGTGAAGCAGTCTCTAAAGCAGAAAGTTCTGGAGGCACACACTTGGCAGAGACATTTTCAACTGTATGAATGTGGCAAAACCTTGTCAGTAAACAGTGTATAGGTGGCTTTTCTGTCTTTTATAACAAAGCAAAAGTACAGTTGGAGGAAAAAAAAATCTTTTTCACAAGCAGGAAAACCTCTAGAGAATACATCAAGAGAGGAACTTCATGGAGTTTCTGTCTTCTCCATAAGAACTCTATACAAGGGTTACATTGGTTTTGTAAGTCTGCCTGGTCTAATTAAGACTGTCTCTTTTAAGTTCACCAGTAAGGATCTGTTATTTGTAAAACCCACATGCTTTTATTTTCTGCTCTTATGCAGTTTTTCTATTTCTTTGCTTTTAACTTTGTTTAAGAACAATGAGATCCAAATTCTACAAGGAAGAAGTATTAAATCTTTGCAGAAGCAGATGTTGCATATATGTTGACTGCATGAATTATCAGGTACATGGCTCTTAAAGAGACTGGTGTTCTTGCCTACAAACATTATGTGACTTAATAAAATGGTTTTTATATACTATCAGACGTATGTGTTTGCAGTAGGGCTGTGCTGCATTACAGCTAAAAGGCCTGAATAAATCAGAGACCAAACTGGAGCTGTTATTGAGTTCTAGGAGTCAGAACATCTGCATTAAAGACAACGTAGCTACTAAGAGGGTGCTGCACTATCATGTCAAACAGTGTGGATTTGCTAATGGTGATTTACAAATCTTTTGTTAGGACTGTGAGGTCAAATTCTATCCAGTAATTAATTGATACTACTGACTTCAGAGAGTTTCTGTCTTGCTGCTACCATCAGGGGGTGGGTTCTTAATTAAAAAATATATTATTATAGAAAAAATGGCATAATTTCTCATGTTTTCTATTACAAAAACATTCTGTAAAGCTATAACTTAATCAGGAAGGAGAACATAATAGAATATATTAAAATGCTGAGTTCACTCATGCTGGAATTACTCAATCCTGAGAAAGATTTACATAAATCTAAATCCTATAGAGTGCATTTGCAAAACATTTCACATTTCAGGTTGCTGAAGCTGAGTGTGAAAAAGGAAAGGTAAACCAATATTTTCTGACAACATAGAGATTCCTCCACCAAAATTGTCATGTACCTGATACTAAAGACTACAGGAGAATGGTTTCTTGAAGTCTATTTACAAACTGCTTCAGATATTAATCGTTCTTTCATGGCACTGATTTAAGATTTAAAAGAGATTTATTGCTGTTATTTGTTGGGTGACTATCAGAGAAAGACAATTCACTGCCGATTATGTAAAACCTATGGGCAGTTTGAGAAGGGTTTCACCTGCCCAGGAATGAACTTGAGCATCCAGAATTTGGGTGCTTATGTCTGAGCTAGGTATTATGTGTGTATTAAATGGTCAATGGAGAGAAAAAAGATAACTTAAAAAAGGGAATTCTTCTGACCTGACATGTTTGAATTATAAGACAGTCACTTCCCTCTATGGGCTACAAAGAGACCCTACTGTAACTTAGAATTAATGTGTTCAGCTATAGACATTCACAGATGAGATGAGTTCCTCTTATTTAGACTGGAAGATTAAGTTACTGATTTATGGAACTTAGGTGTCACAGCTTTTTCCTCTCTTTCCCCCTGCTCTCATTCACACACTCACAAACCCCTCACAGTTTTGAATTAAGATGTGAGGAGAGTTACTGAGGTCTTTGTAACTGATTCCATAGCCGTAGCCTAAGAAACAGCTTTTTTAATACATATGTCTAACTATTTTACAGTGCTCACAAATGTTTGAAATACCTAAATCATATGAAATAAAGGGAAAATTGTAAAACTGAAGATGTGCAGGCACTCCAAAAGTGATGATGAGTCTCGTGGATCCTGTGAGAGCTGAGAGACAGATACAGAAAATTCCCATTTTAGAGACTACATCATGCTGATGAAATGTGGAATTAGAAGATTTAATTCTTCTAAATACATTTGCCATTGCCCTTGAGAGGGACTGGATAAGTAATCTCCATTCTCTTATCTCTACAGTAAAGAAATAAAAATATTACTGTTGAATTTTTTCTTTGCAAAACTGTTTCGGGAATCTTCTAATTCTTACAATATATTTGAACACGAACTATTATATAAAACTATTAAATAGCACCCAGATATAAGTTCAGCTATGGCTCATAGTTCAGCTGAGAAAAGGATTTCTTCTCTATAAAATTGAGGCCATTTTTTATGCTTGTACTTGGAATTAAGGCTTTGAAGTACAAGATTGTTTAGGATTTATTAACATGTTTAATGATGGATATTTGATAGCCTTTTTTTCTTAGTTAATAGGGCATCTAAAGTGTTTAAATTTAGGAATTTTCAAAGCCTCTGCCTATGGGGAAAGCGTAATTATGTGCAAAGAGGTTTTAAAGAAAGGCTCACAATGCAAAAAAAATATTTTCGTACTACTAAACCTTCCCAAGTAGAGGAGACCAATATTTGTGTTACCTCATTTCAAAGTTACTACAAGCTTTCCTGAGAAGCTTGGCATATGCCTAATAATTACTGTAAAACTGCAAGGAAATCAGCCATTCCAGTCTGCTTAGATAAAGCTCCTTTGAACTGCCTCCCAACACTGGGCTCCATTCACGGCACGTTTCATTCCAACAGAGTTTCACTGTCTGCAGTGGAGGGCAGCGTGCACAGGTTTTATGAAGCACAGCACATGGAATTCCACGTGCTCTTTGTTACCACCAGTGCATTATTGCCTGCACTTCAGCACAGACCTTTATCCACAGTGACCAAAGGAGGTGTGTGTTTTCAACAAGATGGTATTTTCAATCAGGGCAGTATACTCCTGATTTTTTATCAATATTAATGATGTTTTAAGATATTTTTTGAAGTTCATTGTAGAGGTGTACTTTGCAGCCCAAGAACTTATCTGTTCTTATAATATTCATATTCAAAAGTTGGAAAAGTTAAGCAGCCTACTGCTTAAAATACCAAGTGGATTACTCCAGGTAAGTAAATCAGCAGGCACAAAACAAAACTCCAAAAAACTGAACCAAACCAAAATAAATCCAGGCACAAATTAAAACCCCCAAAAAACAAACCAAAACAAAACAAAACAAAAAAAACCAAACCAAACAAACAAAAAAACCCCCAAAAAAACAAAAAACAAAAAACCCCAAAACCTAACTACCTTTTTTATTCCTGGAAGATAAAAAGGTTTAGTTTTCAAAATTAATGGAAATTGAAAGATAGTCAAGGTTTAGAATTATAGCTGGACCAATTGCTTCATCAGGTGGAAAAATTTATATCTTCTCTGTTTCATAAGGAACTAGGCCTGAGTTGTAAAATTAAATTAGATTTTTAATATGAGACAGCATTTATCGTGTGCAAATTAAACCATATATACTTTCAACCAGATACATTTTAAAGAGAATATTGCATATCTATTTATGTGCTAGCTCACCAAAATAAAGTATGTAACATTTTTGCCTGTTCACTTAAAAAAGAAAAAAAAACCCAGCAAAATACACACTGTGCATATAAATATGCTTTTATTCCTCTTTCATATTATGATTAGTTTTCATTTCTAATTTGGAAGAAATGGCAAAATTACAGAACCCAAATTGTGAAATGCATCTTTCCTGATTCTGAACAGAATCCAGTCTATTGAAGAGATTCCTGTGATAATGACAGATTGCCTCAGTACAAGATGAGATAACTTAGAATTCTCTTCTGTCAACCATGGATAGAAACAAAGGTGCTTTTATTCAATTGAGAAATAGCAGAAAAACTATTAAGCAATAAGTTTTAAAATAAAATCTGCAAAAACAAGGAGATTTTGCAATGGTCTGCATACAGCAATTTCTAGAAACCCCAGGTAAACATTATTGGGATTTTAAAAATTAATGGGATTTTTAAAATAACCCATTTTTGTTCTACTTTCTTACCATGTATGGAACCATTTACTGTGGAAGGATTGCAATAGGAAGCACTGAGCTTCAACCAAGTGTTCTCCATTAAGTGCTTTTTGAGCCTGTACTTACTTCTAGGTACCATATTGGATGTGCAATTGGATGTGAAACGCAGACTGAGCCATTTTCTCCTCTGCAGCCATTGGGAGCCAGCCATGACCCAGTTCTGAGGAGCTCTGTGCCAGCAGAGGAATTACTTTAATGACAGAGCCACATTTTTCTCAGACTTAAAGTTGAAACCACTTCTGAAATCATCATCACCTTTGTTAGTGTGTGGATACTCCCCATTTTTTTGCTTTGCTTATACAAGTTAAGCCAAAGTTGAACCCAAGCAGTTAATATTATTGTAAACTGGGGATAGCTTGAACTTTAGGACATTAAAAATAAGGGCATATGGCTTTTAGAAACACTGGATGCTTTATTATTCATTCTCTTCTTTAATATTTTAGTAAAGATTTTAAGCTGACTCAGATTTAGGATTTCTTACAGATATCAGATTGCAGGCACAGTGAAAAGCAAAACAATTATTGGGTGTTAGCCATTAAGAAGAATTCAAATAGCAACAGTTAACAATCTGTAGCACCAGGGTAGCTGTGGGCTTTTGTCTGTGCCACAAAAGACCCTCAAAGTCACCATAAAGCTTCATTCACTTTTAGTGTGATAGGTTACACATGGGATGGTTTATTTTACAAGTAAAATCTGCATGTAAGCTGTAAAGTGCCTGAATGCTTGGATTGCAAGATGGAAAAATAAACAACTGCAATTAAGGGATCAAGCATTCCAGTATTACTCCTATTATTTCATGTGATTTTATTTTCCTAAAAGCACTTCAGAGAAATTTACTGCCAAATTAGGACCTTTAATGTCTTCTGAGATAATCAGTGATATGTGGATATTCTATTCAGAACAAACAGCATTAACATGTTGACTGTAGAAAACATTTTCTGTAAAATGTCTCCTGAGTAATTTGAAAACTTTAAATCTGTCTAGTTAAATTATAAATTATTTAATTCTAATAATTTTTATCATAATTTTATATATTGTTTAATTGCAATAACATCTTTCTTCTTCTAAAGGGTTATTATACACACTGAATTTTAGCCTAAAAGAGTTATTACAAATAAAAATAGGTATATTACTAAAGGTTTTATAAGTTTGGAAAGTACCCATGAAATCGGGTGCCATAGAGCTAACACTCTTTTTCAATTTATGTGTTGTTCACTGATTGTGAAGTTCATGCAGTGCATTGCTATTTTGAATATTAGAAAGGTTCAATTGTATATATTGAAAAAGAGTATTGTGCAATGGTATTGCAAAGAAGTCTACAAAAGGTTCTTCCAAGTGTTTGATTTGTAAGTCAAACTAATTCCGAATGCAGGTACCTGAAGAAAGCTTAACTAAGCAAAGTCTGCAGTACTGGAGCAACTGGAATCTCTCAGTGATATATGCAAGTACACATATTTTCACCAGTTATTAACACTCACCCTACTCTCTTAGACACTTCAATTTTGAAGTACTTTGTGAGTATTAACTTTAAGAATGTTACATACTCAGAAATGTAGGAGATTACTCTGTTTATGTTGATGCGTTTAAAAAGTTGTATTTTAAAAGTCTTTATTTTTTCTTTAGTTGACAGAAAAAATTGTCATTTTGCACCAAATTCAGCTGTTTTATATAATTAACCTATATAGATGCAGTAATGCCTAAAACTTAAGAAAAAAATCTTAAGTAAAAAAAGGAAAAAAAATACATAGTGTTTGTCTCGAACATTGCTATCTACATCTACTTGGCAAGGCATGATTATGAGTATTTTCCTATAATTACAGTATCTTTAATCACCACAGAGACTGTATGAAGAATGTTGTACATCTTCAACAGATTAGTTTTACTACAACAAACAAAATACCTGTGAAGGAAAAGCTAGATATTGATTTTGAGGGAATAGTGCCACCTGCTGAGCCATTACTTTCCATTTCTGTGGAGGTCCCTAAATACAGATTTAATCCAGTGTGGTGAACTTGAAAAATCTTCCACTCCTTAATCTTTCAATACTGCTCCTATGTTTGTAACTAGATGTGTCCAGGCTCTTATCTAAGGAAGGAAGCCCACTCTCTCCAGTTGAATTATACTGGCAAACTCAAGTTTTTGCAAGTAACTAAGCCAGGGAAATTGGTTTAGGTTAGTTTAACATAAAATGTATCCTATGCATAACAATGATATTTTGGTCAATGTAATATTTTAAGTTTTTTTTTTTTTTACTAGGTTCTCAAGAGAGAACGGATGATCCAAGTAAAACAGAAATACAGAAGGTCTGTCTCATTTGAGAATATTTTATGTCACAGCCTTAATTATGTGCTTTGATGGGATCAAATAGCCTATGCCTTTGCTATAAGTTCAGTTAGGAAGCCTATATATCAATAAAAAACACCCAAAGTAAATGGACTAGAAAATAAACATTTTTCTTAAAACAGACATTTTTATCAAAACAATCAAGGCAAGACATGTGATGGCAAAGAGAGTCAGTCTATTATTCAGTTATCACATCAATTAGGAGAAAGAAAAAGACCCAATGTGAATGCAGCTGTGGGGTTTACACCCTTAAAAATTATTAGGCATCAGCAGTTAAAAGTCACATTTCAGTTTACTCAGAAAGGAGATTTTAAAACTCTCCTTATATTTTGTAGACTGAATTTATTCTCCAAAATCATCATAATAACTCTTAGTAAAAATTGTTGTAAAACTTTTTCTTTAACTATTTAGTAATAAATCTTGTAGAGAAACATATTGATTAGTCTCATTTTTCAGTCTTCTCCTATCTCTTAAGTTTCTGTTCTGTACAGTCACTTTCCATTAGTCTTTCTATTGCATTTGCAGGAGAATTAACTGAGAATAACTAATGAATTTAGGACACATCATTGAGTGAAATCCTGAGATTATTAAGTCAAATAGTTCACGATCTCTAGTATTCAATCATCGTTTTGATATTTTGTTGATCCATCTATAAATATATTTCTTATTAAAAGACAATCTATGATTTATAACTGTGATGTTTGAGTTATAATTTTCTTCCGTTTTTCTGTAGTTAATGAAGGATGAGAAAGACCAGTGAGGGAAAACTTCTGCATGAGATCTGTACTTATCAGTAAAGAATGAATATCAGAACTCAGAAGTAAGCAGAATTCCCACCTGATTTTCAGAATTAATTTCCTGAAGGGTAGGAGGGAAAAACAATTTTTAAAAAGTATTTTTGTGGAATGAAAAGTTAAAAAAGAAATTGCTTCATTTTGGACCAATTAACTACTAATTTACAAGTATTCACTTTAATGCAATGCTGAATGGAAACTCCCTCTCTCAATTTGTTGTAGGGTTTTATGTAGAGTTTTATGTAGATTATTAGTCTCAGGAGAAAAATTTTTCATTTCAATGAATGAAACAATAGATCAAATAAGAGTAGCATCATATTCTAAATTATGCTTTAGCACTTTGGAATTATTGGTTAAAAAAATTATAAGGAACACAGGATTCTTGACTGTGGCTTATTTCAGAGTAACCAGGCAGTACTTTGCAAGAAAACATCCAAATGTGCAAGACACATACAAGGTGCATTCATAGGATTTAATATTCTAATGTAAAATGTACCATTACATTCCAATTTAATTTCTTTTCCCCTATCTATTCATTAAGATTTGTCATGGATCAAATCCAGAGAACAGTTGAAAGCAAACAAATGAGATATGGCTCAGCTGGACATTTCCCCTTAGATTTAAGAAGGTGAAACAGAACAGAATTCAGCTCCCTACTCTAGGCCTAGCAGAGAGTTTATTCTCAACATTGATTGTTCAGCCGAAGCCCATGTTTAAGGATAAATATTAGGAATACAACTAAACCACTACTTTAAACTGAGCATGTCTGATAGACCTTGTTAAATCAAGAACTTCAGAAGTTTAGGCTCGTTTTGTAGATGGATCAGAGGAAATATGGAGATATAAGGGTAAGCAAATCTATAGGAAAAGCAAATGTGCATATTGAACTTGGAAAAAGTCTATCAATGGCTCTGGAAAATCCAGGCAAAGCCATTGTGATCAATAAAAAAAATATGTAGAATTTAAAGGTAGTCGGACAGCAAAACATTAAAGTATTTCCAGGTGCATTGATGCGCTATTTGGAACAGCAAAATCTCTTTTCAAAGAGACAAAGTCCCCATTCAAATACAATCACCTGCAAAGGGTTTGTACATTGAAATGACAAATAACTCTCTAATGATGCTCAACCAAAAGGGTATTTAGGAAAAGCAGGAATGTTGTTTTTATGAGAAAATCTATGAAGATGTTTTTATAAAGATGGAATATAATAACTTCCTGTGTCTGGGAGGAAAAATGCTGCATTTGGAAGAAAATTTGAAAGCAACAGATCTCTTCTTCCTCTAACTACTGTGAGAATGTAATTTCAATTCAACACAGTAAATAAAACACATGCACGTATACAAGCACTGTTACTCATCTGCATTAAAAACAAAACAAAACAAAAATTTCTCTCTAGACCCTAGGCTTCAGAATTATTTCAAAATGCTTATTATGTGACAGACACTATAAACTTCAGGGAATGTAAATTTCAGCCAGGAAAAGATGCTGAAGGACTAGAGAAACTTGAATGTGCTTATTATATGAAATTAAATATTGAGTAAAAGGACTGGAAAACTTCAGGACTTCTGAGTTTGAAACTCTGTGGTGGACAGGATTTATGTTTCAAAAATTCTCTCAAGATCACGAGAAAAATCATGACTAATTTAAGGAGACACATTCTTTTTCTTCTCTAGAACACATACATTGTCCTACGTGTTCCAAAAATCTTCTTCCTGCACAAACTTTTCTTCTTGTCCTTTTGTATCTTTGCACTAGTTCCCTTGCCCTCATATAGACAGAGCATAACCAAAATACTCCTCTTTACTATTAAGGTAATTTTCCTCTTGCATTTAGTAGTACCTTGTACAAAATGTATTAGGAGAAAAAGGTTATGAAACTTTTGTGTCATGAGTTGGAATAAAATGTAATGGAATGCAATTAGAATAGAATAGAATAGAATACTGATTTTCTCAATATATAAAATAAAACCCTGTATCCCTATTTATCAGAGTGAGGACTAAAACCTTCCCATGAGAAACAGAATTCCTTTTTAGAAAAATCTGGAAAGTGTTTTCTGAGGAGGCAATGAGGATATAAGGGTAAATAAGTGTATTAATTATTCCAGCATGAATAGTGTCCAGGTTGTGTTCCTCAAAGACCTGCACTTGACATTAGAGACAGGAGTCTATTATATATTGAAATAAAGAAGATTTTATTGCAGTCTTTTAAAAAAATTTAAGAATTATTCAAGGACAGAGGATTTTGTTAGCCGCAGAGATTTTGTTATTCCAAGTACTGCATCAGTGTACCTGAAAATACTTTAAAAAAAATCACCATAAAACACTCTTCCCATTAGAAAAGGATGGCCCTGGTGCTATTTTTCAAATGCCAGTGGCATGGCAAGTGAACACTACCCAGTAGACTCTACAGCTCATTCCAAAGTGTATTCTTGGAAAGACACATTTTTTTGAATAATTTAAAACAGATATAATTAATTAAATTTCTCATACTTATTAAATCCTCATAATACTATAATGATATCATTTACAGATTGTATCTAAAAAGAAAACCCCCACAAAATTTATAAAGCTCCTGGGTTTTATCATAGTATATTTAGAATGGTTTAAGTTAAGCTTTTTCCCAGCTCTGGCTGTGAACCAAAGAAGCAGACACTTTATTTTTACTTGATCAGAGAGAAGATGAAAAATAGCAGCCTTCATGTACATTAGAATTTCTAAAGTTACATTGATAGTATTGGGTAAACCACATTATACAAGTCTTTCCATGAGTAGAAATTTGGGTTCTAATGCAGACACTGTTTTTTCCAACTTCATTTTCTATAACGATTGTATGGTATCTTCTACTTCTAGATTTTTGATTTTTTTTTTTTTAAATTTAGACCTCTGCCTCTGAAAAAAAGACAAAGGAGCATTAAAACTGTTGCAGGGAACTGACGGGAAATTAATTATAAAACAATAAACCCCAAGAAATTCAGTACAGGAGGAGAATTTGAATGCTGCCACTACCTGATGATCTTTACCCAATCAATACATTATATATGTCCTCCCCTACTTAATGTAAAGGATCATGGTACTAATAAATGAGAAATTATTGTAGATCTACATGAATCACAACTGTGGCAATTCTATCTATGAAGAATCTGTCAGACATGATCATTTTTCAAGGCATGAAATGAATTATATTTTTTAATACAGTAACGAAGAGGAAATTTAATAAGACAGAAATTCCTTTCCTTTTGCCATGCTCCCTTAACTCCCACTGATGAGTTGTCGTGCTCCATGCCAGAGAAGTGCTCCTTTTCAGACACATGGCGCGTTCCAGCTCCTACAGAATCCTGGTGGATTCGATGTGAGTTAGGTCACGTCCTTCAAATGTTCTGGGCAGGCAGCAAAGAGCACAGATCAGCTCTTTGTGAAGCAGTTCCATGGTAGTCTGGCATGTCTGGGGTAACACTTCTCCCACTGCCTTCTCTCAGCCCAATGGCAAGTTGGCCATCTGTCTGTAAAGGAGAAAGCTTTGATATGTGTGAGCCACTCAGCTTTTACTCAGCTTGGAACCATTCTGCACATCAGTGTGAAATGCTCTCAGAAAACCTACCCATGACAGTTTTATGAATGGAGCCCATTGTAAATTTCAACTCTGCAATGGAATTTATGGACTACGCTTAATGCATAAAAGGGGAGTCAGCTGGGGCAGGTATCTTGGAAAATCTCTGTGGTTCATGAATAATGAGCTCCAACTTTTGCTTTGCGCTTCAGAGAATGATTTTTTCATTTGAAGAGATGTTTTTTCTCTTTCACAGTGTTGATGAAATAAAGTAAGGAGAAAAAATAAAATAAAAGAATAAAAGAGAACAAGAATCCATTAAAACTAAAAAAAAAAATAAATTAAAAGTTCCTGAATCAAAATATACACAGGAATTAAAAGCAACAATAACAAAGATTAGTAAAATATACTTCATTACTTATAGAGAAATTTTAATTTTCCAAGAAGCTTAAAGAACTAGAAAATTATATTGAACATGGTAGGATACTACCATGCACCAGGCATTACTTTGTCCTGAAAGTGAAAAAGAACCTAGGAATGAAGGTATTCTCTCTTCCTGTGTTCTCCTTCTCAGATGGAGATTTGAAAACTGACACATTTTGTGGACAGATTTTCCTTTGAACTTTAAGGCTTATTAACATCATCCAACAAAAATTTGTTTATACAACTGTTTGATTGTTGTTAATGGCATCTTGAAGCTTTTTTCTACCTTTACTACTACTCCTCATCTTACTTTAATTGTCTGATCCAAGAGCTTTCATCATTTAACTACACATTTTTCAACTGAGTTTGCACACTGTTAATTCTTCTTTCCTTCATCCCCAAACACATATTTTTAAATTTCCTTTCAATTTCTTTCCAACTGGCTAAATGATCCCCCTCCTCTACTCAGATACTGTCACCCCAAACCATCAAGCCATGGTGGAATTGGTTATTCCCACTACATCCTTTCTGTGTGGGCATTTTGCTTGTTTTTGCTGCCATCTAACTTGTGGTTTAGATTTTGCACTTAGTAACAGAGACAAGTTAAGGAAGGTGGTTCATGGCAAATCAAGTAAATTTTTTTCTGTATTTTCTCAAGGTAAATATGTTTACAATATAATGGGCTTCAATAATATTTCTTACATCAGAACTTTCAATTCCTCATGTCAATATTGCCTGCATCTTAGATTTTCTCTCAGCTGCACATTATCTTGATAACTTGTCATAGTTAATTATAAATATAGACACAGTTTGTCTTTCTAAAGATGTTCTCTCAATTGTCTCCAACTTTTGTATTGAATTGCTCTAATCTCCAACTCTAATAACACTCTTGGAAGTAGCAATGTGAAGAAAGATGGAAAAGTGTTTATTAAAAGTATAAATTATTTCACATATAAAAACAAATTGTTGAAAGGAAACTAATATCATCAACTGCATTAAAAAACCCCATTCATCTTTTACTTTGTTTTTCAGCATATTATATGTATATATTAAAAAAATATAAAAGAAATAAAGATAATTTTTTTCCATTACATATGCAAGGGGATGGCTTATCTATTTCCCTACTGGTGGTTGGAAGGAATTCAAAACACTGAAGGCTGATAAAGCATAAAAGCCTGAATATTGTATCTACTTAAATAATTCATTTTTTCATCAGCAGTAAAGGGATGGAAACTGGGCCAAGAACCAAAGCAGCAGCCCTAAAATGAATATGCATCTCAGTGTCCTCTGTTATGAGATTCTGGAATGGTTTCAGGATCTGCCTGTATGGCAATTAAATGTGCCACTTAGTAAATTAAATTGGTAATTTAATTCAGCAAAAGGACCCATGAAACTAGTGAAGTTAAATCAATGCTGCATTTGAGCCCTTTTGTCAAAACTCAAACACGACTTGATTGAAATATTTGCAGTAGGCAGGGGTTTTTGTGAGTGAATTAAATGTAGGATTTCTTTCACTCTTAACCCATCACCACAATGGAAAAAAAAAAAAAAAAGAAATTCAGAACCACTTTTCAGAATGTATGAGGAACATAGTTAAGACCACTGATTTATTTTCCTAGATATATATTAGTTGGGATTTGGGTTTTTTTTTGTAATCGAAAACATCTGAAATAGTAAATTCCTTGCATATATCTTAAGATTATCCATCTCTCAACAGACCAATGTCACTTGTTGAAAATGAGAGTGAATCATGATGAGTAGCACTCTGACCTTCCAAGCAAGTACTGATTCACACAAAGCATCCTATCTTAAAATCCAATGAGAAACATTATTGACAATTGAGCTTGGAGAATTACTTTTTGATTGCAAAGACTGAACTCTGAAATTCAGCCTAAGGATGAGCTGCATTAGTAATAGCTGCTCCTTGTTTCCTATATATTTCCTGTCCTAGAAAAGAGATATTCAGACAAATGACATGCTAGGCAACCCCTCTGTGAAGCTTTAACCAATAAATTCATGCTCAGATTTATCTTTTGTTTAAGATAAATTCATGTTTCTCTTTAAAGCCATGACAGTACAGGTAAGCATCACCTTAATATGACTGAGGGAATAACAAAGAGGATGATGGGTTTCTTTCAGTGTTAGAGATTATCATCAAAGGTTGAAAGAGACTGTGAAAAAGGGTTTTGAATGTGAAGTAAGGTAAGGCAAGTTTCTTGCTGGAAAGCATGCAATCAGTTAATTTATTGGTCTTTTTGCATTTATCTGGCCACAGAATAAGCTAGGGCACACATGAAAGAAATAAAAATAATCTTGCTTCAGTAGTTCCTTTAGCCTGAGAGCTGAAAGTAGTCTCATGATGCTTGTAGCCAGAACAAAGCCAGATACAAACACCTAAAATGGTCTGGTTCAGTCAAACACACAGTGCAGCTTCTGGAAGGAACACCGTGATTCTCATGGCTCCTGAGCCAGTCGTATCTTACACTTGAGTTGGACTCAAAAGGAGAATGGTGCTTGATAAGATAGCCTATGATTAATAAGGCATTTAAGTGTGTGAAAATATCCCTAAATTCCTGTGTACCACCTTCCCATCAGATTGGCTTTGCCTTCTAAAAGCATTTAGTGCAACAAGGGAACAAGGTCAATTAAACTAGACCAGTCTTTCTTCTTACTTTTCCAAAAGCTTATTTGAAAAGGAAAACTACTTTTCTTTAACATTTAAAAAGTCAATAAAATCAGGAAATCATTACCAAAAAAATGTAAATTATTATATTATTAATATGGCTTTATCTACTGAAATTATGTTAGCTTTTCATTCTCCTACTTTGTAGTAGTGTAGTCTTTTCAACACTGCTCTGATTCTGGCATCATTTGGAATTTAAACTACTCCTTTTACTTTAATCATCAGGAATATAGTCAGATTCCAGAGTCACATGCTGCCTTGTCCTACTGGAAATGTTCATATATTTCTTGATTTCTGTAAGTGATGAGACCGCACACAAAGTGAAAGCAGACTGAGGACAAATTGCAGAAAAACCCCACAACTCTATTCCTTCTGCTTATCATGTGGTTTGGACTGAACAGAGCACAATGTGCCTCTGTCTTATAAATAAGCCTATCCTAAGCTGGCAAATTCTGTGCCTCTGAAGACAAATAGATTGGTGGCAGCAATTTGGTTTCAAATAACTCCATTCAGATCCTTAGGCAAGTGTGTGTGCCTTGGATTTTTGAGCTGGGAATCTTAAACCTCCTCTATAGATTTCCAACATTTTCTGGTTTCAGCTAGCATGGAAAGAGCCTCTGAGAACTGAACTTACAGATGTGTTCATTAATCAGCTCAACCACCAGCATCTAAAGATCTGTAAACTCTGCAGAATTATGGCATCCCTAAAGTTTTCTTTCCCTGCCCCTGCAAAAGTAATATTTAAACAAGCAGCAGCAGTAATTTGCAATGTAAATTAATAGTTAACCAAAAGGACAGCTAAAATCTCCACTATTATTACATGTTGATTAGACAAGCCTTGAGAAAACACTGTCCTGTTTGGCTTTTATCATGTTGGATTTTTTGTCTTTCTCTTTTTTATTTAAACATTTGAGTAAAGTGGAAACTTTTGACATTTGCAGCAATATTAGTAGACCTCAGTCCCCTTGATTTTCTATAAGAAGAAGATTATTCATTCATCTCTGACATATATTGCACACTATAAAAATTGCAACAGTTTACTTGGGTATTTCCTTGTCTCTGTAATGTCCTTCAGAAAATAAATCATGTAACCACTCAATCCCTAAGGTGCCTTCAAGATATTTGCTCCATTAGCATGGTATGCACTGAAGTTAGCCTACTTTGGGCATCAAGTTGCTGAATGTTCCACTTTCATGTATTTAAGGAAACTTGTATCTAATTTATCTAAAGAAATCTTATCTGTTACCTCCAGTAGTCTGGAAAAAATGAAAACAGCAAAATTACAATTACAAATTTAAATCAAACACAGGTTTTTTTGAAAGGTGAAAACCACATTTTGGGGTGGTTCAACTGCACAGTAAATTTGTCTTATTGTCAATTGGTAAACACAGCTGGCTCTGTGGCAGTTCTCAATTGGCTTCGTGTATTTCATCTAAGATGGTTATTTAAAAATAAAAAAGTTTTGCTTCTGACATTGTCATATTATGTTTTTTGTGTTACAGAAGGAATGTGGGAAGGTTTATATTTTACCAGAAAAGGGGTAAATGTTCTGGAGAGGCCAGCGGGCACATGTAAGCAGATAATTCAATATGAGTTTTTTTAAATTTTGAAGCCCCATGTTGCGGGTCAGGAATACATATGAAAATAAACCAAAAGACGTGCTTTCATCTTGTCACTTACCATGTTATGACACTTCATCTTTCAAATGCCCAACAGCCTTTTGGACATTCTATTTCCCTTTCCAAGTAATGGAGATAAACTGGCCTTTATAAGTGTCCAAGAAATCTAAGCAACTTGCAGTGGTGGTTCAAGATAATGCTTCTAATAATCTGTTTTTTATTTTATATTGTGTACTTAAAAATAAGGTGTTTTTTAAAAGTCTGATTTGGACTTCTGTAGAAAAGTTTTCTGGTGCTGTTTTCTTTTGTTGGTTTGGGTTTTTTTTTACTTCTTTGGAAGAATGAAATTATTTATTATACTATGAAATCCAATTACATTTTTACATATATATTGGGTCTGAGCCCTTCCTTACACTGCTTGGCATGGCTGAACACAGCAAGAGAAGCTCTGGATCTCTGTCCTTGTTAGCTTTGGTGATTTTGGGTTGCATTCCCTACATTTGCTCTGCTGTGTGACCTGACAGTTTACTTCAAACTGTCAGAAAGAGGTTGCCCATGTATATGCTCAATTTAATTAGATCTTGAATTTTGTCTCTGGGCAGTTCCCTCACCTTAGATCAAAACTACTCATTTAGGTAAATGGACAGATATTATCATCACCTCTGTGCCTTTCTGTATAAAAATGAATTATTTTTCAAAATCTTCCTTTTAATTTGTTACATTTTACATCTTTCTTTGTAATTTATGGACTTGAAAGAAGAATAATCAACAAAAATATCTTTAGATTCCTATAAAAAGGAGAAAGCGAAATTAGTACAGGTGATCTAAAGAGGATGGGTTATTGGGGAATTTTTTATTTACTGTGTAATTGTTGATAATATTGCCATGCCTGTTTCACTTGGAACCCCTACAACATCTGTCCAACCCAACATCTTCTTACACTTTGGAAACCATTCTGAGAAAATGTGTTAAAACTCTCATCTTAAGCCAAAAGTTAGACTTATACAAGTGTGTGAAACAACCCATTTGGGGAATCGCACAATTTCGCCATAACCTTATGTTTACATTGGGAAAAGAAACTTCCCTTCCTACATCACAGTTTTACTGACTAACACAGCCATCGATAGAAATGGTTCCTTTATCTGAGCAAACCTAGCACATGACAGCCAGATATAAAACTGGAATTAAACCTTCTGGCTCTCTGGGCTGGTTACTGACTGCCATCACCAAGCTCTTGGCTCCTGACTGCTCTCACTCTTTTCCTGAATGCCTCACTTAAAGCAATTTCACTTTGTTTTTCTTCTGATCATTCCAGTGTTGAATTCTACCTAAAAAGTCTCCACATACAGGCCACATGCAGCCAATAGTAGAAGAATGGAAAACACGAAATATATGGGAAGCCTAGAGAAAGCTTTTCTATATCCTCACAGGAAAGCCAGAGACAGCATGGTCCTCCATGCATGAGGTCTGAAAAGCAAAAGCTTGATATTAAGTTGACCACGGTCTGGTCCCTAATTTTGCTTCTATCTCTGCTGTGGAAGCAGGGCTGAAATGCAGAGAACCCAACCTTTTCCTTTTCTGTTTTAACATTTATTTGACTAATTTTTTAACCTACAAGTTGTTTTCCAGTCTCTGTCTGTCTAGAAGTGCTTTGGCTACTCACCCAGGTATGTAAGAATTTGTGCTGGCACAAGGGCAACAAAGGAGGGAATTTCCCCTTGCTTGGGTTTGATTAACTCAAGCCAGTAGCGATGCTGGAGCCATGGGAACTGTGCTGGTGTGATACCACGCTCAGGATGAAATGCTCCTGCTTTGGACACCAGTACAGAGAGTTCTGACTTCTGAGATACTCACTCCAGCACATCAAGTCTCCCTGAGCTCCTTCCTGGTAGGGTCAATGCTGCTGATGTGGAGCCAACACAGCAACGTGGCTGAAATTGCCCTGCTCAGCTCTGTCTGGAGCCAGTCTGCCCTTCGTCTGTCCTCATGCTAACATATTCATTGTGTTTAGGAAAAAAAAAACCCAAAAAAACCAAAAAAAACCCCACCCAGAACTGACAAAAACAAAAACAAACCGCAAAAATAAAAACAGTGGCAACAAAAGTAAAACTGAAATAAAACCCAAAAAGCCAAAAAAAAAAACAAAACAAAAAAAACCTAAAAAATCCCAAACCAAACAAAAAAAAAAAAAAAAAAAAACAAACCTAATAAACAAAACCAAAAAAACCTGAACAATCAACTTGGTTTGGTATCCACAGTGTAGACAGGAGTATTGTGTTGATTTGAGTAGTCTCTTTGAGAAAGCAACATCTGAAAAGCTATGCTTAGAATAGAAGTATCAGAAGCTCTGTCTGTAAGGCTAGAGATACACATCAGGGAAAATAGGGTGCTGAGAGAGGATGAGGTCTTGCAGTTATTTTAGGTCCCTAGAAAATTAATTTGTCCAGCAAAAATACAGATGAAGAAAGGAGAATATCCAAACCCACAATAGTAAACTAATTTAGAAACTCACTTTGTTCTCATCCTAGGTTGCAAAAAAAATTCATCCCAGATAAGATTTACAAAACTTTTGCCTCAACCCAGAAAAAACAGATTGTTTAAACATAAATTATTCAAAATTTGTTAATTAAGAAGAGTTCAAACATAACGTACTAATGGATAGGTTAAAAACAGCTTCTATTTTAAAATGTCAGAGAAAATAACATCTGGAGGAGGTAATGTCCAAAGAAAAATTTGAATGCATTTCTAAGTCAATATATGAGCATAAAATTTTAGTTCAATATATTCTGTAATAGACTAACCAGTCTATATACACACATGTATTCCTATAAATATCTAAATATTTAACAACTTATGCCATAAAACACATTTTAAAAATTTATACAAGTGTCTAAAATTTTTGACAGTTAGCTACAAGCTGTATTATGTCAGCATAGAGTTTGAGGTCATTTGGAACTCTCCAGTACTTTTTAAGTGAAAAAATCAGGCTTTTTATGAGCTTACAGCAATTTTTAGTAACCATCAAAAACCTGGCATACTATCTGTAAGATTATAGATACAATCTGGGGAAAGATAAGACCCCATTCTTGAAAGAATTCCTAAGAATTCTTCCACTTTCAGTAGCACTTAATAATAGCTAATAGCAGCTCTTTGATTGCCAAAATATTTTAGCATCAAAACTGGCAAGTTTTTTGAAGGTCTCAAGAGGGATCTTGACATTTATCTGGACCTTTGTAAATCTAAATTAGATTACCTTGATATCTGGACTAGTTTTCAAGTAAAAACTCAACTACATTCATAGTTCTCATATTTTTTGCCTTAGCTGCTTGATTTGAAAAAAAATGCAGTGTAAATCCAACTAATAAAGAAATCTGTAAGGACTTGCTTACAGGCTGGTGACCTGTGTGCCTCTGCAGGGCCCCATCCTCAGCCCTGCTCTCTTCAATACCTTCATTAACAACTTGGGCACTGGACTCAAATGAACACTAAGGAAGTTTGTCAATGTCACTAAATTTGGATGAGCTGTCAATTCCCTCCTGGGCAGAGAGGCCCTGCAGAGAGATCTCAACAAATCAGAGGGATGAGCAGCCACCAACCACATGGAGCTCAACCAGGGAAAGTGCTGGGTTCTGCTCCTGGGCTGGGGCAGCCCTGGATGTACAGACAGGCTGGGGAATGAGAGGCTGGAGAGCAGTGCTGGGAAAAGGGAACTGGGGGACCTGATTGGAAATGAGTCAGCAGCACCCTGGCAGCCCTGAGGGTCAACTGTGGGATCCACATTCTCTGAACCTGAGAGAAGCAGTGAGAGAAGCAGAGAAGAAAGTGATCAAAACAATTCTTATCTCATTTGCTGCTCCTGTGTTGTTCACAAGTGGAATGTATTGTGGCAGACTGTTTACCTGAAGGGAATTGTTAATTGGGTTCTGGTGTGAGTGATTTGATTCCTTGTCCAATTGAATCCAGGTGTGTGTGTTGGGACTGTTGGCTGACAGTCAAGAGACTCTGGGCAGTGGAGTTGAGTGCTTGGCAGATTCAGTTTAGATGCAATGTGATATAGTTTGATATACTATAGCAGAATAAAGTAATTAATTAGCCTTCTGATATCCATGGAGTCAGATGCATAATTTCTCCCTGCCATGGGGGACACCCTGTTCCAATAGTCAGCTGCATCCAGGGAGGCATCAGGGCTAGGGAGGGGATTGTTCAGCTCTGCTCTGCACTGGGGCAGCCTCATTTTGTGTCCTGGGGGCAATTTTGGGTGTCACAATATAAAAAAGACACTGAGATATTGGAGAGTTTTCAAAGGAAGGCCATGACGATGATGATGAAGGGTCTGGGTGGGAATCCTGTTGAGGCACAGCTGAGGTCACTTGATTTTTTTCAGTCTGGAAAAGAGAAGACAGAGGGGAGACCACATTGTGGTTTTCTATATCCTCATGAGGGGCAGTGGAGAAGCAAATACTCATCTGTTCACTCTCATGACCAGAGACAGGACCCAAGGGAATGGCAGGGACCTGAGTCAGGGAAGGTTTAGTTTGGATATCAGGAAAAGAGTTTTTACCCAGAGGGTGGTTGAGCACTGGCTCAAGGGTTTTTACCCAGAGGTTGGTTGAGGCTCCCCATTCAGAGCACCAAGCCTGAAAGGGTTCAAGAAGCACTTGGACAATGCTCTCAGGCCCATGGTGTGATTCTTGGGCTGTTGTGCACAGGGCTCCATTCTGATGGATTCCTTCCAACACAGCAGATACTCTGATTCTATGGTTTTATGATTCTATGACTTTCACATTAGACTTAAGAGGATGTTTGACATCATTTTCAAAATTTAAGCCATCTCAGACTGGATGTTACCCGGTATACAATACTTGGACTAGCACAATATTTGGCATTTCTCATCTGCATTAGACCTGAACACACAAATCAGTGTTAAAAGTTAATTGAATCCATGGAATCAGATGGTTTTTCCTCTCCCATGTATGTACTACTAAATAATTGGTGCATGGAATCTCTCACTGCTCTACAGAGCACTCTTTGAGCTCCAATGTTTGTGCAGTGCCAGTTTCCCTTCTCTGGAAAAAGTGATTTCTGATTGCAACAGAGCTTTCACAGCATGGCACACAAACTAACTCATGCAGCATGAAAAGTCTCAGAAGATTGGGCATGGTACTTTGAAGCAGCCAGTTAAGTTTCTGGAACTCAGTATTTAGCACAAAAGACGCCTGAATAATATCACCATGAAGGTAGAACAAATAATTTGTAAACTTCTGAGGCAAAAGCTGGCACAATTCACTTTTCTAACTTTTCTTATTCTAGTATATTCCTTGGCTTCTAGCACTGTATTGTTGTTGAGGATCTATGCATTACAAGGTTGTAATTTCTTTTGTAATGGCCTATCTATGTAATTACCTTTTCTGCCCTCTGAATGCCCTCAATCTGTCAAACCAGCTCTGCCTCACTGCCAGGTGAGACACATTATCTATGATGTGGCAAGTTGTGGAACATCTGCAGAGAGGTGACTAACACCACCATGAGTTGGTGCATCAATTTTTCAGGATACCCTCTCTTAGAAAAACCTAGTTCCCAGTTTGAAAAGAAGTTTTGTGTCAGGAAGTGATTGTTGCTTTTCATGTGGAAAAGCATCAACCAGCATAGCTAAAAGTACAGTTTAAATGAACAGTTTGAGGAGTCCCTAGGCCGGCTAATCTTGCAGGGTTGACAGCCTCAGTTATAGGGTAACACACAACGAGCTTCTCCTTCTTCTTTGTGAATTGAGTGGAGTTTTTGCAGCAGCTTCTAGGCATTGTCTTAAAACCTCCTAGATTTTTTGAGCTTTATTCTAGGATCACAAAGAAACTTTCTTTGTTATAGAAACTGGAAGAACTTCTTTTGAACTTGAAATGCATTATTACTTGTGGAAAGTATCTCAGGTTGGCTTGTAAGTAAATCACTGCGTCAACGAAATTTAGTGAATATGGAATATTTGCAACATCTCCCTTTGAAAAGCACTCATGACAGTTATGATGAAAACTATCAGCTGCTTCTTTAAAATAGCCTATTTATTTTCATTGTAATTATCACAAATGCTGTTCAGCAACACATCATTACACTCTTTACTAAGGATACTGTTGACATTATGAAAAAGCTTAATTTTCTTGTTCTTTTCCCTTTCCTCTTACAACTTTTTCAATTGAAAGCTGTGGAGAAGAAAACAAAAAGGAAAATAATAGTAAACTCTTTTAATGCAAAACTACTCTTATCTGTATCTAATATGGGCAGTTTCATGATGATGAAGGATTCTGCTGTTTCAGCCTTCCAAGGTCATGTACCACATTGTTCCAAGACCAAGAAGGTCGATGCCACAGTTGCCACTGGTATCCAAACCCTGTGGCACAGTTTGCAGAACACATGTTAATGATGCACCAAAAGTTCTTTAATTTGTTAACTGCAGGAGCAGACAGAAAGCATGGTTATTGTGCAGAGCTGGCATTATTGTCTGCTTCTTTTGAATATGTAGTGTTTTTGCAGTCAGAAAACCTCACTAACCTTGTGTTTTCAAAAATATTTGACATTTATATTTAGTTACACTTCAGGCTAAGTTTTTGGATGATTTTGAGAGGTTTGGTGTTTGTTGGGGTTTTTTTACTGAGGACAAAGGGAAGTTTGTAAGACAGGTTTATTGACTGTCTAGAGTACTTTATATTCCAGTTTCTCTTGTCACCTACACAAGTAATCACACATGTTTTTAGCTTAGTTTCAATGCTTTCAGCCAGACTGATGTCTGGATTTTTATTTCACAGAGTGTCTGGGCTGCTGCTGAGAGGATTCAGAGCTCCACTGAGCATTCCCTGTTCCATACAGAGCACATACACAACACATGCTTCACACTCCTGTCAAGACTCACAACTTCCCCACATTCTGCCATGCTGCATTTTTACTACTATCCTAAAGGGATGTTTTAATACCCTTTCTTTTCTGTCTGTGAAACTTTCTTCATGCCACAGCACTGGCATCTAGTTTGGAACAGATGCTGTGATGGTATCATAGGAGTTAATTTTTACTGCATTACATCTCCTGGTTTTAATTGACAGTTCCTATAAATGATGTGTCTTCCATATCAGACTAGATACAAATTCAGAGACATGGCTCACCTCAAAATATTCTCCTGGGCTAGTTGCTCAGCAGCTGCTTTGTCCTTTTTTGTGTATGTGTGTTGGGGGGGTTGACTTTTTCTGTTGTTGTTTTGATCGTGTGTTTGTTTTCTCTTTTGGCTTTCTCATCGAGCTTCATGTTGATGCACTGCTCAGAAAACAATGCTGACTAGCTTGCTTAAAGCAAAAATGTTCAAACAAAGACTGAATTTAAAAAATCTGTAATTCTTTTGGGCAGCTACAGAGTAAAAAGTAAAGAAGAAATGTTTTTTGGTGTACACTTGATAAATAGAGGCCAAAGGTAGGGTTATTTTGGAAGGATTGTCTATCTAAGATTTAGACATGCAGCCCTCATGGCTGTGTCCTTGGAATAGTTCTGCTTTATTCTTTCTGTAGCACCTTTAGTGCTGATATCAGCTTTTTGGTTATGTAGGTGCATTCATCACCACAGACTTTACTCTGAAACTAACTATTTTTGAATTCTGGTCAACATAATTATTCCTGAGAGCTCGCACAGTGTGAGCATAGATTATAGGAAACACAAACATGAATATCTGTAACATCCTGGGGGAACAGAAGCAAGAGACAGGCTTCAGTAAGGTTTTTGATGTGGTATCACAAAACAGCCCTGAAGTCAGATTATTGCCAAGAGGGATATGGACTAGATAGGTAGAATGCAGGCTAGGTGAAAACCAGTTTGTATTGCTGGATTTGGGATTATGACAATTCTTTCAAATGTCTCACTTTAACTGTGCATAATTTCAAAGAGTGGAAGTACTTTAACATAAAACAACAAGCTACTGTTTAAAATCTGACTGGTGCCAAATGAAAAATAAGGTTCCTAATGGGGTTGGTACAGAGCCTATAATGTTTAATTTATCCCTTGAAAACCTGGAAAATGGGACAGGAAGACAGCCTCACCTCCTTCAAAAATGGGACCCTGTGGGGTAGAGTCAAACCCAGCAGGGAAGGGCTGCCCTTCAGAGGAAAGGGACCTCAGGAAGCTAAAATGATGGATCCAGAGAAATGGCAGGAGTTTCAACAAAAACACATGTGTAGCCCATGGTAGAGACCCAGGTAGAGATCTTGTTGAAGCTGTGTCCTCAGAAATTTTCAAAACACTTTTTTTCTTTCAATCTAACCTTGAATTTATCTGTCCTCCAAGAGGCTGGACTAAAAACTTCTGCAATTCCCTCCAAAATTTTTGTTCTGCTTCTGTAAGTTTTCTGTAAGTCTTTGCTGAGAAAAAAAAAACAAATTAAAAACAAGCCAACAAATTAAAAGAGCTTGAGAGGAAAAGTAGTCGTAAAAATAATACAAGTAGCACATTAAAATTTGGGTAGAGATTACTCTTGTCCTTCTGGTAAATCAAACAATTAATGGTGTCTACTAATATGTCCTGTTGAAGCACTCTGTATTAAGTGACTGTATATGTACTTGGAATCAAGTTCCAGAGGAGCTTTTTGTCCCTGCACTATGTCAGTAGGGATGGTTGGATGATCTGATTTGCATTCTGATATAGGCAGATGCCTTGAATCTCTTCTGATCTTTTCCTGTGATATAGTTGTTGCTTTTGGTCTTTTACTATTGATCTTGAGTTTGAAGGCATGGCTATGCAAATCTCCTCCCTGTAATTCCCCACTGCTATGGCTGTTCTAAAGTTCTCATCTGCCACAGAGGTTTGGTTTCTGTTCCAGAGCTTTGCTTTCTGACTAAGTAATCCTGTTTCTAACTACTAATGACCACCCATGGTCCCTTTTGAGCTTTCCTGTGTCCTGTATTTCTATAATTTCTAACTATTTTTTTGTTTTGAGAGACATAAGAAAATTCTTCTGTGGGTTCACTTAAGAGTACAGAACACAGACTAAAGCTTGCTTTATTTTGTATAAAATCTAGGCTTTTCCCTTGTTCTTGCTTTGTTATTTTTGGAAGTGAGGAGCATTCCCGTGCCGGGTGCCAGTGTGTTGGCAGACACTGAGCTAATGATGTGAAGTGCCTCTGCATAGTGAAGGCTGAAGGATGCCAGGCTAAGCTTTCAACTCTCTCCCTCACCCCTAAATAGAAAACGAAAACAGCAGTGCTTTGTAAATGCTGTGAGCTGAGGGCAAGATTGCTCCTTTGGTGAAGAAAAACTGGTGGAAATGGCCAAATAACAGAGCCAATGTAAATAGCCTGAGACAATATTGCAGGGCAGAGCCAGTGATGCCTGGCAGTAACCTGCTCGTCTGGCAATCCACAGCTACTGTAATAGCTTCAAGTTTCTTCCAGGTCACAAGCTAAAGGATTCTTAGAGCTGCTCCAGCCTCTATAAAAGGAAATAAATTGCATAAGTATGTTGTTCCAGGGCAAACACCCATGCTGAGCCCTCCTTCCCAGCAGGTAATTGATGCAGCACAAGTATAGGTTTGGAACATTAGTATCTACTTTCCTAAACTTCCTTTTCAAAACTGAGTTTGAACCCATATAGAGGGAGAAATACACACTAGAGGGAGGGTGGATTATATTGCTATTTTTATAACTGTCATAATTCATGCTTATCTAATTTTTCTCCAGTCAAGCTATCTTGCATGAAATTCCCCTTTTCTGTATTCCCTGAGCTGACTAAAATAATTATAGGTGAATACATTCAAAGAACTTCGTCCCAAATGGGTATGAATAAAAAGGCAAGCAGACGTTGGAGGGGATATGATCAAGGGAGTTTTTTGGTTCTGCTATCACTGCTGGAATAAAGAGGCAACCTTAATATAAATAGCATGTGTATTTATACACATATATATGTATTTATATGGATTTAAAATATGTACATTGAAATATGAAAGGGCACACACATGAGAATTTAGACTCTCAGTTATGGAAAAACATATATAATTAAATAACCTGTCTTTTCCTGTAAAATTTCTGTTTACTACTGTCTAGCATGTTGACAGATATTTCCCTAATTCCCTGTGATTTCACAGAATGATCAAATGCAAAGGTGACCATTAGAGCTAAAAGGGTTTCTGGACCTGAATCAATGCAGTCATAAATATCCCCAGGACTGCAACAATTTATAAGTAAAGGGACATAACTCATGCTGCCAGTGGATTCTTTTGGTCTCATTCTACATGACTTGCTCAGCAATTTCAGAACAAATCTCAAATTATTTTAGAGTGATTTGGACCAAAGAGACTATTATAACAACATTAAAAAAAAACAAACATTAAAACATGTGATTCTGTTGGCCAAAAGAAGACAATTTAGAGCTCTATGACAGACATTGAAGTTGGAACTAATTGCCCAACGTTTCTTTTGAAGTGACTGGGAAGAAAAAGAATAAAAAACCAACTCATGTCATCCAAATACGGGAGTCAAAGATAAATCAGCCTAAGTTGTTTCCTACAGGTATGAATTTCTCTTCACTGGCTGTGAAAGGAGAGTAGGGAAATCAGGTCACATGTGGACATACACCTTGTAAATCAAATGATAAGAATTACACCTGAATGCAAACAGCCTGTTGACCTCCACTAGATTTTGAGTACTGTAACTCCAAAATCAAGAACACCATAAACACATTTTAAAATTTAGTTTAATCACCTTGAGCCTCCCACTCCTGTCCTTTACTGTCTATATACAAAAGCAGAGAAGGTACAGAAAATTTTCAATACAAGTACTCACCTTACTCTTGCTCCTTCTCCTCCTCTGAAATATCTGTAAGTGCAGATATTTCTCATTCATCATTCTGTCTAGTCTTCCTTGTCTTTGTGGGACTTTGGTCTTTCCAGTCTTCTGAGATGAGCATCCATTTTCTTGCCTACTCTTTTTTTTAATTTATTTTCAGTAGTCTTTGGTTAATTTGTGGACTTGACAGTGTTGAGTTTATTGGACTTGATGGTCTTATAAATATTTTCCAACTTTAATGGTCCTGTTTTTTTGTCTCTCTCTATTTTTTGTATCCTTTTTTTTCCCTCAAATAAAAATTGATCTGCATACCCTGAATGTACAAATTGTATTTTTTCTTCCTCCTTTTGCTTGATATTTTTTTTTTTTGCCAATTTCATATGTTCCATGCTGCCTTTCCTCAGTCATAGTGGCAGTCAGGGCCATGATCTGCCTGGCCTTAGCCAAAGTCACTTGCACACCAGATCAGCTCATCTGACCAATATCAAAGCAGCCATGTTCCTACTACAAAACAAATCTAGGATATTTTCCTTTCCTACCCATGTTCAGCTAAAGTTTTGGTCCAGGCTTTCATCATCTTCACTTCTATAATAAATATCCTTTGTTGGGCTTGGCCAAATGTAGTGCTACACACCAAACCTGCTGTGAGAGCTCTCGCACTGCCACATCCAGTTTGCAGCACTTGTGACCTTCCTTGCTTTAGTGTCACAATTGTTTTCCTTAATGTTAAGGGATGTCCTGTCATCTTATCCTTTGTATTGAAGCATCAGCTTCCTCTCCAGTCTTATTACTCCTTTTCACTGCCCACTTTTCAAACTTTGTGAATTTTGATATTTTTCCCCATCTTGCCCTTCATTTCATTCAAGAGTCACATACGTGTTATTTCCCTCAAAATCCTTTTTTAAACAGGTTTCCTTGGCAGAAAAAAAAAAACAAACCCAGAAGCTTCTAAATAAGTAATTTGCTCTGGTTAGTATTTTGTCAGTACTTTCTTACAATCCTTAATGACTGCACGTATTGTTTTGTTACTGGATTCAAGTCAGAATTGTCCTGATACAGAGAAACAATTATGATGCTTTTTCTTACTGCAATGCAAAAGGGCTTGGTCCATGAATCAGCCTTCAGCCGTCTTTCAAGGAAAAAAGCCACCAAAATTTAAAATGTATTTCTAATACAATTATGTTGTTCGTGTATTTTAGCGTCATTCTTGTCCAATATTAAACTAATTTTTATGTCTATGAGTTTCCCAGTAAAGATTTCATTGCAAGTTTACATTTGCATGCCTGAGAGGGGTGTAATCAGATTGTGTGCCTCTAGATCCATACTGTCATTATTAAAAGTTTTATTAACACCTATGGCTGGATGATACAGAATGTAATATGACAAATATAAAAAACTGTTTGCTAAAATGTATTATTGAATGTAGGACATTCTGTAAGATTTATCACCACAATGCACTAGAAATATTCTGATGTCACCATCATCTCCAAATATTTCTCTGGCATTTCTACAAAATGCATGTTCTGTGACTCTGATCCCTGCATGCTACTGCTGTTTAGACACCTAATAAGTCAACAGGAGTTGAGATAAATACCAAGGGAATATCAGTGGCTGTGTTTGGCTGGAATTGTTTTGAGGTCTATGAAACTTTAGTTTTCACTCACTCAGGCTCTATCAGACAGTCTGCAAAAACCAAGAGCTCCATGCTGGCTCCTTCACAAGTGTAGCAGTTCAAACAGAGTCTGGCAGTGGATTAATAATGTGACTCATGGATGTGACAGTCACTGGGACCTTGCTATACTCATAACCAGACTGGAATGTGAGAACTGTAAATCATAAAATTCTCTGAAAATACATGAAACCTTACTGACCCGATGATAGAAAAGCAGTTTCAACTTGTGACATCCCCCTTGCTTCTTTTATCAGGTTTAGAAGATTTAAAGGGAAAGTTCAGGGTGAGAAGAAACTAGTGATGAGATGGGCTTTTATTTTTGCTATGTGTAGACAATAATTTTAAGTGTGTGTTGTTAATAAATCTTATTCAAATCTGTATGGTTTCATACAGTCATATTAAAATTCACAAGGTTTAAGAACTGTTGTACCCAGAGGGATCATAAAGTACATACACTTTTTTCACATAAAAAATAGAATAAATCTCCAAGCTGGATTGTATCCAATTCATCTTTTTTCATTGTATTTTATTTTTCTGAGAGCTCAACATGCTTTAATTTTTATGAGACCTTACAGTCCTCTGACACAAAGAGACACACAGCTCACTGCATGATAATATTTGGTGTGAGCTAGCATGCAGTGAGATGATGTGCTCCAAGTGAGGAAAACTGTAAAACATAAAAATAGTTCTTTAGATAGCAGTGTAACCTACTTATCAGCATTTGGCATTGATTATGTGTTTCTTAACTCTGCATTTTCAGTGTGTCCCTTCATTTTCACAATATCTGCATATTTTCAAGATAGATTTTTCTTCATGGAGTTCCTTTCCAACAACAGTGTTCTCTAAATGGAATAGATTTTCATAACAACTAATTTTTTATGACTAAATATCACATCAAAGTCATCCTGGGTGTGCTTGCTTCAAGCTGAGTAATTCAGCCCTGAGCAGTGACTGTCCCAGTCCAAGCCCAACTGAGAGCAGATCCACCCAAACTTTGTTAAGCTCAGATCTTTTGCCTGAGCTTTCAGGTGCAGGGAGAAGGCACCACCAATTTATGACAATGCTAGCAATAGTTCTTTTCTTTTTTAACATCAGTCAGCACAATCAATCTGCTTGCAAACAAAGCATTTTCTAAATGTTTGCTACATTTCTGGGTACATAGAGAACTGTCATCAGAATAAAGCATCTCTTAAAAGATTTCCCAACTGCAAAAGCTCTTTGGGAATTAGATCACTTGATTCTGTCAATAATAAAAAACTTATCCCAGACTTGATGATCTACCTGGATTTGAGGGCTGAGAAAAGGATTCTCTGATATCTTAAAGATAACTCTGAAAGCAAATTCCTATCAGATTTAGTCATAGAAGAGCTCCATGGGGAAGGAGGGCTCATGACACATCTGCTTAGAACAAGAGATACTATTATTTATAAAATTCAATGATTTACAGATCTCAGTTTTTCAGCTAGGAAAAAATCCCCAAAACTACTCATATCAATCTCCTTATTACAAATAAAAATTTTGAAAAGTAGCAATAATTATTTACATGGTTTTAGTTTTCAAATGATCTATTTATATATCTCTGCACAGCAGTCATAATTCCTGTATTATGAGAGGATACAACCTTGGTTCTTAAAATACCAATTTAATTTTAAACTGTAAGCTAACTAAATAATTTTTTTACAGTGAGGGTGGTGCTGCACTGAAATAAGTTGCCCAGAGAAGCTGGGGATGATGCCATCTCTTTTAGTGTTCAAATCCATATTGGATGGCGCTTTGAGCAACCTGGTCTAGTGGAAGGTGTCCCTGCCCATGGCAGCAAGGCTGGAATGAAATTAATTTTAAGGTCTCTTCCAAAATAAAACATTCTATGATTCTATGGTTAACCAGCCTTTTGGTAGCAGTAGGTTAATTTTATCTTTGAGTTAAATATGTTTGAATGGCAAGTTTTCCCAGGAAAAATTTTTATAAAATAAAATTTCTTTTCTATATCAAAGTGAATGAGGATGGAGCCTGAAGGGGACAAGCTGTGTCTATTTCTTAGGCAATCTGTTATAAAGTTTACCAGCACCTAACCCCAGTAGGTTTACTTGTACTCAGTACTTGCTGCAAAACTCTCCAAATAAATGAATGGAGTTCACCTTAAAGTTGTTTTGACCACAAGGATATTGAATTTATGTTTTATTTTTTAATGCAGAAGAAATTAATGTTTCCAAAACAATTAATGTTTCCAAACAATTAATGTTTCCAAAACAATTAGGCCTCAGACATTGTAGGTGATCAAGCTACTAATGTGATTTTTTCATACTCAGTTGTGGCTAAATAGTGTCAGCCCTGGGAATTTCTTTGTTCACAGCCAGGAAGTGAGATAAGCACTTGCAGGAGCAGCAGGTTTTCTAAAGCCTGATTTCCTGTGAGTTTCATACAGTTCTGTCCTGTGTGTGCTTTATGAAGTATCTAACAGTAACATAGTTGACTTCTCTGGTGATATTTCTATCCTTCAGCTGGGAGAAGTTATCTTGGTATTCCTCCTCTACTCAGCTACCAAGGTTTTAATAATAGTTTGATAATACTTCTGTCAGCTATAAGTAAGACGGTAATATGATGCCAAATTCTTTTGAAGTAATGTGGAGATAAGGAGCATAAAGAATAAAATTGCTATAGGTACACTATCAAGACAAGCACTTGCTCAGACACCCTAACCTTCCTGCCCCCGTGTTTTCTCACAGAGGAGAGGCACACTGCTAAAGCATTATTTGAAACAGTGTTTATTCTGTGGGACATTTCAATTTTGATCAGCCTATACCACATGAGAACTAATTTCTAGGAATAGAAAAAACAATCCATAGCTAACAATGATTAAAGAAATTAATTTTTAACACTGATTTCAAGCTAGTCCAGAACAGAAGTTTAGATACCCACTTTGCCATTATTTTCAAGATAACTTTGTGTTGGTATCTGTATCTATGCACAAAACAAGATATATATAGACAAAATCTGTCATTCATGTCTGTACATTGGCAGTGGAATTATAAAATATATGCACATACATATGATGAATTTATTTGAATCTGAAAACATAGAAATAGAATTGACTTCTTTTTTGTGACCTCAGATATTCAAGGAATACGGGAACTTCAACATTCTTTATTGATGTCCAAACAGACACCAATTTGTGAGAGAGGCATTCATTTATTTCAGTGAGGTCTAGGACATTATCTTTATGCACTCTGAAATAAACTTTGATTGCTTTCTTCTCTGAGAGAATTTAACCTACAGCTGATTGATAACAAGAGGGGCTCCAGGAGTCTATTGAGTTACATTTCATGATTGTGTTTGGAGAGTTCTGATTCCCTCATCACAATAATCTGTTTTGGCTTAGTGTTGACAAGCAGCATCATCTTGATTGTCACCAAAGCTGTTGCACAGTTCCCAAGCCTGGGAAGAGAAAAGAGCAGCGTTTTAAAACATATATAGTAATCATTTCTATTGGAAGGTTAATGGCCTCCTCATTTGTTTTCACAAAATAAATACCAAGTTTCTTCAATTTCCAGCCTGCTCACTCAATCACGTTCTAGCTAAAACACTGCAAAATTAGTTTCATGTGAGTGGAGTTACCTCTAGGGGATTAATTGCTCAAAACAGATGTAGAAGATCTCCCCAGCCTGACTTGCTGCTGCTGTTCTGCATCAAAATCCTGTCAAGAGGAGCTGGCTGAGGTTGCCCTTTGTAGGGGATGCTCAGCTCTCAGCCTTTAGGCCCTGTGCATCTTAGAAGAATGACAGGTGACAAACAATGTCTCAAGGGAAACTCGACTGCTTTGTCATACTCTAGCAAATGCCCTGATGATCCCAGAACTGTCACACTCGGCTTCCTTAAGGCTGCAGTTTATCCTTTGGCCTTGTTGACATCAGTGACATATAAGTGGTAAAAAATAAAAATGTTACCTTCTTTATTCTTTTCCTAGACTAAAGGGAAGTCACAGGTTACTTGTGAATACTTGTGACACTTGAGAGGCAGAAGAAATACTTGATAACTCACTTCTTCCCTCCTTCTTTGCTGCGCTCTGTACTTTCCTCAAAACATTATTAGGAAAGAGATACACAACATAAAATTTTGTGCTATAGATGGGTCTCTGCTGAGAGTTGGGAGGTGAAAGAGGGATCAGGAAAAGCAGTTCATTCTTAATTAAACATTTAATTTAGAAGAGTTGAATACAGTTTTACAGCTTTTACCTCTGTTGCAATAAAAGGCCATTTCAAAAGGGAAATTTCAAAAAATATCCTTCAGTATTCTTTTTTTTTTTTCTTTTAATGAAAAAAAATCAGATATTCTCAAAGCCTTGTTTATAACCTTAATTAGACATTTAGGTTCCCAAACTTTTCTTTACCCAGTGTAATATACCAAGTATAGATATGTTACTTGACTGGATTTTCTTGGGAAGCAAGAATAGATTTCTGTAAGAACACTTGATTAAGAAAGTTCATCCAAAGAATTTTAGCATCTTTCTTTGGTTCATTTGTAGGTCTTTGGTTTGTTACTTTTTTTTTTTTTTAATCTTATTCTTTGAGTGATAGCCTTTATAGTGTTTGTCAATAAATTTGCAGATTTGGGAAACATCCTAAATAGAAATTATTTTATATCTCACAATAGTTCTTTAGATATTAATGATCACAAAGGCATTAAAAATTTAGGCCCTGTCTTTAAAATAATTTTTCTACTAGTTTAAAAATTTAAAACTAGTCTTCTTCAAAAGAAAAGACCTTAGCTTATCCCATTAGCTGCAGCAGAATGTCTCAGTGATGCAAATCATTATATGTAATTGTGATTTATATTGTTATGTGCCATCTCCATTCTTGCTCTTTAATGGCCCAGTCCTTATAAATTAGCCCTAATGGACTTTGATACATTCAATGAATATTTCTCCTTAGTGTGCAACATCTTTCATTTCTCTACTGTATAAGCAGCAAATCTTTGTTTCACCAACTCTGAGTAACAGAACATGTCTTAGATTATCTCCTCACCAAATTTAAAATAGTTTGTAATTTATACATATCCCAAGAAAAGCTAAAGCTGTTATAATTAATGCTAAAATAAGAATACTGGAAAGGCTTTGAAAAGTTGCATTTTCAGGTTTAAATCAATCTCTTTTATGTCAAAGATTAAAAGGAAATCTTTCTTGAAGAAATTACTCCTCCTGTGCATCCTTTGCATCTTTCCTAAAGCATTTGGCTTTTTTAAAGCCAGAAAATTAGAACAACACTGCTTTTCTGTAGCATTTCAATAGCATTTCTAGATGGGCAGAACACCTTATCACTGTCACTCACACACAGAGGTTCTGTGTTTTTTGGTTTTGGGTTTTTTTTAAATTTTTTTTTCTTATTTGTTTTAACTGCTTTTTAGTGTTTAGGGGCTCTAGCTCCTGGAGGGAAAAAAAAAAAAAAAAGAAAATAATGAAAAGAAAATAACTTTCTTTTTTTCAAAACTTATGGCATCCAACTCAGATACCTAAAGTCTCAAAATAATAATTTAAAAAAATTAAAGACTGCCAGCCCTAATGCTAATAGGGCTAATAGTATGGCCCTCTTCCTGTAAGCACTGACATTGGATTTCAGCTTCTCTGCAGTCTGAGTGAAGCTGCAAGTCATGATCTGATTTCTACAGTAGAATTAGGAAGCCAGTTAGTAGGCATGAGAATAAAGCACTCTCTTGAAAATTTCTGTTCAGTGATGTGAGTGCTAGAAAAAGTGCAAACTGAAGATATTTTTTACCTCATTAAATTATACTTTTTATCCTTATAATGCTTTGTGTGCTCTGCAGCATGACTTTTCTTCCACTTTTTACCCATCTGTTTTTCATATAAAAGAGATCCACTATCTAATGCACTAAGTTTAGTTTTACAGGAGTTTGGAGAGGTTTTTAGCTACATTAATCCTTCCTGTTTGTGTCTGTCCCGTTTTTGCTCGGATTAATTTTCTTCTAATTTATTTTTTAAAGAAAAACCTCATATAAAAATGGCTGGGTTTGACTTGTTAAATATTTTCAGCACTTTTAAGAGTATCTCCAGCTATATGTTGATGTATTTTGCAGCCCACTAGGCGACCTGCTGGCCAGAAGCCTCTGTTGCACATGGGATATCTGAAAGATGCCCTGGGCCAGGACCAGAAGTAGCAGTCATCATTTCGTGTATAGACATTTACATGAGGATTTAGAGCTCTTCCTGCACTTCATGCATGCTTCAGACACTGCTCCAGTCACCTTCTGCAAAATAAATATCACTGTTCTTTTTGTTGCCTCTTAGCTCGATTTTGGAGTATGTACCACTATAGACATGCCTTCAAAAATACAAAATGAACTGGCTGGAGATTGTATTCCTTAAATGAGGCAGCAGCTGTGTGTTAGGGATGAGACAAAAATGCTGATTTGCCCTTTGTGAATCTACAGGTTTGTGAAAGGCAAATGCCACTGCCCAGACCAAGAAGCCTGCACTTAATGAAATTTATTAACGTGGCCCTTACTTTCTTTGTACATGATTAATAATTAGGGGTTAGAATATGCCACGCTTTTAGTCAGTCAAATATTATTCATTCAGCTCCAGTCACCAGGTCTCAAATCACTGAGGAAATACAGTGTAATATAGTGGAGGGAATTCAAATTTAGTGATACACAGAAAGAAATGAACAGGAGAAAATAAATATAAGGACATTAGCTACTGAGATTTTTGTATTCTAAAAAATCCTAACAAACCAGGCCATTAAACTTTTCAAACAAAGCATTCCTATCAGCTCAGGCTTTTGTCTCCAATCTATTCCTAGCTTTTCCATGTAATTCCTCTTGCATAATAAAATAAAAATAGCAACAATTTTAAACAGAGTTTATTCTGGTGAGAGGCTGGTTATTAAACAGATTAACTGCTGAGGCACAGTATATTTTTTTAATCTTTAGCTTCCTGGAGAAAACTAACCAGATTTTTTTTCTAGGACAAACCAAGTCTTTTTTGAATGTGCCACAGCTTTGATTATTTTGTTTTATTGAGGACATGGGCAGTAGAAGAAATCCAGCAGGCTTTAATTATGCCTTGTATATTTTATTCTTAGGCAAGCACTAGCCAATTCTAAAATAGAGAAGATTTAATGTACACACATTTCCTTGGCAGTTCTGGAGGTTAGGAACTGTCTACATTTCCTGGCAGTCTTAAGACAAAGAAGCTTCTATTATTCTCCTAAAAGGACTTGGCTTAAAACACTGAAAAAATTATGGGTTGAAATTACACAACCCATGTTCTGCAGAAGTTGGGATTAGACAAAAACACTTCTCTGCTTCCCACCTTAAATAATACATATTTGAGACAAATATGGCTTATATTACACAAACTCTGCTCACATCAGAAAGATTATGAAGCTCAAAGATTGAGTTATGCTATAGAAAATGCAACATCACAGTCAGGGCAATGTCTCAGTGCATGAGGATGGGAGTTCAATTGGTGTTGCATGAACATAAATATGAAAGTTACCTCAGACTGATGGCTTACACCAAAAGTTAAAAAATAAAGATGTGCTCGGCAAAAACTCACAGAAACCAGGTTTTGAGATCACCCTTCATCTGTGAGGGGCAGAGCTGCAGACCTGAGCTGCAAGGATGGTGTGGCTGGGGATGCAGTGTCACAGCAATGAGCACTGTCCCATCAGGAGGGTGGGGGATCTCCTATGAAGCACCCTGAGGACAGAGTCTGTCTGTCCCCTGCTCCTGAGAAATTCTGGATGACATTAGTGCCCATGGGACAGAGCAGGAGTGCTCTGAGAGGCACAGAGGATGTGCATAAGGACTCGAGCACAAGCTAGCTCTGGTTTCTCTCATAATACTGACATGAAACAAATCTGCCTTATCTACCTGTAGGAAATGATCTTTAGTGCAAGCACCAGCTTGGATGACAGATTTAACACTCCACTTGTGGAAAGTGCCTGGAGGAATATCAACATACATATCCAAACCTTAAATTATTTAGTGCTGTTTTTAAGAAAGATTCTTTCCTTGAGTTATCCTGGTTTAGAGGTGACATTACTACAGCAGTTGGACTAAGTGAAGGAGGGGGTAAAAGAAAATTGCTGCATTAGACATTGGGCAGACTGAGTATATTAAACAGATTAAAAAAATTAAATATTATGAACAACTTTAATCTTAAATGTCATATATACTCATAGCAAAACATACATGTCATTGCCTTAATTTTCCTTTAAATCTTATGAATATGATAAAAGAAGAGACACAGCTTAAATTTGAGCAGAAAAGGTGGAAACCCATGACAGCTGAGCTCATCTGAATGCTTGGTGTCTTCTTCAGGCTGTACTGAGAAGCCAAGAGCCTGCAGCAGGACTTGCTGTGTGTGAAATCATTGATAGATAGCAAGTAACTCCTGGCTGTGGTGAAATAAAAGATGTCATGTGAAATTAGAGATAATAAATGGCAGCTTCTGATGTCTTAAATAAAGAAGTACTAAGTACAATGAAATCATCTTACCTTTACAATATATGTAAAGACTGGTTTAAAAAGACAAATACTGGAATAATATCATGTTCAAATACAGCAAGATACTAATAAAGTAAAAAGGGTTGACTCAAATTATATGTATGTTATTCATTGCACAGCTAATTTCCTGAACAAATATTATATGCATTTTTTTTTATTGTTTAGGAATTTTCAGGGGTTTTAATGCTTTCCTTCTTTTACTTGAAAGCATAAACTGACCAATTTCTTTTGTTCTCTGTCACTACTCCCCCTCTGCCCCCCTTGACAGGATCAGAAGTGTCTGTTGTCTAGGGCACTGGCTCAGGACAGAGAAAACCCTCAGTCAGGTCCCTGCAGAGGGAGTGTTGATACATCATTAATCTATCACTTTAGCCGATGAAAATGAACCACAGAAAGTGGCAAAGAGCAAATGCTTTGTATATAAGACAGATTGTTCCATAACTGTTCTTGTACAGAGTGAACATTAAAGCTGTCCCAGACTAAGGTAACAGTGTACATCAGAGTTGTCTTCTGAAGCGGATCATCTGTGAGAATTACTGCTTATTTGCTGCTCTAGAGGAAGAACAAGAGAAGGACTCAAAAGCTAAACCAGTGTGGGCTGTGCAAGGCACAGGATAAAATGCCTCTGTATGTGGGAGTTTGGCTCAACTGCATACTGGATCCACTTTCTTTGTACTTTCCATTCAAACTTTTCTCTTTATACCAGAAAGATATCTGGGGAAAAAAAACTCAAACAAACAAACAAAACAAACAAACAAAAAACCCCCCCAAAACCCCAAAAGCAAAAGAAGCAATCAAATTTCTAAATTCGAACTTGCTACATTTATAGAAGCTTACATGTCCACATAAAAAATCTTCTGCTGAAAACTTCCCTGACACATATATCCCAGTCTGTGAATTACAGAAGCTCACACTTCCTGACTTATTTTTCTGAATTCATCAAGAAAACGATGACTCAAACTGTATAAGCAGGGTGTCACTCACATTGTTTGCTTTCTTTTGAGCAAGGATGGATTTCCACTACTGGGAACAGGTGCTTACCTGTTTTGGCCATTGTGTGGCACATCATGGGCAGCAATTCCCATAGCAGGGGTTTGGAGCAGAGGGAGCAGTGGTACCCTCTTCTTGGGGGACAGGCTGTTGTTCCAGCTCCCCTGAACTGGTTTTAAAAGAAAACACAGACAAAGAATCCAATCTACAGGGCTTTTTTCTTCCTCTACGTCTGTAACAAAAAGAAGAGCACCTGTTTGGGTAGTAGGTAGAGTTATTGATTCTGGGTAGATCATAATGTTTCATGATTTATTTATTTTCTGACATTCTTCATGTTGGTGCTGCTGCTGCATGATTGGAATAGGTAAATGATTCTTCAGCTGGAAAACAATTCAAAAGAACATGTTACTCAAATACATATTAATATTTGTTGAATGAAGACTGCAGGAGGATGCTCTGGCTTTTGGGGCTCTTGGGAAGCAAAGTTCTTGGTGAATGGCCTTTGACTTCTTTATGTTTCTTTCTTTAAATACCAAAATTTTGGCCTGAGTGTTGAGCTTTTGATTTCAGCATATGTTGTACCCAGCATGAGACAAACACAATAAGAAGAGATTAAAGTATTTCCATCTGCTTAGATAATTTACTGGTGATTGAATGGTAAAAAATAAAAAGTCATTTTATCCAGACACTTGGGAATTAAAATATAATTTTAATGCAGTCATAGAAAAAATCATTGTTAATTTGTATTGGTTTATTGCTACTGGGTTAATGTAAGATTCAATGCAATCTTGTTTGATTCCCTTGTCAACTTCAATGTCTTGGAAAACCTTGAAAAAATTTCCATTTTATTAAATACTCAAAAGAGACATTTATAGACCTGCTTTTATGTTTGCAAATCATATTGAACTGGAATTGTTGGGTGATTCTGGGAAAGGCAATATGCCTCTAAAACAAAATCTTTACAATTCCTACATTGCCTCCATTATTGAAAATTCGTGTACTGTTCTGCTGAAGGGTTGTAAAACCAGATTTCTGCAGCAACAGCTGCTTCTTTTATCTGAAAACTGATGGCTTGCCTCTAGTACTTGTAAGTTTTCAGGAATGATTAACAACTCATGTAAGAATTGTTGGACCACAGAGAAAATGAGTAATTGAACCAAGTTTTTGGTAAACTAATTTCCTCTGTATAAATTTGGTAGGGATTTTTTAAGAAAAAATTTCCAAATACTTGGAATGTAATTCTCATACCTATGAACAATTGTTCTTAAACCTACATCTGATATTCTTTTCTGCTCTTTGTTGAACCCTGTTTTGCAATTTGATTTCAGTAGCAATTTCTCTTGAAAGTACTGTAACTTTTTAATATCTGTCTACTTATTGAAAAAGCTCAATCAGAGAAGAAAAAAAAGTGTCTTTTATTGAACAGTCACTTAAAAATAAAGGGTAAATTAAGATCTGCCTTAGGCTACTGGAAGATCTCCCAGCACTTTGTATCCACATAGAAAGAAGGATGGGGATATAGGCAGGACCTTGGTCATGAAACATATAGCAACAAAATTACTAATTTTATTTAATGTTAATTTTAATTTTATTTAATATAAAAATTAATTTTATTTAATATAAAATTTATTTTATTTTATTTTATTTTATTTTATTTTATTTTATTTTATTTTATTTTATTTTATTTTAATACAGTATTTTAATAGAAATACAAAGTCAGCAGACCCTAACACAAATTCAGCTGTGGAGAAGGAAACATCTTGAAATACTGCATGGTTACATTTACAGTGTTTGTAACACCATCAATCCTCTCAAACAAAGATACTAACACAACACCATCTTATCTTTGAATAAGAGCAGGACTCAGTTCTGAATTTTTTATTAAAGACTGCAAAAGTATTTGATAGGGGTTTTTTTTTATGGAAAATGGTCTATTAAATAAAATTCTACTGTTTCATGAAGTTACTCTATTTAGAAATGCTTTATTTTTCTAATATTTTGAAACTAAATAAAATACTAATTTAATTTTAAACATGAAAAAATATTATGGGACTGAATTTTATAGTGTTAATAAAAAAAATAAATTCTACATATGGGATTTATGGGGACTTTTTATTCACTCCTAACCAGAAAAGGGTATTAAAGCATAATTAAAGTTATTAAAGAATTGATGTTTTAAACATTTGGCCCAACTTCTGTTGATTTTTTTATGTGGCTTGTAATAAAATTATATGTATATATTCTCCTAAAAATTTTTTCTTTAAAGATTTGGTAAGTTCAATATCCAGGAAAAACATGATGCTAATTTGCACCATTCTATTTTGGTTGTAAAAAATTGAAGCATTCAGGATTTTGCTCTTTTTAAACAGTGCTTTCTAAAAAAAGAGAGACTGAGAAACTTTTATCAGGAAACCCTACATTTCAACGGGCCAAATCCAATTTTAGATACCAGTAAGAAGATGACCACTGACAGCAGCAGGAGTTACATGCAGAGCAGGAGGAGTTGATTGCATCCCTATAAATTCTGCAACAGGAAGAAGATGCAGGATTTGTGCACAAAAATTTAAACACGCATCATTTTCTACAAAAATTTAAACACATATCCTTAACTACATGAGCTGAGATCAGTTTCCAGCTTTTAAAGGAACCTTTCTTATTATAGAGGTAGTTTATTGTCCCCTTCCCCAACTTAATAAATCAGAGTTATAAAGAGAGACAAGAATTGGCCAGGAGTCCAGTCAACACCAGGCACTGTCTCTGAAACAGTGAATTTTTCATTTCTGGATGTTTTGTGGTTCAACTTTGACAAGGAGAATAGTCAGTGTACATTTTTATCTACTCTTATTCTTATATGAGAAATACCCACAGGGATATATTGCAATGAGACATGAGAAGGGACAGTATCTCAAAACTCTGGCTTTCTGTGCACTGCTCTAAACACTGTTGGGGAAGGGGAAAAAAGGAGATTTTTCTAAAGAGAAAAAAAAAAGTGTCGTAAAACCACATTAATCAATTTCAGACTCTGAATCCTCATAACACAAGGGAGCCTAAGCTGGAGAAAGTGTGAGATACAGCCCTCTGCAGAATCCAGTGTTGTCTAGTTTGGGCACCATGTGCACCACTTGTGGACTATGTTGTGGTAAATTTTGCTCTCGTGTGATGCATGGGAGGGGCTGGAGAGCTGCATAAAACAGATGGTGAGGCCCCTCACAGTGAGTTCTGGTCACAGGCACAACAGACTTTCACCTTGGGGCCTACAACCAGCGTGCCTTAAATCCACGGTTTTTTTTGAACCTAGCCTGAAGTCTGATCTTAAGCATCTAAAGGGCTAGATAAAATATAATCTGAAAATTAACAGCAGAAGTAAGATTAAGTCACTTCAAGAAAGACAAAAAAAGACAATGAATTCAGTTATTATGAATAAACAACACCTCATTATAATGTTATATCACATTATAACCCCCCCATTATGTATGTTCATAAAAACACCCTGTTTCCCACTCTGATCATCTGAAAACTGTGGCCTTTAGTACAAGAAATATCTAAAATGTGTCTGGAGCATGTAACCACCCTTCTGTGCCAGGCCCTCAGAGAGCAGAAAAAAGTGTCACTTCTGTAGATCTATAATTTCTTATAGGGGTTAAATATGTGACTTGCTGGTTTTACCCCAAAACAACAGATATTCTATATAAATAAATTTACACTTTTGAAAACATAGCAGACTGTGATTTTGTTTATTTAATCTGAAGCAATTTAACAAACTGACCCAAAGAAAAGTATTTCAAATACCATGACTTGTAAATGTTGGTTGTTGAGGTTTTTTAAAGAAACAGTAAGACAGATGGTGTGTTAGATTAACCTGAGCTAGGAAAATAGAGACATAGCCAAAATTAAAGACAAAGACTAATATCTGTGCAAAGAAACATGCTGAAAACAAACTAAGTTTGACCTCTGGTAATGCTAGCAGCTGGGCTATACACGAGTGCAACCTCAGACCTGCTCTGTTTAAATTGTTTTGTAAGAGTCCATTTTGTTGGACTCTTCCTGATAAATTAAGTCTTGGGCGAGTTTGCTGCTATTTTCTTTTTTATTCTCTAAGGAAAACCTTCAGACCAATCGACTGAGAAACAAAATGAAAGTTCATCCTGTGGCCTGGTGCTGTATAAGTTTTCATAAGAAAGAAATTTATGCTGAGCCCAAAATGCTGGAGTAGTGAATTAGCACATTTCCTGTGGATTCCTGTCTTGCAGTAAAATTTTTTTAGCCGACTACTTTAAATTAACTTTTTCTTTTAATAGTACAACTTTGCATACATTTTGTCTCCGTGTTATAGGTTTTTTCAATATTCCAGCCTATTCTCAACCACTGACTGCTACCTTGGGCTACAGTTCCCTGCCCCTTCTGTGTGCCATGCTGTGAAGTGAGATAAGGAATTACTTTGCTCTTTGGTGTTTTAGTTTTGAGGGTTTTTTTCTACTGAAGTCAGTGTTTATTTCAATGAATTAGTGTGACTGAGGGGTGTGATAAATCACAAGCACAGATAAGCAGACAAAAAAGTCTCTTGAAATGGTCACTTCTGCAGCAAAAATTGTATGTGCTATTGTACTCTTGGAGAGTAGATCTTGGTAGATCTTGGAGCAACATGCTATAAAAAAGTCAGAGAGAAATAGTTTTGATGAGATTAATTAATAAAAAAAGAGTATCAGGATTTTATCAAGAAGTGGCGATTTGGTGAGGATGGAGCTGCAGTGCTGAGAAAGGAGCACTCAGATGAGATGTTCCCAGATTGTGTCTCCCATCCCAAACCCTATGCAAGACACAGATACTTGCAAGAATGTTGAAAATAAGAATTGAAATCTGATTGGGAAGTCCTGGTCTAAGAGTGAAGATTTAATTCAAATCTAGATCGAGATCTCATTCAAATCTAGCATAATGCACATCTTTAAAAATTTATTCTTTATAAAGAACCTCCCCTTTGTGTGTATTTATAACAATACATTGGCTTTACCCCGTGTTTAAATGAATATGACAGAGCTCAAACATGATGTGGCATTCATAAATTTTCATACAACCCTCACACCTCATGATGTTCCTTGAGACTGTGCAGCACTTTTAATCTTGAATTACAGGAGTTTAAGGACATGACAATCTAATAAATACTCTATTTCTTTAAAAAAAAATCAAGGCAGTATTGAAGACAGCTCCCATAGTATGGAACATCTGGCAGGCTGGGACCTCCATCCAAGACTATTGTATATGAACTAGAAAAAGGTGATTTTAATTGTATAGTTTAATATTTTTACAGCACCTTTCATCTTCTGCCAGAAGACTTTTAAAACTGGTATAAAAGACATGCAAAATTGGATGTTCTTGGCATCAATATTTAGGACTCCTGGATTATGTTTCTGCAGCTGGACAGCCAGGGACAAATCACTTCTCTGATCAGGGCTTTTATGACCCAAATAAATTTGATTAATAACACTCCAGTCCTTTGCAAAATGATAAATATACATTGACAAAACATAAAGTCTAATATCTAGGCTATTATTTATTTAATTTCTGCCTCCACGTGCCCTTGGTATAAAAGCACCCTTAAATTCTCCTAAAGAACAGACTTGAAAGGAATTGAAAGGTGCCAGTGGAAGTTTCAGAGTCCTGAGAGAGGCAAAGCATTTTTCTCTTGAGCACAGCTTTTCAAGGCTGTCTAAATTCCTTCAGTGAGCAAAAAATTTAGGTTAAACCCAAAGGAAGAATCTCTAACTCTGCAGGCTTCTCAGTCCCTATGGGTACAGTTTCTTTTATACTGAAAGATTTTCTTTAGGAAAATACTTTATTGTCATTACTCAGAAGTGAGATGATTCATGATCATGTACTCCACTTTCCAGAGGAATTTTGCCTTCATGCAGTAACTAGGTGGTTGTTCACTGTTTTCTAGTCTTGTTTAATATCTTCTTTCAAATTTTGATCAAGATTTACTTCGTCAATCAAAGCTGTATTTTATCAATTTCTTTGTTAAAGATTCACTCTCAGCCATAAATACAGCTATTCCCTCACAGTGAGCCATCAAGAGATTACAGTCAAAGCCTCTTACAAGTATGAAAAAAGAGAAGGGAAGGGAAGGGAAGGGAAGGGAAGGGAAGGGAAGGGAAGGGAAGGGAAGGGAAGGGAAGGGAAGGGAAGGGAAGGGAAGGGAAGGGAAGGGAAGGGAAGGGAAGGGAAGGGAAGGGAAGGGAAGGGAAGGGAAGGGAAGGGAAGGGAAGGGAAGGGAAGGGAAGGGAAGGGAAGGGAAGGGAAGGAAAGGAAAGGAAAGGAAAGGAAAGGAAAGGAAAGGAAAGGAAAGGAAAGGAAAGGAAAGGAAAGGAAAGGAAAGGAAAGGAAAGGAAAGGAAAGGAAAGGAAAGGAAAGGAAAGGAAAGGAAAGAGGAAAGGAAAGAGGAAAGGAAAGAGGAAAGGAAAGAGGAAAGGAAAGAGGAAAGGAAAAAGGAAAGGAAAAAGGAAAGGAAAAAGGAAAGGAAAAAGGAAAGGAAAAAGGAAAGGAAAAAGGAAAGGAAAAAGGAAAGGAAAAAGGAAAGGAAAAAGGAAAGGAAAAAGGAAAGGAAAAAGGAAAGGAAAAAGGAAAGGAAAAAGGAAAGGAAAAAGGAAAGGAAAAAGGAAAGGAAAAAGGAAAGGAAAAAGGAAAGGAAAAAGGAAAGGAAAAAGGAAAGGAAAAAGGAAAGGAAAAAGGAAAGGAAAAAGGAAAGGAAAAAGGAAAGGAAAAAGGAAAGGAAAAAGGAAAGGAAAAAGGAAAGGAAAAAGGAAAGGAAAAAGGAAAGGAAAAAGGAAAGGAAAAAGGAAAGGAAAAAGGAAAGGAAAAAGGAAAGGAAAAAGGAAAGGAAAAAGGAAAGGAAAAAGGAAAGGAAAAAGGAAAGGAAAAAGGGAGAAATGCTTAATGAAAGAAAACGCTAATTTTCATCTGCTTGCTGAAGATAGGAAGAAAGCACTCTTGATGCTCATCTGAGAGCCATAAGAGTGGTTTGGAGACTGTCCCACTGCAGTAATTTACAGCTCTCACAGAGCTGTGGCAGAGCTGGCAGGCAGGATCCTGAGTTATACGACTTTGCAAACCTTGGATGTAACAGCATTGAGACAACATCCCATATTCTGCACTTAGGCAGAGATCCCAAAGTGCTGCTGTGTCTGTGTACCTGACTGTGCTCCAGCACACATCAGATTGTCATTGAGAATAAGGAAAGTCTGTACTAATTACCATTTTCACAAATTATGCTTAGCCACCTTGTATCCTCAAAAGGTAACATGTGGATCCACTTTCAAACTCTCCCAGTCTCTCAGTGGAGTGATAAAACTCCCTGGTTTTAGATTAAATTTGTAGAACTAGAGACACCTATTACTAAAAAATAAATTTTTAAAAAAATATTTTTAGCTCTGTTGTAAGGGTTTGTGATTTTTTAGAGAAAGGTAAGGTCTCCATAATCCTGTTCATGCTTAGCAAATGCATTGTCTTACAGTCAACAATTTTACAACTCAATTTAAAAATAACTCTGTTAAAATCCTTTAAAGGCCATTGTACTTTCCATCTCATTTCCTTCATTTTTCAACTTCAAACCTTTTAAAGCATCTGTTATCTGAACTTGTGGGATCAACTGCCTATCTTACATGGCTGTACAGGTTTTCTGATACAAACTGCTTAATCACCTCTTTCACAGTAGTTCCTTAACATTTTTGTATTGTCTGTGGTGAACAGGCTGGTATTTTATTTCATTTCCCTATTCCATATCAGTCTTTAAACCAATTATGGAGTGTTATGAACAATCATCTTTTCCTAAACAAAGGCTTGGATACAAAATGCTATACCTCACATGTTTCCTATCTTTGCATGGAATTTGGGGACTGGTGTCTAAAATGTATTTACCCAATCGTGATCTTGCAGAGGCACAAAAGGTACAGCTATATTTTTAAATAACCTTTTCTACAGTCAGAGGTCTTTTTTAATGCTGACATTTTACCAGAACAGAAATAAACACATTACAAGGCTTTTAAAATATTGTTCATCTCCTCCTACCTATAGAAAATTCACTGTTCATCCCTGCTCTGAGAAATAAGCCAGATAGAATTTAATTTAATGGGAGCTATTCCTTAATACTGTCATTCCTAGAAGCTCCCACTTCATTCCATTTTTCATATTCAAATCACAGAAATATTTAATATCCCTGCTCTTTTTTTTTTATTGTGATCCACAGGTCTTTCACATCTTCCCACTCCAAAAGTGTGTCTTATACATAATTCTGAGAATCATATTATTTTCATTCTTTTCAGAAAATGCATTGGCTCATCATAGCTTATTTCAATAGTTACAGTACACTATGACAGCATAAATGAAATCTGAAGATGTGGCTGGACTTTTAACTCTCCATTTATCCTCTGAGAACCAAATTCTGAAAGCTGATTAATTTTTCAAGATTCCTGAAATATCTTATTTGATTTAGAGAGTGTGTATCAATCTGAATATATGGAAAATCACTTAGCATAAATGTAACCTGCTAATCTGGTGCATTTTTGCCCCTGCTGGGTTTTTTATTTCACTGTGGCTGTTATTTCAACTACTTGTTTAAACACACTGAAGATATGGATAAATACAGAGAAAGTATTGTAAAAGGCTGTTTCTACACTTATGCAGGTCAAATGGAACTGAAACTCATTAGTGACCCTAATTCCATCATAAAAATCATGACAACTTTGTAAAATATACATTTAACTTATGTTATGACATTCATGTCTAGAAAGGGGGATTTGATCAGTTAATATGAAAACTACCAGGGTCGTTCCATTAATCAGATTTTGTTTCTTTTATGGATATGAATGTAAACAGTTGAGAAAGTGTGAGTTTGGGAAATGTGTTTATTATGTTATTCTTTTAACCTCATGAACTGTTTAGTGTATTTAATGTAGAATTGCATCAATCACTCTTTCCAGACAAGACTCTGTACAGATACTTTGCATTCCTGAGAAATCACATGAATAAAGTAAGAGGTAATAATCAATAAGCAAACCAAGGAAATCTACATAAAAAGATTTTTTGCTACTTTTTATTTTCCCCTGGGGTGGTGAATCACTGCTGTCCTAAACAGGGTCAGGTATTGCCCAGGGGAATGAAGAGTGGCTCAAGAGCACTGTGGAAGTGGGATGGGGGCTAGAGGGCAATTGCAGCTGCAGGGAGGGCAGTGCTGAGCTGGATGGGGCAGCCCTGTGAGCAGGAGTGAACTGTGAACCTCCCATCATCACAGTCATGAACAGTCATGAACAGGAGTGGGGCAGCCCTATCAGCAGGAGTGAACTGTGAACCTCCCATCATCACAGTCATGAACCTTGCCAGGAGGTAGGACATTAAATTTCCAAACCACCCCAGGCAAGAATGAGTTTTAACCACCTCTTATTCTTATGGTTATGGTCTTTAACTTACAGCAAAATCTTCTGTCAAGCAAGGAAGCACATACTGCATTAAACTTACCTTAGAAGAGGTAGTAAATGTATTTAAGAAGAGTCAGAGTAGGTGAGATGGTTTGCTGTATTCTGGGGTTTGGCAGAACTTGACAGCTCAGTTCTATCCCTTACTTCACCCATGTTCTTCGAGAAGGGACAAAGCATGCAGTCAGAGGAAAAGGACTGAATAGAGAGCTGTCTTGGCATACTCTGGGATATAGGAGAGGTCACATATGGTCCTTGGACATCTAAGCTGGAATGTTCTCACCTATGGTTTTTACACAGACAAAAAAAAAGCATGTAATCTCAAAGCATTTCCTGATTCTTCTATAAATTACTTAGAAGAAGATTTTTTTTGAACCCTAAGTTGCTTCAATGCAAGCAATTCAACAGTGAGCACAGTGTATGTACAGTCACAAGTTTACAGTCACAAACCTGGCTGTGGTTTCCCCCAAAGCAAAGAGAAGCTGCCAGGTCACTGGTGCCACCACTGATCCCCCTTGGGTTGGCCCCTGCATAAGTGGAAACCTAAACAACATCCAGACATTTCTTACCTCCCAGTCAGAGGCCAAAAGTGTCACCCCCACAGAACTAGGATGACTACTGAATTCACCATCAATTGTTTTGCTGCCACAATATCCTGATGGCTGCTACCTGTTCAGAATTTGGTGGCTTTTTCCAATCTGTGAAAAGACATGACAGTCACAGACATCTTTTATGAAAAATCCTTTCCTTAGGATTTTTCCTCCTGAGAAGCTGAGAGGCCTCAGGAACAAAATGTAAACAATGATTATCTGCTGCTGTGGAATGCAACAGGTGCATCTGTGATTGGTCTCATGGGGTTGTTTGTAATTAATGGCCAATCACAGTCAGCTGGCTCAGACTCTCTGTCTGAGCCACAAGCCTTTGTTATAATTCTTTCCTATTCTATTCTTAGCTAGCCTTCTGATGAAATCCTTTCTTCTATTCTTTTAGTATAGTTATAATGTAATATATATCATAAAATAATAAATCAAGCCTTCTGAAACAGAGTCAGATCCTCGTCTCTTCCCTCATCCTAAAACCCCTGTGAACACCATCACACATGACCTGTTGTAATTCTGCTGAGTGACTCTTCATCCTCACTGAAATCACAGGTGACAGTTTGCATTATTATTCCACATTCAGTAATTTACTTTTGTTTATAAATTAACCTCATTATGTAGGAATGTAAGCTATTTTAGGATAAATTGAGACTAAGAGACTGCTCTAAGTGTATTTCTCTTTAGAGTTAGCACACATGAACTACAGTGAACAAGCTCATGATCTTCATATTTCACCTGGCAGATGCTCTTCATGCTGTGTGAAAAGTGATTCATTAAACTGGTCACAAAGGGCAAACCTCAGAGTAATTTTACTTTTAATCTTTGTTCTCTAGTTTATTTTACACAAAGTAGGAACAGGCAAAATTGTTTCATTTTACCACCTTACTCATACACCACACTTTGGCAAATGAGATGCTTATCTCAGTGTGGAGAGCATTTTTGTCTGCTTAGTCAAGCCAGAAAGGAGATTGATGAAGACATGAAAAGGGAAAAAGAAATAAAAGTCAAAAGGGGAAGTGTGAAATAGGTCAGAATTTTAATGAATGAGTGTATATACAGGGCATATAATGCATAAAAATTGTGCACATCTGATTCCTTCCGGTAAAGGATTACAGGCACTTCATTTAGGAAATCTCTTAAATCAGCCAATATTTACAATGTCTCTGAGCCAGATAAGACTGTCAGAATTGACATCCAGGGCTGAAGCAAAGTCCAGAGCCTTTCACCAGATGATCATCAGTAACTTATTTCTCAGGCAAAAATCACATAAAGTGAGAAAAACACAGGGTAATTTTTTGTAATGTTCCTGCCTACTTTCAGCACCCCAGGAAATCCTGAGCTAGACAGTTAATCCAGGCATGGTACACACACACACACACGCACACCTATACATCCCAGGATGGAGCTAGGCCAGATTAATTCATCAGAGCTCATTTTTAAACTCATATGCACTTGTGGTCAGTGTCCTACAGCAATGCATCCTACTAGTTACAAACCATGCATTGTGAAAATGTACTGCTTTCAAATCTTCTACATTATAATCTTGAGGAGTGATAACTTCTCTCTATAACTACTGTCCAGTACAGATCATAATTTTACAAACCCCTCTAATCTCTATAGTCCACTTTGTAGGTAGACTTTCATCTCTGGATTCCAATGCTTTTAAGAGCCCTTCATGGCTTATGCAAATCTCTGCTTTGGAAATCCTTTTGTGTAATGAATTTGCACTAATTGAATGCCTGACTCATTGGCTTAATTAAATGGAAGCATCTTTCATGAATCACAATATTTGTTTGCAGGATTGAGAAAAAATAGGTGTGTGGAGGAGTTCCCCTGTGTATATACAAATTTTATTCAGAAAATGCAGTGTGGCTGCACTAACTTGATTAGGACTGATGATTAAGTAACTGGTATGAGTGGTTGTAGCCATGATATTTTATGAAAAATCGTTTCCTTAGGATTTTTTTTTCTCCTGACAAGCTGAGAGGCCTCAGGAACAAAATGTAAACATTGATTATCTGCTGCTGTGGAATGCAACAGGTGCATCTGTGATTGGTCCATGTTGGTTGTTTCTAATTAATGGCCAATCACAGTCAGCTGGCTCAGACTCTGTCCAAGACACAAGCTTTTGATATCATTCTTTCCTTTTCTATTCTTAGCCAGCCTTCTGATGAAATCCTTTCTTCTATTCTTTTAGTATATTTTTAATATAATATATATGATAAAATAATAAATCAAGCCTGAAACATGGAGTCAAGATTCTCGTCTCTTCCCTCATCCTAAGACTCCTGTGAACACCACCACAAGTGGTAAGGAAACATCATACATCACCACAACCAGATCAACATGTATTTATTTATGTCTTAGTCCACAAAAACTGTGAGATAAGTTAAGAATCCCCTAAGCACAGAGTCCTCTTTTCTGTATTAACTGCTTATGATTCTTATTCATGCAAGGCCAAGCTGCTGTATTCTACTAGATGCTCAAGTAAGCCCAAAAGAACCACTAGATGGCATTTGTTAGCTGCAAATGAGCTAAATCCTACCAGCCCTGAAGGAGGACTGCAGGGAAATTATTTATCTACTAATAACAGTCACGTGGATGGTTTCAGGTGAACAATATTGTGATTTAGGATGGGGGGAAAAAATATAATTAGAGATAAAATTAAATCCAGAACATCAGGGACACAAAAGAGTCTTGTAGAAGTGATAAGTACAGCTGCTCCAAAAGCAAAATTCTTGGCAAGGAAAAAATACATTTGAGACAGACAGACAAGCAAAAAAGCTTCCCAGTGGTTCTCACAGGTAAGAGTTACTTTCCTGTTGCAGAAGTTGCATTCCTGCTTGTCCAAACAGTTCAAAGCCCTGACCTCATCTCCCTTCATTCCACCAGGATCCTGAGCCACTCTCTGGGATCTTGGTCGCAGCCTCCCCCAGTGAGCAACACCTCTGCATGTGCAACCCAGAGCTCCCCCCCGAGCAATCTGAGCTCCCCAGCCCCTGAGCACTGCAGCCATGCCCATCTCTGGCACCTGCCCTGCTCATCTGGAGCTCCCTGACCTGCCACCCTGGCTGGCCTTTGCCATGTCCCTGTCCCCACTGCTTTTCCCATTTCATTCAGGTTCTGAATGCCAACCCCAGCTCCCCCTGCCAGACCTTACCCTGCCCCACATGCAGGGTGATATCCCAGCCTGGCTCTACTCAGCTGAGTTGTTATCTGCAAGCAGTGTGCTTGAAGCAAAATAAGAGAAAAGGTTACAAAATAAATGTTTTTCCTATTAAAAAAAACTCTAGATGAAAACATCTGAGGCTATTCATAACAAACCTCAGTAGGAACCTGAAAAAAATTGCTTCAAAACCTCCCTCTGGGGTTTGTAGAAATGAGGGATTGCCCCTTTTCCTGCTTTTTCAGCCCAGTGCCTCCCCACCCTGCAGTCCAGACTGCTGGGGTGCAGCACAGGGCAGCAGTCTGACACATGACGTAAAGCACTGGAGGGCATTTCCAAGTCTCTGCTTTGTTTTGTTTTCAGCCAAAGGGTTTTCAGCTGTCAGGTGTTCTTTTTTTCCAACAAAAATAAAAGATTAAATTGTCTGCAGAAAGCAGGCACCTTCCAAAAAATGTCCTTCTAAAGAAAACCCAATATCCTGCTGGAAAAAAGCTTCGGTGGAAAACAACCAACAAGAACTTTGTGTGGTTTTGTCCCAAGGCCAGATGCTTCCCTTAAAACTTAACCCACTTTTAGAGAGACACTTGCTGCTTCATTGTAAGAAAAGGGAAAAGACAGAAATCATGTTCCAATGGTCATTGAGACTGTCTAACGTGAGCATCTAATAATTGATCAAACATCTCTCTGTTTAATTATGGAGACTGAGGCACAGTTGTGCTGACCAGGCAGTTTGCATTGCTGCTGTTCTGCTCCGGGCATTTTGAGTGGAATTTTGCAGAACCAAAATGGCATTTTGTAGGCACACAGTTGGTGGTGATTGGGGTGGGGCTGTGGCTGAGCCCCATCCCCAGTGGGCACAGCTGTGAGCAGCAGGTGAGCAGCACTGACAGCAATGAGCCAGGGAGTGCCCAGGGGCACTGACCAACACCAAAGGGAACAGAGGGCACACAGGGGCAGGGCATCAACATGGGGGTATAAAAGGTTGGGCTAAAGGACAAAAAGGACAGATTATTGAAGCTTTCTGAAGGGGGGAGGTGTTGCTCTGTGTGGGTTGGAGTTTCTGATGTCACATGGTGATATTCTGTGTATTGTGGCTGTCTAGACTGTAGCGATGCTGCCGCAGTATTTGTGTATCAACAGCTTATAATGCTAACACCAACATATTAGTTAAGCTGGAAATAACATCCAGAGCCTGTTCAAATCATTCCAGTGTGTTAAAATTATGTCAGTATTATCATCTGTAAAAACAACCTTATATTTGATTCATGTTGATAGTTTATTTTTAAGCTGAGGTGGTCAAGAGCAGAATGTCTTTGGTTCTGGATTATGACTGTTGTGTATTCTTTGATGACCAACATGTTTGATAGTCCAATATGTGTATTACAATAGTTTTACTGTCATAGAAATAACTGCATACCTGTTATTAAACTCAAAAATAAACAATAATATAACAACTGAGTTATTCATAGATTTGGAAATGGGTTATTAATTTCAGTTACCAATTATTGTGTCATTACAGTATATTATTTAGCTATTTAGAAATGAACAGAAGCTGTAATTTCAAAGTCAATCCTGCTGATGTTTCCAAATGGATTTTGTGTAATTCTTCCTGCAAATACAAAGTTTGCAAAACCAAAGTTCATGATGAGCTGAAATTCCCCATAAAGATTTGCTGAATAAATATTTGCATAAAAATAGCTTCATCAAATTTAAGCTTTACTGAGTCTCAATCATGAGACTATATATATAGATTAAAAATAATATAGAAAAAATATTTTTGCCCTGTATTTGCAAATAGAAAAAAAAAAAAAAAGTCAGGATGGAAGAGACCATTGAATCAAACAGTGGGTCAAGATGCAAATAATTTTATGGACTTTCACTTCTCAGACGGTATTTTTTAGCCAGTTCTTAGCAAGAGCAATCAAGTTGCTTAAGGGTTAAAATATTTTGAAGATACTTGCTATGACTAAAGGCACAGATTTGCTCCAGTGCTCTGCTATTTTTACCTCTGTGCTATGAATTTTCAAGTGTCTGCAATTTAATACTCTTGTCACCTTCACAGAAGGAACCAAAAGCATTTCACGAACCACACTGAACGTTCCCAGAGTCCAGCAGGACCCCCTTGAGAGAAAGAGAGAAAAAAACACCTAAGCCAAACAAAATTCATTCCTGGTTCACTGGTGGCATCTGGTGGCCACCCTGCAAACCAGCAGCGTGTGCCATATGGAATTTGCATTCCAGGTTTAGGACAGGTGATGGGATCTCAGCTCTCCTGCATGGCTTCTCCACAGGGCAGAACTCCTCCTCTCCCTGGTTACCAGGTCACTTCTTGGTTTTCCTGCCTCTTTTTTCTGTTTCCTCCTATTCTTCTGGTTATTCACTCCAAACAGTCAGGGCAGGTGATTGTCACTTTTTGTTTCATGCCTCACCTTGAGTCCTGTGTGCACTTTTGGGCACCACAATATAAAGAAGATTTAAAGCTCATAGCAAGTGTCCAAAGGAGGGGCACAAAGATGGTGAGGAGCCTTGAGGGGAAGTTGCATGAGGAATGGCTGAGGTCACTTGTTCTGTTCAGCCTGGAGAAGAGGAGACTGCGAGGAAACTTCATCACGGTTTGCAACTTCCTCATGAGTCGGAGAGGAAGGGCAGGTGCTGATCTTCTCTCTGATAACCAGTGACAGGACATGAGGAAATGGCCTGAAGCTGTCAGAGGGTCTGAGTTTGATACTTGGAAGAGATTCTTCTCCCTGTTGGTGTTTGGGCACTGGAAGAGGCTCTCCAGGGAATTGGTCACAGAACCAAGCCTGACAGAATTCAATGCACATTTCAAGTGTCTGGACAGTGCTCTCAGGCACACAGTGTGGCTCTTGGGACTGCCCTGTGCAGGGGCAGAAGTGAACTCAGTGATTCCTGTGGGTCTGTTCCAACTCAGGACATTTTGGCACCATGCTGATTACCCGCCTCTCTCCTTCCCTCTGGTAAACCCAGACCCTGGCTGCACTGTAGATCAAGGTGATGGTCCCTGGGGGAAGCTCACTGAGATCCCTGCACTCCCATCAGGGAGGTGAGGCTGCTCTGGGGTAACTGGACACAGCCCAGAGCTGAGAAACCCTTCTGTAGGTTCAGAGCTGCATCCAGGGCCGATGCCAGAACACTTAAACCATTGGACAGGGGCTCTGAAGAGAACAGTTGAGATTTGAGCTCCAGGAGAGGCCAGAGGCATTTTAAATATGGTCTAGATTTAATTCCTGACATCTGCACTATTTATTCTTCTTTCCCATAACTACTCCTACTGCCTGACTACTCTTTGTTGACTCCTGGGAATGAGTGAGTTCAGAACATGATTAAGACATAATAAGGATGGCTGAAAGCTAGCACATGCCTGTGACATCTGCTCTGACTGGAGGAGGTGGAGACACCGAGGGCAGAAGTTAAGTTACTCCTTCACTCCATTCTTGGGAGAGCCAAGAATAAATAATAGTTCATTTTCATTCATGGGAATGCAAAATACAAGGAAATGTAGAGCAAGCCAGAGCCTAGCGAGGCCAGCTATGCTCATAAACTATATGTGTGGAATGTTTCCATAGGAAAAGATTGTTCCATGTACTGTTAGCAATCTCCAATGGTTCACTTAAAGATTAGCTTAAACTAAACAGATCATATCTTGAGTTTCTGAATTTCAGTGACTATCTGGCAAAGTCAGTAAAAAAAAGAAAAAATCAGCTTCATGAAAAGTTGATGTAATAATGTTGTACTTTACCTACAGCGTATTCATGATAATTACTGAAGACTGTAAGGAAAACAAATAGCTCACAATAAATTACTTCACAGTTATTTCTAATTTGGAGGGATGTTTTCCCACAAACACAAGTAACTCCCATAGTGGACACTCCCCACTCTTTTCCCCACACTAATTGCATTTGGGGACAATAAAGAACCAGGCTTTTACAACCATATGAGATTTCTATCCCATTCTTCAGGGAACACCAGTACCACTAATATGTAAATCTTCTTCCTGTACTCTGTCAAGTTATTAACTGTTATCCCTCCATTAAGTGTCCAAATGCATCCTAAAGAAAGTCTAACATATTTTGAACATTTATGGTTATAATTCTTCATTAAAAGCAAAGGTATGAAATAGTTTTATCACACATATTCTTATTAGACAAGTCTGTGAAGCCCTAGAAGTTCTGAAGTTTGGTTTTGTTATAAACAAAGAAAAAGTGTTAGGATTTTTCATAAAATGTGATATTTCAAAATATTTCATGTTATAGTTATAACTGAAATAATGATGTCTTTAAGGAATCACTTTATTGTATTTAGAATATTTAGATAAATCCAAAAAGGACATTCTATTGACAGTTTTTCTATTGACAGTGTTTTTCTAGTGCTGCTTCAAAAGATTGGAAGATACAATTAGTATTTGCTGCTAACAAAAGTTTAGAAGATACAAAACTTTTTTGAAATATTTTTAGCAACTTTTACTATTGAAAATGCCTGTTTTGGATGCTCCTTCTCCACTACTAAATATGTATTAAAAAAAAAAAAAAAAACCACTTGCTAATAAGCAACTACAATAGAATCGTGGAATCATAGAATGGTTGGGATTGGAAAGGATCTCAAAAGTTCATCTGGTTCCAACCCCCTGCCACAAGCAGGGCTAGGTCAGGTTGCTCAGAGCGCCATCCAAGCTGTTCTTGAACATTTCCAGAGATGGGGCATCTTCAGCTCCTCTGGGCTACCTGTTCTAGTGGGTCACTGTTGTCTGATTATAGAATTTCTTTCTAACACCTGATCTATATCTCTCATCTTTTAGTTTAAAACCATCCCCCCTTGTCCTATTTAAATTGGCCCATGTAAGAAGTTGCTCAGTGATGCAAATTTGAAACACTTGAAAGCAAATGAGAAGCAGCCTTTGTTTTTGTCTCTCTTTCTCTCTGTATTCACTGCATCACATCAGACAGAAGAGCCCTGTCTAACTCCCTTCAGACCCATTTGTTGCATGGCTTTGCAAGGGTTCCTCAGGTGAGAGAGATAGACGAGAATCTCGGCTTCATGATCAGTAGGCTGGATTTATAATTTTATGATATATAATACATTATGACTATACTAAAAGGAATAGAGAGAAAAGTTGCAGAAGCTGCTAAACTAAGAATAGAATAGGAATCTCCAAACAAGAGAGCTCTCTGTGAATCTGTCCCAGAGAACCTGGTCCCTGATTGGCCCTTAATTGTAGACATGGCACATGGGCCAATGCCAGTTGCACCTGTTGCATTCCACAGCAGCAGGTAACCATTGTTTACATTCTTCTTCTGGGGCCTCAGCTTCCCAGAAGGGGAAAAATCCTAAAAAGAGGATTTTTATGAAAACATGTCGGTGACATCCATTCACTGAGGAGCTCCTGATCCCTTTTGGTCTCAGTGCTCCAGCAGCCAACCTGAGCACCCCTAGCCTTGCCCCGTCCCTGCAGAAGGGGCTGTGCTGCTGTTTTATGCTCTGAGCTGAGGCACAGCTGATGTGACACCCCAGGCAGGGCCAGCACTGGAGCCTCCCAGGCTCCCACCCCAGCGCTGACGTCCAAAGCCCTGGAATGAATCAGTGCCCTGCTGGTACTGGAGCAATCCAGGCTGGGGTGCCTGCTCTGCCAGAGCAGGGCAATGCTGCGAACAGCCGTGGCGGAGTGCTGACACGGATCACGCACACGTGCGGCTGGAGCGTGTCTGGGGTTAATATGCCCCTGGAATTTTGGCACCACGATGTGCGCGTTTAGTCACTTTAGCATTTCCTTATGAAAGGAAGCCCATGTTGCATACCTGGTACTGTTGTAACCCAGGAAATTCCTCTGGCTGCCCTGGAGGGCTCAAGCCCCTGCCCAGGGGGCTCAGAGACCTTGGCACAGAGCCCAAGACACCTGTGCCTCTGATTTAGCCCTTGGAAAAAACAATTACCTACCTTATATGAAGAATTACAAGCCATGACGCTCTAAGTAGAATGATACTCAATTTATCATGGGGTGAAAAATATATTTTTTTGGGTTTTTAGAATAGGGCAACATGGAAGAATTGGAGCATGTCCAGCATTTCTTCTTCTTCTTCTTGGTCTTCATCTTCTACTGTGATGTTGGCACTTTTAGATTGCTTTAGAGTAGAGGCTCCTGTCTAACATAGGTGATAGATATTGGAAAGTAATTGTAAATATTGTACACGTAGTTTTTTGTATAATAATATAACACTGCCCTGGGGGCAGGCAGAGTGCCTGGAACTGTCCTGCTGGATGGACCTCAGCTGGACAAGAGAAAGAATTTTATAGATAAGAAACAATAAACAATCTTGAGACTGAGAAATGAAGAGCCCTGACTCCTTCTTCAAGCACCAGGCTGGGAAAAGAGACTTTCTAACTTATCTCAGATACACTCTGACCAGAAAAGATTCTGAGACGGTACCAGTGTTTACACTTGATTGTGTCATGTTTCTTTACAAAATGAAACTTTTTAAAAATTTATTTTTACTTCAGGATCCCTTCTAATGCACTTCTAGTTATTCTCTCTCCTTGTGTCATTACTTGAAAAGACTAATTTTCAATTTTTGCTGGTCTTATGCATTAAATTTGTTTCTCTTAAACTGTTTTTGCCTTTATTCTGAACGAGAAAAAAACTGAGCTTTAACATGATTTTCAAAGAACAATGCAAAAACATATGCATGTTCCTATTTTCTTAACACCTAGAAAGCATTACCAAGTCCATAATTTGCTTATTGTGCCTACCATTAAAAGTGTTCATTGCCAAAAAATTGATACAAATTTTTAACACATGAATAATTTTAATAAAGTTAATGTGCCTATCTGTTGATGAAAAGATGAATGAGATATTTTTTACTCTTTCAGAAATAGAATCTTAATGTTTACATTTTCTGAAATGTAACTCCTCCTAACTAACCCCTAATTGTAAAATTTAAAAAACATTGTAAAGAAAAGTCAAGAATAATGTTATTTTGGGTGAAAAAAACCACACCAGGATATACAGGTTTATCAAAACCATGACTCTGTTACTTTAATAATGCAAGAAATCATAGCCCAGTAAACTGATATTCAAACCAACAGTGTTATTTACCTGGTAATGTAAAAAATACATGGTAATGCCAAAAAAAAAAACCAAACCAAACCAAAACCAATAGGGGTTTTATTTTAATAAGTGGCATATCAATCTTAATAATGAAGGAATGTTTGCATAAGCATGTTCTAGAAGCAACCATCTTACCTTAGTTAGTGCAGCAGTTCCCATGATGTGATCATGAAAATCCCTTGATGTTTTTGCAAGACTTGGTTTGCTAAGCCAAGCGTCCTGGACAAATGCCACTGCATCTGGGGCTATAATGAGAATACTTTTTCTGTTGGTGCTCCAGTGATTCCCAGAATGAATTTTCATTTGTTTGTTCATGATCATTGCATGTTCGGTTAATCCAAACATGAAGCTGCAGAGCTTCAGCTCTACAGTCAGTGTTTTAGAAATCACCTCAAAGATATAATGATCCAAACTCACTAAGTTTTTGTTCCAGAGCATGCATTCTCCTTCAGTGTTTCAGGATAAAACCTCTCCTGCTGAACAGACAGAATGCTATATTATTTATACTGTTAAAACAGTCAGAATAACTGTAATTGAAAATATTCATTCTAAAATAACTAAATACATTGCAGTGAAATGAACAAGTACACAGGACACTGAAGCATTTGAGAACAGGAAAAGGAAAAAAAAAGCCTGGGTGGATTTATTTTTCTTATTAAGTTGCTTGGCTCAGCTAATGGAAATACTGCACCTGCTTAAAATCTGAATTTTACTTGAATTAAACAAGCAATCTTCCACTTATCCTAAATTTTCATGTAGTTTATATATCAGTCCCTATAGCATTTGGAATTATGCTTACAAAAATATTATTCTGAAAATAGTTTTTTTTAGTCCTATGACAAGCAATATGGTTTTTAAAGTACAATCCTGTGCCCCGTATTTTCAAACTAAAAGATCGAAATTTCAATTAATAAACTCCACAAATTTTCATAATCCAATTAATTTTTCCAGAACTTAACTTTCTTCATAGAGTTGATATTATCACTGCAATATTCTTTTCTGCCTTGAGAAAGTCACCCAACAGAAGTCAAGGTAGGATGCTGACTTTCTTTTTTGTTTGTGAATCAATGCAAAAAACACAGGCAAAAAAGAAATCATGAAATATCAGGTGAAAGAGAATACCTGTCCATATTTACTTATTTTCTCACACACCAAAGACAGAAAAAAATTTTAGTAACTGTCCTGCAAAAAGCACTGCTACTTTTCTTTTTTTCAGTGTTTTCTTTGGACTTTGAAAGTATAAAACATGCAAATTAAAAAGTGTAGACTAGCAAAAGTTGTTTTTTCTCTTCTTTCATAGCTGCCCCATTTTGCCAGTTCGAACAGGAAATGAGGAAATACTAAAAGGAGAAATATGGTCACCCAATGTTTCATTTTTATTTCTTTTTGAAAATCTACACATGTATGTGTCTTTCTAAAATCTTGTTTTCCCTTAAGGTAACCTAACCAGTCTAATTTCATCAGATATCTTAGAGTGTGGTTATAGGTTCCCACAGTAATTTCAAAAGGAAGAGTTTCCTTTCCAAGTTCACTGTGCAGGTCTTTTAATACCACTCCTATTATCATAATCCAGGATACATATTCTTACAGCAAATACCTAAAAAAACCAAAAAACCAGTGAACTGCATTTATAAGGGTAATGAGATTTAAAACTTCTGGGGCGTGCAATATTTACTAATGAAAATCATATTTAAAAGAATGGTTAAATTCTGGATCAAAGATTTTTAGCCTTTTGAATGAATGCTGTTTCTTAGCAAAAAACTTCTAAAAAGTGTCCTGTAAAATGTTCAGTACATGGAATATTAAATTTGGGAAGCATCAATACCAGGGCTACAGTGCTCCATATGCCTTTTTTCTAATATAAAGCAGAACTTTTAATTTCAGAAGATGATGTGGTTTCAGTTGCAGCCACTACTTTGGTTTATTTAATCCAAAAAGTTTTTTACTTTTTGGCTTGCTTTGCTAAAATCTGGTCCCTGAGCTCCCCAGACTGACCTTCACAAGCAGCCTTATCTCTGCAACAGGCCAACCCACAAGCTTGGATGCATTTGCTGGAAATCTGTGCAGCTTTGGATGTGACATGAACTTTGCTTTCTAGGCTGATGCTAATGGCAATACAAAAAGAGCTGAATTCTGAATTTCAGCTGCTGAAATGAGAGTCCTTTACAGCAATGTTGACTTAAACTCTAAAGATTTTGTGCTGTGCAAGCAAACTGTTAATGAGCCTTAAAATGTGAAGAATTATATAATTTGAGGTGCAGGTTAAAGAGAGGAAAGAAAAATCTCCCTCCTGGAGGAGAGATTTCTTAAACATCCGTGGTTAAATCTTAAATCTTCTGGGTTTCAGAAATATTTTCCCTGTTCAGAAAAATCTCACATGGGCCATGAAATGTAAAAGTATGCAGTCTGCAAGTGCTGATGACAACACGAATCTGCTTAATCTTAAATAGTTAAAAGCTCTATTTTCATCTCTTTCCAGAAGATGGTAGCATTCTCTTAAAGACTTCTGCAGAACTTAAACAGTCTTCTAGAGTGGGAGTGCTAAAACTAAAACTAAACAGAGAATAATTAAGAAGAAAACAGTTCAAAAAGTTGCACATATAAAGTTTCAGTTGCAGAGAGTCACTTTGGTCTGTGCTTTCATGATCAAATTTGGATCTTCTTTTTGCTAGCATCAAAATATTATTGAATAAACAGGCTACAGAAATACTGCATGGAAGGGAGCAGAATATGTTTTTGATTCTGAAGATTATTTTGCTGTATGTGAGAAAAGAGCACATTGAAATAAATGTGCAATACATTGTCATACAGAAAGCAAGCACAAGAGGACCACGAGTTTCAGAACCTATTGCAGTAATGTTAATGCTCTTCTGAAAAGGATTTGTCAGAGCAGGGAATAGGTAAACAGCTGCTATTTAAAATAAATATACAAACAAATAAAGTTTAAAATCAATTGACATTGCTATGTCAAATATGTATTATAAGTATGGAAATATGTCTGTGACCAAATACTGTCAGTGCCCACAGATGGAAAGATTTGTTTCATTTACTAAATTCAACTTCTAAAGAATTCTCATTATAATTACTGTAACTGACTGTAAATTGTAGACTGTTCCTTGCCCTTATTCACAGAGAGGCTTTCAGACTTGTGAAATCAAAACAAATCAAGCCAATCCAAACTGAACCAAGAACAAACAAAACTGAACCAAGAACAAACAAACCAAACACATACACACAGCCCCTAAATAGTTTCTGACAGTAATTTCAAGTATCACTCTTTGAGCATCTCTATGTTTGATTTAATTATCCATTGTCTGAATCAAATAAGTGATATTTAATTAAATTCTACCAACTAAAAAAAGATCCAGTCCAACAAAGGATTTGAGAATTTTTCTTGTTTTGGCACATTTAACCTATGGTTAACCACTCAAAGTTACACTGTGTAGGCCATAAATCAAGGAGTTCTGTTTTGTATTTTTAACTGTATGGAGGGTTTTAAATGCATGGAGGGTTAGTATTCTCTGTTTTGTATTTTTAACTCTATGGAGGGTTTCATACCTTTCTAGCTCATAACAAGAGCCAAATGCTGTTCAGTATTTCTTTCTTTGAAGGCATGCAGGCGCTTTAATTGAGTAATGGTCACGTTTTAAGTATCTCTTTCTGAAAAAACTTGCATCTTTCAATTAAGGATTTCTTCAGCCTCTGAACTATTTTTCCTCTATTTTCTTTATTTGTGTTCAAGCCTTTAAAACTTTGAACATGACAATATGGAAACTGTATTACTAGAAAGTATACAGGAAGAGAATATTTCTCTCTTCACTCTCATTTGTTGTTTCTCTGTAAATACAGTCCAGAAAAGGACAGTTTTTATGAAAAAGTCATCTGTGCTGCAGAGATTTTGTACTTTCTCCTGTGATACCCCCTGGAAAAGATCAGGATACAATGATGAGTAATGTCAGACACCTTCAATCTTTCCAGGCGTGTAGCTTTGCATTTAGAGCTGACAAAGCATTTTGTGGGATGGATGTTGCCAGGAAAGCTGCATCTCTGGATACAGCTATTCCATCTTCTGCCTCCCACCACTGCGTCCCCTTTGTGTCATCTGGGCGCTGTGTTAATCACCTATCATTTCAGATAATTCATGGGAGTGCTGAATTCTTGGTCAAACTGTCTGTCATTGTGAAAGCTCCTTAGGAGCTCCTGTTTCTGTAGGTGGCAGCACATTGACAGCTTCTCCCTGGGCTCTGACAAATCCTTCTGAGACCTTCGTGCGCTCTCCTGCGATCGTTCTGCAAATGTTTTGACAACAATGCCATAAATCCACACTGAGGAGTGCCAAGGGTTATTGCCTTGATAAATTGGAATGCCCAAAATGAAGTGAAAACCCTTCAGTCCTGGAAAACTGTCCATAAAATCCTGATCTGCAAATCTTGGGGTATTATTTCAGTTTCCCATACTAACAAGCCTTAGATCTAGAGTAAAAAATCACAACTAGGCTTTTGCAAAAGTAAATTAGTCTTCCAGTCAGGCTAGTCAAATTTTACTAATTATGCTGCTAAACTTTCAACATTTTTCTCTGTTTGACACAGATTGAAACAAATTTTCTATTAAAACACCTAAATTTTGTTTGGATTTGCTTTGGATGTACTGTAATTCCCTTCCCACTTACCATGAGTAGTTTCATTGAACCCACACAAAATCCTTGCCACAAAATACAGGCTAAAGGGGATCTTTCTTCTTTAGAAAAACCACAAAAATGAGCTATCCATCTCACTAACCAAAGCTTCTTCATTGCAACAAACTGCAAAAGCAGTGATGTTTGTTTAGAGTGACCCTGTGCGTCATGGTTTGATTGTCTGCATTTTTCCAGATGTGACTTAACTTTTACATTTTTTCTAATGTAAATTCCTCCAACTAAATGCCTCTGGATGTAGCAAAATATATGTGCAAATTAACCCCAGCCACTAATAGATCTTCCACAGCCCTGGTGGTGTCAATGAATGGTTTAATCCTGTGTTTTCAAAACGTTAACTCCCTGTAAATGTGGTTTATCTGGAAAGCACCACATTTGTCTAATAAGTATGTCATCTTACTTTCCAAGTACAGGACAGAAATATTTACAGAAGATAAGTGCAATACTGAAGATCACTGTCATCTCTATTCAGCAATAAACCATTACTGTTGCTAAACTTTAAAAATCATTGTTTTCCTTTGTCATCCATGTATCCTTCTTCTTTCTCTTTCTACTTCTCTTATTTCCTCCTATTTACTTTATTTTTAAGTTTCTTTCTCTTATACTCAATACTCTTTCTTTCTTTTCTTCTTTTCTTCTCATTCTTTTTCTTTCTCTTTCATTTTTCTTTCATTTCTTTCTTTCTTCACTCAGTCTCATGTCTCACTCTTTCTTCCTGGTTTCTCTCTTTACTTTTCAGTCTATATATATCAGACTGCTCTATTTTCTTCCAGAACTTTTACACATTCTCTTTCCATTTCTAACCACTATATTTACTCTTCCAGTAAATCAAATTAATTTGTTTTCTCTTTTTTTCTTTTTAGTTTTTTTAACAATGGATTTTCAACCATGTGAGAAAGCCTTCTTTACTTTTTATAAAATAATTTTCTTGTTCAGTCTATCTTGTCTTTCTTTGTTTTCAGAATAAAGGATTCACTGATTATACATTATCAGACAGAGTTCTTTACACTGACTATAACAAGATAATGACACCAAGTCTCTTGTCAGATATAGCCTTACAAACTTTAATAACTTCATCTTATATAATGAGGCCTTACATACTGTTTTCTTATGCTGAGTCCATTGCCTTTTGTATTATAAGATTAATATTGACTCCTTTTTCAACTAATTTGAAAAACTCTAGTGATTTTTTGGTGTTTTTTTCTCTGTAGCAGACTCTCCCTGATGACCTTCTTAGAGTCTGTTGATTAGGACCAACTCATCTACACACATTGAAGAAGGTGTCCATCAGATTTGACCCTTTAATATTTCTTTTGGTTTTTTGGTGGTCCACTGCATATGGATTATTGGTTTTGAGTTTCTGATTTTACAATCTTTCTTTTCCTTTTATACATTCTCTCCATCATGTGTATGCTACCTTCTCAGTCTCTGATTCTCTCAGACCCTCTGCTGACAATCATTTCAGGAAGGTTTCTGACTATTTCATTTTTCTGCTCCAAGAATTGTTCCCTACCTGTTTCTACCTATTGTGCAACGTGAATACCATGGAATTAGGTAAAGATCCCAGCCCCTGCTGCTGGGCTGAGCAGGCAGCTCTGACACACAGAGCAGCAGGTACAAGACAAAGGCTGGAGCACTGAAGTAGCCATAGACAACTTTGAGAGGGTTTTGGTAACATTTTGTCAGAAATAAATACTCAAATAATGGGTTAGAGGGGAATGAAAGACTGAATGAGCAATATCTTTAAACACTGGGGATATCTGTAACTGTGGGGATATGCGTGAGAGACATTTATTTCAATATTGTGTCACTGAACAATGAAATTAAAGGATTTAGACAGTTACCATCTGTTGTGTCTGGTCTGCAAGTGTCCTGACACTCTTGAGTTCCTTATGTCAGTGGCTTCTTAATTTGATTTACTGGATTAGTGTGTTAATTACTTATCTGGCTATCTCACTTCAGGTTGTATTATTTTTAGAATTTGAACAGGTCATAAAAAAATGAAAGTAATTTTTGGAGTAGTGTGTCTCAAGGAAATTACCAGAAATAGATATCATATAGAAAGAATAAACTTGGTTATTTTGCAAGAGATTGGGACTGATCCAGTTCCACTGAGTAAACTCTCACTCTATTGTGAGTCTCTCTGTATCACTTCATTTTTCTCACTGGATGGTTGTAAAGTCATGTCAGTGTTTCTTGTGAAAAGCACTTCACTGTACAAGTTAAAGTACAATTTACTTGAAAGAAATAAATACAAACCTGTGATTCATGTATCCATATGAATCATTATTGAACACTGGTGTGCTTATGGTTCCTGAACTCTTCATCAAGCGATTTCCAAACTTTTTAGGTGCTTACAGGTCTCCTAGTTCAGGGCTGCCTTTGGCAGAACTCTTAAGGGACAAGCTGCAGCTCTGAAATATCATTAAGTTCCCAGAGTGACCAGGTAAAAGAGTCAGAGAGAAAAAAGTATAAAGTTTTCTAATTTTTTCCCTAATTTACTAAGATATTAATGCTCCTTCAAAATCTCTGCATTAACCTTTCTACTCTATCCTGTAGTTAATATAGCTTGAAGATATATTATTTAATTATTAGCTTGTGGTTATGTTAGCTTAAAGATGTGGTGAATCCCAAGCACCAGAGTACCCAGGCAGTTCATGAATCTTCTTGTTTATTAGATTATTTGAAAAAAAAAAAAGACAAGTGGAGCAAATGGTGTCAGGTTATTCAAGCTAGGGAAAAAAAATAAAACAACCAAAACCAAATACGCTTTAATTCTTTCAAGAAACAGGTATGGAAACTCAGGTCTGGAGGTGTACTTGAAATACCTGCCTTAGCTGTGACAAGGCACAGGATAAAATAAAACCCTGCATTAGCATTTGTTGTCATATGGATTGGTTGATGCACATGCCTGAATCAGGCAGATTCTACTTTATTTTACACTGGCAAAATCATTGCTCCAGGACCACTGTTTGTGTTAGTGAAGTTACCAAAAAGTATAAGAAAGATGCAGGTGATCCATCTATAAAGCTACAAAAGGAAAAGTGCCACAAAAGCAATAAAAATCCAGGATGTACAAGAGCCAGGTAAAATAACTACAGCTGACTACCTCTATTTATGCACATGCACAGGCACAGCGGGCAGATACACTCCTGTGGGATAAGCAATCTGTTCAGAGTGTTTCATTAAAATGCTTTATTGCCTGCAAAGGAATCTATCATTATCTCTTGATTCTTAAGTAGAAAGGCAGATGATGAGAAGATTCAAAAGCAATTTCAAATCTACTTATAATAGGATAACAGTATTCCATGACATGGTGGTGTAAGTAACAGCAAGAAGGTGAGTGTGATGCCAAGCAGAACATGGAGACAAATACATAAAAGTAGAACATAGCAATCCATACAGAAATTTGGCAAGGATACTGATGTCAGGTTTCAAATTATTGCAAAAATGGGTATATCATCATTAAAGTAAAAACTGTTCCTGGTTTCTATCCTATCCAAGGCAGAAAACTCTCTAAGATAACATATCCTTCCTCTTACTGGCTTAGTTTCAAGTTATAGAAATGAAAGTTTTAAATTGTTTTTCAGTACAGTTATAGCAATTCAGATAGCTTGGTCCAGATTGTTCTCACCTAATTTTAGGCAACACACTTAGCATCTAAATTAGGAATATGGTTGTCACAGACTTTCTACATATTATGTGTTGTAGAATAAACATTCACATAGAAAAATTTCAGATGACAGACATATAATACTGTATTATTTTGAACATTTTCTTCCCCCTAAGTGTCACTCTTAAGTCTGTAATTCAGCAAAGCAGATATATCTTTTCAAAACAACTTTATTTTTATTTTACAAAATCACCGTCAAAATATTACCACGTCGCAGTCAGACCCTGACCTTATGTCAGCAAACTGCTCTCTTGATATTAAATTCAAATTAAGCTATTTTACTTTCTGATTTCTCTGCAAATGTTTAACAGAATGAATTTGCTCTCAAAGAAAAAAAAAAGTTTCTAATAATAAAAGTTTCTGAATAACTTTCATTATTGTAAGTTGGGACCTGTATGGGAAAAGTCTGATGCCACCTTGAAGGGAAATCAAGCGCTGATTGTGTCACTCAGTGCAGCCACAGGCACGATGCTGATGGCAGAATGGTAGTATTGAGAATCAAATACTCAGCTACAATTATTCTTGCTGGGTAGCTCGGCTCTCAGCTCACTCAAAAATCACTTCAATCAGTGGCTGTAAGTGTAATAATATCATGATTTGATCAAAATGCATCCTGATGGAAAGCCTAAGCAGTTGCCAGAGTGTGAACCAATTATTTGTGTTGTCTGGAAATAATGAGGTTGCAGAGTAAGGACCAAAAAATCCATAAGAATAGATGCCAAGGTGTTTTTTTTAATTTTTATTTTTATTTTTATTGTGATGTCTTAGTTTCTATGCTGGTGGGATTCACTGCACTCAAAGTATCCTAATTAATTTCTTGTTTTTAGAGTATTAGAGACCTACCTTATCAATAAAAAATATCTGTCACTATTATTTCTCACAATAAAATAAGTGAAATGAATAGGTAAATATTTATCCAAACACTTCAAAGGAAGAAAATGGCACTGAGTTGTGTAATATATGTTATTTTATATGCCAGACTACTAACAGAAACTTCATAAGTCACTTCCTAAAGAACAAAAAATAATTACTTTTGCAAGTACTTTCACTTCTCCAACAGCCAGTAAATCCCTTGCACAAACAAATATCTATATAAGTACAAAAATTGCATGAAAACAATGCAAATAATTCTCAATCTACTATTCTTTGACATGAAAATTTAATAATATCTGTTATTACTATTTATATCTAGAATGGCATTCATGCAGCAGCCTATGACTAAGGTTTAACCAGCACTGACAAATTCGCACATGCAACTATTGATTACAAATCCAAATTACTTCAAAACAATAACGTCAATATGCACCTGTCTGAAGCTGGACTTCTGATATCAGAGACAGGTGAGTGGTGTTCTGTACTCACCAATAAATATTGATAGACTGGGGGATATTTAAAAGTTTTTCACATACTAACGTAGTAACACTTTGCTGGTGGCATCCTCTGATGTATTGTTTCTCTTTTTTTCATGTTATAATCTGCTAATGGCAAACATCTGTAATTTATTAAACATCGTTTATTACCATAGCCTAGTTTATTTCTACTGTTGTGCTCAGAAACTTGTTTATGGGAAAAGAGGAAACATGCCCTGTATACAAAGCAGATAATTTATTGTCAGCATAATTGAAATCTCAAGAGTCTCATCAAGAATCACTGTGAGCTCAGATAAAATTATTATAGCAAGAAAAAAATTAATAAATCTATACATTACTATTATTATTATTATTATTATTATTATTATTATTATTATTATTATTATTATTATTATTATTATTATTATTACTACTACTACTGCTATAATATTCTGGCCAGCTCAGAACAATGTCTGTGGCCTGCTACCAGCAATAATATGTTACAGGAGTGCACAGCTGGGCTTGTAAAGGTTCAAAATGTTATCAGTAAAAAAAAACAGTGTGGGCTCACACAGTAAATACAAAATAGCTCTTCATAGTCCAGTTAAAAGACATATTCTGTCTACTGCTGAAGTTTCAGATCAAGTTAAAAAAAATATCCATATGAACAGTTTTCTGATGGAAATTTTTGAGTGCACTCAGGCCCCAAAATTTCCTCTGAGGCAGAAAGCTTGACAGATAATTCAGGACATTTAGAAACTTTGTTTTTGTCTCATACCCTTAAGACAGCTAAATAAGGTTTTAGGAAACGCTGTCAATCACTGAGTTTAGTGCTGGACTAAGGTTTAACAGTGCTTTTCCTTTTCAGGCATGGTGAATAATGATCACTAGCTTCAAAGACACTAAAACTAAAGCTTTCCTAATGATTCAAGAGATTATTAATATTTTCTAACAAAGTTCCATAATAGAATAGAATGTAGCGGACAGGCATCTTCCAAAGTGTTTTGCAGAAACATGAAAATTTATGTTGCATGAAAAATTAAAATCCTGAATTCTCTTTTTTTTTTCACTTATTTTCTCTCTGCAATTCCCCAAAACATTAATTTTAAGCAATATCAAGCTGCACTTGCTCCCCAGTTTATGCTTTCTTTCTCCAATGCTTTTCCTGTTGTCCAGGTCTATATAATTTTCCAGGGCTATGAGCCAAATGACACTTGCAGAGAGCTCTGCTCTGCCATAGCTCAGTGAATGTCTAATAACCAGATAGAACAACACACTAATTTTGCTAAACACATCTTGTGTGGGTTCTCTCTCTATATATGACCTAATTTCTCCAATACACCTTACTGAGTACTTGCCAAAATGTGTCAAGGAAAAGCTGAATTATGCTTTTAATTTTCTCTAATTGCACAGGGCTAAAATAGAATTTGTATAAAATAAGCCTTTGATGAAAGTGTGGATTACTACTTTTCCTTTGCTGGTATCACCCTGGATTCACTTTCAAAGGCCAGCACCAGTGTTAGCCCCAAAAGGTGCACTGCCAAGCACAGCTTTAATGCTTTGCAGAGAGTTGATATTGCACAGGGTCTGCAGAAAGGACCTGCCAGTCAATTTGTCTGGGAATCTGTATGTCTGCATAATCTGTTACCAATTAAAAGAAACTAATCAAATCACGACCTCTCAGTCAGTCTTCCCTTGTAATGGTGTAAACAGGAAAGCAGTTCTAAATGCTTATCCTATTAAATATCCCATTAAATGATTGAGTGAGTTAAATAAAGCTGTCTATTCTCTCCTGATAAGTGATCTTTACTTTTAGAAACACAATACCACCTATTGAATCCACATTTACATAAAGATTGATATAGTTTAACATAATGATGTGGTAGACTAAAGAACAGTGGGTGTGCTATGAAGCAGTGAATGGTTGCAATAAAATCTATTAACAAAATGGCAAAATCTGCCCTGAATTTTGTAGTTGCCAGCACAGCATAGAAGAAAGAAAATAGCTCTCCTTAGCCTCACATTCACATGGTCTGTTACACTTTTTCCATGCCAAATGTAGAAGGCACCTTGCCATAAGAAGCTCAAGCAATAGAGATTAAAAAAAAAAGGTGGATTAATTTTATAAATTGTAAAATACACATCTGAAAACAGTATACAGAGCTGGGCCTCTCAATTACTGCTCACCAACATTTTTCATTCTATCACATCATTAACTTAAAATGTCTCGGAATTATTCAGACACAGTTTATTTCTTCTGAACTATGGTACAAATAAAACAAAACTGAGAGATAAAACTGCATTCCACCAAACAAATATTTTTTTCCTTCCTTCTCTCTCTCTTTTTTGGTTTTTTGGTTTGGTTTTTATTTAGTTTGGTTTTGTTGTTGTTGTTGCCTATGGATTTTGGCTCATTTCCACTTTGAAGCATAGATTTGAAAATAATATAATCAATCTTTATAATGGAATGGCTTTCTGAATTGACAGTAATCATGAAGATCATATTCTGGCGTCAATGCATTTCTCTGATTTAAGTACACAGATTCAGATGTGAAAGAACTTTGAAACCTAATTCAAATTACATATGATTCACACAGCGAACCACGTAGGTATTTTGTCCAAAAAAATGCAGTTTCTAAGATAATTGTAATATAAACTGATTTATATTGGATTAAAAAGCAGACAGGCAGCTTAATGTATACTGAGTGCCAACTCAACTGAAAGGTTTTTTTATATCAACAGAGCATATAAAGCTAAACCAATTGTTTGCAACTGAAACTTCGTTTGCATCCTTGCTGAAAACTGTGGTGCATAATTCTCATGGGATTGTTCGTTGCTCTTTGATTCAATGACCCTCAGAGTGATAGCAATATATTTTAATGTGAGGAAAATTAGCATCAGCTAATTTTACCACTGTTGAGAGCTGCAGAGCTGAGCTAGCTGGGCAGCACATTTTTCATTATGGGATACCAAAGTCTGGCATTATTTCAAATTAGTCTTCAGAAGCTTCAAGAAATCTAATTTTGATTCTTTAAAACTTGGACATCTGTAGCATCTCATAGTCTACTCTTTATTTAAGTATGAAGGTAAATTCAGAGGGTGATTTTTCCCATCCACAGTCAACATTTTCAGGAGAATCTCATACTGTAGGTTAGCCTTCTATCTGAGCATTAGATTTTGGTCTTCTAGTCATTGTTCCTATTTTCAAGGTCAGGCAGAGACTTCAGATCTATTTAGGCCTCTTTTCACACAGAAGAAGACACAGAGAAACCTCCCCCCCCAGTTCTAGGGTTCAGTTATCAGCCAGTTAACAGCTGTAAAAATGCTGATGTATTGATAATTCTTGCAAAATATATTTGTCCCATCTCACTCATAGTTAACTCTCTAGAAGTGTTTTCTTCCTCTGCCCAATTGCATTATTAGGTTGTCTGTGAGTAGTTCAAAAGGTATTTAATAAGGATCAAAAGGATAGGTCACAGCAGATCAACACTTTATATCTTATGCATGCAATAAAACATGCATGGTGCCTTTGTTTTATCTGTGTGTGAAAAGTTTGATAATTTTGGAAATAATTTGAGACACATTGGTCAGAAAATGCTGTCTCTGGTAGGCTGCAGTGTCATGCCAGATTAAATTTTTAAATCTGTCTCTGTTAAGAACTCATTGAGGCAAATTTAGGTACACATACACCCACACCAAAAAAAAAAAAAAAAAAAAAAAAAAAAGCCAACATGAGTTATTTGGTAGTACCTATGAAAAATGACAGAGGTCTTCTCTTTTTAGCTGTACTTTCCGGAAATTCAGCTCACAACTTCTTTTCTCTGCCTTTGTGTCCTTTCCATACTTATTTTCTGTACAGTATTACAGAAAGTAGCTGAAAGCCTGTGAGTATCACTGCAGAGTAGTTATAGCTGGCTTCGTGGTTTGTTATTTCTCAGCAAAATTCTCATTGACACTTCAGTTCTTAGCTTTATTCATTACAAATTCTTGTGTTTCACTCTCTTTCTTCCCTGTGAGGTTTTTAAAGCTTGGCTACCTCTGCATAACTTAAGTACTCTTCTATCTGTGATAATTATTCATCTGAAGCATAAACAGTCCTGCACTCTGGGTTAAGCTGGTGTCAGCATGTTGTGTTGGCTGGAGTCTTGCTTGTGTTTTTTCTTCACTTGTGTCCAAAGACCAGACCTTCCAAAATGCTGTGGGATAGCCTGTGCAGCCTCCACATGCTCACCTCTTGTGCTCAGCCTTCCACAGAGCATTTCACAGCTAAGTGGAAAGTTTTCATTTGGCTTTCCCTGTTTTAGAGTATACATGGACTGGCTTTCTTGGAAGTCTAAAATGTTTCACTTGTCTCAAAGGGCTCCTGGCAGAATCCTTCAATGTCATTTTTGTGTTTAACACATGACTTGGCAACCACTTCTGTTTGCATGGATGGGATGAGACTTTAAACACTTTGAGGTTAAAGGATCTTTCAATAGTGGGTGGGCATATTGTGTAATTCTCTTTTACAAAAAATTACTTTTTCATATCTAAATCCTACTTAGTCTGCATTAAAAGGTCCTTCCATCATCACAATAGCTTTCAAGTATTCTGGGTGGTAACTAATAAATAAATCACAGAAGCAAACTATATTTATAACAGGCTTTTTTTCCTACTATAAAATCATATCTATGGGCTTTATAAACTATATCAAAATTGTTAATGATGCATTAGAGACATATTTTTGATTGTTTGGGTTTTTTCCCCACCTCCACAGCTGGTCATGGATAGTACAATCAAGTAAAAAAATTATATTTACTAAAATACAACAGCAGCAAGCCTTAGAAACTGTAAAACATATATTATATCTGAAAAACCCTTCACTGAAAATAAGACTAAATGGAAGGAAAGCAGCTTCTTAGTGCTGATCTGTACTTGGCTAATTTTCAGAAATTCAGCTTTATTCACATGTATACCTGTGGCACTTTACATGATCTGAGCCTGATAAAGCAGCTTTTGTACAGCTTCATAAAATGGGCTCAACCTGTATTTCTAAATTGTCTATTAAATAAAATCAGAAATTGCCAAACAGAAACTCTAATAAAAGCATGCATGTCTAGGTATGTCATAAAAGTCAGATGAAGGCTCACACAATGGAATCTGATTGTGTGGCTACTCAGAAAAAAAAAACAACTTTTGGGGCTGCAGAGGAAAACCTTATTGGGAGGGTGATTATTGACTAAAAAACTGCATTAGATTCTGGAGCCATGATACAACATTATTCTCTTTAAGGGGAAAAAATAAAGGAAAGGAAAATAATCACAGAATCATGAAATGCGCTGAGTTGGAAGGGAAACAGGAGGATCAATGAATCCAGCACCAGCCCCAGGAGTCATCCCATGTGCCTGAGAGCTTTGTCCAAACACTTCTGGAGCTCTGTCAGGCTGGTGCTGTCACTGCTGCCCTGGGGAGCCTGTTCAGAGCCCAAACACCCTCTGGGGGAAGAACCTTTTCCTAATATTAAAACTAAACCTCCCCCAGCACAACTTCAGCCACTCCCTCGGGTCCTGTCACTGTCACCACAGAGCAGAGATCAGGGTCTGTCCCTCCTCCTCCCCTCATGAGGAAGCTGTAACTGCAGTGAGGTCTCCCCTCAGTCTCCTCCAGGCTGGACAGACCCACTGACCTCAGCTGCTTATATGGCTTCTCCTCAAGGCCCTGCACCACCCACATTGCCCTCCTTTGGACAAAAAATACGGCAAAACCCCCCAAAAAATTCTGGATGCCTCAATTAAGATAAAAAGTAACAAAACCGAAATATATTAGGTGAAATGATATCCTGCTATAAATTATAAAACTGAAATTTTGAATAATTTCAGTTTTGCTGAGAAGTAGGACAAAAAGTAAAGAAGATTTGACCAGGAAATGCAGAGAATTCAAACATGGCTAAAGTCTCTGGTAGATAATCAGAAGCCCAGCAGCAGAAAGTGTGATAGATCATTTTACTGACATCTAGGACTTCACAGAATTTAATTTAAAGTTTATTAGTCTTTTATAGACTGAACTTAATTATAAACAGTGACCAAATAACCACAGTAATTAAACATCAGGTGGCCAGCCCTGCTCACAGATCACAAAATCTCCCTGCCACAAGTCTTTGTTTTGCTGAGCTCACCAGAGGGAAGTAAACATCTGGAAGCCTCAACTAAAGCAAACATTTATGATGGTGAATCATAACTCAGCAAGCAAAGAAGAGCATAAAATAAATTCTAGTCTTCATTCTGCCATCTTTGTTATTTTTAAGGAGTAAACTTTTAATTGAAATAAGAAGATCAGAGACTTTTAACAAGAGATGCAAGTTAGGAATATATAAACATCTCCAGATAGTGGAACCTACTAGTTCCACTATTAAGAACTATACTGGCAGAGGTTTCTGTCATTCCTAATGATTTCTATAAATACACATCAGCATTGCTGTACAGTCACATTATCAGTCACACATTCCACTCCATAGCAGCTTTTTGTGGTTTTAGGGTATTTGTATTTTATTTTCCAGACAAATCTGCTCTGTGCCCAAGACAGTGACACCACATTTCTACAGCTCTGTGATTCAAACATGGACTGGATCTTGTTAGAGGATGATGTTATAAACTGAAACATGCAGGACAATAAGCACTGCTTTGGTAGTGATTTGCAAATGCCATTGTGCAACCACAGTCTATTAATATTATTAGTTAAGTGAACAAGATTGAAGAGAGATGAGAAGAGAGAAGAGAAGAGAGAAGAGAATACCCACAATAATTTAAATGATCAGAAGTAGTGAGCTTCTGGTAAAAAGAGAGCTTCATAAAACTCATCTTTTTCTTTCACTTCTGCAGGACTCTTATCTGACTCTCCATTGCAGGATATATTTTATTTAATGTAGATATTTGCAGGTCAGCTTCTTCTCCAAGTTTCTTCAACAGTCTAACATTTCTAGGTAGTTGCGTGCTTAGAACTTTATTTCCTTTTTGAAAACCCTAGAAATGTATCCATTCATTCCATGGATAGGATTTTTTTTTAAAATCAAGTCTTTCAATATATATCTCTAAAGCAATTTTTCTCTGTCAATCTACAGACCCTATCTCCTTTGAAGTTTAGATTTGCAGCAGATTCAAAGCATTCCCAGAGTGCTAAGAAAGATTTTATAAGGGAATACCATGAGGACATATTAAATATGGGTCTGGAGAGGAGAGAGGGAGGAGCAGAAGAGCTGGTAATGAATATGAGCCCCTTTCCCTTTTTTAGAAAAAAAAATTCTCATTTTTTATTGTATAATTTCTTACTTTGGGCAAATGGGACAGAAATGGAAGGAGTCAAACCAGCAGGTTGAATGTTTATATGAGCTAAGAAATGCTTTGTGCCTATAGCACCTCAGCACTTCCAGGATGAAAGAATTAGAGCCTCCATGTGAAGCCAGTAATTATCAATACATCTTGTACACAGGAATTAAACTAGATAAAAGACAGGTGAGCACCAAGGCAGGAACACTGAATGGAAATGTTTACCCTGTAAGATAAGAAAAAATTAAATACAGAATGTATTTACAGAAAAAATTAAATTTTTTCTGTAAATTACAGAATGTATATATGGTATACATTCTGTAAATTACAGAATGTATAATGTATTTAATTTTTTCTGTAAAAAATTACAGAAAAAATTAAATACATTATATTTAAGAGTATTCTTATTTAATAGTATATGGAAATATTAAGCTAAAGGGAAGTAGCTTACAGCAGCAGGAAGTTTCACTTCAAAACTCAGTAAATGGCAAAAAAGGTTTTCCTGTATGGAATTAAACCAAAAAAATCATAAGCAGCAATCAAAAGTAAGAAGAGTGTTAACTATTTAAGCACAAAGCTTAATTTGTTGCATATCAAATACATTGGTACTTGTGCTTAATTTTATGGGGTGATGTTTTCATTTATAAGCCTCTGTTATAGTTATTTAAATTTTAAAAAAGATGTATAAGCAATACTGAACCATCAAAAATCATAAAAGATTCAGATTAGAATGAACTGGCCTTCATGAACAGTTTCACTGCAATTTTGCCAGGGACTCTCCTTGTCCTTACAGATATAAGCAACACATTTTCTTTTTCTGTTTCCATAGGCTTAAAAAACAAACCTTCTGCACCACCCACCTGTGGACCCTCATGGTCTGCTCTTTACAGCTGATAAGCCATGATTTTGCCTTTAGCATCCTTCACCAATGCAAACCAAACCAAATCAAGGTTTGGACTTCCCAATTCCAGCCCTGTGTGATCCTTCTACATTCCTTATGGGCAGAGCCTCCCTGCTTCTGCCCTCTCCACATTTTCTTTTTGCCTTTCCTCTGTCATCCTCCATTCAGCCAAGCTGGCATCCTGCTGTTCTTCACAGGGGGTTTCTCATAAATAAACAGTTCTATATTACAATAGACTGTTTTTCACAGCCTTCAGTCACAGGGGCAGATACTGACATCAGTTAAGCCGCTTAAATCCACCGAGTTCAGTGAAGGTACTCAGCTTGTGCCAGCTCCAAATCTGGGTCATTCACAGAGTTTTAATCAATTACCATTTACAGTGTGAAATTATGTTGTTCATGAAATAGTGTGCAAAATGTATTTACAATGTTATTCATACAGTACTTTGGTATAAGAGTTGATACACTGAAGCATCAAAGCAAGAATACAGGGTTCTGTGAAATACATGACTGCATTTTGCAATATATTCCCCAGGCTTCATTTTTGTGTGTGTGTTAGAGCATTTATTAGAATTATTTATTAGATAAAAATTAGAATTAATTATAAGAATTGTTATTTCTATTTTAGTTTGGAAATTAATTTTTAGTTTGTTTTATAGTCATGGTATACAAATCTATAAATCTACAAATCTATACATGGTATATAAATCTATCCTTAACATGTATACATGTGCTACATCCTTCTTAGTAGTGTGTCTGCATATATCTGAAGGCACAGATATGAAATTATCTCCTCTGAATCCTCAAAAAATGGAAGATGCTTACAAATCCTCCACAAAACTTTTTCAGTCCATGGCATAATATCATATTACTGCAATTGTGGTTTTCACACACATAGTTCTCCATTTGAACAAAACAATAATGGTCTGCAGAATTTTGCAATTGTAAAATTAAGTATTCAATGGCATATAATGGATCTTTATGTGTGAGAAAAAAATCAGTGTCTCTCCCTATTATGTTGTTCTATAGCTAAAAAAATTTGTTTCTGTTCCTTAACAAAACCATGGAAATACAGAACTTGAGGAGATCATATTCATACTCACCATGTCTAATTGCAATGTTGCACTGTACTAGTTCTACTTCTGTAAAAGATTTAAAATTATTATTATTATTATCCACCTATTAGTTTACATCAGAAGGTTGATTGTGTTGACAGCAAAGATGGCCCTGTGTCTGATGGAATCAGATTTAATAAAAATACTCCAATCTACACCTTCAGCTGTGAGAGATGACTGAGAATCATTTTTGATTTCCAGTGTAATTATTATTATTTATATATACGTGGCAGCATAAAAAAATAGTATATTTTTTACTGATTTTAATTATTGAGTAGAATTTTTTAAATGGGCTAATTTAACTTTAAAATAACTATAATGTACAACTTTGAATAAATTTATTTTACCATTTATTTCTATAATTAGATAATAAGTTTACACTATCAAATGAAGCCGTACAGATTTTTAAAAATGGCTATTGTCTGTATATCTGGTTCTATAAAATTTACAGTTTTCTCAATTTCCACCAGTAGCAGTTCAGCTTATAAAAGCTGGCCACTTCTAATATCCCATATGAGTCTCCCAAACAGGGAGTCTGTGCAGCTCTTGTCAAGACCATGAAAACACAGGCAGCCTGTTCATTAACAAAAATCTCTTACAAATAACTGTGTCGGTACCTGAAAAACAATCGTATGTTCTCCTTCAGAAGAAAATAATGATGGACATTTGCTTTCGATATTGGGAGCATCATAACAAAAAATAATGTGGGAAACCAAGTCAATTTATGACATTAGGATTATGCATATTGGGAGACAGCTCAATGCAAAACATGGAAAAAAATCTGACAAAAATCGATTGGCCGGCAAATAAAGGAATAGTAACGATAAAAAGAGCAATGATAACAATAAATTTTAAAATTGCCTCTGCACCTTCTCAGCAGCCCTGAGAGGAGAGCAGCTGTTTATCTCGTGCCTGGCTTGCTCCCAGGTGTGCCTTTACCGTTTCTGTGCACACATCACACCCGCAGCCCTGACATGGGAGCAGCGGGGGCCCGGCAGGGAGGGATGGAGCGGGGCAGCCCTGGAGCCTGCTCAGCCTCAGCCGGGGCTGCACAGCCCTCCCTGACGCACCATCCCAGCGAGAACCACGCTGCCAGAGCTCTGGCAGCTCGGCCTGAACACTGCAACCTCTCAGCCCGCACTCCCCGTCAAAAAAAGGACCCCAAAGTGCCCTAAATTCTTTAACAACTGCCCTGTGTCCAGATCCATTTAGCTCGTTTAAATCAAAGCAATCCCCACTTAGAAATACGCCACGTTAAACTAACTAAGGGATGCTTTGCTCCTTATAAAGATTAAAAATACATTCCCATTATTAATAATCTGCAAAAAGGTATATCAGCAATTTCCATGTTCACTAGCAGGCGGTGCTACAAAATACATTAATAATTTTATTGATCCCTGATGTTTGCCTTTTACTTTTGCTTTTTGGAATATTTGCCTCAATTGTCACAAACTGTCTTCTGTGGCTTGGGGAAATGTGGGTGGGGGTGAGGGTGGGGAAATAATGCCCTTACACATAAGGCACTGTTGGGAAGAATATGGGAGTAGGAAGAATGCAAAACAAATGAGGTAATGGCTTGACTCAAAGACAATTAATTTAAACCACGAATTTAAAGAATTCACGATTTTTATAGATGATGCACATGAGAATATTATGCCTAATTTGTGAGTTTTCTTTTCACCTTGCTTCCCCACCAGCATAAAAATTCTTTGGGGTTTCTGGAGTTGTAAGTCAACGGCTGCCACTGTTTAATTTTACATAAGGGTGCAATGAACAAACCTATTCCCACCTACATTTTTGGAATCAACCTGCTTGGCTTCAGCAATGTCTGAAATTCCAGCCAAGATGCAAACTTTGTTTTCCTCTTTAAAGTAAGTGGAGTTAAAGACACTTTTACTATTTAAAAGCCTTGTATTGCAATCATCTGGTACAGCTCATCCCTGAGTAGATGGTGCATGGAAATGTGTATCAGGAAAATGGAACTTTCTACTTTACTGACAGGTTTTAGAGAAAAGTACATTTAGACAAGTTAACAAAGAGGCTCTGGTATGAAATATAAAAGGCTTTTTTGAGGGGGAGAATGAGTTGGTTTTCTTGATTTTTTTTCATAATTAATTTTTTTTCATCATTAATTCATAATTTTCACAATGGAAAAACATTGCATGACCATTTCCACTTTGCACATAAATATACTTCAGCTGCAAGGGGGGAGAATTTGTATCCTCTAATAATTTCCAAGGCTTGAAATTTACTCTTTTGTTTGTAATGGGATCCTTCCATCAGATACATAAATCATCAGTGTGTGCTTGAACTGCATCAAAAGTGTCTGAATTGCAATTTAAATCTTTAGACTAGATTTATGGCAATAATTAAATCAAATTAATTTGTTTTTCAGGCCCTTAGATCTAGCAGATTATTGTGAATAGAATTTGTACTGGACTTTGATCTGGGTTAAATACTGATATTTGAAAAACAATTGGAAGACTCTCCTCCTTGCATCTAAGTTTTATCAGCCATGATTGTAGAATGATCGTACTCCTATTTGAATTTCTGTTCTGTGAAACTGAAATGCTTTCACCTCTAATTCACACAGTCAGGTCCTTTCTTCTACAAAGACAGATATACACATGCTTTATTTTGCACAAATGTGCTAAAATGTGCATCATTAGAATCATCTGGACTATTTAAACACCATAACTTTAGAAAAACATATAATTCTTTGCTGGGCTGTGGCTTAACCATATACATAAGTCTGTAATTCATCACAGCTTTATAAAGTTCCACTTTAATAGAGTTGCCTGTAACACTTAAAATATAAAAAGAGACAGAAAGCAAAGAAAGGAAAATCCTTCAGACTTAAGCAGATGCTTGGCAGGGGCAAGTTGCAGCAAACTCTTGAAGTCTGGCAAAATTATAATAGGATGACAAAAGTTCCCAAACTTTCAAGTATTTGCCAATGTTAAATGGATTTTCCTGCTGCCATAATGATAATTAGTAGGTGGAATAGGTCACCAAAAATTTATATTTATAAGTAAGATTTATATTATATTATTATTTCCCCACTTCCACAGTTACAGAAACACATTTTTTATTAATGATAATGCTTTTAATTTAATTGACTATTTTGGAGTGAGTGCAAAAGTTATGGACACTTAGGAAATAATCAGTTTGTAATTCCATATGCTTAATATTAAAGTGCCTCACATTGGTACTCTGGTAGATGTCACTTCACAGTGAATTAAAATTGCTTTAGACCTCAAGAATCAAAGAAGAATTGAAAATTATTCAGCTATATAGTCACACTCACGGATATAATTAAAGGTCTGTCAGCACTTTCATTACATAAAGCCATTTTTAAGCAGTTGGCCATGACATTTTGCTTAAAGTTGGAAATGGGCTGTGAATTTCCTGGCTGGAAGTGAAGCTTTGCTTCTTATGAATGTAATTAGAATCAGATTATTTTCCTGTGTTTCTTACCCATGACAAAGGGGTTAAAGATTATTGTCTGCTTTTTATGTTCCTCACACACATTCAAAATAGCTCTGCACTTCAATTAAGCACCTTGCAGATAATGAGGCTCCATCAATATATAGGCAAATAAAACTCATCCAGGGCACAGGCTAGATCACTGACCCACTGACAAGCACTGTTAAATGTGCAGCCCTGGAAGGGGTTTCTCCCACCTCAGCTGAGGCTTTCCCAATGTTCAAAAGCCAAAACTACCTTTTTTTAAGGTAGTTTTGATGTAGCCATGCACTTTTGGAGGTTTGGGGGAAAGATTTAGATGCCTGTGATGTGAACTATGACAAGACATTTGGCCTTAGGGCCAGAGAAGAACCATTTTGTTTGCATTTTGTAGATATAAAGTAGATAAGCTGTTTTATTCACCAGTGTGGACATATCTTTAAAATACTTTTCAGAGACAAGGTGTTTCCAATTTGGAACGTGCTCACCATGCTGGCTGGTACCTGCAAGTCTAGGACCAATTTAGATACCAATTTGGTTTGATCTTAATTATAAATAATAAAGAATCAATTTCCATGGAAGGTTTAAAACACAGAATAAAATTGCTTAGCTATTAATACCAGGATATATCCAAAAGGCATGATTATTCAGGCGGAGTGTCAAGAAAATCAAAGTCTGACATTATGACAGGATTATTTGAAGCGGGACAGTTCACAGATATGCTGCTTAATTGACTGCTGTGAGCTCTGGAGGTCAAAGTCAAGATGGATATATGCACAGTCACTGCCAAGGAATCCATTGAAAGGAAAGTGCTTGCTCATTCCCAAGAGAAATCACAAGATTATTGAAGAGGTTAAAAGAGCTCAGCATGCCCATCCTCCATCCAGACAAATCTTTCTCAGTGTATGGAGTGTTTCCATCATTTCTCTCATCACCTTGAATTGCATCCCAAGTGGAACACTACTTTTTCTCCTGACTGAAAGATAAGAAGTACAGACTCTATTTATTTATGTGAAAGTGTCATCACAAATCAGGAAGTATGACTGAAAAGTTTTAATTTCATTAGAAGTCAGAGCAATTTTTTAATCATAAAACTCACAAAGAATTAAATCTTTGGTGAGAAGGTTACCATAGCCTGTTCCATCTCTACAGCTGGTTGAGAAGGTAACCAGGAGTTCTCTGAGAGAAACTGTGTTGGGAGGGTCAACAAAAAAATCTTAAATAAGACATTCCAAAAGCTATCAACAGCATAAGATTTGTCAATCTTGTAAACATATGCACAGCAATATGTTTACTTTTTTACTTTTACTTTTACTTTTACACTTTTACCAAGAAAATAATAATACTAATATTATCTTACCAGTTTACCTAAGATGGAAGGAAATTATCTGCTTGCACTGAGAATCAATTTCTGTAAATAAATTCAGTTTCTGAAGAAGGTAAAGTCCAGATATAAAAGTATCACTATTACTATCAGAAAAAAGAACAACAAAAACCAAAAAATCTCAAACAAAACAAAAAAAACCACCCCAAAACAAACAACGATAACAAAGCACAAACCAGCAGAAACAAACCAGCGAAAAATAACCGTACATTCTCCTTCAGAAGAAAATAATGATGGACATTTGCTTTCAATATTGGGAGCATCATAACAAAAAATAATCTAACAACAAAATGCCAAACTAAAAAGAAAGAAATCAACAGAAAGAAAAAACCCACATGGTCAAGGATCCCTGGAAATGGAGTCCTTCCAGAGTTTCTTTACACTCAAGGCTTTTGATAGGTATTAGGACTGAGGAGGACTGAGTAAGAACTAGCTGGATAACAAAATGTTTTGCCTTCAAAAAGACCACCTCAAGCTGCACCTACCCTTTCTGAGCAGTGGTGATGGCCTGGAGGAGCCAGCAGCAGGGCTCAAAAGTAAAATTCTCCATTGTGGGGTGCTTTGCCAGTGACACTAAGTAGACAATTAAAGAAATATGAAGATTTGGCTTAAGACTGTCACTTCAAGTTACTGGAAACCTCAGATCAAGTGAATTATGAGTTCCATCTGCTGTGATTGATTTGCAGTGAGCTGCAAGGAAATAAAATCTTTCAGTTTTATGCAGATAAACCATTTCTTGCTTTTTTCTCAATGCTCACAAAAATGCTTAATGCAAAATGTGGTGATCATCTTTGACTGACATTTCAATTCGCTGTGCAGTGACACAACATAGGAGATTTCTGAAATGGAAGGGGAAGATTATTGTCTACATCCTTTGAAAGAAAAGGAACTTCTGCAGTGAGAACATGCATTCTGTGGCTCTCACAGCCTCACAGGGCTGAAGTCCTCTGGTGAGGAGCAGCAAGGTCATCATAGTTCAGGGTGACTGTGGCCTAATGGTACCTCAGTGAAAGGTATTTTGAAAATAAAAATAAACAATCAGATAAACCAGAAAGGACATTATGAAAAGTTTACGTGAGGTATCTTGTACAGAGCCAAAAAAGAAAGTAGAACATTCGACTCAAGGAACAATTGAAATGGGAACAGAGGTATCTTGCCATTTTTGAATTCCTTGAGATGCATTTCTGGAAATAGAAAAAAAAGTTACAAAGTACATCTGAGATCTGGTCCTGGGAGTAATTAGGTGTGAAGGATCCATGCAAACTGGCCTTTAGACTTTAGAAACAAACTGACATTTGAGGAAGCTTAGGCATAGCATGGCTTCACCTTCATATGGCCCAACACTCCCAGAAAACTTCCCAACTGAGAGAGTCCAAGTGAGGAACAAGCAGGCTGATACTGCTGGAAACAATTTCATTTCTTCCTTTACTCTAAAAAGGAGTTAGCAAAGAGCTGTTCTGCACATGGGCAGCTATTTTGAGTTCACATCGTTGTGCTCATTGAGGACCAGAAGAGAAAGGAGAAGAAAAAAGTACACGAAAGACATCATAATGTTAGTTGAATTTTATATTTAATCTTTCTGTATAAATGCATGCATTTTCACAAAAAAGAACATTATTGACTCCAGGAATTGCTCTTGTTTTTTTCAAATTTACACTTGGAAGTTTAAACTGATGGTTGTAGAGCACAGTCTCAACCAGCATGTACTAAAGTCAATAGAAGTAACTTATGGACTTAGGAATAATTTATTTCTCCATTTAGGTTATTATGAGGCTAACACTTTCATGAATTTATGATGGATTTTTAGGCCCCATCCAAGGTGACTTTGAGGGTCATACGTGCACTGTCACTGTACTGTGAAAGAAGTTCTTTTAAAGTGTGCAAATTTTGATCCTGAAACAAATGGTTTGAATCCTTCCTTTGGGAACATATATTTTTATTACTTCACCAGTTCTAATATTCTAAGAATATTAAACAGTACTTAAATAATTGATTTTATAACGCAGTTTATAGATAATAAACTTTCAGTCTCTTGGAAATGTTTATCTCATGAAACAGCTCAGTAAAATGAAAAGGCATGTTTTGCCTCTGTTACATATCCCCCCTGTGACTCAGAGATTGCACAATGTTTTCCTTTTAAGTCTCTGTAAAATTATCCCAGGTATGGTATAATGAATACTACCATCTGAAAGAAAATGAAACTTCAGCTTAAGCTTCATGATGGTGTATTCCAAAATAAATGTTGTATTGCATATTCTTTCTTAAAATAAAGTAGGTCAAGCTACCATAAAAGTAATACCCCTTTATTACTGTAGATAACCAATGATTGTCTTCCCCACTCCTTAGCCAGTTCAAAGCTATTTTCTTATTTTTAGGCCAACTGGCTGATTGGCAAGAAAACCACACAGCTGCAAGGCCTGCTGGCTTCAGCTTAAACTCTGAGTGTTCAGCTCTTCTGAAAATCAGGTCAGAGAGCTGAGGTAAGAGCCTGGGCTGCTATCAGTTCCCTACCTTCCTGGTTTGCACTGTGGTAAAGAAAAACTCAGCCTGGCTGATTGAAGAAGTCTCTTCTGGTTTTCAATTTTTTTACAATTACTGCTAACAGGTAGTTGTGTTTCAGTCTCATTTTGTTTTGTTCTTTTTTCAAAATACAAAGACTCAACTGACTTTTTTCAAGGTGGAAATAAGTGTAAATAAAAACAGCATTCTGACTTAATACTCTGATTTACATTTTTCTGGTTCATGGAAATGATATTGACCCTGAGGTCATTATTATTGCAAACAACTGGTCAGAATGACTCTGCCAGAACATCTTTGAGTAAGGGAAGATTGTTCTGCTTGAACTGAAAATTCTTCATTTTCTTGATTTTTTTTTTTTTTGTGAAAAAGATATTTCTGAAACAAAGTGTTTTCACTTGGAAAATGGGAAAATTGATTTTTTTTTCTTTTGTTTCTTGGAGTACTTTACTTGATTAGGGAGACAGAAGTAGAGGGGGGAAAAATAGAAGTGTAAACATGAAAAGTTTCTCACAGTCTGCAAATTTATCCAAAAGCAAAACAAACCATGCAGAATTTTCAGTCAGAAAACCTAATATTTTTCAGGAAACACAAAATTTTGCAAAGCAGAAATTATAAATTCCAGCTGTTCTGCTCAAGTTCCAAACTTTTTTCTCAGCTCACGAGCTAAGTGTTTTATTGAGTTACCTTCCAGTTTTCTGCCCCTCTAGTTCTTATTTCAAAATTCTGCTTTCATTAAAAATACAACATTATTGTGCAGATGCACAGCATTTCAGGAGACACCTTGTTGTATTTATCTTCAAAGTATGCTAAGAGGGGGGATTTATATTAGAAAAAGTCTGTATCATTTCTCTTTAAACCTGTCTACTTTTTGAAAACTGGACACTTTTTGTCTAGCTAAGTTAGAAAAGTTGCTCAAAAACTTGAAGGAATAACAGACTGGTTAACTCTGTGTATGGGGCTATTCCATTTAGTTTGAAGAAATATAGTAAATAAGGTCTTTATACTGAGCTACCTACCAAGAAAAAGCTGCAGTCATTGTGGTTAAATTGCAGGTCACACACACTCAGGTTTGGATTTGCAATGAATGTGTTCATTTTCCTAGTCCAGGTTTTCCATACCCTAAAAATAAATTGGAATAAGTAGAGCATTATCCACTTGAGATCTACTCTACTGTTTTGTGTTGTAAGCAACATTATTTACCAGAATGCAGCACAATGTATTAGCTCTGGTTAGATAATTCACTTTTTCTTCCGAAATTGCTCTCCATGTTAAATGCATACACATGCAATCTTTAGAGCATTTTCATAATGCAGTTTTTGTATGGGATTCTAATCTCTGTTGTATAAGTGAAATTCCAGATATAGATCTACAACTGCATGTTTGCCTGAGCTAATCAGAAGAGAAAATAATTCTATTTTTTTACTAGTCTTAACAGCTTGAAAAGCACCCCTTTAAAACCAGATAGCATCTTAGACCATGAAACAAAAGGGGAGGTTGTTGAAGGCAAAATAATATGTCCAAAAGAGTGTTTTTGAGGCAGTCATTGAAAATAACATTAAGATTATATTTCATCTGTCTATTAGAAAGAACCCCTCAGGCACTAGGAAAACCAGGCTTTATCATTTGATTTTCACTCCTGAACTCCAGAATCATGATCAGCACCTAAAATGTCACCTTTAATATTTTTTAACTTCTGTATTAGTGTTTAATTATAAATAAGTCTTCATATTTTTAAATATTCTTGGCCTATGTAGTGATAGGTTGAACTTGACTGACCTGTTTCTTATTGATTCATTTTTGTTGCCTGTCCCAGTCCTGACCATCTGATCTGCTTTATTCACTCCTGAGATTGGCCTTATTAGCACTGCTTGCAGCTCTGCTATGCATATCACTGGCCAGCACATTGGAATTAATTATGTTTTTCTGAAGAAGAAATGGGACAAGAAACTAGGCCAATTATTCACTGTTAACCAACAGAAAACATTCACACTAGTGGTCCCAAATGTTCCCAGCGCCTCTGTTTAAAATTAATCCATCAGAAAATCACAGGGAGGATGCTCAAGACCCCCCTCCAATTATTTAAAATCATGTCATTAAATCAGACAAATGCTGGCACTGCAGCTCAGCAGGCGTTAATTTAACCCATATGCTTTGGGTCTGTTCCTACATCCTTTTGTCTTAGCCAGAATTTATGAAAGAGTTATTTTTTTTCCCCTATAAAATAAAATTGTGTTATAAGATCATCAAATAATTTTAAGCCCAATGGGTTCTAAATAGAAGCTGGATAAATATGAAAAAAACTTTAGCTCAGCAAAACACATAATGACTTCTTGGAGACAAATATTATAGAAAGGAAGATCCACAAAAAGTGCCAAAAATCTGAAGATTGGAATCCAAGCGTGGAAATCCAGCCACCATGGAATTATGTTCTATAATGAAAATAATCAAGATATATTCCTACATATATATGACAATATTCTGAAATACCCTAGTAAAAATTTTTAATTTGTACTTCCGTCTCAGGCTCATAATCACCTTACTTGTTTTTCTGCACTTCTTTCTTTCCTTTTTTCATTCTGTTTTTTTCTTCATTTTTTCATGCTTTGTCACTTTTTTAATATCTTCACATATTTCTCTTCTGTTTATCTCTCAGATTATTTCTCATTCTTTCCCATGTTTAGTTACTTTCCTTTAAAATCTGTGTGTGAAAAAAGGACAAAAAAAAGCTTAACATCATTTGGATTTGGTTAAAATGATATTGTTATTATTCATTATAGGTAGCCTATACATCAGCTTTTCATACTGTGCTCATTGCAAAATAAATGGTGATTTAATTATATTTATTTGTACATGATTTATAAGGGAAACTGTGATTTTTGGTATTTGAAAAGTCACAATAATGGTTAAAAAGCACTAAAATTCTGTATTTACTACAACACCAATTAGGAGAAGAAGAAGAAATGAGCTCTTCCAACGTATGAGAAGAAGAAGAAATGTGCTTTTCCAATGTAGTCACAGCAGTGTCACCACTCCATTGGCATTTACTGTGGGATTGTCTTTCAGTGCAGTAATTCCAAGAGATTATGAGGGAAGCACTTACCTGAATTGGGAAAAAAAAAATTCTCGTTATTTATTTCTTTCATTGATGTTGTGATTTTGCCAGTTTATCATATAAAAATTTGATATGTGTATCTTTTTGTTTTTGTGTCGGTCACAGCAACTTACCATCTGGAAATGCTAAAAGTGCATAAAAGAAATATGACTTATATGCAGAAACAATAACTCCTTCAAACTTTCTTCAATCTGGGCTATGCTTTTGAATACAAGTTGCCCTTTTCAATTGTCATTTGCTTTTTGTTTTTGTAACTGGTCATCACCATGAAACTAGTCTATAAATCCCTGAACACTTCTGTGTATAAAAGGGTGCTTCAATTGATTAAAGAATAGCTCTTTTCACAGGAAACTCAAGGGATGCAGGCAGCTCAGACTGAAATATTTTCTTTCATTTTTGTCAGCATATTGGGAATTGCTAGGAACTTTTATTCAAGAAAAATCAAAATGCACTATTACCAAAGCAACCTCATGCCTTAGACTTTGCAATTTTCTATGAATCTGACATTCTTATCAGTGCCATACAACTGAAAACGACCGTGAACTTGATAAAACTTGGTTACAAAATAGGATGTTTGTGTTCAGAATCTTCCTGCCACAAGGGAGAAGTTCCTTCAGGCACAGACTTTGGAATCTCATCTGAGGATGGTCTATTGAGCTGAAAGGGTTTTGAAGCTCTTGCAGCCTATTTGCCAGCAGAGTTCTTGAAGCCTTAACTGGCAAAATCTCTCCCTGCTGCCTTTTCAAACTATGAGGTGACCATCAATCTCCTCTTACCCTGATCAGTCATGCCCTTGCTGGCGGACATACAGGCACAAAAGGCAACGACAGAGGAAACTGCACTTCAATGAAGTAATTGATCTGTATTTGCAGCCATTTCCATAGGAAATTCCCAGGGGTGAACTGGCTGAACCAACAGCACGAAAAGCTGAGGGATGGAGGCTTTACAGAAGTGGCAGGGGCAGCAGAGGAAACTTCACAGGAGTGGAAACTTGGGGGCTAAAAGGGCACAGCCTGTGTTAGTGACACGTGCTGGTGGATGGATTTGCAGAGTTCCCAGGAAACATCAGCCAGAGCAGAGAACACCTTTGACTGGAGATCTGCAGCAATGTTTGTTTAATGATTCTTTTTTCCCTCCACTTTGACTCACAGATGAACAGGATGTTTGGTGTGATCTTCCCAAGGTATTGGCTCTACAAGATGTGTTCCTGCTCAGTTTTTCTGCTCGATTATCCAAGTGTGGTATGACTAAAAGAGCTGTGAAGTCAGGAGTCTCTGCATACGGACCAGCACTGAAATTGTCCCTAAGCCAGTCCTGCTGTGGTAACTTGAAAGTTACAGATTGCTTTCAAGAGAAGATGCTAGAGAAACAAATAATCCAGGTCTCAGTCAGGACAGTTCTAAACTGCTATCAGATGCCCATTTTCCCTCACAAACTCAGGGAACATGTATGTCTAAAGAATTCCCCTGCATAGCTGATTTCCCAGGGTAGAAATGAAAAATAAAAAATGCACTGAACATTTTGTTTGTGTTAGTTAAATCATGACTGAATTGTGCATATCTACCAGAGTAATTAATGTTGAACCCAGAAGAACCCACGCAAGCCAGAATAGCAAAGCCATATGATAACTTATGCAGTTTTTCTGAAAATATTTACATTTTCCCCCTCTTTTGCCCCCTCCCCTCGGAGCAGCTGTAAACCATTCTTTCATTCCCTTCCTGTGCCTAGTGAGATGCAGGAGGTAAAGCATCCTCAGCTCTGCCTCAGGGGACACATGGCAAGACACACTTGTGTGACAGGCATATGCTGGCATGCATGCCTCCATGAAGATTAGTATTTATTATCTAGTCAAAAAAGCTCCTTTTGGAGATTAGGCACCCAAAAATGAGATTAATGCAATAAATAGGTTATACACCTCACAGTTGTCTATTTTACTCCATTGAATATAAATAAGAATTATTAGGCTCAAAACTAAATACCTTATTATCATAAATTCAGCGACATGTTTCCAAGCATGTGTTTTCTTCTCCATGTCTGTGTTGCATTCCCCAAGATACTTTGGGTTATTTTGTTCTTGCCACAGTGAGGAGCTTCTGGTAGACAACAAATAATCATTCTAGTACTTCAGGTTCTTGACAGAATCTGATTAGAGGCGGTGTTAAATGTGTAATGGCTCAGTTTGAATCCCAATGAAATCAACAGAAATTCGCCCAAGTATATGCACTGGAATTGTATTTTAAATTTGTTATTCTAAGCTGTGATTTTTCAAAAAAATCTCTTCTCAATTTCAGTTTTAAGGAGCTGGTAGTGAAAAATGCATTTTAGTGTACAGTTTTGGACTAAGAACATGCTTCTATAAATATCAAATTCTCTTACTTGTTAACAGCTTAGCTGCAAAGTAAATTTCATATATAAGACGAAGCTGTGGAAATTGTAGAACTGAATTCTTTCTGAAGACTTGCCACTCCTATTGTCCAATTCTCTTCCCCACTCCACAGGACTTTTATTGCTCAAAATACCTTAAAGCAAAATCAATAGAAAGTAATAGGAAGAGTTTAACAAAGAGACCATCTTTTTGGAATAAACATTGTTTGCAGATCATTTTGTAGTCTTACTTTATGGTTGGTTTCATAACTCAAAGCTGGTTCAGAGGTTTTATAAATCATTCACTATCTGGATTCACTAAAAAGAATGTAGTTGTTTTAGCTAAAGAATGCATGAGAGAAAAATTAAAAACAAAATAGTTAAATGGGCAACATGATCTTTTTTCTTATGCCTTTTGAAAAAGTAGTTTTAAAAATAACACACTGTGAGCTAATATTAATCATATGAGGAGGAATCACGTAAACAAAGCCTATCTAGTGATCTAGTTCCAAGCTTCAGAAGGACTGTGAATACTGTTAAATTTTCATTTTTATACATCCAAACCATTTTTATAATGTAACATTTATTTTTTGATAATTCTCAGAACTATAAATCAGTTCACTTTACAGCCCTGTAGTCTTAGGATTTACGAATGCAGCACAAAATCTGTTTCCTATTTGTATCCTCCACTGTTTGGAATTACATGCTAGCTGAAGAAAATCTGCCCTTATACAAATGTGATAACACAAAAATATATGAAAGTGTCCTTGCTTAGGTATGACTAGTCAGGCTCAGCTGGGCAGATCTGGTGTGCTGTGTTACCTGAACTATATAATGATAAATAAAGTTCTTGGCTCACAAGAAGAGGAAAGTTATAACAAAATACATGAGCCATATACTTTATTCTGTTTCTGTTTTGTGCCTGTAATTCATTGTAAGACACAAAGGCCGAGGATCAAGTGTTCCAAATTTAACATAAATTTATATCACCTTAATTCCCAGTGAGTTCCCAGTCTGGACACAATTTCTCTTAGGGTGTAAATCCCTTTCTTTGGTTCAGACCAAAATTCTACTGTGCACCTAAGCTACTGTTTTCCAAAGGGAGCTCCTATGCATTCATAAAGGATTTCTCATATCAAAAAATAAAAGCATTAATCAAAAAATTCTCAGCATCCTGTAGTTGAATGCAAAGAAGCTTTCTGCTTTTTAAATACAGCACAGAAACACACAGTAAATGTACTTTTTGCATCAGTACAAAAATGCCTCCAAATAGAAATGGGCCTAAATTATTAAAGAGCTTCTTTTTTATCCTAATAATCTTTAAAAATATATAATTTGGAAGAAAATGTGTGTAATTTATTTAGACTTTGACAGAACTAGATATCTAGAACTTTACAGACAATCAACATGTTTCTGCAACCACTGAGCTCCTTTACAAATATATGTGATCTTTTACATTCTGAAAATTTCAGTCCATGAACAAAGAAGCTGCCAAATAACATCAACAGTCTCTTAGGTATCTGGCCAAGGTAATGTAGGGAAGACAAATTAATCTATGAAGAAAGTGACATAAAAGAGAATGCAAGTCTCTTCATTTTACAGTCTCTTTTCCTATGGGAGTTCATAGGAAAAAATCCAATGTGGTTACTTGAGACTTCTTTCAATAACATTTCAAGAACATACCTTTAGACTTAGACATATCAGCCATCCTCCTGCTGTGAGCCAAAGCAGTTTCACAAGAGCAGTGTGAGCTCTGCTGCTCAGCCCTGCTGGACAAGGCCAAGGGAAGAAAGATGGGAACACACAACATCAAAAAGAAAACTCTCCCGGGTCAGGGTTATTTTCCTGTTTTGATGTTAGGAGAACACTGATACCAGCCAGGGATGTTGGCAGAATTTCCCAGGTGTTGACTGTACAGTGACTTCTGTAGGACAGTTTCATGTGCCCACAGAAGTCCTGCTGAAGTCCAAGAATTGCAATCAAACCCAAATTTTTCCAATCAAAGCATCTTAATAGCAAAGAAAATGTAAACAAAAAAATGCTTATTTTTCAGAAACGTTAAAATCATAAACATTTTAATTCATCTAATTACATATATAATTAGCTAAAAATGCATTCTCAAAGCACTCTTTATCTCTTGAAACATATGTGTTACTGTGTTCCATGCTAAATGAATGCCCTAATACTTACATTTAAATGACATTCCTCTTCAATAATCCATCTGTTCAAATAAGCCTTCGATCAGTGGATCTCAGTTCAGTCTGTCAGATCAAAACAGCTCCATCATCTTTGCAGGGATACTCCCCTTGCTGTTTTCCTCAAGGATTTAGATGGATTTTTGTTTATCTTTGGCTTTCCTCAGGGAAAAGGTGGGAAAAGGTCATTCCTAGGCCATTCCTAGCCTATATAATGTGCCACATGTCCAGGAGTCCCTTCTAGAGAAGGTTCATCTCACATCAGTTTAACAACTTTTCCAGGAATTTTCAATGAGAAATCATAAAAAGGTGCATCTCTGTTGATGATGTAGGACATTTTATTCAGCAGGCTTTATAATTTATTTCAAGAGTTTTTTCAGGGTACGGATAGACAGCTGTATAGACAGCTACTGAAATAGTACATATTTTAGGAATTAACACTGATGTGTTTAGGCCATAAAATAAAAATAAGAAAAATCACTTGGACAGAATAAAGTTTTACCAATTTTTCAAATTGTCAGATTTTATTTAAATATGAGCATGTGTTACATTAAAGTTGTCAGCACTGGCTAACTATAGTTCTTAGACAAAAGATAACATTAGTTGATTTCAACAAAGTTAACTTTTTTTTTAAAGAAGACATTGAATTTAATTAACTTCAAGCAGAAAAATTAATAATCACCCGTGCAGAGTTATGTATTTTTGTCTGACAAAGGCCATATGTTTTTTAAAATGTATCAAGAACCACTTAAGAGGCTGAGGTAAAAAGCTGGTGTTGTTCTGATTTGTAGTCATTCCTGAGGTGCAGCCTTTCACTGGAATTATTTCACCTTAATGTCTCTCAGAACACAAAGTCAGGAACAATAAAGGAATGAGGAGCTGGAATGGAGTTTTCAGTTGCCTATTGTACACAAGGAAATGGTTCTTTGCGCACCCTTTTCTGGTTAGATAAAAGTGCATTTCTTCTGAAGACTCATCCTATATCCAGTTTTTTCCAATTATCCTTTAGATATTAATTGCTGTAGAAATTTTCCTACTGACTATCATGGTAAACTTCTTTGTTATAGTTTTTTTTTCCTGTCATTTACCATGTGTTAGTAGCCTTTTTTCTTGTCCTAGCCTGTACTCTATAGTTGAGACTGTTTTTTTGCCCTGGGACACCTGGCACACTATTATTCTGATCCACTGGCTCAAGTGCTGTTTAATATCAGGTGTTCATTAATTTCTCATTAATAAATAAACCCTCTGCCTGCCCAGCTAGATACCCAGCAGTGAAAGAGTTAGCTGAAAGTGTGCATGGAAAACACCACATTTACCAAATGCCAAAGACCATGTGAATTGTGCAGATAAACCAGAGAGTGCCTATAGGAAGGGTTTGCATAGCATACTTGTTTTTTGCACCCTAGAAATACTCTCCAAGCCAAATCCACATTGGCTGCTACAGAAGGTTGGCTTAATAGCTAAAAAGAGCGTCCAGGGCACTTGTTCAAACATATCCAGTACCCCTGGCTCCCAGCACAGCCTGCAGCAGAGGGAGCCAGGCTGTGTTTTGAAAAGCAGCTGTGAACTGAGGGGTTATGCAAAAGGCATGTGCTCTGACTCTCCTCTTGGCAGGGGTGATTTCCAGATCCTCAGTTCCTCTGCACTCCACCTAAACGGAGTCAAGCTACTGCAAATTTATGTCACCGGACCTAATTTTTCTCAAGGCACTGGCTGAACAGTCATGATGAAAGAGGGTAGGCATAGTAATATCAGCTTTCATTGTTTTGTTGCCATACATGCTATAGGATCTGCTCTTGGCTTGCCATATCCACCATTGATTGTGTCACTGCAACTTTACTGTCCATAGCATAGGCAACACGAGGTTTATTAAAAGGTTATATTTGATAAATTTTATCATCCTTGTTCAGACACTTCTAATTTTGTCACACCTTTTTTCTACCAAATGTACTTTGAAGTTCAATGCTTATTCTGCTTGCATAGGAAAGCTTGGTTTACATTCACATTAGTCAGAAGTATCATTGGTTTGTGGAAGACATATTTCAATCCTCTCTCAGTTTTAGGGGTATGGGGTTGACTTTGGGCTTCTCAACACTGTTGAACAGGCTAAAGAAGCATGGCTGGATATTTGGAGTGTCTTTGTTTGCTTGTTTGTTTCATGCTTTTCTCATTTTTTAAGAAAGGAAAATGAGCCCACCATTGATTGCTACTATCCACCATTGAACCCTGCCATTGATTGCTACTAGCATGGCAACAATTTTAACTGTTATAAAAGACAACCTAACATTATTTATTCATTACTTATTTTAGAAATAAAATGCTATCATTGGTTTAAAATACCGTATGGAAAAAATACATCTCAGAATGTGGCTTGTAAAGAGAAGATTTAAATACAGAAATCAAACAATAGGTTTTTAGCTGTAGTCTAGTTAAAATCCAGCAAAACTGCTAAGACTAAAAGTAAAATTTATCAATAATGTTTATATGGAAAGAGAAATTTCAAGGATTGATAATGAATGTAGCAGGTCCTTGTGTTGCACAACCCAGCTTGACAACAAAGGCTCTTTCACAGTGGAGAAATTTGCAGATAGTCTGTAGTCAATGTTGCTGCTTTATACAATTTCCAGGCTCTAAGCTGGAAATTTAACTATTCTTCTTCAAAGGTTCTAGTTAGGGAGTGTTTTGTGGTGGAAATAGCCAGGGGCTATCATCCATTAATGTGTTTTTTGAAATATTTGTGAGCATAAACCCCAAACATATTCACAGTACTGCCAATGTTCTCTTTGGTGAGCCTTGGTAGCATACAAGTACAAAAACAGGTGAGCAGATAAAAAACAGTAGTATGAATCTCCCTTCAGTACCAAATAGTTTTTTAATGAAGTCCTTAACTGAAATCTATCTTATTAAAGCAGTAAATAATCCTCAGAACTGAAGAAATACACATTTAAAACTGAGAATGTGCTGAAAAATAGTATTTTTTATCCTTGATCCAAAATCAAGATAATAATGAGCCAAGGTTTCAGGATCGCAGAACTAAAAACTAAAATGTTACAGAATCTGGGATAAAAATCTAATTTATTTTGAAGATACAAAACACTGTAGTAAAATAAGATCTGAACTGGCAGAAGATTTCCAGACCAAAGGGAACATGTGAGAAGTGACGTAAGAAGCGTGAATAGCTGGATTGAAAACATATAGGATGAACAGCAGCTTATAACACTACTTCAGAAACAGTGGAAGACATCTGGGTTTCAAAAAATCATGATGAAGAAAGGAGATAAATTTAAAATTTGATCAGAGGAGAAGATATTTCAGCAACTTTCTAGGGTGGTTCCACAGCCAGAGCTCCTCCTCATATTGTTCTAATTCTGCTGATTTTCAGCAACAATAAACACCTGCCAAAATCAACCTGAAATCTATTTTGGATACAAAATATAAGATTCCCAACAGAGTTAAAAGAACAATCCCAAAAATATGCTTTTAAAATTTCAAGAACCATGATATTTTGGATTCTATCCATATGAAATGCTGGTCTTTTTCAAATATGTGAGAGCATTTACTGGTATTAAAAAGCTCTGGGAATTGTCACTGTCACGAAGGAGATTAGTGTCTTGTGCTCTCCTTATGGTATTTTCAACTTCTGAACCAGCCTGTGACTAAATTTCTATAATGAAAAACGTTTGCAGTACTGATGCTGACCTCATTTGTCTCTTAAATGCTAAATGAACTTTACCCTCATGAATCTAAAAATTTTTCTGTAGAAACAAAAATCTGATATGTAGGAATGGAAATACTTGACTCACTAGCATCCAAATAAAACATTGTGGAAGAGAAAATGAACAGGTGATAATATTATTTGCCTCTCTCTTGCCTTTTTTTTAAATCTTGTTAGATTCCTTCCAGCTGATTTATTTTCAGTTACATTCATAGAACACAAAGGAACAGTCTTCCCCAGGCTTTATTTACTTACTTTTGTAACTAGATAACTGAGAATTGTATGAGGCAGCATGAGGTGGCTTTAAACTTTAAATAATCTCTATTCTACATACTCTGCAGTTCTTAATTGCCATTATCAAAAAAACTACAATTCAGCATTCAAGACATTGAGGAAGGAAGAATAAATTCCTTAGAAGAATGAATTTATTCTAAGTGACATGAGTGGGCACAGTGGGCACAAAGAGAAGCGTAGGATGTGTTGCCTGGATTTCAGCAATCACTTTTTTACTGGGTGGATGTCTCAGCACTGGCAGAGGTTGCCCAGGGCAGTTGTGGAGTCTTCCTTAGAAATATTCAAAAGCCTCCTGGACCTGGACAACCATTGCTAGGAGGTCCTGCTTGAGCAGGGAGGTTGGACAAAATGACCTTCAGAGGTCTCTTCCAAACTCAACTATTTTGTGATTCTGCACCATTCTGAGGATATTGTGGTTATGGCTACTCTCACAACAAATTTCTTCTTTCTCTCCGTTTCCACAGTACTTCCAAAAGAGTGGATAAATAATTGGATACAAGGATTCTCTTTCAGACATAATGAAGAGTAAAATTTCTGAAACTGAAGAGTTAAATTTCTCCCTTCATCATTTATCTGTCACCATTTTCAATATCATCAGCTGAACTGGAAAGCCTTTAGATGTAGTAAAAACTGGATAATTCTCATTAATATCTCTCTTGGCTGTAAACCAAAACTAAAACCTGGTTTAGTTTGGCTTGTTTTTCAAATTGTTCATAGGTAGTACAGTAAAATATGAACCATGCAGAAACATTTGTATCTGTCTCTTGTTTCAAATTCCTCTGAAGCTATGTTTTGAAAAATGTTTCAGAAGTTCAGTCCAAGAGGAAAGTATTTTTCAATATTCTGGTACTTATTTTAACCTTTTGCATTGGAAATCCTTTCAAAGTTGACCTGGACAGATTTTACAACTGGCCAAGGCCTAAGTCTAACATTTTTCTGCCTGTTTTTAACATGAAAACTTTGATTATAAACTTAGTCACTGGTGAATTTTGGTTAATGATAGCCAGCCTCACTGTATTTTTAATTTTCCAAAGAAAAGGTTTTCATTTTATGCCAATCCAAATTTACCCTTATCTAAACCTTAAAAAGAATTAACAAAAGGCTTCTTTTCCATTCAATTTTGTTTTAACTGGTTTTCATCTATCAAATTCTGTCCTGAACTCTATCCATGATAATAGAATGGGAGTTATTGAGATGGTTTTCCACTGACACATGGACTATTCTAAAAATAAACTTAATCTATACAATAACATAAACAATCTGAAGCTACTTCAACATAAATAAGTAATCCAGAAAAAGAATTAATTTATCTCAGTTTCTAAGTGGTTTTTTCCAATCCTGATGCCAGTGGAGGAGGATGTGTTTCGTTATAATGAGCACTAATTGACAAAATTTTCTGACCATTCTCAAAGACAAGTCAAAATCTGGCTGCTCATGGAGTCTGAAGTTTTTCCTGTGCAGGGGAAAGGCTCCCCTGGCTTAGTTTTGAGATGTGGTAGCAGAAAGTGAGTGGGATATTTTACACTTTAATTGTGTATTAATACTTCATTAGAGTTATAGATACTGCAGAATCAGCCTGAATCAAAGCTGATGACCAGATTTTCGCTTCTGTTCCTTCCTCATCTTCAGTAGCACACTCCTGGCCAGTGTTTGTATGCCAAGGGAAACGCAGCTGTACTTGCTCCTAAATTTTAATTCAAATTGTCCTGTGACTGACTGAAAGCGTGACAAGATGCATTCTCAGGGCCCTGTCCTGAGAGAGTCCCTTGAAAGGATGTGATATATGGCTCTGACAAAAGGCAGGCAGGGTGACAAAAAGCAGGCAGGGTTTTTTCTTCTCTCAGAAAACCCTTGTCATTCATATTTCACCAGTTACAGAGAAAAGGGTTTGGGAGAAAAAGCATCACCAGTAACATGCTCCTTCAATAAATTTAGAATCAGTTATAACTGGGGTTTTCAGCAAACTAGAAAATATTTATTGTGAATTGTTCTCTTTGCCCATGAAGGAATAAATCTTTCAAGTCATTAGTTCATATCTTTTTAATCCAGTTTCAGAAGTGAATGTGTTGCCATTTGTAATGACACTAGCACCTGAAAAAAAGCATAGATAAACATGCTCAAGTAATTTGTATTCTTTTTTCAAGATATGAAACATGATTTTCCTTTGAAATAGTATTCTCAAGGTTTTCCCATGCATGCCTGATATTTTGACAGTCAGTTCATATTTACAAATGCAACTTCTGTGGAATGTAATTAAACAGAATAAGGCATAAGATCACTGTAATAATGAATGGAAGAATTTTGGGGCACAAATGGAAGGTAAGTTTTCTTCTTTCTCTCAGTGAAAGAGTTACATGCTGTTATTTTGAATTAAGTGCAAATGACATAGCATATCATGGGTTATTCTGGATCAAATTATAATTATAAAGTGTCATTTTAACCTATCTCAGAACTCCAAGTTTTAAGAAAGTGAAAATTCATAAAGTCAAGGGTTTATAGAACAATGGCTCATTAAAGGGACTTGTTTCTACTGCTGTCTGTTCTGTTTAAATATATATAAATAGTTTCCTATATTGAACTGCATTGTGGTGGAATAGAAACATGTTTTATTTGATCATGCTTGTGGAATGTCTTTTGTAAAAGAAACTATTTTGGAAGCTACATCTATGGAATGAACACTGATTTCAAATCTGTCTCTGTCCAGTGAAATGCTAATCAGAAATGTGCTTAAGTGATTGAGCAGAAAGAAAATTGGGAAATCACTCAAGTCAGTGATAAATTCTTGCAGGTTTCCAACATCTTGGTAAGATTTTTTTACTGCCAGCAACAATAGGATCATAGGTTTGGCTTACTTCTGTGGCAACAGGTTTGATCTTAGCAAGATTCTCTGAGCTAGTGATAAATACAAGTTCAGCTGAGACCTTAGAAGACAAGATAAACAGAGACTGGAGCAAGTGAGCACCTTTCTAAAGGAAGAGAAAATTAATGATATCTTTGCAACATAACAAGTGAACTGGTCTTTGCTGTTAGAAGTTCTTCCCTATAGCATTACTTGAGTCTCTTTGCTGAACATCTGATTTAGGCACAGACTCCCAAAGCAGACCAAACAGCTTCGTCATCTTAAGGTATAAACACCTAAAATTTCTGCTTGTTTTCTTTTGTTGTTTTTTGTTTGTTTGTTTGGTTGGTTGGTTTTTGGTTTTTGGTTTTTTTTTTTTTTTCTGGGAGAAGTTACGCTGTGGAACTGGGGTAATAGAAGGGAATATTCATAAACCTCAGTAGAAGGGGTGCAGTTCTGCCCCTTCTAGCCTCAAATGTGCAAACACACTTTGTCACCCCTTTTCACATTATCCAGCATGGTGGAAAGGAGAAAAACTACCTCCAGCCACCAGAGCTACACTTACTAAAAGTTTTGGTCCTGTTCTTCTTAGTGACTCTTCTAAATCCCCTTATTGTTAATCCCTTTTTAATATTCCACTTTTTCTATAGTTTCTCTTGGTACATAAGACAGCAGTCTTGATTGCAATTTTCACCAAAAGGTTTCAATTTTGACAGGAAAGCACATGAGAAAGTATATTTCCAATTTGATTTATGCAGAGCAGTTCTGTCTGCTGTCGCAATCAGAAAATTAATAAAGTGTTTAATTAATAATTAATGAAGTTTGTATTTTCTAGCAAACTCATTCAGCACTTTATGACAAGGGAAGAAGTTCTGATGTTCATGTCCTCTGTTTTTTCCTCTGGTTCAGCTAAAAGAAGTTAAATTCCAAAAGCAAATGACTACCTAACCTCTGTCCGTAAAAGTGAAGACATTCACCAGGAATTTGCAGCAGAAAGTGAACAAACTGACGCTGGTGTGCTGATGTCTCCAAGACAAGATTTTTTTATTCATTCTCAGAATATCTACACTTTCATAAACAAGATCAGTGATATGTTCTGGGCCTTGTTGCCACGGATCTAAAGCACTTGGACAAAATGAAACACATTGGGCCAGGTCCTTAGCAGAGTTTCAAGGAAACAAAACAACTTGGGCCAAATCAACATGTACTATTTCTTTTGGATGTTTTTAAACATAACTTACGGGTTTTTTTTTGGACAGATAGAAATTCTCTGCCTTCAAAGTGCAGCTAAATGATCCTATTATTATCAGGAGAACAGGAAAAAAAAGAGTTTCAAAACTGTATTCAAACCTTTTCCTGAATGGGGCGCAGGAACAAGTCAATGAGAACTTATATTTTCTCCTGCTTCCTTTATATGAAATTGCTTAGAAACAGAGCATGCTTGAAACAAACACTTCAGTAAGCTTCTTGAAATTAACCAAAGCCAGACTTTTATTTTTTTTTTGCTAAGGAGCTGCAAACACTTAGGTCATATTACAGTTGATAGCAGTTTGTTTTGTTTGTCTGCCATAGCTGCAGATGACAGAGATCCAAGAGCCATTGACTTGAACAGGCTTTGGATGGACTGTGGGGAAAGGATTTCCACTGTAGATAGGAATGCTCAAAGCATAATCATTTAAGGCTCAAGTTTCAGAAAAAAATATTTCAGCCTCTGTCTTTCTTTCTCTCCTGCACATGTACACATTTGCTTAGGATCAAATTCTCTCTCTTTTGTTCATATTAGATAACCATAAAACCACCAAAGCCATTCAAAGAGCAAGGTGCAATATAGTGTGAATAAAGCTTTAAATGCTTGCCTGGAGGTGGGAATTTCCCCTCCAGGCCTTGTTGAAAAGCTGTCAGGCGTGCTCTCCAAGGAGGTCAGCAGATTACTGCTCCTTTTCACGTACAGCATTGTCATCAAAAAACCCACTTGTACTAATATCATATTAATGATTGCAGCCAGTTATTCCATGGCTGGAGACTGCCAGGGCTGGTGCTGCACTTCCTTTGCCAGGGAGAAACAGCTTAGCCTCAGGCTGGCTGTGCCTTTCCAGACTATAACTCACAGGTGCAGAGTGACTGCTCCAGACAGCACTCACCAACACATGCACGTCTCAGACTTCCTCGGAACAGCTGAAAACAGCATTAATTCGGTTACCAGGAAAAGAGGACCAAGGCATAGCGGCCAAGTCGCTTGCTGCTATCATTTATTTTAAACTTTCAAAAGAAAAGAAATAATTTAGGAGGGCCAGGGGTGCATGAGAGAAGGAGAGTGATGGGGAGGGAGAGAAGAAAAAGGTGAAAGAAAAGGGAGCTCTGACTCAGTCAGTGAATCACTTTTTTTTCCCCTCTGAACAAAAGTTCAGGCTTATCATGAACAACTCAAGATCTTCTGAACTGATAACCCAAGTATACCAAGGGGACAAACAGTAATCTTTAGTTTAATCTTTTCTTTTTTTTTTCCTGTGATAATGCAAACAGGTAATAGCCATGGGTTTCATTAAATCCACAAATTTCTGTATTAACCAGATAGTAATGTACCAAGATAGTACATAAATTAACTTGGAATGGCAAAAAAAACAAAAAACCAAAAAGAAGACATTACATATTTTTTGCAAACAAAAATATGAAATTTCATGCTGAACACAAATTCTGTAATTTCAGAATTACTTTATGTAGCACAGAAACTGAAGACACACCAAGGAAATTAAGTCCTTGCAAGGTGACTTGGTGCAGCCAACAGGACTTGTTATGGATTCTGGACACTTAGGTTCTCTTCCTGGCTCTGTCATTTGCTTGTTGGATTAATATGGACAGCCCACTTCTGTTTCTGCCAGTTTCCTAAATCCCTTTACAACTGATGGCGTTACACGAGACAGGTTTCCCTCAATACTTTAAAATATCCATACCCTAAGAATCAGTAGATGAAACGGATGTTGTTGTTGGTCTTTCCAAAACCCAGCAGATTTTAAACAAGGGCAGGTTTCCCTGCAGGGGCACTGACACAGGCCTGTGAAACACAGCAGGGAAACATCTGACATCTGCAGCATTTGAAGTTGAAAATCAAAATATCAAGCTTGTGGCAATCATCAGTTAAAAAGCCGTAGAGTTTTAGTTTATAGAATTGAAATCATGTCTGCAAATTTTAGCTAGGACCTCAACTCAGCATCAAGCTAATTTTTTCAAGTCTGAACTTAATTCACTCATCAACTAATGATAATTATTCTCTCATTAGGTAATGGTACCAATTTAAATAAAGTTTAGAGTGGGAACAGGTCAACATTTCACAGTTTACATACTGCCATTCATAGACCTTTCCCATCATTTTAGACAGCTAATATTTCTTTTTATTCAGAAATCTTTATGAAAACTTCTTATGAAATATAATTCCCCATAGCCCTTCTTCTTAATTTCTAATTTTAATAAATATATGTCACAACATATACTCCCATTCTTATCACTTCTCTCTGTAAAATAAACAGAATTAACTGACTTAACTTTAAATAACTTTTGTTCTTATTCTAGACATTATTTTGTGAAATTGAACACAGTTTGAACTGAAGGCTACCTGATTAAAAAATGGTGTTCTATTGTATCCTGGCGATACTTATATTGCAAAGACACATGATTTCAGTACTATGGACTACATATGAATTAAACATCTCTCTAGTATTTATTATAACATCAATGGAAAAAAAAAAAAAACATTAGAGCATCAAATTATCATGTTACAAAGCTGTGAGGTTCATCCTGCCTCTGGGGACATTCAGATATTAGACTGATGCAATACTTGCTCTTGGCCAAGTAAACTCTGTGCTCTTTCCTTTGTTTCATTATGTATAAATATGTACATGCATTGTTTATAGATTGTGTATACTAAGCAAGGCCAGCTCTGATGCACAGCTGTGAAATTAATCATGTTCTACCTACAGGGGATTGCAGGGAAAATTGTTTTGTATCAGTACTCTGACTCTTCACAGTGTTTCTTTTTTGTGTGGTAAATATTTAAGGCCAGGCACAGCAACTGGTGAATTAAATCTATGATTATATAACAGGCTCAAAGAACAGAAGATTAAAAAGTAAAAGAAAAAAAAAAAAAGAGCACAGTAACATAAAACATATTGAAACATAAACATACAGCATTCATAGCATAAATCAACAGCTTAATGTATCAACTACTTGGCATAAGAAAGACATTTACCCTTTTAACTATTTCCTCAGCAATTTCCTTCTATGATGCAAATAGCAGTGTACAACAATGTAAAGTTGGCAGTCCTGCCAGAATATGACATGAAACACGTGACAGGAGCTCAAATGGATAAAGCTCAGTGAGTACCTCTCAAAGTGTGAATCCAGATTTATTTGTAAACAGCTTCTATGCATCATAACAGCAGAAAATGCTTTTTGCTGGTTCATAGCCTGTACTGACATTCTTAGAGTTGTCCCATTGCAGGTTTTCTAAAAATGCTTTGACCACGAGCGAGCACAAACCAAAGGGATTAAAATTTGTCTTTCTTTTACAATCAGTGGAATAAAACCTCCAGCATCTGAACATAACCCCCCCCCAAAAAAAAAAGAAAAAAAAAAAAAAAGAAAACAAACAAACAAACAAAAAAAAAACCAAACCAAAGAAGCACACACTAAAACCAGTAAAGTAATATCTGTATCTTTCAAATATGGAACAAATTCTACTTCCACACATGCAGATATGTCATGTGGCGTTACTGAGCAGGAATTCAGCAATCAGCATTGAGAGCAGTTCAAGGGCTGCTTGCACCCCATAGCACCATAGAAAATGCAATGCCACTGGACCTGAGGGATTGACATTGCCCTGGAAAAGAAGTTACGGACTGAGCAGGGTCTCCATTGCACTGGAAATGACAATAGGCAATGAACAAAACTGAGTTCTGCACATCAGAATTTTGCCAAAGGGGCATTGAGAAACCTTTCCAGAGATTTCTCCAAATGTAGAAAGAGTGGATTGCAGAGCTTCTGGCAATTTGTGCAAATTGTGTTCTTTTCTCTGATTTTTCGCCTTTCTACTCAAGAAAGACTTCAGAAGTCCTCTGGGTCAGACAGTGCTATGTGAAATGGAGAAAATTGCTCCACTGACAACTATATTTAAGAAAAGAAAAAACAACAAACTGACAAAAAACCACTTTTCACCTAAACCTTAAAAAGAGTTTCAAGAACTGAACTGTAGTTTCATAGACTTTCTTGACTGCAGTCTTGAGGTGTGTACCAAAACGTTCTTGTGAAAGAATCTCAAAGACAACTGCTGCTTTGACATCTCCTATCAACTGAGGCAGTTTCCAGAGCCTGTCAGAGAGCACAGGACACAGAGCAGGGATCTGCCTACCCCCCACACTTACGGGACACAAGTTTCAGGCACTGCAGTGTTTACTTGAACCAGCCCCTAAGTCCCACCTGAAATCCAAGTACACCAAAGGAAAAAAAATTATTCATTGAATATTGGTTTCAGAAACTCTAAACATTTTATTGGATACATTTTTTGTGTTAGTTCTCTTTTTAACACCTTTTTTTTTTTTACAGGAAGATCTAGGTTCTTAGTTGCAAAATAGAGTGGAAAATATCTTAAGAAGAAGAGTAAATCATAAACTTTACTGAAATAGTTATAAGTCATTGTTCCTCCTGAAGGCATCAGCCCACATAGGCTCATGTAGGGAACAAGGCATCGTTAAAATTAATATATTTCCATTTCATTATCCATCCTAGTTTCAGGATTTTACTGTTTCAGACTTTTGAATCCAATTTGTACTGAAATGATGATGTGCCATACAAAATAGTAATTGAGACATGCTTATGTTTTTGGATCATGACAGTTAAGTAGGTGAAACCATCCTGTTTTAATTAAAAAGCAACACCCCCTCAACTGTGTTTCTTATGGTTAATGTTTTTTCCCTAATAAAATGCAAAGGATTATTATGAGAAAAACTTATGTCATTTCTTGACAAAGAAGAAATATATTTCCTGTCTACCATGTGTCTAAATACTGCTCACTTTTCTACTTCAACAATACCAGTGAGTCAAAAGCAGCTTTTCATAAACCAGGATTTGACCTTTTTAGGTTTCTCCTGAAGAAGATGTTTAGGAAAAATGAGTAATATACTAAGAACAGTTAGTCTGAAGCCACAGTAGAACAAAAGTGGTTTGTCGCAGTCACTTCATGATAAAAGTATTATTTATTTTAATTAACAAAAAGTAAGATGAGCTGCTCAGAATCAGTTTATGTTCCTCATTACACTGGAAATATCCTAACAAGAAGAACTGTCCCGCATCCCACAAGTCAGGCATTCATTACATGTTCTTGATTCACACCTTTAAGTGCCAACTGATATAAAAGACATTATGTCAAGCATTTCTCATAAAAGTTGCAAAAGCTTGTATCCTGAAAGTGCCATTTCTTGGGCTCAGAAAATACGTAATTCTGCTTAGAAGTGCTGATTTCTCAAATGCCTGACTTCACAAATGCCACGGGCATTCATTCAGAAGGACATCTGTCAGAGAAGAAAGAGTTATGTTCTTTTCTTGATGTCTGTCCTTGTGCCAGAGCATATATTCAGAGGCAGGAAACTTGCTTTCAAAGCTTTTTAAAAGGGACCTCTACTACATATTTCCTCTTTCAAGAAGACAGCTTTATCTATCAACCTCTTGCCTGCTCCTCCTTATGGAACTTTTGAAAAGCCTCTGTCTAGTGTTTGAGCAAAGAAACTTCCTTTTACCCATTTATTCTTCTCCTTCCACGCTGTTCACCTAAGAAGACTCTATTCCCAGTATTATTTCTGTGTTTTACATGGTTGCTCCTTGTATAGTGAGCACAAACAACCCTGGAGAAGAAATTAAAATCTGTAAACCCTTGCTGATCTTCAGAATGGAAAATTGTATTCCTTCCTTCACATTCAATAAATTATTGAAGATTTCCCTGAAAAATAGAATGTTAACCCTTGCAGTAGTGAAAAAACACCAAAGTAACTTTTCGTATTATATGAAACAATACATCAAATATTATTTTGTTAATGACTATAAATGGAATTGTAGAATCATTTAGATTTGAAAAGAACCTGAAGATCATAGAATCCAACCATGAGTTTGCCTTAATTAATTTTGAAAAGCATATCATAAAAATTTTTTCAAGATGTGAATCCTAATCTCAAATACTGTCAAACACATGAGCATCTGTAACACAAAATCTCTTTTCCCCTCAAATACATTATTAACAAATGTCTGCAGGTTCTGCAAGCTGCTCACAGGTGGCAAGGAAACTGTTCTAAAGCTCTGTAACAAAGACTTAGAGTAAACTTGTGCTGCCTACCCAGAGACCCTAACAGATCCTCAGAAAAGCATCATGGAAGAATAACACAGAGTATTAGAACCAGAGAGCTTTCTTCAATAAATAGGAGATGCTTTCAAGCAAGATGGGTGGAATTAAGCATAAAGTCCATCAAGCATGGAATAATGCAGGCCAAAAATCGCTTTCTTCAATAATTGCAGGAGGGATAAAAGCTGGGACTAAACCTTTTTTCAACATACCAAAAGCAGGAACCTTGCCAGTTTGTCTTCAGGGTTGATAGTTGATATAAAAGATGAAAAAAAGATAATTTCTCCAACAAGATGAAGTCTTAGAAGAAATAATTACTGAACTATTGGCATTGGTGTTTGCTATAGAGTAGAGCAGGTAAACTCTGACACTTTCTTTATGGCAGAAAAATGCAAGGAAATAACTCAAACTGAAGTTTGTTTAGAATAGTTTTAGAGTTCTGATTTTTTTTTTTCAGTGATAATACTAAGAAATCAAAAGATTTTTCCCTTGAAAACTCAAAATCAGATTATATTTGAGATGGTCAGAATTTCTTGAGTCATCTTGGACACTGGAAGACTGAAGATGCTGAATGAAATGGTGGGTTTTCAAAGCATCTGACAGGAGATATCCAGGAAAATACACATAAGAATTTTTAATTTTTTTTTCTTGGACCAAGTAACTGAAATGCATGATGAACAACATGAATAAATATGATTTAATGGAGAATATTCAGTATGAGTTTAGCTGGGGAAAAGTGTGCTTCACTGTGGAGTGGGAGAAAAAAAAAGAATTTTCAAAGACCTTTCAAAGTTCCTAATCAAAGTTCTTACTCTAACAAGGAAGGTTTTCTCACAGACTAATGGCCAGTTAAAAGGTGGGGAACAAATAATGAGAACAAACAATCAGAAATGCTACCATTTTTAATCCACGAAGATCTGCACTTAAATGCGTATGGCTGAATATAAATGAAAAGAAAAACAAAAATTGTTGATATTCATCTTTTTGAGACTGTAATGCCAGAAACTGACTTTGGAAAGTCAAATATGCTAGATTATATTGGATGGTTAAAAGGTCGAATAAAAATTAAGTGTTGATAAATATAAAATAGTCAAAATCTAGTTACTCCTATGTCATTATGGACTTTAAATAAACTGCCCTCAATGACGAAGAGGATTTCTGGATCTTTGTTGTTTCTCTAGAATCACCAGTTCAGTGATCATCGACAATCAGAGAATAATTAAATGCTGTTAAAGACACAATAGGAACACTGTAAAACTCAAACACACCTGCTATGCTGCTGAAAGTGCTCCTCACCACTCTCCTCTCCAAATAAATATAGTAAAACTTGAAAAGATATAGAGAGCTATGACAAGGATGATGAGTGCAGAGGAATGTTTTCCACCTGAGAAGTTTTAAATAGTCTAGAACCGTTCTCAGGAAAGGAAGAGACCAAGGGTGATTTGACAGGCTGTAAAATCATGAAGAGGCTGAGAAGGTCACTGGAGTACAATAATTTCTGTATTTTACAACACAGGGATGGGGAAAAACTAGGTAGAATTATCAGGCAGTAGGGTTGAAGGAAGCAACTGGAGTCCTTTTTCACACAGCACCTCATTATATTGTGGAACTCACTGCCACAGATAATTTCCCATGCCAAAAGTGTAAATGGATTCAGAAACACATTAAAAAAATTAAGCCCTGGAAGATCCATCAAAAACTAATAAACCAGATGATGTGGAGTAATCTTCAGTCTGAGAAAGCCCCTAGAAGAGATGGCTGGAAGCTGCACAGCTGTGCAGTTACCAAAGCATTTGCTGACCACTATCAACAACATGATGTTGGCACACGTGCGTTTTAAATCTGACTAAAACCAGATGGTTTTATATTCTTAACTCTTCTCACAGTTCCTAGTGAGTTCCCCTCACCCTGAGCAAAATTCCTGAGGTATATTGCCCCTGAGTTTTGTCTTTAGTGACTGGTTCCATCTGACAGCTTATTTGGGCCCACGTTTTGCACGTGCATGCCTTCATTCATCGTTAATGCTTGGACTACACCCATGAAGAGAAACCAACGTTCATTTTATGTCAAATCAGTCCAACCAGGACCACATTTCTCCCTCTGGAAAGACATGTCCCTTTCCCTTGATCATATAAGTTTTTAAGTTAGGCATCTTAGTTCCATCATAAAAGGTAGACAGATGTGGATGGCAGAGTAGTTTAAAATTCCCTTGACTATATTTAAATGAAAAAAGGAAAGAAAAAGATAAAAAAGAAAGAAAGAGGAGAAAAAGGACAAGAAAGGAAAAAAAAAAAAAGAAAGGGGTAAGAGGAAAGATGAGAAGGTATCTCGAAACAGAGAAGAAATTATGGACACTTAGTTATGAAAGAAGCCAAACCAATGGTTTTTTATTGTTGAAACTTCAACTGGTCAACCATATCAAGATGTAGCACTTTTTAATGATGAACATATTTCCATACATGAAAATTGCAGTCCTTGATGTTATGTTTAACTAATTTTTTCCTGCATCCTCTGTTTCATTATTATAAATAAAATGCTGAAAATTATTTATTTATTAAACCTTTTCCTTGTCACTGTACTTCAGACAAATGCCATTAGAAGGGTGGAAAAATTCACAGTTTATAAGGAACTTAACTTTGAATGCATGATGAGGTTTCTTCCTTTTTTGTTTTTTTTGTACTTTTTAGAGAAGAGCCAACAATCTAATCAGTTTCATATGTGATCAGCCCCAATTTTCCTGTTTTCCCAATTTTCCTGTCCAGACACACCACTGACCTCCTCTTGTACAAGAGCTCAGAAAAACATATGATTTTCTCCATGTATGGATTTTTCAGTGAAAAAGAGATTTCCACTTCATCATAACGTAGTGTTTTCTAAGACTCTTCTAATTTCAACTCCAATTCATAAGAGAACTGATGATTAGTGCTTTAGAAAATGTTAATTTTCTTCACAAATAGACCTATGCTTACATCACGGTATTGCTGTCAAAGAATGCAAGAGAGGCATCAACTTTTGTAGAATGTACTTTTGTACTTCATAGATCATCCAAAAGAACTCACCAAGTTATTAAGTCATTCTTACAGACTGACTATTCCCAATTTACACATGGAGCCTACAGAAATCTCTTTTAGGTGGCTGAAGTCAGGTTCCAAAATCTGTCTCCCATAAAGTAGGTATACTTTCAATTATTTAACTACTCTAATTTCAAACTGTGGTGAAAAACATTTATCTACACAAAAATTCCCTGATTATCATAGTCCTTGTATAATAAGCCTAGATAAAAACTGAAGACCAAAGAGAGCAAGATTCCTTTGGTGTTTCTTAACACATTCAAATTACCTATGTTTGAAAATGTTAAAATGCTAACAAACTTCTTCTCTTTTTTTAGTGAGGGAGATTCTGTGAGAGATATTCTGCCTCTACTAGGACAGAGTAAAATAAAAGATATGCTTTGATAATAGCCTGCCTGTCTTCTTGCTGAGATGCTATTACTTTGTGTTTGAAACAATTTGAGATTGAGGAAAGGTGTTCCCTTTCAGTACTCAAATTTCATGACACTCTGCTATTTTTTCCCCATCATATGGGAAATCCCACTCAAGGGAGAAGATATATATGACTACAACTTGCAGTTACTTTAAGATGACAAATACCATGATGAAACAGAAGAAATTTCCCATTAAAATAAACCACATGTCAGCTTTCAGCTCAGGTTCAGCTGGCTCCCAACTAAGGAAACATGCCTTAGCTGTAGATCATGGAGTAAAATACCTATCTGCTGTACAGAGTGGCCCATAGAGAAACAAACAGAAATATGAGCTAACACTGACTATGAGAATGAGAAGAAAAGCCCTCCAAGAGCAGACAGTCCCATACTTTTACCAGTGCAGCTCTGAAAGAATGAGATGCACACAACTGCTTGCCTTCGACAATGCTTAATTATTTTATATCAAAATAAGTTGTGGAATTCAAGGCCACACATTCCCAGTGAATGCTGGATCTCATGCTGCTTAAGGTACTCCCTGTCCCTGGATATAAAAAACCTGAAGAACTGAAAGCTTACTACAAGATCCAGGAAAATATAATGAATTTCCTTTGCCATAGATAACAGATTTCTGAGAACATCTATTTATCCAATAAAACAATAGTAAAAAATAAGTCTGGGGACTAAAGGAAAAACTGGAAATAGTGAAGAAAAAGTACTAGAAAAAAATCCCAGTTACAAGTGATTCACGTTCTCCATTCTCTAATTAGGAAGAATGTGGACAGAAACTTCATGCTTAGTTTTCAGTGTAACTCCCTCAAATTCCCACAAAAATCCCCACAAAAAGCAATATTGAAGTGCTTAGTAATTTTTTGATAGATTTTCTTCCCTAGTACTTCATTGCTTCAACAAAAGGCAAAGATTTTCCAAAATGTATATATTGACAAATTTTCCTCGGGCAGAATTTCATGTGTACCAGAAGAAAGCTGAGAGCCCGAATGCTATAACTGCTCCTACCTCTCCATTCTTTCTCTCACTCCCCCTTAATCAAACTGCATTCTCAATTTCATAAAACCTGATTTTGTCTTGACTCAGACACAATGATTGCTTTCAGGTCATCCTGCTGTGGTGTAATTCCTTAGATGCACACTGTGGAATAAAGTATTCCAGAAAAAACAGGTGAACTAACTTTCCTCATGTGAGAAAAAAAAAAAGTCTTAAACGGCTGACAGGGTTTCAGCCCTGATATTTGAAATGTCCTGGCTCCGTGGTACATCTTGTCCCTCTTGGATAAAAAGTCAAGATTAATATTTTTCTAAAACATTCATTTCATTGAGTTCAAGCCCTAGTCATGAGTAAATTATGCAGGACTTGCTAGGTCATCAAATGTTCTTTCTCAGCTGAAGTGGTCAAACAGATTAAAGGGAGTTCTGCTGTGAATGGGACCATCAGTACCCAGACACTTCATTGCAGAGGAATAGGGATGCGATGCTGAAGGAACTTTATTCCATATATGGGGCTTCCATTCAGTTAAAACAAGCCCAACACAGTAACAGAGATAGCAGCAATTCTATTTGTGGTCTTCTTTAGAAAAAGGACAAAAACAAGAAAGAAAAAAAAGATATGATTGCGTACGTAGTTGTATTTCACTGTAAAATTAAAAACTAAAATAATTTTGGGTAAAATGGAGTTTGAGCAAATGTCAAAATGATATTGCATATTTCATGGATGTACAGGGATTATTCAATACTCACTGTCCTAACTGCAAAGCTGTGCCTGTGAATAGTTTGATAATGGGGACAAGCAACCATTTTTGTTATGATATCAACTTCACATTACTTTAAGAGATCCATTTAATAAAACTTTTACTATTTTATCAGTTTTTAGGACAAACATACACTTGCTAGCACTTGTATGTATTTATCTTTGGTTTAAGCCTAAATGTTTATTTAATTTTTGAAACATTGAGTTTATTGCATTTTAAAAGCAGACACATGCAATTATTGTTCTTTTTTGGATCGTGACTTGAGGAATATAAGAGCCAGAATAGATTTAAATATGAAATTGAAAATCAAGATGTTAAAATCATGAGCAATAATGAAACAGAGATTATTATTATTATGCATTTATTCCCTTGTAGAGATCAGCTTCAAAATTGTAGACCTTTCTGAATCCTGAACAGACCATGTGATGGCTCCTCTGCCCAGAGTGATTCTTCCTCTTGGACATTACTGCTCCCTCAAAAAAAAAAAAAAAATTAAACTGACTCACAAGGAATAAAAAAAATTATTGTTATAATCTTTGTGTTTAGCCCATATTATAAAGTGAAAATTTGAAAATTTCTTGCAGTTTATGGGCAATAATGTTCCAGAAGTCTTTAACTGATTTAGTGCTGACTAAAACCTGCTGAATAATGAACATAAAGAACGTCTTTTCTTCCACATCTTTCAGCTTTTATTGCATCCCATGATATCTTGTATTTGTCAAATTTTATGTTATTTGGGTTTACCTCTCATAACTGTTTGAAAAATTAATATTTCACATAAATATCCTACCATAATATTTATTTCTTTTCCATGTCCCACAGACAGCAATCCACCTAACTCTCTTTATTCTCTCCCATATAATTTAGCTAACTTAGTAGTTACATAAATGCCTCCTCCCTCCTCTTTGTTTCAGTTTCAAACTACATTGTCTCCCCATAGGTCTAATTCATAACAGGTTTACTAAACCTTGGAGCAATCTGTGCCTGACTTTGAGGATTGCACAGTTTCAAACCTGAAGAAGGTCTCCTGTGCTGAATATCCTGTTTATTCAAGCTATCTCAGCTGCTCTGACAAAGGCGTTCCCTTTCAGGAAGATGTCTGTCTCAGTGAGGACATGAAGTCACTAATTAAAAGAATATGAATTTTGTTATTCATTAGTCTATAATTTATTTTTAGCTCAATAATAAAAAGGAGATGTAATGAGTCTAGCAGCTAATACAGTGCTAATACCATGTGGTTAGCACAGTATGGCTGGCGACCAATCACAAAACACTCAGAGTAAATAATTAATGGCATTGAGATTAACTGCTGAACTTAAATTTATTCACAGATATAATGATTACTGGCAATTATAAGTAAAACCAGGAGTGTACAGAAGTTAGCACAAATTATTTAGAAAAGACTATCTTTTCAGTGAACAACCCATCTAGCCTGGGCTGTTTGGGAAACTTGGAAGCATAATCATTAAAATTGGAGCTGTATGGTTTCACCTTTTTTGGTATTGCATTTCAAAAACCCTTTGTTGAAAGAAATGGCGTGATGGAGACAGAAGTGATGAATGCATTGAAAAATTGCTTCCTGTCATAAATGACTTTATAAACCTACTGGGAAATTTTTCATGTCTACATCTGCTAGATGGTGACTAATGCAGGATAATCAAATTAGAAATCATTCAGCCAGTAGAGACCAGTGACCACACGAAGGTCCAGTGACTAAAGCGAGATTAGAAGTTGATATGTGTAAATCACAACTGATTCTAATCAGAAGCAGATGCCTGATTTCAGACAGGTCTTCATGGACAAGATGTCAGAAAAGATTAGGAATAATTGAGTAGATGGCGACAATGAAATGCAGACTCCATTATTGTACAAACAATTGGCAGAACTCTATGCAAGTAGGTAGGAATGCATAGCTTAAATGTAGTGTCCACAGAGAATTTATATTAAAAGAATAATTACTTTCTTCCTTATTTAAATTAATAATTGCTAGAGTGTACATCACATGCAAACATATTGTGAAAAGGTGAAATAATTGATTAAATTTGACATATGAGATAATATTCTCCACAGTTAGATTTAACATATATGCATATTAAACATAACATTTGTTATTAATTTATAGGCTTTATGTATGCTTTTGAAAATAGCATGTTTATAGTTATCTTGAAACAAATCTAAACTGTAGGCTGCATTTTAAAATGTTCCTATGAGTGAATCTCAATTAAAATCATAAAATAAGTAAAAAATAAATTTGCTATTATATTTACTATCTCATTTTTTGCTTGGTACTGTAAATTTTACTGCAACTTAGTGAAAACTTTCTCACATTACTGACATACATCATCGTTTTTATTTCATATGTCCTATTTAGAATGGGTTTTAATGCCTGATAAAGAAAATAGGAGCTGCATAAAGAGAAGGCATGATTTTTTCTACTTTAATAATTTTAAAAATTTATTGCCATAGTTTCAGAGTACTAAATATGATTGTGTGTCTCCACCAGTACACTGAAGAATAAATGCTAAACATATATCACCTCCTCTTACCTTTTCCTAATTCACAGGAGCACAGAGAACTGAATATAGTGAGTTATATGTTGTATTATACTGGTTTGAAATCATGCACTATATCTCATATAAACAATGTTCCCAACTGTATCTGGAAGGAGATGTTTTGCAATAGAAGGATTTCTGGTGCTAACAGAAGACAAAAACACACTCTCTATAAAACCATGACAGTATTTTACCCATGATTAGCAGATCAGTGAACACTGGGAAAAAGTTTTACTTTCAAATAACTAATAGATTTTAGAAAAGCAATTGTGAAAAGCCAGGGCATAGGTAAATTTTACAAAATGAGTTATTTTTATGGTTCTTCAATTTTTAGTTGTTTGCTATTTTTGTTTAGGTGACTTTGATCATTAGCTCCTCAGTATGAATATTCATGTGACTCATTACACATCGTGCTTTTTGATTGGCCAGCTAAGTCTCACATGGCTCCCTCTCCTGTTTAGACAACTGTTTTACAAATTATATTTGCTGGTATTTAATCTCAATTTCCTATGTAAATCCTCCTGTGACTGAGATTTAGACAAACACACATGCAAGCACTTCACTGACATAAATGTTCTTCAAAGCCAAGGAACAATTCAGACAGTGTAAGAACCAGAGGATGTCAGCAAAAATGTGTCAGAGGCTTTCCTGAAAACTGGATGGGTGAGTAATGTTACTGGGAAGAACTTACACTCTGAACTTACAATAAAGTTGCACCTTTACTATCACTGACTGAAAAAGGCCATCAAATCCACCAATGTCTTTCAGCTAAATGTTCTTTATTGGTTTGCATGGTAGGATTTTTAATATGGGTTTGGGAATAACACAGAAGTTTGTTTCCACTATCACATTTATAATATGCCTGGACTCCTTGCAGGTAAAAGTGATGACATTTGAGGAACAGTCCTGCACAACTGATAACAATGTCAGTAAGAGCAGATTTTAGATGCTGGCTGCTGTTAGAGCGCATACAGTCGTGTACATTAAACACAGTGTCACTAATCCAGAGATGAAATCACACTCCACTGCAGGAAAATAGGAACTTCAACTCACCCAGCCATGCACAATCATTTCCTAAAGATCAGGACAAATGTTTGTATTCATCTGTACAATGACTGATAGAATAAGAAAAGAGAAAGGAATTTGTCAAAGTGTATATAAGATATATTTAGAAGGATAAATTCATGACTCAAAGCACATGTACAATTAACATCTAAGTCCTTTTGAGCTTCTGAATGCAAACATCTAGAAGCAGGAGAAATTAGCAAAAGCAGCAAGTATATTACACACACTCAACAGGCAGGATTTTCAAGCAGGAAAAAAATACTCTTTTGTTAATTCTTTGAATCAACAACATATGTTGTTTACTTATTGTTGCATCTTGCAGAAAAAATAAAGTTGGCTTCAGCAAATAATGAGCAGATGAATTTTGAAGAAAGGGGACTGTGTGGCTAGAATTACGAATACCAGACAGTAATGCCATTATACTGTGGGCTTAAGGTTTTTCCACAGCAAAATAAAAGCCTGCCAGGCAGACAAACAAATTAGCTGATGATGGACCTCCCTTCCACAACTAAGCTTTAATCCAAGACAGTCAGTTTAACTAATGAGGAATCCTCCTCTTCTCCTACAATCATAATTTGAAAGTGGTGTGGAACTGATAAACTGAGAAGTCAGTCAAGCTTTTGGCCCTGCTCAGGAGTGTCTTTGACATCAGCTGGGTGAGAATGTGAGGACTCAGCCGTTTGAGGAGGTCTCCAGTGATCTAGCCCCTAGAAAGTCTCAAATAACTTCCTTAGTCATAACAGGCACTTTGGCCTGACTCACAGAACAGACTAGCATGTAAGTTCAACTCCCACTTAAAATTGTTCGTGGTTTGAGCTCATCTCAGTCTCAACCAGCTTAAACATACGGGTCTCTAGTCTAAACTAGACATTTTCCAAGATCCCTTAAAACTTTCAGTATCTGAATTTTCTCTCTGAACTCTTTAGAATTCTGCTCTGAGACATGTGCCCAGTTTGAGAGAAATATTATAGATTAAACTGGTGGTTATCTCATATTTTGCTCCTTTTGGACTCACAAAATGGGAGATTTCCAGCCTCTGACATCTGCTGACCATCAGTTTCAGAGTACACACAAATTCTCATGTAAGTACAGGGACAAAGTGCTGCCCTTTTTCAACACAAATATTTTGCTATTTGATCATTTGGATGATGGAACATTCAGCAATTTATTTCACTGACACATGATACAGCCTGAACTCACTTCCTTCACAATTACTATGACTAAGAACTAGTAATGTGCTAAGTAGTGACCTCTTTGGAGAGAGGGCAAAAGAAGAGACAGATTTTCTCCTGTCTTCCAACTTTTAGTTGAGCTAGCTTAATTTTCACAAATGGAAATGAGTAAGCCAAGAAGTAGGTGAAGATGTTTTGTCCTGATTTCTGTAGAAATATGTGTAAAAATATATTTTAAATGTAATGGAAGTCTAATCATAATTTACAAGCTACTGTAATGGAATAGACAGTGTCACATTAGTACTGACTGAAAAAAATGGACAGATTTGTGGATACAAAGTACATGTTATGGGGCAGATGTGCTTTTTACTTTGGTTGCCACTGAGTGAAATGTTACTTCCCTTTGTAGCAGCTCTGTGAGAAGCCTTACAGTGTCAAAAAAAAAAAAAAAGAAAAAAGAAATGAAAATATAAAGAAGTTTCTTTGCCTGCAATATTTAAGTCTACATTATAAGACATACCACCAAAAAAAAAAACAAACCCAAAACAAACAAAAAAAATAACCTCCCTAAAACCAACCAAACAACAACCAAAAAACACAAAACTCACCTGAAAAACCCAACAGAGTGGTTTTTAAAATAAAGACTGTGGAATCAGAATTTTCCTTCCATATCAGCTTTTGTGTCTTTGGCATCTAGAATTAATGGAATAGAATGAGACCAATGGCTCATTCATTTTGCTCCTGAAGATGTGTTGGATCTTCCCCAAAGAAAGTTCATATCATGTTCTGATACTCAGGGAGGAGCACTGGGATAGAGCAATATTCATTTGTTTGTACAAGAGATAAACTGCTGGGATGAATTTCCAGCTCTGCTTTACATGACTTTGTTTCTAATTTCTGAAGATATGATGGTCACCCAATCCATACAGTTCTCCTTCTAATTATACTGAATCAAAGACAAAAGGGCTAGACAAGTGTCTCATGAAAAGGACAATGCTTTTGGTGCTTTTCTTAATAAAATAAATAGAAATGTAATGAAGAACTTCTGTCATTATTGTCCTCAAGTCTTGTTATGGACTGAAAACATCATGAATCATCAGAACAAAACTTACTGGCTCATGTGCTCCCCTCATTTTAAGAGTATACCATCTGAAGTGTTGTATTCTCCCTGAAATATGGAGCTTCCATAACTCCTCTTAGCCTGATGCTTCAGACTCCTTCAAATATTAATTTTTGATTAATTATGACCTGCACTTTTGTTTTCTAATCTATTAGTCAAATTTCTTTGCTTCACGGTGCTGTTTGGGTATCAAAATTGGTGCAGGTTTTGAGATGTATTGGCAATAAATTTTCCATGAGCAAGAGGTGATGTAGAGACAGATCTAGATTGTGCCCTATTATCAAAATGAAGAAGAGGAAGTTAATAAAATGGCAGGACAGAGTAATAAGGGAGGAATGAGTTTTTCTTTGCTGCATTGGTGGACAGAGTCAGCACAACAGAGGGGACAATATTCTAGAGAGCCCACATGGCCCCAGTGTGCCATCAGGATGATAGCAGGTGTCCCACTCTCCTGGAAAGAGGGAGGATGTTTTGGCTGATCACTTTAGTCTGCAACAACATCCAAAATCCTTGTGGAAGAGTTAGGTGATATGTGCATTTCTCTTTCTACTTGTAGCACACTCACTTTTGATCCAGCCCTGCTTTTATACATTTTCCTATGACAATATTAAGCATGAAACAATATTTAGCTCCAGTTGCACCCACTGTTACGTCTCTAGCAGAAAAACCTTTCCTTGAACCATTGATGTTGGTTCACGGTGCCTAAATTTCCCTAGAGCTGTGCTCTCTGAATCAGAGCAGTGCAGAAATAGTTCTGGAATCTCATCTTTTGGCCTTTTCAATCCACTGGTCTGATTTCAGAAGGGTATTAATTAGGAGAACATATGTCCCAAACAAAGAAACCATTTAGAGTATTTTGATAGGATGTTTCAACAGAACAATTTTATTAGCAATAAACCATGAAGCCAAACCTGACTTTGCTTGTGAGTTTAAAAGTTCTTTAAGACCTAAAAAGTCATCTCAGCATCTTCTTGCATGGGTCAGTCTTAAAAACTGGACTTCCTGGTATTCAGCTTGGGAAACCTCAAGACTGCTCATCAGTTTCTGTGATGACAATTAGTAACACATTATTATAGTCAATGGCCACAATCTGTACCATGTTATCAGAGCAAATAGCCATAAAAAGTAACCATATAAGTTTAGTCAGGCATTGCTACCTTTACACTTGGATTTTTCAACTCTAACCCCTCTTATACTGAAATTCTACAGGATTTTATGGATAATTTTAATATATTATTATGAGAAGATCAGGACCCTCTCCCCAAATAGAAAATATTTATCAGCAAGGCATACTGAATATTTATTGTACGATCAGTTTTGTTACTAAATTAAGTAAAAATTAGTAAACAGCAAAAGTTATAAGAGAATTATATGGTGGGCTCATTATGAATTGAGATGAGGTAATCATTTAATATGCTATTTAATAATTTTCAGGAAAGTTGTATTCCCTTCCAGTATGCTCCAGAGGCACTACTTGCCCTTTAGTACTCAATGGATTTCTAGGTAGTATAAAGGGGATCAACTATGACAATAAAACAAAAATGTAGTGCAGATTTGTAATATTTTTTAAATAAAACACCTACCCCCAAATCGAAAAGTATTTCAAATGTCAGAACAACATAGCTGTTGAAAAAATTCCTTCAAGGTATTTCAGACAAAGGCAGTAGGAAATATCTGATGATGCCAAAAGATAAAATTTTTCTCCAACAATTGCAAGGATAAGTGTTTTGAATGACTGAAGGAGGAGAGGGTCTTAAGAGACAAAGATTAAAAGGTTGGTGCAGAGAGATCACAATAGTCAAAACCTGAGAAGAAGATGATTTTGATCTAGAATTCTCTAAAGAGCCCAAGATAAACTGCAAACAAAAGAGCTTGTACTAAAAAGCAAAAATATTAATAATAAATTCCTCTTTTTCAACATATATGCTTTCTTTCAGCTTATCTGGTTTTATTCAGAAAAATAAATATTTTTATTACTTTTTGATCCACTGGCCTCAGAGTTCTGAAGCCGCCTGTAGATGCTGTACCCTGCTGTGTACAAATTAAGTAAATACATAAACCCAGTCAGCTTAAATCTGTCAAAAATGCTTCTAGAAACAGGCTATGCATGCAAGGACAGCAGATGGAAAAAGCTTTCAATTGTGATGAAATAATCTACTCCCAAATCATTCAATCCAGTCAATTCTGCAGAATCATTTTTCATAAGACGCTTCAACATGGACTCATTCTACAAAGTAGTTTAGAAATGAATTAATTATTGTGGGTTTAAATGACCCTTTATAAAATGCAGATTTTTCCTTTCACATACACACATGACATCTACAGGCATCCTCTGTTCTGCTGAAACTCTGCCATTCTTACAGGCATCAGGAGTTGGCTCTTGTTGGAGGACAGATACAAATGTTTATTGTCCTCTAGATGGATAGAACATGACAAATTTTCTTTTGATCTGCCTTGGGGCATAGAAGATTTCAGTTCTCATCTTTAAACGGTGTAATGCAAAACTCTTGATCTGAAACAAATTGGAATTATTACAATAACTGTCTAATTATGCGGCGACGTGTATCTATATCTAACCTTCTAGAGCAGAGAAGGTCAGAATCCGGCTCGCTGAGGTTAAGCTGACACCTCGCTGCAGAACCTGCCAGCGCCCCTCGGCGTCGCAAGGCCTCGGGCTGTGCTGGCTGCGGACGGGATCGCTGCTAACGATGAGAAGGAAGGAGCTGGACACTCACTGGGGGCTAAACAAGTTTATTGGAAACCCACGATATCCCAGCGAATGACCCAGAACAAAGGGTGCTTCAGGGTTATAAAGGGAAGGAGTGGACCTGGGAGGGGTTTACAGAAGACCAATGGGGGGAGAAGAGGGGATGAGCTTAACACAAATGACATAGTGGAGAGCCCAATAGGCACCAGGTATGGGAGGGGCCCCGGGACCACAGCCAACCACAACCCCCAAAGAGGAGAAGCTTCTGGAATACTAGGTGGAGTGGGGGGTGATTGACTTGGCCCAGGGAGGAGAAAAAGCATACATATAAGGGAAAAAGGGGAGGAGGAATTATAGAACCTAACAGATTGACAATAGAACTGGCAGGGCTGTGGCGGGAAAACTGAGGAGGGCAGAACCATTTTACACAAAATGGGGGGGAGCAGATACATAAAATGGGGGAGGAATTAAATGAACTTAATGAATACAGTACAACATAATTATATATGGCCTGAAATAAACCTCAATGTCAGTCCAGTTCAGGAAAATCTAATGAGGTCTGATGTTTACACCTATTTCTTGGCTCCAAACCAAATTAATGTTCTCATGAAATCTGATTGGCTATGGCAGGATCAAAATACCTGGCATTATAATGATACAAACGCTGAAAAGAAAGTTTTATAACTCAGTATTGTAATCCATAATTATGTTAAAGGTCTATCTGAATTTACTGTCTTTTTTTACCCTTTACAATTTTTACCCAGATTTCAGAAATTTGGTTTCAGTCCCTTGCCAGTCTTGAAACACAAGGATGTCTTACTTCATTGGCAAATGGAGAATTGAGCAACAGGGTCAAATAAGCAATTTCTTTGTGTTAAGGAAAATATAAAGTCCAGACAGGTCAGTTGTGCTCAATAGTATGGTTTGATTCATTTCTACTCATCATTTGCACCTAACTAACAATAATTGCTGCATCAGCCAACAAAAAAATTCTGATGAGAAAGGATAGAAGAAGCAATTCTCAGATTGATCACCAGTACTACTTCTGATGAGTCGGCAGCCTTTTAAATACCATCTAAAGCTAAGTTTTAGCATCCAGTTTATGATCAACCGCATCAAAACTCTATCTAAAATGTTCTAGAAAAACCTAGAAAGTTTTATGTTGTAATTGAAGTCAATTTTGACAAAGAGAAGATACCTGCATGTGGATTAGGTACATTTCCTAAGCTCATTGGCTGCTCCAGGCCAGTGCCTGCACAGTGACTCAGGTCAGCAGAACATGGGCTCAGGGAGGAAAACACTGTTGGGCTATTGGGTTATATTCTGAGCAGATCCTGGAACCCTGCACATATGAAATCTTAATCATTTTGCAGATTGGGAGATTTCAATTTCTGCTCAGAGGAAAGCAGTAGAATGCATCCCAAGTGAATGGAGAAGATGTTATTTTACTGTATTCTCAATAGAAAAAAGATAAGCATGTACCATAGACTGGATTATTCTTTGGTGATACCTAGGTTACAGGGCACACAGCAGACAGTTGATTTCAGTAGCCTAAATTTCCATCTGCAGATCTTAGAAGTGGTTTTTTCCCCTTTAAAACTGATCAAGGAATGCAAGCAGTTACCTTTGTGAAACTCAAATAATCTTTCTTCCCTTTTCTGAGACCAGATATTTCAAACTGGAAAGGTACCAGAGCTTGAAAATGTTAGACTGCCCACTATTTTATAGTATTACACAAGAAATCCTGACAGAAGGAATTTGGGTCTTTGGTTCAAGGTCCTTTTCTGGGAGGGAAGTTCACAATTGTGGATCAACCTGCCAAGTCCTGGCATAAGCCATGCCATGTCAAAAATAAGCATATGCATATGGAAATGGGAAAATCTGTCTGGAAATCAACTAAGTCTGAATTCATGCAAAAATACGAAGAAAGGGGTAAAGCTAATCCTCAGTTCTTCATGGGCTGCCAACTCCATTCTCTCTGTTAGAAGAAATTATGTATTTAGGCTTCAAATTCAGAGTGTAATGCCGGAGTTCAAACTTCATCTATGTATTGGTGCCTCCACAGAAAGGAACCAGTAGGAAAATGTAACTTCTACATAGTTATGATGACCCACTGGAGGATGTGGGGGGATAAACTGTGTGGAGATTACCTACTATAACCTAAAACCTCTCCTTTGCCAGCCTAACCTTTCCCACTAGATGCTCACCCCTGTCTCACAGCCAATACATAAATTCCAGAAGGGAGTCCTGACATTACCCTGTTGTTGCAAAATCAAGTGTCAGTGTAGACTGGAAGTACCAGCCTGAACAGGGGATGAGTTTCATGACTGTCCAAACTGGTTTTCAAGGGAAAATATGCTATAATCCCAGCAGAGCTGATTGAGAGTTCAGTACAGAAGTTAGTTAATTAGAAGAGCACAGAAACAACAGAAAAATTAAACAGAACTGAGACTTCTGCAGACAGAAGGGAGGTTTTGAACTGGTGTAAGTATTTACCTCTTGCAAATCATATATACTGTTGCCACTGTCAGTTGTAGTAGTTTGTCAGTTACAGCTTTGGTCTTGGAGATTTGGTTTTTCATATTATCAGGAGACTGGTTTGGGAAAATAGGTGCATAGTATAGACATTTTAAAAGAATTGGGGGACATAATTCACAACTACAGGAGAATTCATTCTGGACTGAATAGGTCCACACAGAATTCTGACTGCAACCATGTTTCTAAAAAAGTGAGGACACTGAATATATGCTACAAATTTAATTAGTATCTTTTCCTTATGACAGTATTAACTAAAACACAAACTTAAATTTGCACCAGAAAACTTTATAGAAGCTTGGAAGAAATATAGTACAAAACACGGAAGGAGGCAGAATCATTGTCTTATATAATGCAATGAAATACATTGGTAGTGATTCAGAAGACACGATAGAAGACTGCACTGTCCATGTAATTCCAATATAATTAAGAATAAATAAGAAGCAGACAGAATAGAATTTCTCAGTGAGGATAATTTTACTGTTCCAGACATTAAATGGAAATAATAGATCTGTAGAGGCAACAATAACATTTTCATAACTGTGAGTGAAATCTCACTTTTATACTGTTGGAACCAAACCATAGTTTTCCAAACACAGTGATCTCCAGGAATTATTTCTTCCAAGTGACTACTGTGTGTTAGCCAAACAAGATTTCTTCAAACTCTACGTGTGTTATATCACTGCATGTGCGTGTTTGTGCATATGAGTGTCTGCATGTGTAACTTAGACTTTTTACAATAGTCTCATCTGAAGAAAAAACTCATTAATAGTACCCCAGCCACAGAACATCTTACAAATGAATGGGTATTGTTCCCTTTTGACTAACAGCTGCTTTCAGTTTAAGCAGTTTACTGTAGCTAAAAGCTCTGACAATCCAGATACTTTTTGCTATCGAGGTTTATCTCAACCTGCTAAAGTCTAGATAAGGGATTGCCAGTTTTCCTGCTTCAAAGGAGACAAGAATAATTGGAACTATAAACTGTCCCATTTATCATTCAAATGCACGTTTTTATAGGACCACAGAAAGCATCTGTATCTTTACTAAGACAGGACATGCATTAGACAGGTTTAAAGTGAGACTGCTCAATGCAGCAGATCACTTGTCTGACATTTACAGATGTTAATGTGCACACACTTATTTCAGGAGAGGAGGAAATAGCACATGCTTAGTCAGAAGATTATTTCACAGAGTGAGGTACTCACCCTGAGTGGGTCTTTGCTTTAGCTGAAGCCAAGGGCTCTTAGTCCTTCACCAGAGTAACTCAGTACCTTCCAGGCCCTTTCACATTTTTCAGTACTGTCTCTCTCCCTTGTGCCTTGGCATGAAGACAGTTTTGTACAGCTAGATCCAAGACCAGTGTGATTCTGAAGATTATTATAAACAATATTCTTTGGCCAAGTGTGCCAATTTTTCATTTCCACAGTTCATTAACAAAAAGTGGAAACTACAAAGCCACTAATAGCCCCTGATTTGTATCAGATGTACATATTTAATGGTTAATTTGGTGGAATCTCCCCTTCCTTTTTAACAGCTTGCAAATTCATCAAAGAGCGCAAAGTTAAAGTTAAGATTACTCCTACAGACTGCAATTCAACTTTAAAAATCCTACAGTTTTTGCAGAAGAAAAAGTTAAAACCAAATTGATTTGATTCTTTTCTCTTGTGCCCTTTTATTCTAAAATGGCTCCCTGCTGGTTTCCACTGGAACACTGTTAAGAAGGTTGTCTGATAAGATGCCCATTAGTTTCCCCTGTAAAAGATATTTTAGTGCTATCATAAAAGCGGAGTTAGGCTGACAAATCACTGTGAGAGAAGTGTATGGAGCTTCTAACAAATCCAGAGTTCTCTGTCAAGATTTTTTCCATTTAAATGCTCTCTCTTTCTACAAGAGATGGGGTTTGCAGGATGTATGAGTAGCCTCCAGTAGGCAAAACTACTTGTTCAATGAGAATGAATAAACAAGAACCAGCTGCACAGCTGCTTTGATGATTTCATATATTCATGTTTAGATGAGTTTCCTAAGGAAACAGGAGTACAGAATCATGTATGCACAGTCACAGCTCCCTCAGCTTCTCCTCCCAGGTCAGGTGCTCCAAGACCTGAAATGTTTTTTGTCTCTCCAGCATGGGAGGCTGCTGGCCTGCTTTGCTTGCTGTGCATTGCTGGCTTGTGGGCAACCCCTACCCTTCAGGTGGTCCCCAGATGGACCTCAGACCCATCTGCAAGTCTGTCTTTCTTTAACAACTTTTGAATCTTTTGATTGCTTTAATAAAGGGTAGGAATGTCCAAAAACTTATTTTCAGCCCACACAAAGCTCTGGACCGGTCTTTTAACTGCCCCATATTGTTTGGTGAGGCAGATTTGGTGTTGCTACAGAGCAAGGTATTTAAGGGTGACACAGCCATAGGAAACCAAACTTCTTTATTTCCCCTATTAAAAAAAAAACATCTTTTTATTGCTGTTGCATGGGCTACAGAGGTCCTGTAGCCACCCTTTACAAGTAGCTCAAGTCTACAATGGAATGACATACAAAAATAGACCCTAAAATCAGTAGGCTCCTGAAGAAGTTTAATAAAACTAGGAAACTGCTCCTAAGTTATTCTACAATTAATATTACAGTAAATAATCTTAATGAGCCCAACACCCCCCAAAATTGTATTTTTCTTACCATAAGATTCTGACAACCTTTTATGAAACTCTGCCTACCTGTCTTTATGTTAGATGTCCTAGATACCTTTCTAATTATTTTTTTAAATATATATTTTGTTAGCCTCTTAGCTTCTTTATTAGAGGAGTCTATTTTATTTGGTTTTCTTCCTATCATCTTGTATTTGCCTGTGTGAATCTGGTTTGACTGGTTTCTATTCTAGACCCTAAATATTTTAATAATTTATATGTACTTTCTGACCAAGATTTGCAACAGTTTTTGATACTCTAACCTGAGCACTAAACTAGATTTTATTTTTGAAAAGTAGTATAAAAAATGAGGCCCTTTCATTGTTCTACAATTATTTGATACACGGACAAGGCCCTGCGTTTGCCTGGCACTTCATGCATCCAAGAGCTTGGGAGTGGCTTGTTCAAGGATACCAAAAAAATCAGTGCTGAATTTCCTCTCTTCAAAGAGCTGTTTCATGGTAGAGCTGAATGAATTTAAAAACTCATTTAAAGGTCTGGCAATATGAACAACATTGGCATATAGTTTTTCAGCAAGATGAAATAGGCATGTGGAAGAATAAGGAAAAAAACCAAGATACTTGCAGTCTAATCCATTTAGCAATCTGTCTCTAATTTTAATGATGTATTTGTCATTTTATTACTCACGAAATGTCATTTATATGAAACTGTCACTACGATATTAGAGAGGAACAGCTTGTGTTAAACTGTGTAACATCCCTGCCAACTTTCAATGTTGGTTGCATTCTACCTCTTTAAAGTTTCCCTTACGCTTTCAATTCAGCTTGGGTATATTACTTCATGCACCAAGGTTTTGTACACAATGGCTGTAAAAATGTGTGCATTTTGTCTTGGGGTGGATACAGCCACTGTCATGTTTAGTTACTTCAATAATAAGGAAAACAGGATGAAAATTTTATGTGCAAAAATAGCCTAATGTGAAATTAAAATATTAATGTATTTGGAAATATCTATCATAATTTTTGACATCAATATCAAACTAATATCAAATAGATGGGGTTATAGCCACTTTCAAAGTGAAAGAATAAAATAAAATTAAAATAAAACAGTGGTAGTATATTTTCTTTTCCCTTAAAGGTGCTTACATTTTTTTTCTTCATGCCTGTTAATCTCCAGTGTGGAGGAAAGGTAGGTTTATTCTTTTCATATGTATATGTATGTTTATAACAGCAACTGAGCAACTGTGATACACAGTTTATTACAGTTAAAAGTAAAAAATTCACACCTAGTCAATAAATCCCAACTTTGTAAATATTTCTTTGGGAAGCATGAAGAAACACAAAGACAAAGCTTGTGTTTTTACACATGTAAGGGATTTAGGGGTCCTTATGTTCAGATCTGACACCTTTGAAAACTGAACCAATTTTCTCTTGTTTCTCATGTTCTGTTCAGAATTTTTGATGTAAGTATCTAGGAATGACAAAAAGACTTACGAATCTTGGAAGGGTGGAACTACCTTTGTTTTCTATAGTGAAATGAAAGCAAATATCTGCCAATTGCCTTTCTATCTCATAAGGACTCAGGAGAAAGCAACAGCCTCTTGTAGAGCATTTTGAAGCATTAATCATAACAGGGATGCAGCAAAGTTGTGTCCTTGAACTCAACACTGATATCCAGCTGTAAAGGACCAGACCTAAGCATGTTTTGTCTCAAACACTGAGTGTTGCTACAGGAAGTGTGTGATCAGGAGAGGGTCCCACAGAGGTGGGGCAGTGCTGTCCTGATCCAAATTCCTGCTCATAGAGACTGGGGCTGTGTCCGCTTCCCCCACCTCACCCCTTGGAGGAGGACTGGCTGTCAAGGAAGGAACAAAATGTGTGAGAAGTCCAATTTACATAAGAGGCAAGCATAAGGTTAACTATAGAAGGGAGCAGATCAGACCCCTTCACTTTCTTTTTATTTCTCTTCTCCCTGGCTCTCTCTCTCTCTCTGACTTTTTCCTCTTTCTCTTTCTTTTCTCTTGCAATCCCAGCTACAGACCATCCACATGGTGGGGCCAGTGTAGGGGTCATATTTGTTTTCTTCCCTTTTCTTTCCCCTTTTCTGGGGTCATATTCTTGGTTTTCTGCCTGGGCAAAGTGCATTTACCATATTCTACCCCCTGCTCCCTAGTGGGCTTTACTGTGGGAGTGGGGACATTGTGTCAGGGCGTTGTGGGTTTTAGCCAGTGCCCTTGAACACTGGTGAGCTTGTGAGCCAGCAGCTTTTGAGGAGTTTATTGTGGGAGCTGAGAACTTACTGAAGTGTACTTAATTAAGGGCTTGTTTGCCTCCACTCTAGTGGAAGCGTATTGTAAGGATTTAAGGGCTTGTTAACCAACATCTTTTCAGTCTAAATAGTGGGCTGGTTGCTGAGGTTATGGCAACTTTATAGTAAAACATAAGTGTTCCCTGACACGTGCTCAGTGTCTTTGTTCAGCCTGCTGAGGATTCACACAGAACATCTCAACCCTGATCTATGGGTCACAAAACCAACAAAGGAAGTGTTTTTATTGGAATTAGTTAAAATTGCTCCTGAATTAAGATCAAAGGTAACTGTAAAAGGAGAAGATGAGTGCACTCAGGGTCTCAACAGATGCTCAAAGATAAAGTAAATCTTGAAAAGTCAGAGGTAAAGACAAAAACTAAATACAACTCAAATAAATTCTAGTTTAATCACTAAAAGGAATAAAATTTTTAATAGTAATATATAAAATCAATGCATATGTTGATTGCAAAGAACTATTTCAGAACTTGTTCTTCCTCTAGAGAGGAACATGTCCTCAAGTTTTTCCATGAGAATCCTCACTTGTCATTAGCATTTGGCTTTAATCCACAAGTCTTCTATGCTAATCTCAAAGCAGTTGCCTTGCTTGTAGGAATGTGGAATTGAGCTTTATTAAATAACATAGAATAACTTTTTGAACATAATTCAGTTGGCTTTATCAAAAAAAATTGATGTGACTGAGCTATTTGTAGTATTTCAAAAATAATTTCTGAGTCTTTTTTAATCATCTTTCCTGCCTTCTGAGGATAGACCTGACTTTAATTTATGGAAAAAAGTTTGGAAAGTCAAGACATGTGATTTGCACATATACAGATATATTGTATTCTCTGATGTAATCATAAAGGGGTGTTGACCCTGCCATTGTGAATGTTTTGGGCTTCATTCTGATCTTAGATGAAGCACATATCAGATACAGTTATCATCATATTATAAATATATCTCTATATTCAATCACATAAATGTCAGGCCTGGTATACAATCTGTCATTTGTAATTCTGAATCCTAAGAGATGTGTCTAGACAAGTAATATAGATGCTGAAGAGATATAAAATCTAAATTCAGCTCCAGAGCACAGGCCGCTTATAGGTGCTCCCCACAGATTCTGAAGTAATTGGATGGAATGTCATTAAAATGCAACCATATTAAAGTGTTCCCTGCATTACCTTTCAACTGCACAAAGACATGAAACAAGGCATCTAAAAAGAAGGCTAAACCATGGCACCACATTTTCACTGAAGACACACAAGCTGTGGTTAAGTCAGAAGTAAATTTCAATGTGTTCTCTCCCATATAGCTGCCATCGTTGAGCCTTTGAATGTCATTTCAAGTTTTAGTTTGAAAAGAGAAGAGGAATTAAAAGGAACCATTAACATTTTTAATGTCAGTTTTGGAAGTCTTTTTTTAAGTTTATGGTGTTCCTGTCTTAGGCACTGTATAAACAAGTCTCATCCCTAAATGGAGTCTTTGCCCACATTCAGCCAAAGTCACAATGCTTTATAAATTCACTGGATTATTTGCATCTTCAAAGGCAGGCATTTGTCAATGGGGCTTAAGTCTGTGCTTGAAGTTAAGCATATGTTTAATTATGGTCCCAAATAAGGACCTAAGTGCTTTGTTACAGCATAATATGTTCATATTCCTATTATGGTGCTAAATAAATCATAAATTACAGTGTACCTACTCTTACTGATTTTCCATAGATATATTCAGTGTTTAGGAATAATGTCTATGCAAGAGATTCTTCCTCAGCACTTTGAACATTATGACAGAATTTGAATAGCCCAAAAAACCACAGCAAAACTTGTTGATGTGAAATGTGGTGGTAACATGTGCAGATTCATTTCTTGCTACAAATATGATGGTTCCTGCTGTGGGTTTTTAAACTTGGGCAAAAACAGAAGTGTTATTTATCTGAGGAACTATCTTACATGCTATAAACTGATTGATTTCCCTCATGCAACTACCCTAAAAAGAGTTATGTTAAGATTCACATCAAAGATACCCTGTTAGGGTAAATATCCATAGTTAGAAAAAAAAAATCCATTTGATTCTTGCCATCTTCCAGCTATTAAAGCTTTACCCAACTAGCAGGCTCTAGGAAAAACATCTTAATTTTTTATTTATCTTCATGGTTTGACAGACTGCACTGAATCTGCCCAGACAGAAGAATTAATCAAATGAAATATCTGTGACAAGATTTGCCATCTGGTTTTGACTGCTACATGGCAGTAAAATTTCTGCAAATACATTAATTGAAGACATTTATGGCAGCTGTACATCATAAGAGCCATGTAACAATGATAAAATCCACTGCTGAGTCTGACCTTGGAATATTTAATACTATTTTTATTCTTCACATCATCGTGAAACTGTTTTTTACAAAGATTTAACTGTAGATATCACATTATTATCAGATTGGTAGTAGCCTCCATCCTATGATTCAATTGATTTATCATCCATTACAAGAAGTTCAGAATTGTTTTGAGAGAAAACTTTTAAGATCATCAAGCCTTAAGCAAGGTGACAGAACCAGATCCATTATATTTCATGTTATTTATTTCAATGCAATAAAAATAACTTTTGGAGGGAAAACCAAACCTAGTGAGTCATATTCTAAATGTCTTGTCCTTCTTTGCAGATGCAGTTTTGTACCACATGACAGGCATGAAATCTCTTTCCAAAAAAATTCTACAAAATTATGGTTCTGAATAATGTGTAGTTTTGGGCAAGATCCTTTAGGCTATAAGGTGAAATGTTAGGTACCTAAAGATCTTTTTAGTTCCTATAATCTGTGAAATGTTTTCTTTTCCTCAGAGCTCATATTTTATTTGTTTTGAATGCGAGACAAAACATTAGGAAAGGCCTGGAGGGAAGTCTAGCACACAAGTGACTAGTAACAGCCTAATCTCCTTTTACTATTGGAGGAAAATATGTTTTGGTTTCTTTCTTCTTAGTCAAGTAAACAGATAAATATATTTCCCCTGGCTTCCATTACAGCAAGTTGGCAGTTACAGAAGAATCCTTTCAGTTTTGATTTCCTGTCAGCTTTACTAACAAATGACCACAGAGTACAGTATTCCCTTGGTGTGGTTTTTATAGACTCTGTGCCTTAAAAGAAGCATTTTTGAATGAAATTGCTATATGTTCTCACTTGGAGGGCTTGGTTTGTTTTCTGCATGAGTACATTTCTTCTTTTAATGATTGTGTGAAATTGGGAAAATGATAGGAAGGATGTGGCCCGAAAAAGAACATTTTAAAAAAACCAACTTTTCTTCCCTTGATCTTCATCTTCTGAGCTGGATTCAAAAGACTGGCTAAATTCAGATTCAGACATAAACTAGTTCAGGCCACTTATTCAGTTTGCCCATAGCAAACAGAAAAACCAAACCAAACCAAACCAGCTCCATGTGCAAAAAGCTGATCTCAGGGAAGTCAGTGGTGTGCTGCTTATTTTTTTTTCAGCAGAACTTGCTGAATTTTTTTCCCTCAAAGTTGAATTTCTCCTCTTAGATTTATCTTTCAAAGAAAGAGACCTGAAAACAATACAGCTCATGAGTTGTGGTCAGAAGCTATGTGGTTCCCAAGCTCCTCAGTGGCCACTCCTATGGGCTGGGACCTAAAATTATTGTGCTGCTTTCTCTCACCTAAAGCTCCCGGAGGGTAGCCCCTAACCTTTGCATTTGTCTCTGCAGAATGTCTCTGTTTCACACCAGGCATCCATTCACTGTTCATGTGCAGGCAGACGCGCATCTTGAAGAGCAATCAAAAGCCTTCTGTGCGAGCAACACTCTTTTCTAACAATTCTTCTCTTTTCCAGAGTGAGTTTTCTTTGTCTACTCTCACACACCACAGTTGTCGTTACAGACATGGTCTCTGGAGAGGCAAATGTAGAAATGCCACTCTGCTCCGTGCCTTTCCTGTATTTTGCTCTCCAAGACAAGTTTTCTCAAGTGTCCCTGGGTCAGGATTTTGCAGAGGGAAAATGTCCTGCAGGGAGTGCAGAGGGAAAATGTGCTGCTGCTGAGTTGGCATCTAGGGACACAGATAGCGGCGTGGGGCAGGGAAAGGGGGAGAGACACAAAGTGACTTCATCACTTCCACCCTTACAGGGAAGATAATGAGCAAAGCACTTTCCAAACAGAGAAAGTGAAGTGTATTCAGACAGCAAAGGAGGCCGAGAAAACTGCCAAGAGAGGATTGAAGAGAACTTTCCAAAAAGCTGTCCTTAGCAGACCATAAATCTCACCCAGAAGACAGTTCAAACACAACACTTCCACCAGCCCTACTCTTCCCTGTTTATTTTCTTCCTGTCAGCGTTAGAATAGAATAATAAAGTACCAGACAAACAAACAAGGCAAACAAGAAAATAAGCAAGGAAACCCAGTAGAGAAGAAAAAGAATCGGTGACCTTGTCTGTCAGCAGTGCTGAGAAGTTCCTTGGATCACTCTTTGCAGCAGCCTGTGCAAACACCCCTGCTTCACCGTGTCCAATCCAAGAAAGGAATTCAAAAACTCTTCTTGAGTGTCTGAAATAACCATTCAGAGGAATATGGCCATCCCAAGACTATATTTAAATATTTAACAGGGAAGCACATCCAGGGGTTTTGCTTTGTGCTCAAGTGAGGTGTTTCCCTGTAAGCTTTGTCTGTCCAAGATAGCATCAGCTTCACCAATTCCTTCCTGCATTTAGTGGAAATTGCTTTAAAGGTAAGAAGTATTTTACTCTCTTAAAAAATTTGACAGGGAAATGGGAAGAAAAGTTCACCCTCCACAGGGTAATTTAGGAAAGATAAGAAACTCTGCTGCCAATTTTGAAAGGCAATGTGCAATACATACCCAAACAGGCAGGGAAATACCTCTTTGGAGGAAGCCACACAGAGAGTGAGCCTGGGGAGGTGTAGCAAGCATGCTGGAGGAAAAACAAATGGATTTCAGTTGGAAACCAGCCTGGTCTCTGTCAAACATACCAATAAAACTGACATGTTCCTGCAGACTGAGTTGGTAAGATCTGCATGTCGTGATGGGAAAAAGTACCGATAAGAAAATTTAGCAGCATTCACGCAAAGGCCAGTTAAAGAAAACTGAAAAGCCTTTTATTTTTTTTTTTCTTTTATTTTCCAACCATATGTATAAACCAGGCAGGAAGGTAGGACTTAAAAAAACTTACAAAGAAAGCCAGAGGAATTAATGCTCAGGGATTAGTGCTAGGGAGTTATATGAATCAAAAAGTTGTTAACACTAAGTAACATCAGAGGGGATTAAAAAACACAATGCTTGCAAATACAGCCTGGTGTCCCTGCTTAAATAAAAAATAAAATAAAGTGAGAAGCCAGCCTGACAAAATAGGACTTTAGAAAAGACTCCTAACTAAATTAATTAAGATAACTGCCCAGAAAGAGCTCTGGTAAGGAAGCAGGTTTCTACAGGAAGAATATTCACTTTTAAGGCAGCTTTAAAATTAAGGCCAGCCTCTGGTGATATCGACCATAAATTAAAGTGGAATAAAAGGAAAAAGAAACCATCTAGAAGGATCTCCAAAGGCCCATGCACTCTTTCAATTAACAGTGTAAATACAGGTGGTTAGCACTAATTCCCTAAAGCATTTGAGCATCTTAAGGGCCAAGGCTGAACTTTTTTAACTTCTAAATATTGTAGCTTTCACTTGCAGGTTACAGTTATACCAATGTATAAAAACTAGATCACAGATGGCTGAAAATTAGCCAAGTCTACTTTGTCTGCTTCCAGAACAATAAAAAGCAATCCTAGAGCTTGTACATTGTGCCAGGAAGAATAGATACACATGTGTCTCTGCACACATAGGCACGCACACACATCCACAAAGACACATGCAAACATGCAATCACTACAGACCTGAACGGATTGGTTTGCATCCAGCTAATCCAGAGCATGGCCAAAGGATAAGAGGTATATAAGATTTTATTCTAGCTCAGGCTTACACTGCAGATGTTTGTCATCACAAATGTGCCAAATCAGGATATCAAAAATTCATATCTGTGGCTGGCACTATAAAGCTTCTCCATGTTATTCTTGGTTAGTTTGAAAGTGAGATAAATTGTCCTGGTAGGACGACCTCTCTTTGCACGCTCTTGTATTCCTGTGCCAAGGCACTTGAGTTATCACAGCACTGGGACAAGGAAAACCCCAGGTTAAAATCCTTTTCCTGAAGTATGTGTGTAGATTGTGAATTTATTAATTCTAGATTAATAAATATACCACTGTGAAGACATTTATGTGCATTTGGGTGGCTGTGATGTGCACTTGTTTCTGCGTCCATGTGTAATTTGTGTGCTTGGGGTGCTCAGCCACACCAGACCTCTGGCAATGTATGGATGGTTTGGTATGGATGGCTGTGAGCACCTCCCCAGGCTTTGCTGATGTGGGAAGTGTAGAAGCCATCTAGCCCACAAGAATATTCCTTTCCATCAGTTAATATACTTGATGGCAAGTTGGGAACATCAGGGCATAGCTGAAGGCTGGGCTGCAATGAGTTTTCACTTCCTAAAGGTATTTTAAGGACTTTTTCTGAATATATGTAACAGAAAAAAAATTGAGGCCATGTGTGGACTTAACCAACAGAAATATAGGTTACAAAGAATTGAAGGAAAAGGCAATAATTTGGACTCATCTGTCTTGTGAGTATGCACAGAAATGGAAAGCAGGACTTTCAAGTGAACACTTAATGCAAATCTTCCACAACTTACACTGCTATGAACAGAAAATTTTCAGTGATTTCATTTTAAAAAATTTAAAATAAACAATTAAAAAAGTAAATTTAAAAAATTGGAGAAGGAGTTCTGTGATGGCAGTTTTGTAAGTGCTCTGTGAAGTGAGAGCCCTGTTAAACACAAGGCTGAACAGCAGATGGCATATTTACGCCCAAGACACGAGACTGTTGTTGACATGGCTTGAAACAGCAATGTTGATGTAAATGCATATTTGCTCATTGTGTGTATAATGCTGACATTAATCCTCAAGAAAAGAAAACCATCTGGATTTTTTTTAGTCAGTATTATATGAACTGAATTAAATACTATAAAGTCATATTTTGCTGAAGGCAAAACTTCTCTCTGTGGAAGAGAAGGACTATATCCTTATTTGTATTTTATACTAGCCTCATTTAATCGAGTGCATACCTCTAATGTTGTCTTTCTTGCCTTATTTTTGATAAATTGTTATGAATTGCACTGTCTTCTACACAATATTTCTTCCAGTAGAATGCATTAAATACTCCAATTGAGGTCAGCACTAGCTTCAACAGATAAAATGTGAGATATCTCAAGTAAATGACATCTCTTGGACTCTGAAGTGGTACATTTATTTGCTCTGGTGGGGAGTTTTTCCCTAAAGAGTTTATTATTTTTTGTATAAAAGCTAAATTAATAGCAAGTGCATTCATCATGGGTTTTAAGATTGTTGTTGTTGTTCCTCTTCTTCTTAATAATTTATAATGATAAAATTATTGTTGCTATTATTATTTAATGAACAATATCTGAATAGTAAGAAAATTAACCAATTCTCATCTTCAGTCAGTCTCTGAGCAAATTTGATAGTCTGAAGTTGAACTTTGATGCTCAGCATTGAAATAAAATGTAGATTTTCTCCCTCTGATACTCACTAAGAGTCTGGAACACGTCCTGAGCACTTCTTCAAGACAGGATCTGAAACAATGTCAAGACAAAGTCTGAGGGGTTTTGAAGGAAGATTTGGGACATATCTATTAGCTCTAGATTGGGCTAAATAATGTTTTAAAATAGTGTTTTGACAGTGATTTCAATGCAAGTAGGATCAGGACTTTGGACATAGAAGCACAACTTGTCCTGTATCTTCTGTGACCATATGGAGAAGTCATTGCATCTTCCCAAGTGTTCTCAACAAAGTGAAGTAGATTTAACTATTAAGCTATTCTACTGCAGCTTTTCACACCATACAGCCTATGTTATAAAAACTGAGACAACATGAAAAAAAAAATCTTTTTTATTTTAGGGCTTATTTTGTTATTAACCTTTTTATGGTCTGCCTTTTCCCTCCCAGCTGTTTTCTTTCCTATTTATTGCACGTGGGTTTTATTGGAACGTAGCTGTCCAGAAATCGGTGCTTTTGAAGGCAGAGTAGATACACAGCCGAGCCCTGCTAAATGGCCTGCTCTGTTTACATGAGGCTTGTTAAATAACACAGAGCAGAACACAAGCAGTGAGCATCAATGTGGGCTTCCATCATTGATCATCTGCAGATTACAGTGTTCCTGCAGCTACAAAAGATAAAGCCACCACAGAATGTAATATGAAGGCAATATCCTATTAGAGATTTTTGTGGTGCAAATTTCTGTACAAGCAGTTAATTCTCACGGTTCCCAGAAGACACACAGGTCACCTGAACATACTGAAAGCTGAATGTAAAACTGTAGCAAAGTATTGTTTTGACATGTGGAATATTTACAGATTTTTAATAACTTTGGAGGCACTCCTGCATGGTGGAAATTACTGAAAGCTTCCCAGTGCTTTCAGGAGTTCCTGATAAAATCCATTGGTTTTATGGACTGATTAGAAAACTCCCTTTTTGAAAAAACACACACACAAAAAAGTGATGTTTGCCATGGAAAACTCAGAATCTGACTTCAAACACTCTGCATATGAGTCTATTTGAAAAATGAATCACTGTGGATATAGCTGGAGCAAATATATATTTAAATCATCGAAATCACAGTGCAACCAGAAATGCTTACAACTTTGAAATTTTAGCTGAATAACGACAAAGAAGTAATGAGATTACTGTCCCTTATTTGAACTCACCAGAATGCTCTGATTTTACAGGAGTTTGACAATACTTGGCACTGATCTGGTGGGGTTAGTAAGGGTGTTGCTTATTTCCTTTTCTGGTAGCTGCTGGCTGGTTGTGGTAATAAGCAGCAGCAGCACCAAGGTTTGTTGCAAGTTATTGCTCTCCTTTGCATCATTTTTTGTACCTCAGTACAAAGTTATATTGAGAGGGGAGCCCTTTCCAGAAGTGTAAAGTGTATTTATTCAAGTAAGTAAAACTCCAAGCCTCTCATACTAAAATTTTAAGGAACTAAAACTTCAAGGAAAATATTTATATTTAGCTTGAGAACATCCTTTCCACTGCTAATATCTCACTGTAATATGCTTAGACCATTCTCAATGCAGAAATAATTTAGAAAGGTCTTGGGAACTCTCAAGAAGATCACCATGTATTTGGCTCTTTCTTTCATTTTATTTTCAATTCTGCAATTGGACACAAGAGGATCTTTACAGCACCAGTCCTCCTTACTTTGCACATTAAAATCCCTCACTGGAATTGGAACTGGGAAACTTGCAGTGGGGTTGTGGCCTTGTTCTTTCAATAAGAAATGTAATGCTAATTAAGTTTTGTTGTTTTTTATAAAATACTTTATTAAGAATAATAAGAGTAAACAAGGTTACAAAAATACCAACTTTATTAACTAATGAACATGTTAATTACAGAAGATTTGTATTACAAGTTATAACCAGAGTGTTCCTTTTTCATTAGGCATTCATCAAGTTGTACTTAATGGGAGCATTATTCTTCCCTCTTAAATAAAAAAAATTCTTTTATCATACACTGAAGTCCACAGGCAGCTCCCTGAAGTTAGATCCCATGCAAGAAAACACCATACATAAATGCCCAAGGGTATTTTTAAAAAGGAACACCAGAAAACTTTAGGGTGAAAAGCCATGTCAGTTCCTGCCAGCAGCCCCAACATTCAAAAACAGTAATATACCAGTGCACATGAGGGAGGAAAAAAATAATTGGTAAGGAGACAAAGCTAAATAACCAACCTAATAGGCTTCCTACAGTCTCCATGGGGGTCAACTGGTTTACAACCAGCTTTACAGAAGGATGATGACAAAGCCTCAACTCCTGCTGAGGTTGCCTTGGAGCTGAGAATGTGTACAAGGATCCATGTGGAAAAGCACTGAACAACTCTTAGGCCCTGCTCTTTTGACAATCTCATTCACTGAATTCAAGGGACATTTTGCCTGAGTAGATTTTGACCCCCAGAAATATATTTGGACCCTCATCTGAAAAGCTCTAACTCAAGTGAGTAGCTCTGTCAAGTACATTGGCATTGCCTGCAGGAAGCGATTGCAGAATGCCTCAGAGAATTTTAATCTTAAATGAGAGAAGAAGATTTCAGCAGTAGCAGCAAAAATCTAGACCAGTACATTCCCAATGAGAGCTACATTTTTCTGAGGGTCATGAGGTTTATGAGAGAAAAAGAGATAGGGGGAAAACGTTTTTAAGGGAAAAATGTTTTCTTTAATAAAATGAAGATGCGTTAGCCAGTTCTAATGCCCAAAGAAAATAGTAATTAAGTTAAACTAACTTCAGTTGCACAAAATCACCTCTTAGGTATTCATTCCACAATTTTATATCTGAAAATTACACCTTTCAGAGATCAAGGATTAGTTACAGCAAAGAGAATGAGAATGAAATTAAATGGAGTTTAAGAATGTCCTTAACAAGAATTTAAGTTCTGTACCCTTTATTCTAATCTGATTAAAATCACATCTATGAAGTAAAATTCAGATCCTAGTGAAGTTAATTAGAGGCTTTTCAGCATTTAGATGGGCACTAGATCAGGTTCCCTTGTTATAACAGAGAGAAAAAAAATATTAGAACAGTGAAAAAATATCTATAGAGTGTCCTTTCTTAAGAGAGTCCTGTAGTTATAACAGTTGCCTGGTACGGTACCATTGGTACCAACAAGAAATATTCACAGGAATAAATGAAGTACAGATTCATTACCACATATCATTATTCTTCTCTTCCCTTGCTCTTCAGGATCTCAGGTGCCCTCCATTCTGAGATTGGGGGAGCAAAAATACCTGGTAAGCAAGTGCATACAAACTTGTTAAGTTCTGGAGCATCAACTCTGAACAATTTATTTTACTGAGGCACTGCCCAGAACAAACAGGTAAAAATCCTTACACGTTGTCTAAGAAAAAACAGTATTTTTTATCATATATATATGTGTGTGTGTGTGTGTGTGAGATATATATATATATATATATATATAAAAATCACAGTCTTCTGCACAGCAGAAGCTTATAAGTAAAATATTTTAGGATTCAAATTTTTTAGATAGACATAACAAAATGCCTGCAAATACATAATACAGTGAGCACATGACAGTTCTTCGAATACAAAGAGTGAACATGGAATTGTATATTTTATCCACATTCTACTTGTGGCTGAGAACAAAACTCACTTGGAGTTTTTTAAAAGTCTTTCTTAAAAATGTAATCCTTTCAATAAGATGTGGTCAGTATATACTTAGTACGAATACACTCTTCACCTACATGACAATAATTAAGTGTAAATACAATAGGCTAAATCCTGCCCTCTTTAGGCCTGGTAAGTAAGAGAGGCTAAAGGGAGCATGAAGCCTTCAGAGGTGGCCAGAATAGATTGAGACAGACTGTCTGCATAGCGTCCACAACCTTGAATGTGCTGCACAGAGAAGTCACATCTTGTCCAAAGAGATTATTTACATCAGGAGGAACTTCAGAAGCTCTGCTTGCTGAAACACTTTGCCCTATGTGCCAGTAGAATCCGCTGGAAATGTGACACAAATCTCAGCGAGCCAAGCCTCTTAAGCACAGGCTGAAACTCATCCCAGCTCACCAGATGTAAGCATACTGAGTCCCACTGAAGTCAAAGTGCACTGCTGAAGAAAATTTGGTGAGCCAAGACGAGGCCTGTCTCCCATGACATCTCCCCTGAAGTGGTTGCTTTCTGACAGGGCAGAATTCAACCCTGCATCTTCTGCATGAAATGTCCTTTTGGATGAAATATCCACACCACGGGGCCAGATTCGTGGCTCTGCAGTTACATATGACACACAGACCAAACACTACTGGAAACATTTACAATTTACACAGTCACAAGTGAAGCAACAGTGCTGTTATTTATGCCATTACATGTACAGTAGTAAAACTAACATTGGATATATGTCATATCAATTTTCCAGAAATTAAATGGTAATCAGTGCCACCTATACCAACATATTTGTACAAAATTTCCAGACATAAAACTAAATGCCTACAGAAGAACAAGCACTTTTCATAGATGATGATTTTGTGTTCCCTTTCCCTATCAGCAAAAAGGAAAATGATTGTCCCATACATAGACAGGAAACAAACAACTAAACTGTTGGTGATGTTGTCCATATTAAATACAAGATCATATCAATCTCTGCAATTGTTTTATTATATTGAAGTGAATTATACAAAAGATAGACTTTTTTCCAAATCTAGTTAAGGTTTTATTAAAGTTCTCATGGCTCTGAAAAACTATTAACGTATAACTTACTTTTCCCAGTCTTAAGTCTCTCAGCCAGGCGCTAGATTCAACTGTTCTTTTTCTTGCTGTAAATGCAGAGTTCCATAAAATAACTAGAACCAACCAAACTTTAAATACTTGTCTGTTTAGAAAGATTTGGGCATATTTGATTTAAATTTCTTTCAATGCCCAAAGTCTTCCAATAGCTACTCAGGATTACTTTTTCAAACTGTATGAGATGCTGTCTTTAGCATTGCAAATCCACAGTTATTTCTCGGTAAGATTGTAAAGGAATGATCAAGAGTTTGCTAACCAAAATGGGGTTTGAGATATCTGTTAGAGGACCATATATACAGTGAAGGAACCAAGTGCAGAACTGGAGTCTGTAAGCATTGTGTAAAAGAAAGTGGTAGTGACTTCTACGAGAACTCTGCTTATGGCAGGTTTGTCAAAATCCATCAAAAATGAAAAGATTGCTTACTAAAGATATTATTTTTTTATAAAGTACTGAAATCTTTGACCTCTTATAAGGGGGAAAGAGAAATATGATCATAAATGCTGTCCTGACAGATGCATATATTTCTCAGTAGCGCTTTTGTTATATATGAAGAGAAATATATGGCTCATAGAAAGAATAAGATGTGTTAAGTAGAACTATAACTTGTTTCTCCTAAGATAATCTGAAGAGCAGCATCAAGGAGGTCATATGATCTATTTCTACAAAACCATTTATCATCCAGTAATGTCTTTGCAAAATTGTTTATCCATTCAAGTATCTTCAGGAGATATGTCACCATACTTGCATATACTGTAAGTCACTCCAACATTTATAAAACAACACTGATAGACAAAAACACCAAAAACACCCATAAATATTAAAAGAAGCTCAAGAAACTTGACTATCAAGTACTTAAAAAATTGTCGTTCTTTACATTACACATTAATTACAGGCTGTCCAGAATCTTTCAGTGGGAGTTGTTGACTTTTTCAGGGTTTTCTGTAGGTCATCATAATCTTGTGAATCCACCGGGAATAATATGAGACCCGAACAAAAATCCCAGGACGATTTCGAATGGCACATCCACGGCCAGGAACAATGACACCAATTACAATCTTCAGCCTGTTTTGTTCACAAACCAAAGGACCACCATAATCTCGCTGGGAAAAAAATAAACAGCATGAGTGTCACTTCTCAAAATGCTCCAAGACACAGCTCCCACCTGTCTGCTACTGAATGGTTTCTTTTGGGGATGGCAAGATGCACTAAGCAATAGTGTTCTTGCCACAGGACATAAACCAAGTTACAATATCTTTTTTTTTCATAACCAGAACTTATGACAAACAATGTCAGAGTTGGCCTCTGACCTTTTGTTCCTTCTGTGCAAATTAAGCTCTGTGATCCATCTTTACATGTCATTCTAATGACTTCAGACCACCAGATTTTATTCACCTCTTTCAGCTACCTGCAAGCCTAATATTTTTTATGTGAATATAAACCAGATGAGCTAAATGTGAGTTGACAGATAAACATTTTTGTTATAATGACAGGCTTTGCGTCAAACATATTGACAAAGTCAGGTTAGTATATTTCTTTCAATCATCTTGCAAGGCCCTAGGATGAGAATCTGTATGTACTAATAGGCAGAAGGAATAAAAAGCATGATAAAAGGTAATACTTTTTTAAGCACTATTTTGAGACATAACTTGTTAAATTTTTTTTTTTTTTGTTATTTTGAATGAACGAGACACCTATACAGTAGTTTATGAATTACATGAAAATTTGGAGTGTGACCCACTGAGATCAGAGTTAGATACAATCACACAGATCTGGGACTCGAACACAGATGCTGCAGCTTCTACCAAGGCTAAAGGTAGACTGGACCCTGGAAACTTGCTGCAAAACTAGACAGCAAATTCTTATATCAGACAGTGAATTACTTTTTAAAAAAAGCAAAGCTGACAATTAGCATTGCATTTTCTCTGGATCACCAGAGAAACAACAATGCTTGACCTTTATTTGGTTTGGGATTTTTTCTGACTGATGGCAGACTAGTTCCCACATGAACAATGAACTATGTCAGAGCCATGAGAGCTGCTCATAAAACACTTTCAGGAGTGGAGTTTCACCTGCCAATCTGATTTTGTTCCTCTGCCTGTTCTCTGCTGAGGAAAGTAGCTTCAAAGGAGAACTTAAGGAGCAGGAAACTGCTCAGTGATTAAGACTGATTGCTAATATTAATTCATTCCATTTCTTCTTGCAGGGGAAAACAAAGTGCAGGATCCCCAGCAGACTCCCATGCAGATGTTTCATTTATAAGTCTTGACAAGTCTAAGACCTCATTTACAATTAAACATTTTATTTTGAAGAAATACTTTGGAACAAAAAATGATCCCATAGATTATTAATAACAAATGGAAGAGGACTCAGCTTTATGAAGATGACCTCTTTTCCCCATGGTTTGGTAGTACCCTTGGGTGGGGAAAATTTTATTACACAGTTAGCATTGGTATTAGGAAATCAACAATCCTATTTCAGATAATAAATACTTAATAATGTTCATGACTTCCCTCTTTCTAGATATCTGCAGTCAGATTTTCCATCAAAAAATATTTATCTTCCTGTAAAAAATTATTTACAGCTTTTCTCCTCAGATGTCTTTTCTCCATCATCAAAAGTAGTGCTAAGCAAAACAACTGTACCAACCAACTGTACCAAACTTGATCACTGAAGTAGTTCTCCTGTCCTCATCAATATGTTGCTCAGGCTCAGAAGAGCGAAATGCTCAAGCCTTCTGACTCATAAAAACCTCAGTACATTTCTGGATCTTTCTCCTTCCTCATAACTTTATCACCTCTGTTGAGTACTGACTGTTATGTATTTTGCTTGCAATGCCTCATCTAAATAAGGATGTAAATTTGCTCCAGTCTTTGATTTCTACTCAATCAAAACACACAGCTACTGCTACCACAGAGCCCACCTTTGTCCTTAGTGTACAGAACACAGGTTTGCCTCAGTCTAGTGAAGGTGTTTTAGTGTATGAGTATATATAAGATTCCTGGAAATCTTTCAATGGTGTGGTAGCACAGCGAAATTGAAGTAATTTCTGCACTCTGACATAAAACAGAAGATTTGTAACACAAATCATTTTCCAACGCAAAAGTTAAGCGCAATGAGAATAAGTTTAAAAACCTCCAGTAATTTATTTTTTTTGGGAAAGAAATAGCCAGGGTCCTCAAAATGTATTAGGAAGTGCAATATTTACCTCACAAGGCCCAGCACCTGCGGTTTCAGCCACAGCACAGATTTCAGACTCATTCACAGTAATCTTTCCTTTGAGATATTGGTTGCATTTCTCGTTTCCCAAAATAAACAGGTTTGCTGCTTGGAGAAGGCCATCATAGTTAGCTACTACAATTAAAAAGAAAATAAAATTTTTATTGTATTTTAGGGGAAAGAAAGTATTTCAAGACACAGTCCACATAAACTTATTCATGTAATTTCAGTTATTGTACTTTCTCTCCAAAACTCACGTTTTTGTCTATCCCCACTGTTATCCTGCTTTTTTATTTCGGATTTCTTTTATTTTCTGAAAATGGGCTTTACCAGACATTTGTTTGGTTTTCAAGTCTGTTTAGTTCTCTGAGAATATCTGGATAAGTTTTTTAGTACTAGAATAAAGGGCTTTGTAACTGGGCTTACTCTACAGCTCACCACCAAATTGCCCAGTCATCAAAGAAATCAGAAAAAGAGCCTGAAAATGTTATCACTCCCATCAGTGGAGGGAGGATTCTGCTCCCTGCCTTAAACATGAGTTAATGTGTAACAGTGCCTGCCATGGCCTAGGGAAGGATGTGTGACTTGAAAAATACTGTAGCAGAGTGGAGTTTTTCTCAATCTGTGCTGGCTCAGCTACCCTGAATGACTTTGTGCCTGCAAGGGCAGAGCCACAGACTTGTGCAATCTCCATTCATCAGTGTGAAGGTCAGGAAGCAGGAGCCCTGTGGAGCTTACTCTTGTTCTACATGTCGAAAGACAAGCCTGTACAAGCTGCAAAGATAAATAAAGGGTCTGGACCTGCCCGTTCTCTGCACAGCCATCCAAAAAAAAATGCCAAGCTTGCCCTCCACTGACTTATAATCCTGTTTTCTTAAAAAAAAATGGATGTAACACTTCTTCCTGACCGGGATTCTGTGAGGATTATATAAAGTAGTGCAAAAAATATAGTACAAAGTCCTTGGATGACAGATGTTATGTATTTACTGTATTACATAACTCCACAACATTGCAAATTCCCTATCAGTTCTCTTAAGCTAACCTTTCCTGTGATGCTGTGCTGTGCTCCAGCCTGATGTCCCTGTCCCCCAGACAGCCAATGCCCCTAGAGGATGGCTAATATGGACATGTTGGGAACATCAAAGGCAGTCATTTGGGAGAGGGCTGGTACAGATTAATTGCCACCCACAAAGAAATGGCAGAGTAGTGGCTACAAGGAAGACAGCCTCAGAATTCCAGCCTAGCTTCTGCTCTGCTTCCAGGACAGTGTGAGTGTATTGCTGCTGCTTACTCAGGGTCTGTGGCAAAACAACATTTGAGCGCAGTAAATATTGGAGTAATTATTGTCAACTGGCAGCTATTAACTTTTTATCAACACATAATTAGCCAGATATAGCATTTACTAGACTAAATAAATGTCTGTTCTCCCACATATTTGTATTTTCTTCACACAAAACTGTGTTTAATAAACATTAGAAAGGTTGCAAAGTCAAGTACTCAAAAGTTAGGAAATGCCAGACTTAGGGTTGCCTGTGCATGCCTAGTTCGCTGTTATTGTTATATTAATAAAGTCTTTGATTACATGTTTCTGTATTAGTTTTTCCACATGGCCCTGCTTTGGATTACAGAAAGAGACTACTCAAGTAGATGAACAAAGATTTGTCAAAAAACCCTGTTAACTAACTGTTTCTGCAGAGAAATTTTACTATTTTTTCTTTAACATGTAGATTGGTATTTTTCTCTAATTCACTCCTCGAAATGTTTGAATTATTTTGCCTGTCCCTGAAATAACAACAAATAAGGAGAGACTAGTGGAAAATATTTCATGTTAAATTAAGTTGGATAAAAGGCTCAAAGATTTACAAAATTAGAAAAAAAAACAACTCTATTTTTTAACAAGAAGTTTGGGACAACCGTGGCATCAGGCCATACCCGCAGCCTCACCTATAATGACAAGAGGAAGTAAGTTGTCAACGTATTCATTTAGTTTTTAAAAATAGTTTCTTACATCCAGTGTATCCCCATCCATAAACACTGCAGCTGGTCTTCTCTGGAATGGTACATCCAGAAATGGGCAAGCGGATTATTTCTACAAAATTTGTCAATATAGCAGGTCTGAAATGAAGAAAAAAGTAAATAGATATAATGGATTTTACTTAACCTTCTGAACTGGGTTTTTAAAATTACATTAAGTCTATTATAGACCACAGCAATTTAAAACTGTGCCAATTCCTTTCCTTTCATTTTCTGTTTCTGAAGAATATGATGGATTCTTCTACCTATTTTTTGTACTACAGCTGCCAACTGTCAAAAAATTCTTGAAATGCTGTCACCACTTTTATGCTATTTAACTTGGGTTTTAATCTTAAAAGTAAGCAGTGATGGCATTTCATTTGGATATATAGGTTTATTCATATGGAGAAATTTTGAAAGCTTGTATATACACAAAGATCTCAGCTACAATCTGGTGCTTATTCTATAAATTAAAACCATATCCTAGTCCATGTGGGCACTTAGTGGGTTTTCTTGAAATCTCCCAACAAACCTAAACAAGGTTAACAGGAAGAATAATGTAGGTATGATTTCACAGGAGTGACATCTGTTTTCTGAGCAACATTGATGTACCTGCATTTCTGCATGTATCAAATAAAATTTCTTTCAGTTGGAAGTTCACCCCATGGAGACAGCAACTGTAGTACTGGAGATAGTAGAGCAGTGAACTTGCAAATGTCATTTAGGAAGAATCTCACCCAGCAGATGAAAGTGAAGAGATGTAAATTCACAATAACAGCTACTAACCTGCTGAGTTTCAGTAAGACCAAATCTGACCCTGCAGGGCCATATACCAACTGGGAGATGTTCCGCACTTGTTTGCGCTTCTCCTCTCCCTTTCCTTTGATATTATGGACTCCAAGCCAGGCTTTGTAGTCTTTCAGATCTTTGTACCTAAATGAGGCAAATTTGGTTATGATTTTGCTGACTGCATAATAAAATAACAGAAAAACTCTGCTTAATATGATTATGCTGGAAGATCTTAACTAATGCTCCTTAGCAGAAATGGCTTCATGCTGCCAACTGCTATTCCAAAATCAACATGCTTGGATGTAAGGTTTTGGCCTGAATCCATTACATAATTTTATCTTTAACTGTTACTAAAATATTTTTTTTTTTTTTCATAACAGTATCCAAACATTTAAATCCTTGGACAGTATGAACCTTTGAACTTTTTTAGTTTTACCCAAGTTTTCTATTTTATTTTGTCCAGTTAAGCAGAAGCAAGAGATTATTCTCATAAAAAGGCAATTGTCTAACCATGACACTTGGAAAATCTATTTATGCTTCTATGTAAAATAGCCAGGACTATTTAGATTTACAGCAATAATAACAGAAAATAGCAAGGTCCCACAGGCCTTTTATATCAGAAAAGCAGTGTTAAAGCCAAACAGGAGGAAAAACTGCTGCATTCAAGTTGAAGAAGCATCGTGCTGATAAGTTCCTGAAAATAGATGGATTTTAATATTGCAAAGTTCCAGACTACTGTACCGAGAAGGGAAACACTGCCTTGCTGTAAGAACCCACTCTTCTTTTATCAAAGTACCACCACAGATATGCTTATTCCTGGAGGAAAAAAAGAAAAGGAAAAAGATTAAAAAAAATAAATCCCACTAATATTAGTTTCTACATAATCAAAAAGTTAAAAGAATGTTTTGTTCCCACACATTTGCTGGTGAAAAGTGACAGACTGACAGCATTCAAAAACTTGTCTCTGTCCCTTTGCTCCAAAGTTTCAACACTTACAGTAACATGACTTTGCAGAGCTTTACTCCAATGTGCAAAACCAGAAAGAAAGACAAATTCAGTTGCTCAGTCCATTTAGTGGTTTCAAAGCTGAATTTGTAATAAGACACCTAATTTAAAATTAAAAAAATTAAAAAGGGGGGGGGCAATTCTTTGTAACTGATTGAAACTGGATTGAAACTTTCAAGCAAGTCCCCAGACTGCCACCAGATGTAAACAACTTCTGGTCATTATTCATGTAAGTATTATTCAAAGCATTGACCTCAAGGTGCAGAGTTCCTATTTGATTACAAGCCCTAGGAGATTTGTGTCCCCACATACTTCAGTTGGAAACAATCTGCAGTGTATGACATCCTACATGTGATTATAGAAAACCTGAAGCATAATATATCAAGTAAAATTAAAGCAATTAAGCATGACAGTAAAAAAAAAATTACTGTGGAATGTTGATTAATTAGTTTCCTTCTCTGTGCCTCCAAAATCACATTTATTTTCTGTAGCTCTTTGGAAAGTGAATCAGAATTGTCAGCAATTTGGGAAAAGCTTAAAATCTCACAATTTATAAATTCAAATCACACAAATGTTCAAAGCTTTGCAAAGAACTACTGGATGGATACCAGACTATATATGGAGTTCACAGACAGCAGGATAACACAGAGCTTTGACTTTTTTTTTAATCATATTTTGGTTGAGGAGCGAAATATCTGGTCCAAAAGGCTGGAGTCTTCCAAAATGTAGGTTCTAGCTTATTTTATTATAAAAATATCACAATCAGGAGTATAGATATCTTCTTCCACGTTAAGTTTGCATTATTATTGTTTAATACAGACTTTCATCATCTGTGTTAGAAGATTCATTGGGACACATAGAAAGGTTAATTCTTCACTTAAATATGGGGCAAATTTAGAGCTGGTTCCATGAAGCAGATGAAATCCATTTAAATACACTTAAATACATTTGATTACAGAATCTGAATTGGATATACACAAAAATTTCATGGATAAATTTAAGATTTAGAGATGGGCTTTGTTTACCAAATATGAATTACTTCTAAGTTTCCCTGGGCATTCATCATTCAGTCACAGCAATTCCATTTTGGAGTTTACAGTTAGGCTTTCTTGCAGAAAGATCAGATGTCATTAAGATTTTGTTACAGACAATATTCTATTTGCTTTCTTGGTTATAATACAAAATAAAACTACATTTTTATGCCCACGTGTAATATTTCAAGATAGATTTTGCTGCTGGAGTATTCCAGGAATCCCTTATTCATAAAAGGATCTGCACTCATGTTTCATGGAATTTTATTGCATAGCAGAAAATCCAGGTTCAACTACCCTAACAAGAGCTATTTCAATTTTAGACACCCAGATGTAATTCACCTTGCCTGCCTAAAAGTTCATCAAATATCAAGGCTACTTTGAAAACAGTGCAAAGATTAACTTTTCCAGGGAAAAATCTGGTTATTTGGTCAAGGAATATAGTGATCTTCCTCTAGGAATGTCTTTCTGAACCATCCAATACACTCCCAAAAAGGTTTTGATCTGATGGATCTCATACAATACCAAGGTTACAGGGATAAGAATACATTTAGAGAATGTATTTTTTCTTTTCCTTTACTTATATTTTTCATTTAATACCTCTTTTACAGCATAGTTTTAAATGAGATGATGAATCATAAGCTAATAGAATTGAGCTTCCCTTTAGTCTGGGCCAGCAGACAAAGGATTTTTTTTTAACTTTTATTTTTCATGATAGAAGAAGCAGGGCTGATGCATGAGATATATCCTGTTATAAATTATTGATTCACACTTGCAGCTGATGAGTTATGAACCAGAGAAAAGAGCATAGGAAACAGCCATTCTGTGTTCTGGCTTTTACACAGCAGCAAAGATCTGCCATAATATAATACATGTGTTATACAAAAGTTGTACATGTTCGGATCTTGTTTTACAGAATGAAAAGGATTTCCTTATAGCTCCTACTTACTTATTTTTTTAATACCAAATAAATTTTAATTCCATGCCATGTCATAGGGGACAGCTTTCTTTGACACAGGGATAAATCCTGAATCCTATGCTTCACAAATAAATGCTTTGCCATCAAAGTGAAAATATTGATCTGAAATTCAGTTCTATCAATCTGAATTCTTCACATGCTGAATGTGAAGCCAATGTTATGAAAAGGTTTGCAGTAGTTAAATGGAAGAACAGAAGACTATGAATACTTTGCAGGTTCATGTGTATACGTTAGCTATAATGAACATATAAAGCATTTTACCAGCAGAGTGAATACTACGGCATCACCTGACATCAGAGGAATGATAATTTTCTGCTTTTACAGAACTTAACTGCAATGTATAAATATTCTTTTATTGTTATTATGGTCAACATTTTCTACAGTTCTAAAACAAATATCCTAGTAGTTGCATTGCCCTTCTAATCAAAGTGATATTTACCTGTACGTCAAACTAACCACCCATCCTTCGTTAGTTTGTGTTGGGATTCCATTTACAACTCTCAAATGTTTTGTTGAGGCACAAGGAATGGCAGTATCTGAAAGCAGGTCCAGAGATGACATTTTACTAAAAGCAGTAGGAAACCTGCACAGTTGCACATAAGGACCACAAGAAGGTCAATATTTATTATGTATTAACTTTCCTTTGCTAGTGAAATATCTTTCTAGGCCATCAAAACTACTTCAGTGAAGCTGAGTAGGTCTATTTAAATATCCATAGGGAATATGAAATACATAAATTTAAATAGATTTTTGAGATTTACATAGTTAAAGAGCAAACATTGAAGCTCATTACCAAATCTCACTACTGGCAAGACATGACAGTGAGAACAGATAAAGAAATATAACAAAGCTATTCCCCATTTTTCTCTTGTAAAATTAATTTTGCTCAGTTTGTATGGTGGGTTTTTTATAACTTTACTAATCTTTATTTGGTTTCCCAATTGGAAAGAAATGTCTAGATTTAGAGGATAGTCATGCACTGCACAGTTCATACACAAACTTACCATCCACGGTGGTTGTAGTAGGAGTTGTATCACCTTCACCTAGACAGACACACAAGATAGTCATAATACAAAATTAAAATACATTTAAAAATTTACTACATTTCAACAGCAAATGACATATTGTTAAGTTTAATGGTTCACAAAGTTTTAAACTTCAATGATTTCTTCAGTACACTGCAAAAGTAGTATTCGGCAACGCTTAACAAGGGGGCAGAATTTCATTCCGACAGAATGAAATAAGAAAGAAACATTTTGGAGCAGGGATGTCAAGCATTTTTCTTCTTGGCTGAATCCTGGAGACATCAGGCTGCCTATCATGTTCAATTTACATGTTTCATTCAAACAAGCAAATGCTGAAAAATGAAGTTATCACTTTTATATAAGCTTTTAGGAACTATAGAAGTCATGTGATTAAATCCAAAGAAAACTGAAAGAAATTTTCAATTCCTTAAAAAACTTTGAAAGACATTTGAGGTTCCCATCAGCAAAAACTTACTCTTATCAAAACATGATCCCCAAAATCTGGTTCAGTACGTCCATAGAGTCCAATTAAAAAACAGTTACAATAAGTTTGCTTAAACTTGTTTCTAAATATTTACCTTCAGTGACACGTACAGAGTGACCCAGCATTATGAACTAGAGGTACATGGGTAGCTGCTGAAAACTTGCCCAAGGAAAATTTAAACAGTCTCATCCAGATAGATTTCCATCATTAAGAAAATATATGTGTGAATATATAGATACACCACACAAACAGAGGTATATTCATATATACAGATGCTGTTATATCCATAGTGAAATTTCTACGTGCATGTACACACATATGCACAAATGTGTGTGTACAGATGTATGCATAGGTGTGCACACATACGTATTTTCTATGTATAACTGTATGTATGTGCATATGTATTTATACAGTACTGTAACACTAGTCCGTATGAGTTACAATTATTAAACTGGCATATTCCCACTCTGGTGTTTGCAGAAATGTATTACTCACCAGTTCTGGGGGCCCTAAAAATGTTTGCTGAGAGTATATCTTAGGAATTCATAGATCCAAATAATGAACTCAGAATGAGTGAATAAAAAGTATATTTCTTCAGCTATTCTTCATTTATATTGACACAAATAACCTTTTTCACAGTTTTGTTTACACTTCACATAGATGCCAAAATATCACCTGAGACTTCAAATACCACTTTTTAGAGCTGCTGGAGTTCAGGCTGTGAGGAAATGCAGTAGATTGCCTCTAGGAATGAGTGTAACATTATCCTTAACCTCTGGAGATCACAGACATGCATTCAAAAGCCTGATTTACCATTTAAGTGCTCTCCCAGGACATACTGCAGAATAACTTAGAAATAAGAGTTGAAGAGAAAGATTTTGAACATAAATGTGAATTGCACATTTTTCAGCATAAAACTATATTTTTCTACTTGTCATCAGTTTATTGCTGAATTCCCTAGGATTCTTAATTCTGTTTATTTAAGCTATTTAGATTTAAACATTCAACTCTGGAGGCATGGTTTTCCTAATTCTTGCCAGGAGTTAAATCATCCCATAAACATCCAAAAGCAGAATCTAATCTCTATAGCACATACACACTTCAGCATATATATAGTGAGGTATCCTAACATTGCAAAGACAGATCACACAAAGAGTCTCTGAAGCCTGTAGCCCAGAAGATAACTCTGCCTGGGTTTCTTGAGGCCACAGCCAGCATTATGACCGCTAGACAATTCTTTGTCTCCATCCTGCCCTCATTCAATAGCTAGATCTGTTGGAAAATGTTTGACCATCTGTAATAGCCCCTTTGTGCTCCTGCTGCATAAATAAGTCTTGAAATTTCCAAGCTGGTCAAGGAAAAGAACCCCTTGTTCATATATTGCACAAGCAGCTTCTGTCTGCTCCTTCTCAGTCACGCACAAGTGATTCTTGATAGAATCACACATTTTTGCAGCCACAAGTGACAATAGGAAGGTGTGCACAGGCCTGTGACACCGTGGCTTCCCTGGGACTGCACAGCTGACAGTGCCAGCAGCGTGCCAAGTACTCACATCGAGAAATAGGGCAGTAATCCCAGGGCACAAGAGGATCATCTGTGTAACACCAGGGACCGTGAAAATCATCATCTGGATTGCGGCAATAGTTTTTCTTCAGTTTACTAACATCTGGTTCTCTGAATATTTGTATATGCCTACAGGGAAAAAAAAAATTCAAAGTGTTGAAAAGCTTTATACTATAGCCCACATTTTCAAAGGTTAAATGTTGCTTTGCTCCACATTGTATTATTAGCTGATTGAGAAGCCTACAGGTCAGGGTTTAGGGCTGGTTGAAATCAAAGGGAAGATGAGACCCAAATATTTTCTGGATCTGGGTCCAACTTTCCTCTGTTTTTTAAGCACTGTGTCCACTGGAAAGCTGGGAGGCTTCTAGATCTCCTACTGAAGCTAAAATCTCTAGATACCCTCAGGAGGGATCATTATACTGATTAGAAGAGTGCCTGTGATGCCTTCCTCCTTTGGGTAGCACAGGTTCTATCTCCTGCAGGTTAACAGCACAAGGGTGCATAGAATCTACAAAGCTGAATCAAAGGCAAAAGAAAGACAAACTAAGAAAGCAAGCAAGGAAGAGCAGCAGGCCATGAGAAAGATGAATGGCTCAGACAAACCACAGTGATAGGTCACCTAAGCTGCAAGCCTACGTGAAGCACTGTAGAGGTGAAATTTTGAGGCCAAAATCTGAAGCAGAAGAAGTTTATTTCTGGCTTGTCAGATACAAGGATACAGGCTTCTTTAGTTACAGCTGTACTTCTCCTTCAGTTCATAACCAACCACTCATGCTGCCTCTAGAACAACCATAACCTGAGAAACTGGTAGAGTGAGACAGATAACCCCTCAAAGAACTTCCCAGATGGAAAATGGGTGGGAGTAAGAAAAGAAAGGCTGATCTGTGCTCTATTAGATGAATGCCATTGCATCAAGCATCCAGTAGGTTTATACTGCCTCAGTTACAGCAAACTAGGACTTATCATGCTTCTCAGACAGCATGAGCTTAAACCTCTGCTTCCCTTCCCTGGGCAGCACACTGGATATGCATCCTCTCTGTCCCCATCTGTGGGAAGGAACACATGTAGTCCAGCTGATGATACCAGACAGGGCCACTGAAGTCTGCCTTTTGCAATTCAGCTTCCCCAAAGGCTGACTTCCTGACCTACACAGTCCTTCCAAAGGACAATGGCTTGTATGCTCAGCACTGTGGCTCTACAGCAAGTATCAAAGCTAATATTGGCACATTTGCATCAGCTTGAGAAACTAAAGGAAAATGAAGGAGAAACTATTTTCATCACAGTGTGTGATATCTCATACACAGCAAAACATTTTATGAATCCCTCATGTTATATGTAGTCCTGATAGTTCATTTTACTGATAGTTCATTTTACTTCAACAAATAAATTAATTTGCCATTTCTACTACTTGAATATGAAGCCAAAGTAATGATAAACTACAGACATTGCAGGGCTTTTAATTGGCATTTGAAGTCAGTGTCACTAGATTGTAGACTAAAGAGTCAATTTCAGGCTGCAAGGGACATTAGGTGGATTCAAGTCCAATCTCCTCCTTGAAGCAGCATGAGCAATGAGATGAGGCTGATGAGACAACAATTTCCTCTTATTTCTGATATCAACTCATTATAGCAAACTTTCAAGGACAAGGATAGGGTAAAATAGGCCAGTAAACTAAACACTAAGAAACATCTCAAAGCCTGCAATTACTGGTTAGCCTGGAAAAAAGTCATGTTGTGCAATATATTTAAACACAAAGAAAAGGAAAAAAAAAAGGTTAGGAAAACAAAGATATTAAAAGCTCCAGGACATAAGGGGCTACTTTAGAATCAATGCAGATGAAAAAGAATTGCCATCTGGAGGCAGTATTTATTCAGGACTCACTGAACCATCTCTTTCTGTTTCATATGTACACACCTACGTAAGTCTTCAATATTTTTGTCCCATGTGGAGCAAGTTAGCCCAAATCTTGTCTTGGACAGATTCCCCATGTAACTCTTGCCATTGCCACGATAACAATCTGAGAAAAGAAGGATGAGACAAAAAAGTGGAGGGTGATTGTGCAACATTAAGAAGAAAACTCTTCCTTTCCATCAGTAATCCAAATCACCAAAGACAAGTGTTCTTTTAAGCAAATCCTAGACACTATTAATAAGACAATTGCACAAAACAGACCAGAAGAAAAATGGAAATTAGTTTTCAAATTTACATAGATAATATCCTGTTTGATACCTTCATTCCCAATACAGCAGTATTTTAAATTTTGCCTTACTTACATGGACTTGGAAAATTTCTTTCGTAAATAGTTGGTTTATGATTTATTTAGAAGGGCCACATAGAATATCCTAAAAGTTGTCAGAAGCTAGTTTATACAAAACCAAGAAAAAATGGTCCCCTATTCCTTCTTCCACAAAAGAATAGGCATTTGGTTTAGCTTTGTGTAGTTTTAAGATATTGGCAACAGTATATAATTCTAGACTTAAGTACTTCAGCAAAATCAAAAAATCATCATGACTTTAATTTTAATGTAATTCAAAAACTTGCTTGTTCGCTCCAGCAGAAGTCATGTTTAATTCATAAGCTTTTATCACAAGCCTTTTTGAGACTTTTCAAGAGAATTGTTTAAAATTATCAGTACTATAAAGACATTTTGCATAAAGCACTTAATTTCATATTCATCAGTATTTTTACTTTTTGATAATTGATACTTTACAAGAAACACAGAATGAATGTAAAAGTTTAATCCTTTCTCTGGCATAAGTCTTGCAACTGCAACTTTTTTAAATTTATGTTAACATTGGCTAAAATTTAAAGATGGAGACGCTAATGCAGCTTGATGTAGGGTTATAGGTCTGAGGTCTTAGCCTCAGTTTATGCTGCGACTGACATCCATTCAGGATGCAACATCACTCCTTACAGTAATACCAAAACCTCATGGGAAAAACATTTCCCTGAAGACTCAGAATGAACCTCACAGGCAGAAAAGGTAAGAACTCAGAGCATCAATCCCTTCTAGACCAGGAGATATTTGCAAGAAAATAAAAAGAGGAAAAATTGCTTTTGGTAGCCTGATACGCAATTATAAAAAGACTGTGAAACAAGGAAATCATCTCAGCTGTGGAAAAATGCCTTTCAAACTAAGAAAGGTAAAGACAGTAGAGCAGATATATAAATAAGCCTTGTCTAAAAATCAGATCAACTAAAATCTTTGCTGCAGCTTTCCCTGCTGGAATTACAAACAAAGTGAGAAAGGAATCTCATTTACACCACAATGAACCCCGAGAATGCCAATAAATCCAAAGCAGAGTTACATAGGTGTAATACAGGCACAGCTTCTCCAATTTTCAAGGCTGTCTACTTGATGTTTGGAACAGTATGGCATTCACTTGAAATCTTGTTATCACCCTTTCCTCTGTTACCTTGTTCATTTGATACATCACACTTAGGAATCTGGGAGCAATAACCAATACGGATGTTTGGGTCAGTGGTAAAGCACCAGGGTGATTCAGACCCATCTGGATTTCGGCAGTAGTTCTCCCTCAAATCCCTGTAAAAATAAATATGTTAGCTCGCAGCAGGGATAACCTAAACCCACCAATGTGGTCCATTGTTTTTTGTCATGAATTAACAAAAATACAGGCTCACTCAGGTCTCTGTGTTACTGATCAGTGTCAAGTGCAAGGAGATGAGAAGCCTGTAAGAACACAGTGTGAAAAAGAAAAAATATTGTAATAGAAATGTGTTTATGGAAGTTAATTTTCAGCAGACACATGTGTTGATGGGATATGAGATTTCATTTGAAGATTAACAATATTTTCATTCCGGATCCTCCATCAAAATTTGAATGCAACTGACATTGGATACACCTGCAATATATTACAAGTGCTTTTAAATACAAACATTACCAAAGTGCTAAAAACTTCCAGTACTTTGAATGGTTCTGCTGAGTTTGGATAAACAGAGTGCTTTAGACTATCAGTAACTCACTTAAGAAGCTGAATTGTGGAAAATAAAAAAAAGTGTATCTCGAAATTCCATACAGCTGTTACCTTTAAAGTAAAAGCTAGTCACAAGGGAAAACCTTTAAATGTCTTTTGCAGCTTGCATGAAATATTCAAACCTCTTAAATGTAAGTTTTATTTCCCTGTCTCCTGACAGTTGTTGCCATGTTCTGTGCATCTCCATATTTCACTGCATTTTTTACATCTGCAGCACTTGCTGATAACAGACTATTGAAAGAATGGGCCTAGTACTGTAATTCTAACTGATATTTACCCATCAATAAAGATATTTGGTGCAAACTGGGCTGTGGCTCCAATCTGGTCAGCAAGGTTTCCTCTAGGCTTAGTTAAAAAAGGACTGAATGAGCATTACTAAGGTAACTGCCTAAAACTAGCAGATTATTCCCATCTTGGGAGTTTATGAACCATACAGAAAGGTTTGATGACCAGTGGTCAGTCAAGTAAAAGCAGTCCTATTGATGTATCTCTATTTAGTGATGAGATAGAAAAAGGATTTAAAATATGAAAAATTAAAGAAGGGTCTTCAAATATTATGGGTGTTAATTATTACAAAGAAGATTACATTCAGGTAATATTTAGGACATATTAAATTAAAGTCAGCAATCAAACTCTGAAGGAGTTTTTAGTTCCATGAAAAAAAATCCAGTGGTAATGTATCAATGCTGTTGGGATTCAGGTCCCAGCCTGGAACACATCCAGACACTTCACAATCATATTGGTGAATAGATGCTTGAAGGAGAGGTTCATGAAAATCCCTAGGGTTCCACACAAGTTCATCTAGAACTGTTCCTTTGAGATCTCAAGGACTGATTTTCCCAGGCCCAAATGGTTTTGAGCCTCAGCAGGGAGAGTGGAGGCATCAGAACAAGGGGCAGGGACAGAGCCCTATGCTCTGCCCTGATGGCATGAATTGTTAAACATTTTAAACCTCAGCTCTTTTCCCACTGCAGTAATAATAACCACAAGTCTCTACTCACTTGCATTTGAAGTTCTCAGGAGTGATGTTGTGCTGGTGAGGAAACTGGGAGTCCCACCTCTGGCACGGGATCCCGCTCCATATGGTGCTGACGGTGCCGCGGTAGCCCTCGCCCTGTCCCCGGACGCACGCTGTGGTCTCGGCTGCCGCCTCTGTGCTGTTCACCACGCTCTCCTCTGCAGACCCAGACAAGAAGGGCTCTTTCATTCTCTTAAGAATGGCTCAGGATGTCACGTTTGAACTCCACATTATTGATAAGAGTCATGGATTGCATGATGTTCGAATCATGGTAATTGCAGTTTTATTGGTGAAATTGCCAATGTGATTAATTTTCTCCTCTTCATACTTACAACATCCACCAAAAATCCAAAATCAAAATAAGTGCCAGACTTAATGCTATTTTATCCAATTGCATGCAAAGAGTCTGCAATATTTTCTTGTGTGAAACACCTGGCCTATGCTGCACCACTGGAGGTTAGAAGATATTCCTGGTTACTTTTTCAAGTTCAGCAAATATCATTCCCTCAACTTTAAAAAACTAAGCGGCCACCCACATGTGCACTGTTAAACATGGTAACACATATTTGTAGGATTAAAATACAATTGGGTTTCTCGAAAGAATTCCCAGAATATCAGGTCACAGGAAAAAAAAGATGCGGATAAAAAACAGTAACAAAAAAACTATAGATACTATTATAAGATAATGTGCTAAATTCTTCTAGAAGGTTGTTTTGGTTTGGTTTGGTTTTTATGCCTCATATGGTTGAAAGAGTGAAAAAAACCCCTAGCTTTTGAAATCAAAGATTAGTATTCTCTACAGAGAGAAAAATGTTTTAAAGACTAACAAATTCATCAGACTCAAGATCTCTTACAGATGTTGATATACTCTGCACTCACCCTGGTGTGGGCTGTCTTGAACTAAATTCAGAAAAACAGTGGTTTTGAAATGACTCATTCACATAACTTGAAAGTCTCTTTTTATTTCTTATGCAATTTTCATAATTGCAGATTAATGGCACAGATATTGCATCAGATATATACAAAGTAGTACAAAAACTAAATACACTGCAGTATGAGCAATTCTTCTTCAATATCCTCAAAAGTTCCCAATACAACATTTCAAAAGAAACTGCATATCTGTTGGTAATTGCTATGGTTCACAAGACTAATTTTATTTAGATTTAAACATTCATATTATCTTAAAAGTATTAGTTGCCAGCAAAAAGTATGTCAATAAACTTCTTTATTTAGTTTTCTTCAAATGGTCCAATGAATAGAACAGTATTTGTGTGTTACTCATATTGTAGTTCCCTCCTGGTAACTTGAGCCAGTTCCATGAACTTGGAGAAAATATGGATCTTAAGGAAACCAAATGTCATAACAGATGGTTTGGGCTGATTTGCTGACTGATCTTTGACGTTAAAGATCATTTCCCTGTCAGATGATAACATCAAGTTGTGCAGTTGAATTATACATGTATCCATGCATCCCTTTAGCTCTTCATCTGGTTGATGTTTTCAAGTCAGTGTTTCATGGTCAAATTCATTTCCTGTCCCTCCTTCCCAAGGCAAACGTTGTCCTGTTTCAACGGGGTTTTGAGTTCCAAGCTCATTCCAAAGTCAAAAGGGTATGGCACTGCAAGTATCACAAGGACGTTTCTGCAGGCTGACAAATTCACTCTTTATAGGGGAACTCATCAAACACTCGTGCAGCTAGGAACTTTATATTTAGTCTTTAAAAATCACTTTTTAAATAATAAGACTACAAAAAGATGAATTCACACAACTTATAGTAATAAATAGCTGTAATATTTTTGTTTTCCATTATAAGTAATATATGAAAACAAATGAAGTTAATGAAGTTATATTCTAAAATAGCTTGTAAGCTGATTAGAGTGAACATTGCTATGCAACATCCAAATACATATTAGTCTTTTTCAAATATACACACTCTTTTTATACAAATGAAAGAGATCTGGGGAAAGACCTCAAGGGGCAGGGGTAGAAGAATTCCCTAAGATGATAAATTTCAGCATATACCCTGGCTTCATAATATTTCCTAACTAAATTAATAAATTAAAATTTCATAACTCTAGCAAAAAGTCTTCTTAAGTAATAATGTACAAAAAAATCAATCAAATATAAGCTGTTGCAAAGACCTTATCTATACACAAAAAGTTACTTTTTCAACTGCAATTAACTGTATAGGGCATCTACTGGGTACTCAGTCATCCTAAAGGAAAAGTAATTAGGTTGGTGTTTATATATTATGTGGGCTTGTTTTTTTTTTTAAATCAGATGCCTGAAATGAAATAAGTGATGCATCAGTTGATTTAATCAAGGCCATAGTAATTTTGTAGAGCATTCCTTCTTGTACATCTGCACATGCACAGTTAATTGTTGAACCTTACATTATGTGTCTGGACAGTGACCTCTACCTGTGGATCAGATTTTACCACTTGGCCGTGTCAAAATATACGATGTAAAGGCATCAGAAGAACTTAACTTTCACATATTTGCACAGCCAAGCCACTTCTGGAAAGACTTGCACTATAATGACTAAGAGAAAATTGTTTCAAATCTGTAACATGATTATCTGCTATTACTTGAAGCAGCTCTCAATAAGAATTCGAGTAATGAGAGAGATCAGTAAAATATTCTTATTTTAACTAATAAACCAGTTTGATTGTTCCAAAAGGTCCACAGAGCCCTCCCCAAATTCTTCTTGCTGCACCACCTGCATATACTACAAATGTCTTATTTTGAAACATGAAAAATGAGACTCCAAAATATTTCCAAACTTAAATTCTGATATTCTGAGGGCTTGTGCCCTCAGAACCAATTCCCGTTCTAGCTATTGAGTCTCACAGAAAGCTCAAAACTTACCAACAAAGGCTTGAGAAATCCTTCATTCATCTGCTGATTCCACAAACAGGCATGATGGGAACAGTCTCCCTATTCCTGTTAATGAAAGTTGGGCTGGGTGTGCACAGGAACAGGCAAGAGCTTGAGGAGCAGTGCCTGCATCACCAGACACTGCAGATTATGCAGCACTTGCCAAACTAAGAACTGCCCAGGCTGTCCAAGCCTACAACTTACATACTCATCTCCATTCAGTACTGGTCTTGTTGTTGAGGCTAACTACTCATCACCCACATAGCAAATTAACTAAATTTAATAACTCTGAGCATGAACATCACATGTGCAGAGCACTGGTGAAAGAGCCCTTAGACCACACTCACCAGTTCTCTTACAGGCAAAATCAAGATCAAGATCAAAATCTATAAAATTGAGTTCCCATCCTTACCCCAGTAAATCCTCTAAAATATAAATTAAGATCTGAAAATCCAAGGGAGTGTTCCAATGAGGAAGACAATATGAATTTAGCTAGATTAATTTAAAATCAGCAAGCAATTCTTACTTTGAAGTACTTACTAATATTTCACAATGGAAGTTCCCAGGATTTTTTGCTTTAGTTCAAATTTCTTTAGTTCTGAACCGAGATTAAAAGTACTGTTAAAGAAAGATCACACAAAATTCCACCTTATAAAAGACTACTACTTATAATTTATGGATTTAGTGGCACTTCTTACTCCTGTAGGAAAGTTCATTATGAATGGAAGAATTTGGTAGTTAGCAGTATTTTGCTGCTTTTGAACTTTGTGGGTTTTTGTTTTCTTTTTTTAAATTCTGGATGACTAAGATTAAACATGTTACTCAGACAGCCACATGAGGGGATTTCCCATTAGCAGTATTTCTATCTTCACATGTTCACTCCAAAGTCCCCAACCAAAGGGCAATAATGCAAAGATGTCCTTTTTTTTCCAAAAAACCCTCTTTTTTTGATACTTCAAAATACATAACTTTATGAATATGGGCCAGCTCATGCATTCATAGAATCTTAAAAGGATGAATTATCATCCAGACCCTTATGTGTAAAGCCACAGATAGTCCTCTCAGTTCTGGTTCTCACAGCAACGCCAGCATGAGGGAATCAGCAGGGGCCTTGAGTCATTCCACAGCTGAAGTAACCAGCTAGACACTGTTTCACACTTTAATCCCACTGACCCAGAAGAAAATCCTGCACAAATTTTAGGGGAATGGTGAGAATCACACTGACTCAAAAGAAGGTAGAGATTTTGCTAGAGAATATATGATCTTTCATGACAACACAACCTACGTATTTGTGGAAAAAGACACAGTTGGAAAAGAAAAAAGAAGCAGAGTCCTATATTTTATCATGAGGAAAATACCTGTTCTTGCTTATATTCAGGCAATGTCTCTTCTACAGTGTCAGTCAACAGAAGGAAAATGTGCTCTGATTTGTAGCAAAACAATTTAGAAAGTGGATTCTAAACGTGATCCATGCAATCCTGGAAATGTTATTAAGAAAGCTGAGTGGCATTTTGAAGCTTCTCATGCTCAGTTACATGATCAGTTTTCTTCAATGTACCATGGCATAGTACAAGAATGGAAGAAAAACCCAACTGGTTTTCAGTGTTTTGCTTTTTTTTCAGGAAAAGCATGTGAGAATGTGAAGAAAACAATTATAGCCAAGCTTAAGAATCACAGAACTGAAGGACTCATTGTCACCTATAACCTTCGCACGTACAATTCATTTGTCTGTGAGCACAGAGAGATCTTTCCAGGCTGTTCCAGTGTCTACAAGGCTTTAAATTCAAAATGTTTATATTAAAATCTATTAAAAAAAAGTCTCCTCACATTTAGAGTTCCTAAATTTCACTTTCAAATTATCACAGAAATGATGGAAAGTATTTGAGAAGGATCCTTTTAGAGGCAATATGGATTAAGCTGTTGCATGAACAGTGAACACTGGACCTATTCTTTGTCTCCTTGTAAAGCATGATGGAAGGTAACACTTTCTAACCTCTAAATATCAGTCTCTTTTCCCTGCCTCTTTCTACAAACTTCTTTATCTTACACAAATATTAAATTTAAATGAGTCTAACTTTTATTTGTTTACATACAATGATTCAGCAAATAACTCTTTAATCAGAACTGCGCATTCAAATGGACAGTTGAAATCTCTGTTTCTAAAGAATGACTAATTTAATATTAGTGGGGTTTTGCCTTCCCAAAAGCCGTAGGCACACTGCAACAGTTCATTTTTAAATCTAGAGTCTCAATTTTGGTGTTTCATTACTTGTTCTTTCCCATTCAGCTGAGATCTTTGTTGGATTCTCTCAAAGCTTTTCAAGCTCTGGTCACCCCTGACTACTGTCAGTGACTACTGGCGGCAAAGGCTGAATCCACAGTAAAGGCATCTGGGCTGGCTGGACATCAGGTAGGCATCAATGAAACACTGTCCTTAACACAGTAATGCAGGTGGGCATCAATGAAACACTGTCCTTAACACAATAATTCCAAAAAGCTCTGCAGTTCTCAAATGACTGATATATGTAGCTTCCTTTATGAGTCTCAGCACCTCTCTAAAGCTCGTCCATAGAGGAGCTGCTACCCGTTAGGGCTTTAAAAAAATCAGTATTAGTTCCCTACTCCTGTCTTCCCTGTAATCGATGTTCTCATTTATGCCAAAATAACAGTCATTTTCCTTTTTCATGTTTGCTGGCATTGCTTCCATTTCTTCATTTCGTCCTACACTTCTTCATTGCTGTTAGTTGTCCTTTTATCCTCTCTTCTAACTAAAAATTGTCTCAAGCCAAAACCACAGACACATATGTGAGCAACTTCAAACCAGTCCTGGGGTCCCCAAAGTCTTAATCCAAATCCAGTTTTTGCAGCTTGAGCCATCTCTAATTCCTAATTGCTCCTGTCATCTCTTTCTCACAGCCCTGGCTGTAAGCCACAATGTTTTATGCTGCATTCTGTGCTTGGAAGTAAAATTACAATGCCCTCTCTCAGTCTTAAAACCATATTTATTTTCTAAGTGCTTCCTTCCACCAACTTCTTTGCTGAAAATTTTGTATATGAGCTGTTGTCAGCATTTTGGCTATAAAGCACACTAGCACTCACGGCATGTAGCAAAAAGCCACAAGCAGCATGCTGCCTTGTGGTCACTCCCCAAAGAGAGGACACCTACATTTTTGTATATGGTCCAAGGACTTGGATTTGCAAAGCATTTTTCCTAATTAGTATTTCTTGTAAATTAAATAAACAGTCCTCAGCATAGGAATTAAAAACCTGTGTGAGAATCCAAACCACAAAGCTATAAAGACCTATAACTCATGATGTTCTCTTTTTAGTGTTCTGAGATTGCAAACAGCCCCAGCATCAGAAACACAGAGCAGCCACCGAAACCCAGAATAGCCAAGTGTTTTGGGCTCCCTGCTAGGAGGTGGGAAAACAGTTTTTTTTATGAGCCTCAAGAAAGACAGAAAACTGAAATAATTTCTTTTAGTATTCTGGCCATCAAGATGGTGATTTAACAGTAGCATCAGCAATAAATTCCCTCAGTGGGTTATAAAGGAAAGCGTTGAGCACCATTGCATCTTACATAGAGGGCAATGTCATATGCCTGTGAGAAAAAATCCTTTGAAAATATCTGCTGGATTAAGCTTTCATGACCCTTACTTTTAAACTTTTTTCTCATAGAGATTGCACTATTAATTTCAAAAGAGATACAGTATTCTGCAGGGGAAATACAGTTTTACATGTGAAATTTCCACTGATTTTAATAGAGTTTCTAACTGAAGGAAAGAATTTCTAGTTCCTTCAGTGAACTTTTGCCTAGAAATGAGACAAAAGGCTTTCATCACAATATGAAAATCATTACACTGTGTTTTGGAGTTGTTTTTAATTTCATGTTGATCTTTACCTTTTCTTCAGGGCTCTGCTATGACTTGGTAGACAAAGGTGATAATCCAGTAGTTTTCAGGAGATTTCCCACCTAACTATGTTATAAGGCTGAGGCCAGACTGTAGATACTGGAAGTTTCATGAGGCGTAAGCTTACGTGACCAACAAAGCCAGATGTGAATCCTCAGAACACTGACACATCAGCTCAGGAAATGCCAAAGGATAAAGGTTTATAAAAGTTGCATTTGTGAAACAGTCAGCTGTAACTTAGGAATATTTTTTTTCATAATAGTAACAGGGGAAAAGAACAGTTCTAGTATGCTACACATGATTCATACGTTATCTAATAATTGGAGGAGTGTAGGAAGCACAGTTTAGTTTAAAAAAACAAACCACAAACCAAAACAAAACCCAAACCAACACAGGCCAAAAATCCAAAGCAGCAGCTCCTTACTTAATGGAGCAACTAAAAAATTGAAAGATGATTCAGTTGCGCAGATAAGCAACATGTTCACAAAGGAGATAGTCTGAGCTTTCCCCTTTATCAAAGATTATCAGTAAGCCTAGATACAAAGATATTAATTTCACAGGTAAGATGTTGAAATGGATGTGACTTAATGGGTGCCTGACCCAAAACAAGCAGCAATCCTACCAAGTTTCTTCTGTATCTGGAGAACCTGATTAGACATTAACCAAAGTATCAAAATAACTTTGCCTTTTTTACAGTGAAATATTTTTGATAATTTAACTACCTTATACTGGAATTACAATGACATGAGATAGAGCAAGTTAAATTACTCTACATCAGGTGGTACAGAATATTCTTACTCAACCCTTGAATTTCAAAAATGGACAAATTTATTAGACCAGACTGAATCTCCAAGACATTGGAACTGGTCTAAGCTGTGAAGAGCCAAGGAGAGAAAATTCTGAATTATTGGTGATTCAGGCAGAATATATGTCATATTTTTTTTAATAAGAATTCTAAGTGAAGGTGGAGAATCCCTCTTCAGGCAGCAATGGCACACAGATAGTTTCATGTCAGGGCTATTACCTCTTCCCTGCCACCCATCCCAATATTTAAAGCAAGTCTCAGTAAAACTGATTCTGCCATCTGTCTTAGCCCCAGTATTACCATGAAAGTATAGAAAAATTGCTTTGCTCAAGTTTTTAAGGAATGACCAAGAGTTCTGCCTCCCTTGTTGTCCCTTTACTTTTCATTTAAGACATCTAATTATCAGTAAAATAGAGCTTTCAGAGCTGTCAGAAAAGTTAAGATGATCTGAGCTTTGTAGACATAACATGCTGTAGTAAGCTCCAAAATGCTGAACAAGAGCATCTCACAGTGAGCATCCAACAACTGTATGCCTCAATGTCACTTTGATTCAATTCCTTGTCTCTACAGTATGGTTAACAAATGCCACCATCTTGTAACTGATAAATGAAAAGAAATTCATTGCCTGTGGACTGCTTTGATATAAAGTGCTGAATATCACAGAGAGACACATGCAGAAATTAATAACTCTATCTTCAGCACAAGAGTGAATAATGTGCAGGTCCCAAGACCTAGAACTGCAAAGCAGTAAAAAGTTGTTAGCAGAGGACACTGAGGAGGGATTGTGTGTGTGCGCCAAATGATATTTGATACTCTCAAATGATAACACAAATGTCCAACATGGCCAAACTGATACTGTACATGAGATCCTCATGATTTTGTAGCCTCACTTTTTTAGTTCTTGATTTTCATACATTTTAATGCAATTTACAGTACATAAGACATACATATTCCACTGGTAAGTAACACACAACTCTTCTTTCCTTCTGTCCAGATTGAATATAAAGTGTTTATAGGAGACCCTCTTTGAAAGCTGTGTTTTAAAAGCCAATGAAGGGCAATGAATGAACTAGCGGTGGTCCTACGCTGCTTGAAATATCAGTGTCCAGATTTTGGAAAGGAAAAGGAAGTAATAAATTTTGCTTGAACTCACCACACGTTTTAATTGCACAGAACTCCCAGGGGGTGTTAGGGTCAAGAGTGTAGCACCACGGTCTCGGCTTGCCATCAGGATTGCGGCAGTAATTATCATCAAAGCCCTTGTCAGGATATCTGCAAACCACAACGAGAAACGCGTCAGGGAAGTCTTCCTGGCAACACTGCACTGCCTTCTGCAAGGTACTTAAAGGACAGACTCAGCAGAGGCAAACAAGAACTGGTTCCTATTAACCTCGGGTCTGATCCTGTAGGATGGATGCAAATACCCTTCTAACGCTGTTAAAAAGTTAATAACTTATAAACACTTTCCAAATCTGCAGCAGAGTCAGACCTCCACTGAGGGGACTCCCTGCTGGGCTAATGCACAGGGTACCGGATAGGCAAACTCCACTAATTGCAAAACTCTTGCTCTTGTGTCTGTCAACCCATGACCAGACACTTAAGCCACTCTTTTCTTTTTAAAACAGACCAATTAAATGTGGATTATCTAAATACTGCCTGCCCTGCTGGACTCATTAAGAAAACAGGTTCTTCAGTGCAACAGCCCTGGGTTCAAACTGGAAGATATTTTGAGCAGCTTTGCTATTAATGATAACTCCATTTTTGTAACAGAGCTTATTTTTGGTCATGCCCTCATTTCAAGCATTGGGAGAAAGAAGGAGTAAAATAAGTAAATAAATTCAGTCTCACTTTATCTCATTAAGACTTGATAATATTGTGCTATATTTAAATGCTTCCACATTCCTACAGCATCACTGATTATCAGACAGATATCCAAGGTATGTAGGGTTTTTTTGTATAAACACATGGTACTAACATCTGTAAACTTGAAGGAGATAAATGCATCAGGTTGGGGTTTTTTTTTTCTCTAGAGAATACAAATTGTCATGGCCTTCCAGTTTTATTGAAACGTGCTTGCAAAAGAAACAAAAAGTAGATTTGCCTCTGAGGAAAGCCTGAAAAGTATGTAAGAGAGCAATAAAGTTAACTACTTGGGAACCTGAATCCATTTACAACTGCAAGCAGATGTGCTTCACACAAGCAGATGAAAATATGATTTACAAGTGCATGTTTTTGCTAGGATGCTTTTTCTGTCAAATGATCATACTAATTTTGACTCATTTGCAACTTGATCTCCCATTTCTTAGGAAAAGTCAGGTTCCTTCAACTATACAAGGGACAAGGATAAGGTTTAAGTAGAATTCAAAATAAAGAAAACAAAAATGACAACAAAACCACCAAGGAGAAACCTCACCAAACTAGTAATTCAATGGTAGTCAAGAAGCTGGTAGTAATTTCAGATCTAACAGCAGTACCCTATTCTCTATTAGGTGTAAAAAAATCTGTAAAGAACAAGTTATGTCCAAGGATTTCCCAAATAAATAATTAATGGACTAATAATACAGATGAAAATTATATGGGTTTGGCCTCCCAGTAGATGCAGTGATGAGCTTTGATGCTGGTGGAACACATTCCATGTCAAATGATATGGAAAGTACATGTTACCACCCAAGAACCAAGGTGAGTCCAGGAATGGCAAAGTATCTGCAGTCACAGCTCACAAAAAGCATTTCAAACAGCTCTTGATGCCAAGAACCCATGTTCTAGTATACAAATATCTTTCTTTGCACTGAATGCTCCATTCTTCCTAATATTATATGGCCTATTCCTACAGTATATCAAATAAAGGTTATTTACTAATTAAAACTTAGGTAGAGATGTTCTTCCATGATCAAGCCGTGAGTGTCTTCATGGGATAGTGTGGTGCCTGTGAGCCAAATTTTTTCACTGACTAGATCTACTTGTCCATTTCTAGAGCAAAACTAGACTTCCCAGTCAATAGTTCTTACCCCAGTATTAAGGGAAGCTTCTATCTTCCTTCATACCCAGCAAGCAACAATTGCTATAAAAAAGGCCAACTAATGCCTTTAAGAAACGAATATTAGCAATGACATAAATAACAGGGCTTCAAACTGTTCCACACAATTCAACAGCGAGGCTATGCAGGATTCCCTCAGAGCTGTCTCTCTGCTGTACACACTCCTCCCTCCCCAGTATATTTGGGCACAGACCCCTTTCTTAGACCTAAGAAAGAGCCTGAGGTGTGAGAGACCTTCTAGAACTCTACATATTTCTGGGTTTTTTTCCCCTTAAAACAGTAATAGCTATACTTCACTGCCAGAACTGAAATGAAGCATCAAGACACATATCTGGTGTCAAAATTAAGACTTTCTCTCTGTTTCTTGAGAAAAGGGAGGAGAGTATTAGCCAAAGAGATAAAATTTATTCTTTTTAAAGACACAGATGCTGATCTCCAGCTCCTCTGGAAATAAAATGAAACTTAGTATTTAAAGCTCTTCACCAATATTTCTTGTCCTCTTTTGTTGTTGTTTGGTTGGTTGGTTTTTTGTTTGCTTTTCTTTTTGTTTGGTTTTTTTTGGGGTTTGTTTTGTTTTATTTTTAAGACATGTAGGACTGGAAACTTGATTTTTTATAAAGTAAATTTTCATACAAGAGATATTAATTAGTGTAAATTATTAGCATCAGGGTAATAATAAAGTGATGTCTGCAGTTATTCACCTCCTATGATACACTTCAACCCTACTTTCCTCCATGTAGTAGATATTTTCACAGGATGTTTGAGCAGAAAAGGACAAAAAAGTTTTCCCCTTATGATGCTCTATGCCTAAGACATTATCCTCAGTGGTCTTCCTTCCATCCTGAGGAGAATACAAGAGAAGTGGAGTTTCAGAATATAATTCTGCATCCACTAAAAGCTGGAAATGGGCCATACAGGAATTGTTTGGGAGAATTCCTTCTGCTTGCTTCAATCACATCTCAGCAGAGAGTAAATATCTTCAGTAACTGACCTCTGAGGGGAGCAAATGTGTAACAATTCATTGAGGTGACAGAGAGTTGTATTTACCCTGAGGAAAAGCACTGTCCAACAGCATGCAGACCTGTGCATTTGGAAACATTACCATCTTTACCAATTTTCTTCATCATTGTAACTGATGAATCCATACATGAAAATAGGTTTAAATCTGTCCAGATAATCCTTCCTGGTTTACAGGTTATTTACATTACACCTGGATGATATATTCTAAGTGTCTCTAGAGACTGGTATATTTTAATGGGTCATTTGTTCCAGACTTTTCTCTTATTTTCAATTTATACAACTACGAAAAAAAAACCCACCAAAAACCCAGCAAACCAAAACCTTCAGCATTTTAAAAATGTGGTATAATTAAAGTATAATTGCTGCTACTTTTAGTGACCATTCATAGAGCTAATTAACATCAGTGTATCAGAAATATGCTGGACTACATTACTCTTCTGAAAGCTCACTGAAGTCAGTTCAATCTGGACGGGTTGCTTTTTGATTAAAAAAAAAACAAAAGCACTTTATTACTGTCTGAAAACTTTCAAGAAGATGTGTTCAGAAGGAATTATTTCAAAGAGGAATACGATTGTTCGTAAGACTGTGGTTAGTCTGAAAAGTCATTTTGCAAAACAATCAGAAATTAATGGAAAAAAAGAAATTTCCTCCTGACAGTAAAATTATTATTGTTTGTACCCATGAGTTCTATAAATGTTTCACTCCAAAGGAACAAAACTGTTTCTGTGACTTATTCTAGAATACACAGTAAGTGCATGGTAGAACTCAGAAACAGATTATCTTCAGTCCTGCTCTGCTAATACAAAATATTTATTGTGGCAGAACAATGGGATAGACTGCTATTATTCATGAAACAGATCATCCAAGCCAAGGGAAAAAAGAGATTATACCACATAAGCTCCAAAACTCCAGATCCTCAATGTTTTGTTGAATAATCAGGCTTTCTAAAGCCCACCAGTACCCATATCTTTTAGAACAAACATAATGCTTTATTTGGTGAAACACTTTAACATTTAAAAAGATACTTTCAGTGGAAGGTCTTAATGATTCTGATGTTGTTGATTCTTGGAGTCTTTGTCTGGCAGTTTAAGTTTATTCAAAACAATATATAAATTGAATTAATCCAAAATCCAGAATAAAACTAAAATGAAACTGTAGCCCAGTTTGAGATGAACAGAGACCCCCTCCTGTGTGGCCTAACCCCTTCCCAGCCTCTCCCTCCCACAATACTTTCAGAAGTGTGTATTATAGATGACCCTTTGTAGTTGGATGAATTTGGCCCTGTAGGACAAACGCTAACAGGGATGAAATTTGTCTTGTTATTTCTGACTCAGCTTTTGGCACTGTGAATCAGTGCCTAAATTAAAAAGGAAAAAAAAAAAAAAAGAAAACAAGTCTAATAAAGAAATCCATGTTCATAAAATGCTAAACAGAATGATTAAATCCTTTCCCAGGGTGAATAAACAGATGTAATGGTCAAACAGTTCAGTCAAGCAAATTGGATACTTAAATGTGATTATTATGGAAGGTCACCTACAGCTTTAAAGCTGTTCTATATTGCAAAAGGGAGGATATTGTTATTTGACAATATTGGAAGTTTACATTCATCAATTGTGTTAAGAGATCTAACAAAAATTTATTACTTTAAATCATTATTTATTATGTGATTAAGGTATTTAAGCTGACTGCAGCTGCATACCAATACATACAGAAATATTCAGAAATTATTTATTTACTGTCAATGAACTAGGGAGGAATTTTTGATCAATTAAAGAAGTAGCAGCATTAGCACACTAGTCAGGCACAGGATGCAACCAGAACTGCACAAAACAGCCTCTACTCTCCATCCTGCATCTCCATTGTGTCAGTAGCCAGCCTACACCAGGGGCCATGAGCCCAAGCATCTAAAACTGGTGAACTCCATAAATTTCAGTTGAGCTAATGCTAGTTTTGCTCAGCTGGTTCCAGAATGTGTGTAATTTTCAAATTATGACCACATGGTCTTGCTTGGGGGCAGGAGAGGTTACCTCTCTGGACGAAATTTGTGCTTGTGTGGTCTCTGAAGATCCCAGCGCTGACACTCCTTGCCTGTCTCGGTGTGATCCATTGGCCCCCTGTAACTCTCTCCATTGCAGGTCATGCATTCAACTAGGACAAAAAAAATGGACACTAGTCATTTACTACACTAATGCTTACACCATAAAAAAACAAACAAACAAACAAACAAACAACCCCCCCCCAAAAAAAAACAACAGCAAAAAAAACAACAAAAAAACCAACCCCCCCCCAAAAAACCCCCCCACCAAATTAAAACCAAACCATCCCCCCAAAAAAAAACCAAAAACAAAACCACAAAAAACTACAACCAAAACAAAACCAAAGAAATCAGCATAAAAAAACCCAATGTGCCATTGCTTTTATATAATGATATCAACCTAAAGAGGTACTAAAAAAGTATATCTTTCTGTTGGGTTGGTATGTGTAATGCCCTTCGGAATATAATTTTATGTTTTAATGTTAATACAGATGCTTAAATTTTATATCACTTTCTAGGACACTTCCAGTTTTGAAGCAGGTAGAGGGGACCTACTAGAGGCATTCATGCTCCTACCATTCTTTTACTAAACTTACAGTTAGTAAGAGAGACACATAGCTATGGAAAAAGTATTTTTTAAAGGTGATATTACCTAATTAGCACCTAATTATTTTTCTAAATCACTCTAAGTCACAGTATAATTGCAGTACAAGTTTAAGTGCAGAATATTGGCGAAATCCCAATTTTAGTGCAGTAAAGTATGTCTCTTTATATATCCAGCACTTCCAGCTATGTATGATACTGTATCTTTTTGAAGATTATGGTTTTTGGCAGCTTAAACTAAGGTACATTTTCAGTGTGGGAAAGAGGATAGGGTGCATGGAGGGAGAGTGGTCAAAAGTTACCAAAGGAATTTGAAAGCATTGTTGAACAAAATTTAGAATGAAAGGTCTGAAAATATAAAAAAAAAAATCACCAGAATTTACTGTAGACAAACTTCTCACGTACTCCCTAATTACAGTAATTGTAAGGGAGAATCATTTAGAAAATACTATTTTAAGGAATTGCAGATATCACAAACCATCAGCTACCAAAGTCCTCATCCTAAATTGAGCTCCAGGTCAAATATCCCATTTGCAGTTCACATAAGTTTATCTTTAAATGACAGATTTTTAGCAAATTCTCAAGCTCTGTGTAAATTATTCTATTCCTCCTTCTCTTTCTTTCTCCCATCCAGTCTCCCTCTCTCCCTCCCTCTCCTCTTTCTTTCCTAAGGACAGCACAGCTATTGCATGTAACACATTAGCAGGAAAATTAAAGGCATCCTATCTTGAAAATTTAAATAAGTTGATTGACTGGAACTGAATTGGCTGATTAGCAAGATATAAGAGCTTAATTTGGAGGTTAACAGAACTTAAAAGTCAACAAATGCAACGGTGCATATAAAGTGTCTTTCAAATTCTCTGACTTGAAAGTCAAATGGGGTTGGATTTGCTAAGAGTTATACTTATTTACAGTATTTATTCAAAAAGCAAAATGCATGCTTATCTTAAGCTTTCATCTTGTAATCCAGTATCTATATTTTCATCGAAAAGAAGACGAAAAGCTGATTTTACCATGGAATGGCACTAGATGATTTTATCACATAGTAATACTGAAATTGTAATGGATTCACTATAGACTAGACCAGATAAAAAAAAAAAAAGGATCACATTTGTGTGATCAGCACAACTTCATTGTTCAAGCTCCTCCATAACCTGAATAAAGCTGCTGAGCCTGAAACCTTCCAGCACACTGGAATTCCACAAGATCTCCTCTTCCTCTAACAACTTCTTTTTTTGCTATGTGAGTTACTCTCACTGAGAAATCACCCATTCTTTCTCTAAAGGCTGTGAGCAAGTGATTGCTGGGAGCTCTGAGCAGAGGCAGCTTTCTGCAGGAGCTGTGCTGGGTTACCTTCTGAGCACAGGGGGATGTCACAGACTTCGTGGCGCGTCTCTGGGCTGGTGGTGAAGCACCACGGGCCCCCCTCTTCCCCTCGGGGGTTCCGGCAGTAGTTTTCCCTCAGGTCTTTTCCCCGATAGCTCGAAGGCAAAAAGCTAGTTTTAAAATGACAATCATTACAGTATAAGAGCATGCAAAGGTTGGGGTTAATCATACTATTTTTACAAACAGTTAGAAACAAGCACATCTCTGCTTCCTTCTCCCTCCACCCTGTCTAAGCAAATGCACACACCCAAATATCTGTCCGTACACAAATACACATCTTCAGTTGGGATTACTCAACCTAAATGGCCTAAATCTGGGACAATTTGTCTAGCCCATAGCGTGCTCAAGAGAGTTTTACTCCCATCCCTCAGCTGTCCAGAGACAGCTATCTAGGGCAGAGCCAGAGGCAGTCACACACTCCCTGCCAGCCTGCACTGTGCTCTCCTTCAGGAGCTCTGGGTGCATAGGGGCAGATTGGGTCTGTAACCACGAGAGCTGTCTGTCCTGTGCATGCTGGCACGTACAACAGGTCCAGCTGGGCTCAGAGCTCACCTACAATGTGAAACCCACAAGTAGAGAAACCTCTTTGCATCCCTGGTCAGGCAGCAGCAAGAACTGATCAGCAGCATGCAAGTGTGACCAAGTCTGTGCTACACCTCACTGAGAGGCTTTCACTGCCTGAAACCAGGGACTGCTTTGTATTTCAGCACAAGAGATTTCCCCAGATGCCATTTTAGCTGTTCTTAGCTAAAAAATGTTCATGTTCTTTTAGCATGTTCCTTCATGCTCTGCCACACTGTTGCACCTCAGGCATTTAACAAAACTCCAGCTGACTTAACATGTCCAGGATCAAGGTGGTTTCTTCTCAGGTATCTGTGAAGGTATGTGCTTACATCTAGAGAAACCATGCCATATACAGTGACACACACACACACTTCATATAATATAGTAATGCACCTTTTATTCTAGAAGTATCTAATATTTTATTTGGAGTGCTTTGGGAGAGAGAATTAAGAAGAAAATTTTGGCATGACATTTTATTCAAGTTTTATTCCCATTAATGAAATACTTGAACTCACTGATGTGAAAAATACCACTTTTAATGACATTGAGGTTCTAGTCAATGCAGCATGGAAACATCATATAAAGATGCTATTTTATTTTTGGTGCTTGAATAGATTAATTTTTATGTCATTCCTGCTGCCTATAAAAGTGGTGCTTCTTTTTTCTCCTCTGTATCCTAATAATGAAAGTATCTTAAACTTTTTTTAATTAAAGACTCTCAGGTGAACATTTTTGATGAGACATTCACACCTGCATATGGGTTAAAGTGGTATGTCAGTGCCTATTAGACTATTCTATTTAACTTTTCTGCTCATTAGAAAATATAGGGAAAAGGCATCTCAAATTACATCAGATATACTGTAAGAGCATTAAAAAAAAAAAAAGTCTAAATTATTAGCACTAGGGATGCAAGATGGGTCAGATATATAAATGGCTTCAACAGGTACTGAAGCAAAGATCTTGAGAGAGGAAAGGATGAGTTGCAGCAAAGATCTACCCAGAAATGGAAGAAAGGGCCACTCCTAAAACTGATGATTCAGTTCATCTCCATTAAGTAAGGATAGAAAATAAAAAAAGCCAAAAACTGAAGCCAGTAGGAGTAATGGTATAAACAGATTCAACCACACAAAAGCCATGGAAACTAGCCAAGAGTCTACAAAGCATTGGTCTGCTCTTTGACCATTTCTCTTTTAGACCTTTATACATTGAACTTTTCAATTTAAAACTCTCTTAGAGTCTTAAATTTGTACTAGGATAGAGATGTCAATAATAGAAAGCAGAGTTTTGCTGGGAATCTCTGTGTTCTGATGGAATACAAATAAAAATATGACTTGCTAGATTGAAGCAAAAGTTTAAAGTTTCAAGATGTTTCCATTCTTCCTAGAAATATAATTCAAAATCATTAAAATACATTTCTCCTTTAAATATGAAAAAGGAATTTATTTTCCAATGGCACTTTGTGATAATCAACTGTTGAGAAAAACCAACCTACAAGGCTAAGCCTTTTGTACTAATAAGTTCCAACACATCACTACTGTCTGCTTCTTTCCACCTCCCTCATGTCTCTGATGATGAAATCATATTTTCTGATGTTGAAAAACAAAATTAGCATGCAGCCACCTCATTTATCCGGTGACCTTTTAAAAATTAAACCCATTGCACAAGGCAGGAGAACAGTCACTCTCATAAAATTCATCATAGAAGAGTGGCTGTCCAAATGCAATGGATACAACTGTGAATGGGATAAAACTGTGTATGCTGGGTATTAAAATGCAATTTAGTGATAATATGTGCTATCTAGACACTTTCCTTTCTCTTATTATATAAAGTCACATGTATATTATGTAGAATAAATGCTCATTTTTGCTTAGGTTATAAAGATTAAGAATTCTGTCACTTCTGAAATGTGAAGATATCTAATTCAAGGTGCTGAGTCTCAAGAAGTCATTGCTGTGGGATCTGGTGGTATTTATGGTTTGCTCCCAGTTAAGAACAGGTCTGGTCCCAAACTGAGGAGCAGACACTGCTGTCTATACTGTAAGAGCCAAGTCCAGTAAGTCTAAGCCTGAGGCTCAGCTTTGTAACACATCATAAGAGGACAGAATTCAACTATCCTTTGCCTTTTAATGTTGTTCCAAGATATCCTCTTGCACACTGGATTGATTTGGTCAGGACAGGACTGAGCAGTGCACAGCCCAGTTCCTCAGCAGCCATCTCCAGTTTGGCTCCTCCTAAACAAACTGCTGACCCTGGGAGTCTGGAGCAAAAGGCGGCAATGTGGATAGCAAACTTATGGGTGAAAGGACATTTTGGTTTTGTCTCTTAAAGTTTTATTATCTACATGGTTAAAGCCAGTACAAAAGAGTTTAAAGAGGAGTGGTTCAAGAGTACACCAGTATTTTGTAGTCCTTTAACTGGTTTCCGGGAACATTTGCTGGGGATGAGTCTGTTTTTACCATTACTCTTGCTGGCTTCAGGTTTTGGCTTTCTTCTCTTTTTCCTTAGCCAATAGAGTTCAACTGGATTTACTCTCAAGGTGTAAGTTTGGCCTCAGTTTCTCACTGTACCAGATCCTACTCTGAAAAGATAAGTCCTGTACATGCTCCCTCAGTGTTTAGCTTGTATAATCTGAAGGGAAGGATTTGAAAAACCTCTTCAGTCCTTTCCATGGATTTTTGCCTGGCCTAAGTGCTTCATAGAGTTTAACATATTTCATAAATAACAGAGAATTGACAGTAACTATGCAAAATATACTAACAATACACTAAGCAAATAGGTGATCTACTATCCCCTGCTTCCTAATAAAGTGGTTTTCAAAATTGCTTATTCCTTGGGAGTTGATTAGTAGACAGTGATGAACTTCCAGACCCTGGGCTGAAATAACGCAGATGTTTTGTTTCTGCCAGTAGCTAAGAGATCAAAAGGATATAAACAGCTTAAAAAAAAAAAAACAACACAGGAAAAAAAGAGATACAGACACACAGGCTGGCATTAGGAGAGAACTTTTTGGAGAAAGTCCAAGATAGGGATTCTCTGGGATCTGGAGAATGGCATCTCTTGGAGAAAGGCAAGAATATACCTAGGAGATTTTGTTTTCTAATGTTAGTTTTCCCATAAATTCTTATGCTTTATGGAAGCTGTCTGAGCACTATTCCCATTGTCTCTGCTCCTGAACTCTTACCTGTGCTCATGGGGGATCATTGAATTCCAGGCCTGACACTGGATACCACTTTTGGTAACAGATATTGTTCCTTTATAGTCTGCTCCTTTTCCAATGATACAATTTCTGACATAATCTATTGAAATAAAAGAGAAGAAAATGAGGGATTTGGTTTATGTATGAAAAACTAAAGCTCATCTTCTGCTTTCACATAAAATAATTATTACCATTTACCTTCCTAAATCTTAAAAATACTGTTTATTTGTTGACATAGATGCCTATCTTTTTTTTTTTTTTTTCCCAAATATTGATCACTATCTGACCACCAAAAAATTCTGGAAAAGTTTCCAATGTATCTGATGGAAAAAAACTCCATGTCTGAGGACTTATGTATTTTACTCATTAGTACATAAGAGCAGTATTAACTAATAAATGGTAACTCATACCAGCTCATACTGAGCTGCTCAGTAGCAAACTGAAGTAGAAAACTGAAACTAGTATGTATGACAGTAGGAAAATATGTAGATTTGAAAACTGGTACCAACAGCAAGTATATAGACAAGTTTGCATGACAGCAAACTCAGGATATGTGTAAATAAAACTGTAGGATGCAGCTTTCAAAATGCATGAAAGCATCCATGCCTAGGATGTTCCTACAGCCAAAAAATCACTGACTGACCTCAGGGGTTTTTTTTCCCCTCCCTAGCTGGGAAAACAAAATCAGTAAATAAATCAGTTACCCTTCTTTTCATACAGATCAAACGCATGGTCTTGCTTCTTTCTCACACCATTTGTCAAGCTGTTGAAGGATAACCAATGGCACCGTTTTGTAACTCTGTCATAAGCAAAGGCCCTGCAAAGAAAATCTGGATGAGAAAAAAATCTCTGTGTGGTTTATAATAATGACACATGGCCTGCCAAGGAGCATGCAATGACATCAGATTTATTTTTACTGGGAAAGTCAGAGAAACAGTCCAAATTACTATTTAAACCCACAACTGTGCTGACAAGAGCAAAGAAACAAAGAAATTAAATTGATGTGGTCATTACATTAAATACCAGTTTGGTTGTCACACTAATCTAAGAGTTCCCTTGTCATTAAAGATCTTTATTTTAAAACTTAGATAAATGCGACTGAGACAGCATTTGTGTCCTCAGTTACGCTGCTCCCTGGGAAAAAAACCAAAACTGTGAAGACTCAAACATTATCTTTGCTGTCCTTACAATATGCCTCTGAAATAGTTAAAGTATCTCACACTGATGGATTGAGGAAAATTCAACATAAGGAATCTGTTTCTTGCCTAGAACAACAGAGCTGTTTAAAAACAAGATTATTTTTATTTGTATTTTTATTTAACAAATAAACTGTGATAGGGTACCTAGAATTATTCTTGCTCACTTTTGTTTTCTTTTTTTTTTTTTTCTCTTTATCAAACTGCTTTCCAGGAGTGAATACAATATGTGCCTAATTGACTAGATATGGGGGAGGGCAAGAAAGACAAACAAAACCACAGAGTAAAAACACTTTATTTCAATACTTGAAATTAAAAATGCTGACAGTTTTCTCCTAAAACAGTTTTGAAAGGATAGTCTTTAACTAGAGGTAAAATATTTCAAAGGATATTAAAACCACAATTAACCGCCTTGGAGGGGGCAACTTTTTTCCTTAATTTTTCATTTGAACAAAATAAAAAATAACTGACATTATTTCCTCTAGTCTACCATAAATTCTACATTTTTGTCACTCATCCCATACCTTCTGAGATATTTTATTCTGATCTGAGAAGGCATTTTAACACTACTTGATAATATCCAAGAGTCACAGATTTTTTACACTTCATCCATACTTTGGCTATGCCATATTCTTCAGCACTGCATCCTTCAACAAAAAGTTCCTTGATCTTCATTTAATTCACCATACAAGCTTTCTGTGTGAGATCTTGCTGGCTTCAGTTGAAAATGCTACAAGGTCCTATCCAATCTCCCCAGTCTTCTCTCTTTCAAACATCTTCTTCATTATCGTTTCCATCACCAAACAGATTTTTCATCCAACTGCTCTCTCTACTCTGTTGACTCCAAATGTTTCCAACCTGCTAACCTTCATCCCTCTGCCCTTGTGCAGCCTTCTGTTCTCTTCTGGCTGATTCTCAAATTCGAGCATATCCAAATGCCTCTAACTCCATCACTCACAAAAATATCCTTGACCTTTCCTGCCTTTCCAATTACATTCTCTTTTCCGCTCCTCCCTCCTAAAGAGGGAATGCAGAATGCACTGTTTACAAACTATTCTTCCAGTTTTTGCCTTTCAGTTGCCGTTTGGTTTCTTTCCAGTTTGGCTTCAACCAGTTCTGCACATAAAAGTTTGCAACAATCTTTTCTTGGACCCAAATCTGGAGGGTTTTTATACCTCCAAAGTCAACATATTTGAGCGAATTCTTGGACTTTCTTCTACTGATACTGCCGATCACAACAATTTTTTTTTGTTTTTTGGTTTCTCTTTGTGCTGAGGTAGTATGTAGATTTTCTTGCAGGTGCTGAAATTCTGTTGTCTATACTGAAATCCCTTCCTGGGTAAATACAGACACTCCAAGCAGATAACCAGATAACAAAGGACAAGACAGTGACAACTTTGCAGCTAAGGAATGGACACACCTGCAAAAGTCACCTGTATAGTAAATAAAAGAGTAACTGTAGTGATTTTTTTTCATCCATAGGGCTTAGGTTTCATCCATAGGGCATAGGTTTTGGGAAAAACCTAAAGGATGACTGTAGGAAAACAGAGGGAGCTTCACTGCTAAGGTGGTGAAACAAAGGAATAGAACAGTTCAGCAGCAGCTTGAGAAAACTGATAGGGAAGGCAGAAAAAAAGGCTCAGAGATTTATGAAGTCAAAAACACAGTATAAGTGAATCTCAGGAGTTCTTTGATGGAGGATTTTAGGAATAATGTTATGAAAAAGAAACAAGTCTAGATAAGGATCTGGTAACTCAGCTGGAAATGAACAATATCTGTGTAAGCATGACAGCAAAGGGAATAGAGTAAGTATCTGTTCTCAAAAGTTACATATATTAGCTTCAACAAAAAGTGTTAGAGTTAAAATCATCAAGGATTAATGATTAAACAATAAAATACTCAAAATTTACTTACATGTGACACAGAAACTTATAAAGAAGAAATGGCAAGTGGTCTTAATTTCTCCCCTCCTCCAGAAAATAAGGAGTACCTGAACCTTTACAAGACTGTAGCGCCTGAAATCTGCTACTTTTACCACTTTCTGGCAAAAAAGAAACTTAACACTGTTCCTGCTTGTGTACCTCACAGTGCACAGACACAGATGTTGTTGCTCCCAATACTACTGTCCCAATTATGTTACAAAGCAGTTCCATTTTTAATTCTTACATAAAGCTTACACACAGAAAATAAAACATGAGTGCTGTGACCCAAGTGATGGAGAACTGTGGTGTAGATGTGGAGTATAAGAATCAAGCCATGAAAATGTCAATAAACATAGGAAGTTTCAAGTCTCATATTTCAAGCATTTAAAATGTCATTTTGTGTTACTTCTTATTTTAGAATGCTCCCACAGCAGGCAGGAAGCTAATTGGTTTTCATTTAAGTTGGCAACAAATTTCACCTTGTAATAACCATGTACTGGTATAAAGTTAAAGACTGGGATCCTAGAAATAAAGGGGAAACATTAGTAAACACTGGATCCTTTAAAAGGGAACACATGCAAAATATGTGTTTACAGTAGCATCAAAGAACAGTTCACACTGCAAAAGGATCCATATGGGGCCAAAAGGGAAACCACAAGAATGTTCTGAAATCCCTGTAAAGAAAATCCCATGCACTCTGTGCATAATGGTAGCACAGGCAAGACCTCATCACCTACATCTCTTCTGCTAAAGCAGGTTTTTAGCACCTTCCCTGCTAAAAGCCCACCAGGGAAAGCAGGAATTCAGAGAGTAAGTCATCAGGATCTGCAATTCTTCTCCAGACTCAGTGTAACGTAATTGCATGACAGATTGCCATTCTGTTTGTTATCTGCGAGCAGGGCTTTTCCAAGCTGTACTCTCAAAGTCCCTCATGTCTCCTTTATGTTGTTGCATTGATTCATTAAGGGAGAAATTGCCCCCTGAGATATCCATCAGACACTTTGTAAAAAAAAAAAAAAGCTACAAAACATGAAAACATTTTAAAAATTCTGAGAGACTCTAAATTAATTGTATTATAAAAGAGACTAGACACATATATTAACTTGCTCTTTATTTTCAGAACACAAAAGATAGCATCTGGAGCAACTACAAGTGGCTTGAGACAGTTTTCCTAAACTGATGCTAGAATATAAAATTGTTGTTTTCTTGGAGTTATTCAGAATTTGCTTTATACTGTGATACTTAATTTTGTAATACTTCTTGCTGCTGCTCATCAGAACTCAAGGATGTTTTGCTGTATTGAATACAACCTGATCCTTTTGGCAATGACATCAGTGGAAGCCCTGCCAATAGGGCCTCCAGGTGTACCAGGTGAAAAGTGTTAGTGCCTGGAAAATATTTTCTATCTGAAAAAAGTTACCTCTGCTCATTATAAACAGAGTACAGAATGATACAAATGAGATCTTGCAACAATGGTATTACAGGTTTACTGGAGGATTTAATCACAGTTGAGAACCTTCTCTGCCAAGGAAGAATATTTGTTGTCTTATTTCATCTAGCTTCCATTTGTGCCAATTGTCAAAATTGTTTTATATTTCAAGTTCAGGCTCACGTTTAGCCCAGTACTCACCAGTACAGAGGTCATCCACTCTCTCCAAGATCTTCTGCAATTCCTTTCATTGACTGCTAAAGGTGTAGACTAAGAGAGGCCAGGGGATCATGTAGGTCTAATATGTCAGAAAAATGATATTGATTTGTTCCAAAAAATAGTGGAGAGTGTGTAAAAGGCAGACAAGTGATCAGCTGCATGATATGTTTCTAAGAGACAGCAGATGCTGAAGGATAGCCATCCACAGCCCAGGTTTGATTCCATTGTATCAGATTCACAGTACTTGCCAGTGAACTTCTGCAGGGCATGTATCTGGGCTCCATGTGTGAGGGTCTCATTGATTTCAGCAGGAGTAATGTGCAAAGAATGAAGACAGAATATGGTCTGAAGTGGTGCTGAAACACTTCAGCTATGATGCGTGACAATAACTACTTTATAAGAAACCTGAAAATCTCAGAAATGTTCACCTAATGCTACATTGCAGCCCAAGTGATCAGCATCTTAACATGAGTACATTTTGTCAGCTATGTTATGGAAAAGATTACTGATTGGACAAGCTAAGAAGACAGACAACTCAGATAAAGCCTCAGACTGACACTCTGGACAGGCAGAGCAAGGTCACTGAAATCAAAAATCACAATCTAGGTTGTTCTCAGTACAAGCTACCATTGATGACAATCACAGAGAGATCTTTGGTCAAAGCCTGTTATACCTGTTTCCTTAGGGAAAAAAAAAACAAACAAAAGAGATACATAACTTACTTGCAAGTGAAGGAAAGGCCCTTGTTCCTGCTGCATCTCTTTGCACATTGCTCTGTGGTATTTAACAGCTTCGTTTTTACTTCCAGTGTTTTGTTTACTTTAATGAGCATCAACTCTCCTGTTTTTTTGAAGTCATGAAGAGGATTTCTCTTTTTGCCTTTGCCCTCTAAAAAAAGAAACAAAGAATAAGAAGAAAAAAAACCCACAAAAAATATTTTTAAGAAGAATGCTGAGATTAAGGATGGCATTAGATATGGATAATATTTTCTAGGAATTATCTTTAGAACCTAAAGCATAGAGAATCTCACAAAAATAGGGTATAAGTATATACTGCAGAAAAATTGATTATTTTAGACAATGACTTCCATTTTAAAAACCAAAATAGTAGGAAATATAGCAAAACCAGTTTCAAATAAGACTTGCACAATGCTGTAAAAGGGTAAAAGGAAAAGTTCTCATGCTTTGTAAATTTTTTTCAGAACCTGCAAAATATGCCAAATAATTACCTGAGATCTTGTAAATATTTCCATGAGAAGCTCAAGTGAAAAAGATCGCTTCCTGAATGCAAAAAGCAGTTCTTAAAACAATAGACTTATCACAAATTGTGAAAAAATTGGATTCTGGAAGTAACACAAAATAATCATCTCACTGCTCCAGTGAAGTCTCAGTGTGAATGTTGTGTCCAGTATAAGTGTGACTGATCTAGAATTGTAGCTCACAGAAAAGATTATAAGGTCAGACAGAGGCCATAGCATGGAAATAGTCTGTAGTGTTGCAAAGATTCCTGCAAAAATGAACACAATGATCTCGTTTCCATGTCTCTATTGAAAAGCCCAGAGGCAGAGGTATCGAATGGAGGGAGGAAGATTGGCTAAAGATGTTTGGCTAAAGTGCAAGTGGAAAGGTCTTTGATATCTGCAAGAAAATTCCAGAATTTTCCCAATATTTATTTATATTTTTGCTTTACATTCCATGAAAACCAGTCTACCAGTGAAGGCTATTCCATTGTCTCTGAAGACAGATGAGCACATCTGGCGATAACTGTCCCTATTCTGTCAGATGAGTAACATAGAGAGAATAAATTGCCCTGTGGATCTATTTCTCCTATTTCACTCAGTGATCCCAGATGATCTTTTTGGATTAGATGGCTTATCCACGTAAGGTTAGGTGAATAAATTCCTCCTTAGTTTACAGAGTAGATAATATTATTTTCCGTAACTTCTTCCCATGTAACTGTATTCACAGCTGTCCTTTCATTTTTCTCTACAGACTCTGCAACAATAATAGAACACAAATGCTCAGGTTCAATTTATTAAATTTCACCAGAGGTTTTCCAATAACCTCAGCCCAGTGCTCTGAACAGATCCTCAGGCACATGCAGAGTGCACTTAGGCCAGTAAAGTTTTGCTTGGTGCACTCTGCAGAAGCCCAGAATAAATGCAAATAGCAATAGCTGAGGCTCTACAGGAGTCACTGCCAGACCCATGTAATGGAAACCCAAAGAGACCTTAGGAGTGTTCCCTTTGCAGAACTTCCATCCTGATCACTGAGTTCACATTTGCATTGGATTCAGCTAAATCACACCTCTCAGTGGCGAGTTATCCCTAAAACATCTAGAAGTATCACAAAGACATCTACATTAGACCTCATCAATTTTCAGCTTTTAAAAAAAGAAGAAAAACAAAGGAGCAGAATAACTCTGCTATAATATTCCTATAAAATAATCTTTCCCTCATCTTCCTTTCATTTTGAACTGATGAAAGTAAATCATGCCACTCCGCAGCATCTAACAACTCACAATTTTAATCCCAATCACAGAAAAGTTAAGAAAATAACTGATTTATCTTTAAATATAACTATTATTATCATATGAAGATGCTTTTGATCAAAAAATCCAATGCTAATAATTTTGGTGTTGTGTTAGGGACTCCTATCAGCTCTCTTAAGCATTTTCAGCCTTCTATATGTGCAGTGCACATGCACCCAAAATGAATCACTGCTTAGAGAAATGTTATGGTAATGTTCTCATCTTAAGGATCCTGAACCTGTTACTGGAAATGGTTGTGTCTACATTGAAGCTGTTTGTTTTTTTTCTTTGTTTTGTTATACCTGTGATAGAAACAAAATGCTTCAAAAAGAATTGCATTTACCCCTTAAGTCAACCACAGAAAAACAAATCTTCCATAAAGCTTTTGTGGTGCATTTCTCAATCTATTATCTTCCAAGACATACTTGTTAGTTTTTATGTTGTCTCAGTCAAGACTTTTATGTCAAGTGGTGGTAAGAATCTGTAGAGAAATATCAAAAAGTGTTTTCTTTCAGTTCCTGATACTAACATTTCCCATCTACTGATAAGTGTCATTATCTTAATTCCCAAGATAACAGCTTCTTAAACTCACCAGCCAGCATGCAAGAATATGATTTAAACAATCAAGAAATTCTGTTCTGCCTGAAAAATATGGTGCAGAGTTCTGCTTTTTCTTTTTGTCCTTCTTTTCCTAGCAGTTGTCCAAAGAGGATTATGAGTTTGATCTTGCATTTAGCAATTCATAACAGCCTGATTTAGTTTAGCTTTCAAACAACAACATTCTATGTCTTGCCTATAATCCAAGAGGCAAAGGGCCAAGTGCATCTGTGGTGTGACTGTTAGAAACATCAGAATAATGCAAAGCACTACTTTAACAATTCTCCTAACAAAATATATGAAAACAATATTCTTTTTGTGTCAAATTAGGTGCCTTTATTAATAAAAAGTTAACTCAAACAGTGTCTTAGGCATGCCCCACATTAAAGGTTAGTATGCAGCATGCATACAATGCAACTAATTGGTGATTGCCATTCATTTCAATTTTTTAAACTTTGATTAATCAGGATTTCTTCTCATTTTGTGGGCCATGTCCTCTGATGTTTTCTGTAGTTTCATATCACATTACCAGGGAAGTCTGACATTCCACTTAAATTTGAAAATATTAGCAGCTGATTCAAACACAAAGGAATCCAGTCAAATATGAACCAACATTTTTTTCTTCAACAGAAACAACCACTAACCAAAAATATTTCTCCAGTCAACTTAAAAAAATCTTAAAATGGTGAGGATGGTGCCTTTTTCGTGTTTCTTAACATGAAGTTGAACAGAAAAGAGATAAGCTCAGTCAGTGCCCAAGGAAATTGGAAATTACACATCTGCTCTAGTAGGATGCAGCACTGGACAAGTGCTCCATAACCTCATATGGGATTTCCAGTCTCCCTGCTGGTGTTCCATTTTCATAAAAGACTTTAAATATTTACTTAAGAGGTACCTCACAGGGAAAGACATTTACCTTGGAGCTACAAGAACTCACCTTTCAGTTCCCTTAATAAGATTTTCAAATGAAGTTTCTGAACAGTCTTCTCAGATAAGAATCATTGACTGAGACTGCTATGGGGCACCTGGAGGAAAGATTTCCAACAATACCTTTTCTTGGAGCAGTTCCAGTCCATGTCAAATAGTCTCAATAATCAGAGATAAAGAAAACTGGCATTTTACAGCATTTTTGTAAGAAAACTCACCAGCAAGTTCCAGTGCCTGTGTTCTAGAACCTGCTTCACTGTAATTTTAATTATCTTTATACAAAACAGAACCAGTAACATAGAGAACTGTGAGCAATGGAGGCCACAGTATGCAATGACAAGGAAAGAAAGTTTCTTGATTAACAAGAGAAACTGGTTTGAATCAGCAAAGGTGCTTGTGTTTTGACGTCTCTTTCTCTCCAGGTATTCTGTAATCACTGGGCTGACAGAAAAATGTCAGCAGTATAGCTTTTTCCCTTCTGGCCATGTGTCCCACACCAAAAAAGGGCTCTGGTTTCCCAAAGCACCACATCACTCAGTTCTGTAACCACCTGATTATGTTCTGTATCTCAAATTCCAATTTACACCTTGCAGAACAAAACTGTTCTGATACTAAGCTATATGAGAGTATAGAAATTCAGTAGTTCCAGGTTTTTTAGAGTTCAAACACCTAAGCAACGCACATTTTACACCCTCAGGTCTTAGTATGATCACAAAAAGTATTTGGTTTTGCATTATCTATGTAGTAGTAAAAAACCTGCGACAGCAAATACAATACCACTTTTGTGGTAATCAAAATAGCACACAGGGTGTCATGAGGCCCAAAGATCATCTTTGTTCATTACAATGAGATCAAAACATTACTTGTGTTACTTTTTTTTACAAAGAGATTACTTGAATTTATCTGCTTCATGGGTAATCCCTTTCTCCTTCCTCCACCACTCCAGCTTTTTCTAATAAAGATGTACATTTTAGGCTGCAAAGTTATGGTATTACAGAGCACAACTGGAGCATACTGGCTGCTTCCCCTGGAAAAATTTCTACTTCTATGGACATGTTGCAGGCTCTAGAAATCTTTTATTAAATATCAGTTATGATGCACTCAGCATGTCAGCTCCAGGGTTTTCAAATTTCCCTCTAGTCTATGCAAAAGTTGGTACTTTCTTAAAGAAACACATCTTGAAGTTTCCTGATTATGTAAGAAAACTTATTCCTCTTGTTTCTTTTTAATTTTACATCCCACTTTGTTATACACAACAAAACCATCCAAACTTAACAACAGGTTTTCCAAATGGGAAGATAAATACATTTAAATTAATGTTTATGTTTTAATTGAGGTTCTTAATGAAAACTTGGTTCTTTGTGATTGAGTTTTATTTCCCTTTTCTGTTTATTTAGACTTGCAGAACTTGAGCATTTTAATATTTATTTGCTTTTTTGAGCTAAACTTTCACCTGTGCGGGGACCTTTTATAACTTCCAGTTTTTAAGAAATATAAACACTCACCTAAAATCATCACTGTTGTTTGTCAGATGTTGGAAATAAACTAAATCTATGGGAAAATAAATGAAGATAATTAAGATACCTGAATTTCTTAGACTAGCAGATGCTGTCAGAGAACTGCAGGAATCAACTGCAGTCCTTGCAAATGGAGAATGAAAGATAAAATAACATGACATGAGGAGAAATATTTAAAATAGGGAAATTATCCACATGCTGTGCAGGAAGCACAGAGAAGCTGATTATTCAAAATATATTCCAGTGAAGAAAAATGGTCATATAAAGTGACACAATTACATCAGAAATATAAAACAGACATAGGTGCTGTTTTTAGTATCAACTGGAATATTAGATCTCTGTTTAATATTTTGCATCATGTTTGCAATGAAATTAAGCCACTTGACCTTGAGAAGTTAACAGATGGACTAATTAGAGATTGACTTATTTATGTTATAATTGATAACCAGGTCAGAATGCTAAAATGAGATTAGTTATTAATTTAATTTTTATCATAATCATCACTGCAAGATAAAGAAAACTGGATTTTCCCAATGAGCTAGGAAAAAAATTATGAAAGGAATATCATGTAATTTAAAACTTGGGCACAGGGTGGGGGGAAATCGGAAATCTACCATCATATCAAAGATCTTTAATTAAAAAAAAAAATCCTCAACTTTAAACACACCTGAAATAAATGTAGGAAAGCACAGTTCAATACAGTAAACATATCAAACATTTTTTCAGGGGACAGTATAATGGACAAAAAATGCATGGTAACTTATATCCATAAGTTTCTGAATGGGAAAAAAAATGCAAAGCAAAAATCTGCAGAACAATGTATTATCAAAGTGTCAGATATATCAAAGCAGAATGCTTATCCCAGTGTAAACATTGATGATTTAATAAGAAAATTAAAAACAAAGTATGTTTATGTACATAAAACAGAATTTGGCAGAACTTGTGTAACAAAAAAAAAATCAGTGAGTGGGGTTTGAAAAAAAGCAACAGTTCTCATCATACATGGGTTGAAACCAGTATGCAAATACAGTGAGGTGTTTAACTTGTCTATAAAATATGATAGAAAGGATAGTTTTAATAAAGTTTTTCCAAGACAATGCTTCTTAAATGATATAAAACATTGGGGTAAACTGTATTCTGGTGTGTTCCTCAGTATGATAGTGTAAATATACTGGCTTCATCAAGAAAGAAAGAAAAAACAAACAAACCCAATCTTCACCAGATGGTGAAAGTAGGTGTTACTAAATGCTTTTGGATACAACATGCTTAAGTTAACGGTGTGGTCACAGAAATAAAAGAAAGGATGTTAAAGATGAATGTTAATCCTAACATCATAAATAGGGTCATCACAGGATTGTAATCTATGCAAACCATTCAAAAGCACTTCTTCAATAAATACATTCAAGGCAATTTTGTCTCAAATCAAGTCATAACAGAATCACTCTGACAAAAAGAATTAGTGCTCAACACTTTTAACTTACTTTCACTTACTTTGACTTTTCCTTCTGCCTGTTTCAGTATCAGAAATATCCAGATTCCTGGCTAGAATGCAAAAAGTGAACACCTTTTCCAAATGACTTCTCATTTGAGGGAAAAGGAAAAATAAGGGAAGAAAGGCAGACCAACATAATGAGAAACTGGAGCAATCTGAGCTGTGCCCAAGAAAACAACTTTGTAGATTGGATAGGCTTAAAATGCCAGATTAAGTTTAATGCAGTTATTTATGTAAGACAATAATTTGGCGTAAAAGAAGTTTACCAAGCATACCCAGAAAATCTGCAGTCAGCTGTAGAGATGGAAAGTCACCAAAATAAAAGCAGCTGTCCAAGGAGGCATCTCTAGCTTGTCAAAACTAAACAGTTTCTCAGAAGTACCTGGAGGATGATGTGAATATTTTAACTTCTGACATTTATTTTCTTGGCACAAGAGCCTTATGGGGAAAAAAACCACACAATTTTTAGAAAGTAGTTTGAAATATATATAACTATCCATACAATATCTATATATAATAGATAATGGTTTCCGTATTTCTACATTGGCTCTCAGTCTAGTTGTTGAGCAGATTCAGGAAATGCAAAAAGATATTTCTTTTTGGCTTTACATTGCAACTCACACCACACACCCACACCCCCTTATTAGCAACTGCAAAGCCTGCCAGGTAACTGGGAACCCAACTTCATGTTCCTGCTAAGTCCTGCCTTTGGAATCCACTCCTATGGTCAGCATGGAAACTCAAGGAGCTAAGGGTAATGCTAACGACTGATAGTGTGTTCTAAAATTGGATGGTAGCTGCAAATGGACAGATCTTTTCCTTCCAAGAAAAGGTTATCTGCTCAGCAGGATGCTGGGACCCACTGGCAGTAACAAATGTGCAGCAGTTTGTACTCTGACTTACTGTATCTAACCTCTGGCTAAATGACTGAGAGGATTTTCCCTGGTAAGATTTGCTCTCTTGCACATTGTGCACATGTATTAAATCCCCACCATTTTCCACTGCATTCCGCAATCTTTACAAGCACTTGGTGTCTCCTTTGAGGCACCCAGCATGTTGTGGGACTGGGACACCCTATGATGGTGTCCCAGTCAACCGGAATTCCGGGCATGCAGCAAGGGGTAAGGAGAAAAGCACAAGCAGGCAGGGCAGGGACTGGGCAAAACAAAGAATGCCAGATGGCTGAGAGCAGCAAAGCAGCCCCTGTGAGGAGTGATGAGAGCCTTGCTTCGTGTTGTATACATGAAAATAGTGCTGCTGGCCAAGGCAGCGAGTCATAGGAGAAGCTGGAGCTGAGGGGGGACAGAGGGAGCAGCCAGTCCCAGCTGGGCCAGCAGCACCGAGCACTGCCAGGCACGGCTGGGCTCACCAGACAGCACATGGGTGGAGGCCCACAAGCCACTGAAAACTACAGCTACATTTTGCCAACACGTTTGACTAATCTGGAGCATGTTCCCAGCTCTGCTTCACCACAGTGCTGCTTTGCATGGAGGTACTAACCACATTCGGGAACAGCTCTAAACCCTCTGGGCACTGCCACAAAAGCTGACAGGAGAAGATGGGGTAACAGGGAGCATGTCCCCACCCCTTCTTCCCAGGGTTTTTAGCTGCCATACTTTGCCCAGCAAGGCTCAAATGTTGCCTGCATTATGGCAGTTGTCCTACTATCCTTGCTTCCCAAGTAAGCATGGAGAGCAATCCTTTCTCACCCCCATGATCAATCCATTCTCACCTCTGTGCTGCCTTCCAGTCCCTGCCATTCCAGCCCATCTTAGTGCTGATGGGGAGAAAGTGAAATTCCATACTCATCCAGTACAAGTAATTGCAAACATCCAGGGTGATGCTTTTTTGTTCCACATCATGCTTTTACTCAAAAAGAGGCCCAGTTATCCTGGTTTTAAACCTCCTTGGAAAAGTCTGAAATGCATAAGTGGCAAACTAATGTTCAGCATAAAGATCCAAAAGGGAGATATTCTGCTCTCTGAGGGAGACTGCACATTTCCCTTCCAACCCTGGCCTCAGTTGAAGTATTACAATAATGACAGATGAGCTCCTCCAATAAGAGGCTTTCCTTTCCTTGACTTCAGTGGTCAATTTTCCAGAGTTTTACGCAACATTTTAATCTCATGTCTTTCAACTCTATATTCTCCTGCTATGTTGGTTATGAAAATGGCATTAATAGAAACAGAAAATCTGTTAAGCAGGGTAAGAGCTGTATTACATGTGAGAGCAAAACAAGCAGCCCCTGGCACTGAGTACCAAAAGGATTCCATTAAACAGAAGGAATACACTCTTCCAACTGGCACAGTATCATTGCACTTTGTTGACAGTATATAGTATAATGATTATCTACAGCTGGGATGGGAAAGTATAAATCACATTAATTTTTAAAAATATACTTAGCTATGCAGACCACAGGAATACACAACATTCAAAAATTGATTATGGCTATGGGATTTGATTTTTTTTTTCTTTAAGTGATAATATATATAGGAACTAAGAGCAACTCCCACATCTTCATTAGCAACTTCTTCAGATCATCCAAACTACAGAATGTGCTTTAAATAAATTTGAATAAACACACTTGGCTGACAGTCTTCTCACAGAAAAATGTATCTTTAATTTAAATAAATCTTTAACATTCACTCTTTTGCAACATGCCAATCTACTTGTTGCTTTGATTAAAGAGTCATTTTTAGTTTCACTAAATGAACATTATTAAAGAGATTCTTCCCAAGAATACTGAATAATAAGAGCATTTGATCAAGAAAGAAAACTCCTTGATGAAGTTATTAGCTACAGATTAATTTCTTTGTGCAAGTGACAGAGACTTACAGGATATTGATAATGACTAGGCAAGCAGTCTGTAGGAACCATGCACATTTATCTCTCATCAATCACAGTCTTATCTTTTATATATTAAAAAGGAACTCAGAAAGTGATAGCATAGACAGCTTGCTGACATTTAAATTTCTTGTGTTTTCTTCACCCTCCTTTTTCTTTACCCCTTAATATAACCCAACTGCATTAGTCAGCAACTTCTGTTACACAGGACATTGTCTTTCCATAGAACTTAGGGCATGAGATTACAAACCCAGAATATTCATTCACAGAAGAAACTAAATTCACCCTTATGTACATTTGAAATCAGATTTGACAGAACAGCACTAGAAGTATGGATGTGCATTAAAAAAAGACTTCTTGTGTTTTAATTCTATTTTCATCATTTAGCTTGTTTTTCATATCCAAAAATAATCATATATAGGCAAATCCTAATCTTTCCTAAATACATCCCAGTAAAAAGGATCCAACATCCCAAAGACAATATATATGTTTACAAGGCAATCATTTACAGAAATTGACCAGAAATTTGTATTTTCATAAAGAAGTAGCACAACTTTCCCTTGCCTACATGTAAATATACAGACATTCTTTTTGAAGACCATGTGCTTTCAAAAACAAGGCAAGCAATATGGCACTGTGTGCTAAGAGTCATCTTTCTTGTCAATAAGGCAAACAACAGGATTAATTAATATTAAGGAAAATGGGAGAGGAAAATTAAGAAAGGCAGTGCTGTCAAGATACTGTCACCACGAGAGCAGGTCAGAAAACAAGTCCTACTCTAAAAACTATGAAGTTTTGGAAATCTGATTTTTCTTCTCATCCAGGTGAACCATTCACCCCCAAACTGGAGAGGCCATTGGTTAAGGCACCACCCTATTCATCAGCCCAGTACTGATACAGGCAGTACAGAAGGTGTCTCAGTCTCCCTCACAAAATATTAAGTAGATCCAACATTCATTGAAGTTGGTAAACCACAGACCAGCACTAAGAGCCTACGGTCAGAGACAACAAGGACTCTCACTCAAGAAAAGCACCCTGACTTACCAGGAAAACAAAGCATGACCTAGCTTATTATGAGCTTGACTGTGGACTGGTTGAGTACTTTTGGCCCAAGGAATAAAGTGTGTGTGATTATGTCTGCAGTGTTTATTTTGCTCTTTTTTTTTTTCTTAACTAGCCCATCAGTTGATGAGCTTCTGTCACAGGTGAGGGTTTCTCAACAGCAGGTTACCACTATTGGCAATTACAAGCTATTGGCAAGGTCTCCTGCTGCCTATTTCTCTGCCATTTGATTTGAGGGAAACAAACCCAGGAAAGTTTCTCTTTAATAGGAATTATTTTTGTGAAAAGTTTTGATGTATCAGCATTTTCCAGTCAAAGAAACCCAAAACATTTTCTCAGAAAATTCCTAACCAGCTCTAGTCATCACTTTTCAGAGAAGCTGCATGTCCAAAAATTGGAAATTCCCATGTACATGGAAAAGGAGTTCAGAAAAGTATAGTATCATAGTGTCTGTATCTCTGTGTCACCTGCTAAAGAATGCCTGTGAAAACAATATCCTCAGTGAGCAGACTGAGCACAGAAGCCGTAATGAGATTGTTCAGCATCCTACAGAACCACATTCTTCCTTGCAGGGGGAAAACAACAGGTTTTACTGCACGTGATGCTGCCAGTCTGTTTTTGACTTGCCCACTCAGATCACAAAATATTCCACTTTGAAATTCCATTTCAAAGTATTTATTCTTTAACTAGAAAGCAGTTATGACTTGGAAGGCATGAGCATGCCATACTGTGCCTGATGCCCTCAGACATTGCCCCAGAACCCGCTGCCACAGTTCCCTGCCCTTGCTTTGCCTGCTCCTGGCAGATTCTTTCCCTGAATTGTGCCTGTCCTTTGTTTCTGTCTGTGCAAAGGTCTGACCCTAACAATGTTGCAGGAAGGAAGGAAAGGTTTGTAGAAACCTTTACAAACTTTTTTCCTTAAACGTCTTCCCAGAGGGCCAATAGAAAGCACAGAGTTGGCTCTTCAGAAAATCAGTCCAGGGGGGACACTTCAGGAAAGAAATTCAGCTAAAGAGCATCCAGCACTTGATTACTTATTGTTCGTTCCTTGCCCCCCCCTCCATCTCCCGGATTTCAGCGGGAACATCTAATGAAATTACAAGTATTTCAGTCTGGAAATAGCACGTTCATGCTGTTGAACTTCAGCAAGGACATTCCCGTTCAGCAATGCACTATCCCATGCTTTGGGTATTCCTTGTCAACTTCTGTTATTTAACATTTATTCTACCACTGGAAATTAAGGATACACGGTCCCATCCTGATAACGGCAGGGAGCACCTCTGGGCAAGGACGCGATTTGCTTTCCCCTCTCTCCCGCTTTCCAGCTCTGCCAGTCCTGAGCGAGCCCCGCGCCCACTCCCGCACGGTGCAGGCGCTGGGAGCGGCGGCCCCTCCGCAGCCCCGGGCCGGGACCCGCCTCCCTCAGGGCTGCGCGCCTCGTCCCGGCCGGCTCCGCTCGGCTCCGCGGCGCTGCCAGCCCGCCCGGACAGGCAGGGCGAGGCGCTGCCAGCCGCACCTGCGGGCTCAGACCTGCGAGCTCAGACCTGAGGGCAGCGCCCGGCGCGCCGCCCCAGCGCCCTCCCCGCCGCGGCGGAGCGGGGGACAGGGGCCGTGCTGCGGCTGCGAGGCGGCCGGGGGTCGCTAGCGAAGTGATAGAAGAACTGACCTGCCGCGGGGATGGCGGTGGGCAGCAGCAGCAGCTGGTGGAGCAGCAAGGCTGGCAGGAGGTGGGTGGCCCGCATGGTGCTGGCGGCCCCCCCGGTGGCTGGCGGGGAGGAGAAGGGGAGATGGCTCCTCGGAGGGACCCCGTGCACCGCCGGTCACTCGAGGAGGCAGAGTGAGCCGAGCTTTTTATTGCGATGATCTAAGTTTGTTGTGTGATTAACTGGAAAGATCTGGGTCCCAACTCCCTCTTACGGTAAGAAACTGTTTAACAACATCCCCTCTCTGCCTCTTCTTCTCCTCCCCTCCTCAGGAGTTGCCTCCCTTCCCTCCCACCCCTCAACCAGCCCAAGGAAAGGGCTTCCCCCGCCTCATCCCTCCCTCCTTCCCCCCTCCTTCCCCCCGCCTCTCTCCATCCCTCAGAAGCTCGGGAGGAGCAGCCGGGCCGGGCCAGGTCCCTCAGCTCTTGCCCCGGGGCTGGTGGCTCCTGCGGCAGGGTTCCCTCACAGTCCCCACTGCCATCTCACCTGCAGCCAGAACAGACCTCTCCTCCCTGTCCCTTCACGGCGTCCCGCTTTCTGCACCTGCCCCTTGGCCTCATCGCCAGACAGCGCCTCCATCCATTGCCATTTCACTGGGATTCTCCCACCACACGGACAGTTTCGCTGTAAGGAAACACCTTTCCTCTGACCTGCCCATGGCCGCCCCCAGCCACCAGCCTGGCCTTTCCATCACCCTCTCTGGCCATCTGACAAATGCCACTTCCTCAAAATTGTGGCTCTGGGGAATTTAAAGGTCAAGTATCAGCTGCTGGCGCTGCTCCACGGAGACGATCTTCAGTCCAAAGTGATGCCTGACCTTCCTTCTGTTGCAGACAAAGTCATTGTAATTTTTCTCTTGCACTTCATTTTAACCTCACGGAAGCAATGACATTGGGTTTTGTTTAAAGTCATGAGACCGGCCTTCGTGACATGCAAGTGTTCAAAAATAAACACTTGAGGAAAAGTTTTGCTGTAATTTAAACTGTTCCTTTCTCCCATGCATCCACCTACCATCTAGGGCAGGAGTGTGTGACAACAGCGGAAACTGTTTCCCTCCATTTTCCACGAAAAACCAGAGACCCACATGTGGCCCCGTGCCATGTGAGACAGAAAAATGTCCAGGCTCCTTCCCAGCCTGGACTCCTTTGCCCATATTGATGATTAGAGTGAAACGGGTATTTAAAAAATAGATTTTTCGCAATTCACAATTAATTTTTGATCAAGTATTTCCAACATATATGAGTGGGACTTTTTACCCAGTTATCTTTGCTCAGTGGCAAAAGTTAAAATTTCCATTTAGGAATTACTGCCTTACTAAATGAAAGTAAGGTGACAAAAGCCAGTTGAAAGACAGTCTGTTAAGAAAATATTTTGAACATTTGGTATTACAGGAAAAACACATTTGTGTGGAAAAAATGCTTTCTGTTTCAGAATGAGCATTATTTCTAGGGGTTTTAGTTGATTTTTTTTTGCTGTCCTCGTTTTTCTCCTAAGAGTAAATGTTAGTTTATAGGAATTTCTTGGAGATGTACTACCTGAGAAACAGAGAACATATATTCCACTGGCCAACAACCTTGTGTGGAATCCTTGTCCAGTGCAACTGATAAAACATGGATTTATCAGTTTTTGTTTTCTGTTTTACTCCCTGCCAAAGATAGACATAAGTATAAACAAAAAGCAACAAAAATAATCATATCACCATTCTGAGCCCAAAATAGCCACATTCTGCTAACCAGATGTATTTGACTTTTGGCCCATGCATGTGTTGAGTGACGTTTTTTGCAGAGGGCAGAATCATGCACCATTAAAGTCAAGTAGAGTGTTTTACCACTGACTACTCTGAGGAGAATATTTGGCCTGTACTCACATCCCTCCTAAATTTTAGGAAGATTGCTGTTGTGTCTCTTAAGGTCTGGAGTGCTCCTTAATGGAGGAAATATTCTGCTATATGGAATCCTATTATTAATACATAATCTTGTGGATTATTCATGATGTGTCTCAGTTCTTTAAGAAAGCTGAAGTGCTGGCCATGAGCTTCTTTAGCCGCAGATATTGTGCTGGGCAGGTGTAACTCCATAGTCCTGCTTCTCCATTTGTCCAGTTCTGGGGAGCTGCTTGAGGATGCCTCTGCCTTTTACAGAGGCCAGTGTATATCTCCCCTCAGAGGAGGTCAGGACACAAGGACTAGAGGGCCAGGGACAGCAGGTACATTAGAAAAGGAAGGATCCTTGTGGTGGTTTGACAAACCATGACAATCCTACAGATTCTGTATTCAGATGTTCTATTTGTAGGCAGTCAAGACTGAGATTTGCATCTGGATCTGTGAAAGGAAAATTCTTTATGGTGCCACATCATACGCTGCAAAATGTAGCATGAGCCTTTTTCTGCGTCTTCATGCCCCATCTGTTTTGCAGTGGAAGCATATTATTTTATCAATTCAATCAAATTTTATCTTGAAATGAGTTTTCAATATGAAGGAAAGCTGCAAAAATTTCATTTTTTATGAAATAAATTGTCAGAAAGAATTCTGTGTTCTGTTTCAGCCTACACATAGACTAACTAAAAATTAAAATACAACATTCAAAAGTTGTAGGTTTTATGCAAGAATATTGTTTTCTGACCATTTGAGGGGACGTTTTTGGACCTATAAATCCTTTCCCTATTTCTGTATTTGGGGCTTATCTGAGAGTGGGGATTTTTGGGTTGTTGGGTTTTTTGGTTAGATTTTTTTTTCTAATTTTTTTGGCAGCTCTGCAAACTTGCTCTGATAACCTGGCTTTCAAATCAGTGCAGCTCTGTATTAGGAAAGTAACATAACATTTCTGTAAAAGTTATCTTAAAAGAAAAGAGTTACTTGCACACTTTACCAAAGATGTATTTGCTCTGGACTGCCTACATGAGTGAAAAATTTCAAAAAACTTTATTTTGGTTGGAAAAGTAAGCAGACATGACCAAACACATGGAAACTGCTATTTTTATATTCTCTTTTCTGACCATAACCACAGTTGAATCTGTTTTTCAGATGTAACTTGTTGTTCAGAAATGCTAGATATTCACAGTTTGGGCAGGAATCCTTACATGTATACAAAATAATATTAAGTCACCATTAGCTTCAAATAATTTTTTTTTTTAATGAAACAGCATCTTTCATGTGAAGCAACACTTTTGCTCAAAATATTTGCTTTTTACTTCTTGGTTTATCTGGTATAGGTATCACTGTGGTAAAGTCCTACTGGAGAATAAGCCAAATAAAACTTAGTAAGTGCTTGCAGTAATTACTGTTAAACACGGAGTTAATCAATGAAAAAGTCTCAGACTGCCTGAATAGTTTAAACTGAGCAATTGTGCTTCGTATTTCAAGAAGTACTAAGCTTTATTGTCTTATTTTTTTTTTGTAACCTGACCTTGAGATTAGGAGCAGAAGAGATTAGATTGTGGTATGGACCACAAGGTTTGGCACTGCCAGGTAAGGCAGAGTTTAGGCAGAGTTACAGCACATGACAGGTGTCAGTACTTGCTGAGGCACCTCAGCCAGAGCCCAGGCTCTGGAGTTTTCCAGGATATTACACATGCCTCCTTGTGCAGAAAGAGAAGGGGAAATAAGGCATGAGAACTGGGAGGAGGAGCAGGAAGAAGTGGATAACAAGATCCACACACGGGAATTATTGGGTAGTTGAAAGCAAAGGCTCTGAAACTTCACAGTCTACAACTCTAGATTGAGTCCACAGGACTTTGCATGTCATCATACCAAGTGTTGCAGATCTGACCTGCTTGTCCCAGCGGGCAGATTGACCACCCCAGCCGAGTGTGCAGAGCCCTGGGCAGTGGAGATGCTTTTGTGGCACCTCACATGAGCCTTGGTGCTGATCCCACCAGGGAAACTTGAGGATGAAAACGAGCTCCAGAGTGACTTGGCTGGGCTGGGTTCCACCCATTTTAATTCACATGTGTTCATAATATTCAATCATAGATAATTCACAATTCTTCCTGCACCCCGAGCCCCAGGTGTTCGGGGTCTGGCTGCTAAACCCGAGGCAGGGAATCCAGCATTCATCCCTGCAGTCAGTTAAAAGCATAAATCCTTTATGGTTTTCCTGTGTGGGGACATATGGTAATTGCTTTTCTCATATTTGCTGAATGCCAACTAGGAGGAGTTCAGATGGATAACAGAACAATTTTTAAGTTCTAGTGTGAAAGTCATTTAAGTCATTTATGGAATGGTACCCAAGGGCAGGAGATGACAGTGCAGCCCATCAGAACTTACTTTTTCTAATATTTGGGAAAAGGAAAAGGAAAAGGAAAAGGAAAAGGAAAAGGAAAAGGAAAAGGAAAAGGAAAAGGAAAGGAAAAGGAAAAGGAAAAGAAAAGGAAAAGGAAAAGGAAAAGGAAAAGGAAAAGGAAAAGAAAAAGAAAAGGAGAGGGAGGAGAGGAGAGGAGAGGAGGAGAGGAGAGGAGAGGAGAGGAGAGGAGAGGAGAGAGAGAGGAGAGGAGAGGAGAGGAGAGGAGAGGAGAGGAGAGGAGAGGAGAGGAGAGGAGAGGAGAGGAGAGGAGAGGAGAGGGAGAGGAGAGAGGGAGGAGAGGAGAGGAGAGGAGAGGAGAGAAAAGAAAAAAGAAAAAGAAAAGAAAAGAGAAAAGAAAAGAAAGAAAAGAAAAGAAAAGAAAAGAAAAGAAAAGAAAAGAAAAGAAAAGAAAAGAAAAGAAAAAGAAAAGAAAAGAAAAGAAAAGAAAGAGAAAAGAAAAGAAAGAGAAAAGAAAAGAAAGAAAAGGAAAAGAGAGAGAAAAGGAAGGAAGGAAGGAAGGAAGGAAGGAAGAAGGAAGGAAGGAAGGAAGGAAGGAAGGAAGGAAGGAAGGAGGGAAGGAAGGGAAGGAAGGAAGGAAGGAAGGAAGGAAGGAAGGAAGGAAGGAAGGAAGGAAGGAAGGAAGGAAGGAAGGAAGGAAGGAAGGAAGGAAGGAAGGAAGGAAGGAAGGAAGGAAGGAAGGAAGGAAGGAAGGAAGGAAGGAAGGAAGGAAGGAAGGAAGGAAGAAGGAAGGAAGGAAGGAAGGAAGGAAGGATGCAATAATCATATACAACACATTGTTATTAATGTGTAAAATTTTATCTGATTGAAATTTAGATATTTCCACACCTAAATGTTTCATCTGCATGGAGATGTACATGCAAAATTATTATTTTCATTAAAGTTTCTAGTAATATTCATTTGAGGTTTTGTGGGATGTGCTGTACTGTGGTTATGTGGATTTTGAAACACCAAAAATCCCTCAGTCAAATGAAAAGAATTTGTTCCTCGTGGTATAATTAAAGTTTAGGGTATATGGATGAAGAATGCTAAAACTTTCGGTTTATATTTGTATTTTTCCTCTGCTAATAATGTCTTGCAGTGCCAAGAGAAAAGTCTGCAAAGAATAAACACCACTGGTGGACTGGTAAATAAATTCTAATGTACTTTATATTACTCAAGGCCTAATTTGAAGTGCAAACCCCTCACAGTAGCTTTTTATTTATTTTTTATTTTGTGCAAGAATGTAAGAAAAAATGAACCTCTCTGTGACCTCGGTCCTGCTAGAATTAAGTTGTGGGTACTGGCCTTTGGTAAAAAAACAGAAGCTGAATATGTTTGATATGAAGCAACAGCTGGAGAAGCCCTTAATTTACATGCCATAGTTAAAGTTATTTCTCTGAAGATGTGATTTTTTGGTTCAGAAAGTCTTCATTGTTCGGCATATTTAGGTAAAGTACAAAGCTTAACCACAGTCAAGGAAATCTAGATTTGGTTTTGTACTTTTTTTCTTTATTGTAGAAAAGCTTGAAAAGATTCACCCTAAAGTATTTAACCACTGAGAAAATTTCCTAGTCTCGTTGTCTTTAGAATTATCTGTCTTTTAATCAATTAATGATTTTAGTGTCTGAGGTGAGGTGTGTGTACACGTCACTTGGACAGTATCTTAAAGCTTCCTTTTATGTGTACAAAGAATTCACCCTTCCTCCTGCATTCTGTGAAGTCAGTGAAAACCAAGAGTGTGCTTAAGTAAAACCACTGAACATCCCTGGCTGATTTTTTTTTTTTTTTTTCATTTACCTGGTTTAATCATAAAA